>NC_091673.1:2432500-3645000 GCF_042453785.1 Malus domestica
TAGGTTCACGAAAGGGGATGGTGGGCCCAGTTTCGATGACGCGTTGGGCTTGGACTTGCATCTCAGCCTTTGACTTAGCAAACCAAACGGTTTTTGTAATGTGAAATCAGCTGGGAAAAACTGTGTATTTTGCTGATGGAGATCTTTGTACATTTCAAATTTTATTTATTTGTTTAATTTAAGACGTAATTTAACGGCCATATGCATTGCTCATTAGCCTCATTTCTACCATTTTTTCCTTTTTTTGTTTCATTCCTTCTTTTGTCACTAGGGTTTATGATGAGTAGGTAGAATAGAATTCACGTTTGTATTTAGATCATTCTGTTTTTTTTTTTTGAAATGCGGAAATCCCACTTGCAAGTTAGAATGATGAAAGTGGGACGTCGAGACTTTCTGCGTCTTGAGACGTCGACATACAGTTGAATGCGCACCCAATTTGAGTCATACGTTGCTTGGCCACCATGTGTGTATTTGATATAAAGGAATGTGAAAGTACATGTAAATGTGGAAGTTCTTTGCAAAATCCAAATGATAATGCTCACTTTAGAAATATATCAGATTCCTGTTGAGAATCTTATTCTTAATATCTGTAATAATCTCGACTTTTGAAACAAGAAATTAAGTTGAGAAATTGTTCACATTCTATAGCTACTTTAGAATGTTAATTTTGTTAATTTAGTGAAATTAATTAATTAATTGATATGTAAAATAAAAGATGAGTGTGTCATTGCCAACCATCTGGTGTTGACTACTCAAGTAGTAGTCAGCAGTAGAGATTAAAGTATAGTAAGACTGATTAATAGATTTTGACACTAATTATCTTCAGATTTTACCAATTAATTAAAAAGAATTCATCTCACACACCAATCTGATAAAGTCTTATATATATATATATATATATAGGATGGATCCGTGACACCACTTTTTTGACACACTTTTTTGTGGGACACACTTCGTAATATTTTTCAACAATTCACACCGTTGATGCACAAAATCAGTGAGGACTTTGGTACAACAGAAAATGTTAAGTTTGTGACCTTCGCAAGATTGCTCCGGTCACTAATGTGGATAAGTATGTAAATGGATAGAGACAGGGAATCAAACACAAGATGTACGTGGTTCACCCAGATTGGCTATGTCCACGGAGTAGAGGAGTTCTCATTAATTGTGAAGGGTTTACACAAGTACATAGGTTCAAGCTCTCATTTAGTGAGTACTAGTGAATGATTTAGTACAAATGACATTAGGAAATATTGTGAGAGAATGATCTCTATTTATAGAAGAGAGTTTCTAGTTTCATTATGATATTGACACGTGTCGTGTTGTGATTGGCTTCTGATATTGACACGTGTTGTGCTATGATTGGGTTCTGATGTTGATACGTGTCGCGTTGTGATTGGTCTCCTGGTTGGAGGGAAACTCTTATGGGTCATTGACGGTATAACATTGACCGGTGCTCAGTAGTTTCGGGATTGGTCAAGTATGGTACAAACACACTTCGTCTATCTTTTAGGTCTTCCCTCAAAGATCATGCATATATACCAAAAATCACCTAAATCTGAAACCATATGACTATTTGATTAATGGTTTAGGATTTCTTTGTAGAACATTACTTTCTCGTTTTCTTCACTACAAGTCTACAAATGAATGTCTTAATGGTTTTGGATTTATCTAATTTTTTGTAGGGATGATCTATAAATGCTATTCTAAAAGATAGACTGTTCGGATTGTTAAAATATATTACGGAATTGACCCCACAAATACATGTGTCAAAACTTGTATAAAAAAGTTACACCAGAGATATACTTTAGAACAAAACTTGTATAAAAAAGTTACACCACAGATATACTTTAGAACATTCTCTCTTCTTAGCTATAGATCATGAGCTTGCAGGATACAAACATTCTGCATATGATGTATGACATACGTACAAGAAATTCAATCTAAAAACTCAACCTCTTCACCATAATTCGCTCATTTAAAACAAAAAATCATTAGTTGCTTGTGTGAAAAACACATGACTAAATTGTAGCAGCATTGTCCTTATACATTGTAGGCCAATCGTCTAACTCCGTGAATAAAATTAATGACAATTAAGAATAAGTAGTCAGTGGATGTTTTTAATTTCTTAGAGTGTAAGCATTTTAGAATGCATCCTAAAGTTGGCTATAGGATGTTACATTTGTTACTAGATATTTTTACAGAGATACCAAAATGATTGATAGTTGACAAACTCAAGGACCACTTCTGTTGATTTCAAATCTCAGAGACTAAAGTAAGGAGTCACAATAATCTCTTAGACCATTTTAACTAAAAAGCCATATATAATATATATTCCTTGATGAGCTATGTCTTTAGCCACTATATACGCTCCCTCCTCTCTTTAGCACAGATAAACGAAAGATGCTTCAGCACACATAAACTGTAATATATGACTCCAATTAAAAGACACCAATAACATTAAACCTTATTACTTTATATTTATGTGCTTAAGCATTCACTGACGACAAGATAAATTAGGTAGATAATTGCATCAGCCAAACACAGCGTTCGGCTAACTCAGTAAATAATCTTAGTTTTTAGTATTTTACTTAATGACTACACAATTTAATTCACTCAAGCTATTACTTCCAATATTCCATATATCATTTCAAGAGTTTCTAGTCACAAACACCTCCAACTAACCCATTGATGGATTGTTGGTGCCTTCTTTTCACCTTTCTTCTTCTTGACTAGGTGGTGTTGATGGATGTGTGGGCCGGGGACCAATCACATGCAGACCAATCTCCCACAACTGATAGAAAATCAGTGGTTTGATTGGATAAGCTGATATAACACTAGGGTTTAAGTCAAACGCTACAATCTTTCAATGTTCCCTGTAATTATTAAGCGATTAGTTTATTAATCAAGGAAGCAGCTAAGGTCTAATGGAGGTTAATTGGTTCCTGATATCCAACCAGAAAAAAGCAGCACAGATAGAGTGAGAGTGAGTGTTGCTGCTGTATTAAGAAATATAATAAACAATAGAGTTCTAGAGAGAAGTGGTTTGATTTAAATTTACAAACTGAGCAAGTTGGGAGAGTCTCTTGTGGGTAAAACAAACTAAAGCATACGTGTTAGCACGAAAACAAGATAATGCATTCCAAGCAAGCATCTAATATATATGCATCGTTGGTTTTTTTCTAGGGTTTCTTCCCCCAAATCTTAAGTTGCTCAGTCAAAAGGTAGGTGGCACTACCAAAAATGGTACCCTTTCTTGGTGCAAATTCAAGTCTAGAACTTAACACAACGTTGGTGCTTTTGCACCCAATAACATGATGAACTATGGGCATCCAGGAAGTAAGCTTTGCCTACCTCCTTTAAACGGAAAAGCATTTTTACATTTTTGTTAATTATAGTTTGATATAAGTGCAAATTTTGTTTTCATATTTTCATTGAGTTATGTTTGCATATATCGTTAAACTGTGATTTACATGAATGAAAAGTGACTCATTTTAAAATATGAGCCATGTAGTGTTTTGATAGTAGGGTGGGAGCTAGCTAGAGAGAGAATTCTACAAGGGAACAAGAGAATTATTTAAGTTATATGTAAAGTAGTAGAGTATAGAGATGGATTTAATTGGATTGGATGCTTTTAGGGTTTTCCTTTTTATTGTTTGTTTGTTTTTGGCATGAAATTTTTGATGATTTGAGGAGTAAAGAAAGGAGCTAAGATAGGGTGTGGAATCAAGTACTTATAATCATAGATTTGAAAAACTTATGCACTTGAAAAAGTTAATTCTTCTTTAGAGCTTTTTGACGATAAGAAAACATCAACCAAAGAGTAGTTGGTGAGGCATATAGCAAAGAAAATCAAACTCACTCCCGCGACTTTGCCTTAAGCAATATATTAATCTCCGGATTGGGTCCCAATTGTAGCTTCATTAGCAAGTGATTATATTAGAGTTTAATTAAGTATGGTATAAGTTCCTAGTCACCATGATCCAATCAAGTTGTGGCATAGTTAAATAATGCACGCCTCTAAGTGTGACAAATCAAGCATACTAATTAGCTTTCCCGAAAATAAGGCCGGGACCAGGGAAGTAGGGTTCTCAATGAGACACATTGCGCCTTGGTTGCATCTAATTGAAGGAGAGAAAAATACAAGATAATTAAGCAGTCTTTTTCTTGTACGAGTACAGTTCAACCACAGGTCATGAACTCATCAGTGACCGCTAAATGCTACCATATTTACACACACACACACACATATATAATGGCTTCCATTGGAAAATGACCTTTAACAGAAACCAGTCAAGTATCATTTTCATTTCTGCGTGGGTCTTGCACTGATTCCATTAAATCAATAGGATTTTACAAATGAAGTGGGCGGTTTTGGAATTCAATTGGTAACATATGTCAGTTGCCCCATGTTAGGTTCTCTAATTATTCACTGTAACTAATAATATTATGTATTAGGGTACTATGATAAATAGATATGGTACTGATAAATATCGAAATAGTTGGTAGCTAATGAAACCAGATGGAATACTGATAGTTTAATTTAAATATATCTTGAGAGAATTAACATATGCATGCAAGCATGTGGTTTTGTGATTGCTTATCCAAACCTTTTCTTGTACAGACAAAAAAGGCATGCATGTTTAATTTGATCCATATTAATTAATCATCAAATAATTTTTGAATAACGTAATACACAGTTAGACGATGTAACTATTATACTCAAGCTGCAACACGCAAATTCTTTGTATAATATATTCTAAAATTGAGACAAATCATAACCCTACTATCCAATCTTTATTGAAACATGTAAAATGATACATTACAATTAATTTTTTTCTCGATATTCATAAAACTTTCTCGTTAATAATCTAATATTTCAATGTATTGGTCCACGTTCGGATATTTCGATGACAAACCAATTTTGTTCGGATAGTACTAATATGAGATCACCGACTCATGATCTCATATAGATCCTAGAGAGCTAACTAGAGAGAGTTGTGCCGACCTTGATTAATATATAAACAAGTGCAGTCCTGTGCTAAAAAACAGATTTGATTTGATATATGCATGCATCTGTGTCAATAAGGTTACACATAAGGTGTGAACTATATGAATTACAAGACTCCCAAATCCAATAGTACACAGATATGATATATATGAGCTTTGTAGAGCGCCATACAGCTGAAATGTTCTTCTTGTCGGCAGCTAACAGTAATATAAATTTAAGGCAGCACATAATATCTACCAATCTCTGTGATGGTCTAATAATAAAGGTTGATTATAATGCAGAAAGCAATAATTTCTTCGCAAATAAAGATAAAACTGTGTACGATGGACAATTTTTTCCGACTCTTCGTTTTACAAAAGTCTTGTTAATATAGGTCGCCCATTATAAGGCAAAAAGGAACAAAATAGCATAAGTGCTTCATTCCTTTCCCATATCGTATGTTAGCTTATTAGCTTTAGCTTTCATTTCATGCCCTTTTATGGAGGTAAGAGGTTCAGTCTGAACATGAAAAAGGACGAACAGATTTCCAATGTACAAACTTTAAAGTCCTTCAGAGTTTGCTTTTAACAGTCATGCATGTGCACTACTGTGTATGCTTCACAAACCACCTTTAATACAACCATGTTTAAAGTACTTCAAAATTGACACAACGTTTCTGGTCCCTACTTAGGGTTTTCACATCTAGTAATCTACCCGGCCCCCACAAAAAAAAACTTGTGTACAAGTTGTTCGGATTATCTCACTTGTGTAGAGATATTTCTCTGGCCATATCAATTGCATGACACTTATACACTAATAAGATATTTCTATGTATTTTAGTCTTACATGATCTCACGCGATTTCAATCAATATAAAGTTTATGCACTTAGACAATCATACCGAATATCTTCCATCAACGTTAGCCCACTAACCCTTCAAACAATCTATATGAGGAACTACATAAAGAATGAATTTCAGCCGGTACTGACTTCTCTTGGTATTTAAGCAATTATGTTGCAGTCATAATAATTAATATCTTGCAACTTACATCGATATGAGTTTTTCATGTCGTATAGCCTTTTTAAAACATGTTAATTTTCTTCAGGATTACTCATTCCATCTTAGACTTTTGAGATGGAATATTTAGCTTAGCCTGCAGACTTGACCTCAAGTCAAACAATTTACAAATATATTGTGGCTAGCATTCAAACCAATTGAAGAATAAATGATGATAGTGAATTAAGCCAAACTTTTCAACCTTAAATTTAGATGGAAGTTATACTTGTCAACTTTGGGGTCCCATCAATCAAGAGGAGTGTCCCAATGTACAGTTCAAGCTGATTCTTGTCGACTAGGACTACTGTTCTAAAAATTTCAATCTAAGTGTTAGGCGGTTGGTCATCGTTCCAATTAATTCTTAAGTGTTTGAAAGTTAAAAAATAGAGTATAGACTTGCTAAGGTGCCCGCTTAGACTGTATGGACATCCGCCTAACCTGCCCAGACTCGTCTAGGCATTCGACTAGGTTGCGACTTATTTAGACAGAAAATATATAGCTTTCATTTTGCATTTTATTTTTTTTTTCAATAAATTGTAAAGACTTGTTGAATACTTAAACGAACACACATTATATGTTTGTTCCTCATGTTTTCATTATGTTCCAATACTTCATAATATATATATGTCATGCGTCTTTTAGAACCTTAACTAGGACTAGTTTGGTATTTCTATGTAAAAAAAAAAAAAAAAAAAAAACACTACTTTTATTGTGTTGTGAGAATAAGCAGTTACAAACTCCTACAAGATTGAAGCCTGAGGTTGTTCCAAGCTCATTTATTTATTTTGTTCAAAGCTCACCTTATTTCATTAAACTCCTTAAAATTTAGTGTCACATATTAATTTACCCGGTGGAGAAAAAAAAAACAGTGTTTATTGGTCAGACCAACCAATGTTGATGGGAATAATAGCATATAGAAAGCTAGGTTACAAGCACCTCCTTAAATTAAAGCTGTAATCATGAGGCATATATGTGGAAACAACCTGTTGGGTTTGGACCTACGTAATTAGTTTTATGCAGTTTTACGCTTCATGATTCATAAGTCTTAATTGAGACTTATAGATGGTGAGTTCGATACCATATTATTATGGTTGAGTCATTATGTAGTTTAACTTAAATCACACACCGTTTAGTGTAAATATTTCATTATATTAAAAAAATCTAAACCCTAATACACATAATAAAAGGTGTATGGGAATGGGAACCCACTATATATATAGCGTTCACTTGTGGAAAAGAAAGATTATAGCGACTAGATACAACACTACTATGGCGTCCCAGTCAAAGAACACAATATCAGTCTTTCTTCACAAGCATGACATAGTGATAAAGAACCGGAACGTCACAGTCATTACTCAATACATGAAAGTTGATGTCCTTATGAAAACTGCTTAACATGAATGAGCATGATATACTATTAGTAATTGGTAGGGGCAGGACAGCCCGAAAATAACTCAGCCAAGAAATGCCACCACTGGTCGTACTAGCACAATGTTGATGGTGAACTTTTTCTTGCAATGTTGCTATCACAGCTAGCAAGCTAGGCCTCTCTGTAAATTGTAATATGCATGAAGCTGCATGCATGGCTTTTAGAAACAAGGACGGCATCTCCACTATTGAAATTGCTGCTTTTGAAACAATGAGGGGAACTCAAGTCCCCACAAAAAAGGGAAGGGCATTGCTTTTGGCATCCTACCCTGCGACTGCGAGGAAAGATAGAAACTGGTGCCTTCTCGAATCGCACTTTGTAAAGCTTCTTTTTGTGCTTTCGACGATATTAATGTTTAACTTGTAAATTATAATCTATACTCTTGTGATTAGGGGTACAAAAGATTTGAAGCCTGTGATTAGATTAGCTTAATTAAAATCAGGTATGTGAGACTTCAAATTCAGTGTTAACATTAACTTGGATTCTTCTCCTTCACTTTTGTATTCTAACTGCGATACTAAAAATATTGGTATATATCATGAAATGTATTATGCATCATGAAACTGAATTCAGAGAGTTCTTTGTTTTTTAATAGTCCAAACTACTCAGTAGTGTGGAAAATAAATGGTCATAATTGAATTTAGAAAATACGATTTTTTATTACTTATCAGTCTAATAGATATAAAACCGGACTATCCTGTAGTTAAGATTATTGAAGACTTCTTCGGGTAAGTGTTTTGTTTCTCATGGTGAGTGTTTTGGATTAACGGGCCCACACCATAAGGAGGGCTCTCAAAGACATGACAACCAAACTCCAATCTTGGACCAAGCCCAAGATACACACGTGACAAAGTTGACAACTTCCACCATTCATCTAAAGCCTACATACTCTCTAGGAGTACAATTACGTTGAGGACCTAATGCACTTGACTTGATGCCATTCGTGGATCTACTAAAGTTCAAAAGCCCAGAAGACCAGGCTCTAACCCTAGACCTCGTAAATTAGTATTAATGTATTAGCCATTAAGAATTGTTATTAGCATTCCAAAAATTTCATTTTACATTCCTCACAAGTGTATTTTTCTTTCTAATTATAGAAAATTTGGAGTGCCAAATGAGATTTTTGGAGTGCTAATAATAATTCCCTAACCATTTATCAAGAGATAAATTATGTGGCTGATGAACCGACTAACATGGGAAAGGGATCATCCAGATCCATTCCTCCTAATCCACCAAATCAGGGAATACGTACCGTTGAAAATTGATCCAACGTTTACAAACAGAGATCCACTTTAAAAGTTATAATAACTTCAGTCGTTGGATTAATTTTAGGGAATTTTAACGAAAAGCACCCGGTACTGTTCACTTTAACGAAAAACCACATTTTTACACTAAAAAGTCAATCCTGGTACTATTCACTTTACCCTTTATTTTGTCCTTATCATTAAAACTCAAAGTTTTCAAGCCCTTTTCATTAGTTTTCCTTTAATTTTAAACGGCACGGATTCCCGAGTTTATCATGTTTCCTTGGTCCAGTTTGCTTCAATCAAAGCTCATGTATCTTGTCGGCATCTTCTTGTGGTAGACGCTACTTGGAGCTCTAGGCCTTGTTGTAGTTTCTTTTTGTTAAGCGTTTAGACCAGTCGTCAACCAAAAAAAGAAGAGAACTTTAACAAAAAGCTCCCGATACTATTCACTTTAACGAAAAATCACATTTTTATCACTAAAAAGTCAATTCTGGTACTATTCACTTTACCCTTTATTTTATCCTTATTGTTAAAACTCAAATTTTTAAACCCTTTTAATTAGTTTTCCTAAAAAAGAAGCCTAATACCATTTTGGACTTGTGTATTGGGCCAACTAGTATACAAAACAAAATAGCAATAAAAAAATAAGAACTTTAACGAAAATCTCTTAGTATTGTTCACTTTAATAAAAAATCACATTTTTTACACTAAAAAGTCAATCCTGATACTATTCACTTTACCCTTTATTTTGTCTTTTTCATTAAAACTCAAAGTTTTCAAGTCATTTTAATTGGTTTTCTTAAAAAAAAGGCTTCGTAGAATCAATCGTGTAGATCTAGTCTAGAAGCTCGTTTGAAAATGCTTTTAAAATAACTGAAAATACTTTTTGGCACTAATCCTTGATGAAAATACAAGTGAATTCTGAAAAAACATTAGTTATGTGCTTGCAAAAAGCACTTTTAGGTACTATTAGAATGCAAAAACCTTTTTTCTAAAGTCAATTTCAATCATTTTAAAAACACTTCCAAACAATCCCTAGCACAAGCACAAGGGAAATTTAGAGGACAGTAGGACCCAAAAAATATATATCAAAAAGGAGGTAAAATAGGTTACAAAATAAAAACTTCAAGACTCCAGGGGGACTTGGCCCATCTGATCCCCAAAGTATTACAAGACTAATCATGTATGAATCAAAACTAATAAGCGATTTCTCGACCTCAAAAGATATAAAAAAAATCCTGCCAATCATCACTCACACTAAGTTGTTAACAGGTCAAGGCAGGTCTAAGGTTGTACAACATTCACGTCGACACAGCCAGTTCCTTTTCGACGGGTAATGCGTTGTGTTCTTCTTCACTTGACAGCTGCTTTTGCTCTTCCTTTTGTTCAACCGGCAATACCTTTTGTTCCTCTTCAGTCGGCAGCTGTTTTTCCTCTTCCTTGATGGGCTCCTCTCGTACACAAGGTCTCCAGATTGTCTCCTTGCCCACGTCCATGAGTGCAATGCCTTTTCTAGTCAAATCAGCTCTGATCTGATCACTCATTGCAAAGTCTTTGTTTTCCCTTGCTCGTTTTCTCTCTTCAATCTTCTTCAGTACATCGTTTTCCACCATCCCTGCTCTCTCCAATGCTTTCGCTTTCAATTGCTGCAAAACCTGTACAACACAGTATCCCTGTGTAGTTGATAACTTCAATCCATGATTTAAAATTTAAAGGAAAAAAAAAAAGAAGAGGACATATAACCTCCGAGTATGTATGGGACGACTTTAAACCCAAAACGTCCAGAACATCATCAGTTACTGCTTTCTTTACATCGATTAGTGACTGGACCATTGATAACTGTTTTTGCTTTTGCTGCTTCTTCTATAAAAAGTAAAAATACCTTCTGTTATCACAACACAGCCATACACACATTTAAAGGTGGGAGAGAGCACCCAAAAAAAGTCAGGCATGGTGGAATTGAATCTATATGTTTACCTTGAGTCCATTCAAAGAACTGTTTATAAACTTCAACGCATCTTGGAAAGCACCAGTCAATATCTGGGCAGTGTTTAAGTCATCGCACATTTTGGACTCAAACTCATTCTTTAGCTTACTGATGCATTCTTGGGCAGTCAGAGTAATTTTAACTATTTTGCCATTTTGATCTGCACCTTCCTTCAGACCCTCTTCTAGAAGTGGAGCTAAAGCATCCTCACAATCTTGCAAAGTCTAACAACAAAAAACATCAAGCCATTAGATACTAGATACAGAAACATAAAATCCATTTGTGCTGTGATCCAAAATGCATGTTTGACTTGTCTTATTAACTTCTGTCTCTATACAATTCTGTTCAATCTTGATCAGTATTTTATTTGTATTTCACTATATTAACCAAAAGTCCAGAATTTTCTGGAACCAGCTACATCACAAAGATTAATATTTAATGCCAACAGCCATCATTCCGGAAGACATTGGACAAACAGAAAATTTGCAGGGATAATCGAACAAGACAATAACAACTATTTAACCCAACCAGGAAAACTTGCCAACACAAAGTTTAGAGCAACGTCCACTAAAATTACACATCAGGATACAATAAAAGATATCAACGGAGAACAATATTACGCAAAAGGAAAGGTCTCAGAACACTTAGGAACTACGCAGGTGCATGCATAACCATAAGGACTGAGAGACGAACTTCCAAATGAAAATTATTCGGATACAAGCCACATACCTGATATACGTAATAAATAGCATCTGATGAACTTTCCAGCTGGGAGATTGTGTAGTTGAGGGGAGACCTATAGTGAGCGCTTATCAAGAAGTGTCTCAAAGCCAGTGGATGGTACTTTTCAGTAATCTAATAGAGAATGAAATTATATATTAAATGGTAGTATAAACTGAAAATATATAGAAGCTCGAAGAAGCATTAAAAGGAAAAGTTAGCACAATTTACCTCCCTAATAGTGAAAAAGTTGTTGAGGGATTTTGACATTTTCTCGTTGTTATTGGTAACATGTCCATTATGCATCCAGTAACTCACACTGCTCTCTTGGCATGCAGCACAACTCTGGGCAACCTCATTCTCATGATGTGGAAAAATCAAGTCAATGCCGCCGCCATGAATATCAAACTTGAATGTCAGATAATGTGCACTCATTGCACTGCATTCAATGTGCCATCCAGGTCTACCAGGTCCCCAAGGGCTTTCCCAACTTGGCTCACCAGGCTTTGCAGACTGCAGATTTCTTTTGAAGTTTCATTAATTTAAAAATACAAACAAAAAACCGCAAAAACGAGGTAAATGGTTGAGGACTTCAGACCTTCCACAATGCAAAGTCTGCAGGATTACGCTTCCTTGAATCAACAGCAACTCGCTCACCAGCCCGATTGTGTTCCAATTTTTGTCCAGATAACTGGCCATAATTTGGAAATTTATCAACAGCAAAGAAAACATCCCCGCCAACCAGATATGCATATTCTTTGTTAATAATCTGCATGATATAACAATCATTAGAGAGAAACTGCAGGCCTATAAATATAAAACAAACAAGAAACCATCACAAAAACATAATATATAAGCATTAGAGCAAGCAGAAAACCTGTGTTATCAAATCCTTGATATGTTCTATGTGCTCAGAAACATATGGCTGATGGGTGGGAAGAAGGCACTGGAGATCGCCCATGTCATTGAGATATTCTTTGCAAAAACGACTACTTAAACTAAATGGGTCTTCACCATTCTTATTTGCTCGCATTATTATCTGAAACATCCAAACATTAGCAATCTCTACATGGCATTAAGTAACAAGTACACAATGAAAATGAAAATGAACAAGAAGAGTCGGAAGATTCAAAATAGAAAATTATATGAGTTCGAGAGAATACATGTATAAAAATAGAGATAAACTCATAGAAGTTTAAAAACCATGAGTAAAGAACTAATTGTTATTCCAGATTCCAGTGTTTAATCTAAACCCCTTTACAATGAATTCACCTGAGTTGATGAGTTAAGAGTGTTACACATGCGGAACAATAAATGACAACAGGCACACGGCAAAAAGAAAGAGATATTTCTAAAATAATTGTGCAGATAAAGACAGGATGTAAGAACTATAACCACTAAATGCACAAAATTCTTTCAAGAACATGGACAGCCATATGTCCCGGATATTCAAATGCCAAACAATGTTAAAGCATTAGCTAGCTGCCAGATAACTGATTTTGTACATGAGAAAAAAACCCCGATATCAGGCCAGTAATTTAGTCAAAAAAAGGTAAGCAGATTTATAGCACTAAACAAATCAAACGAAAAGTTTTAACTATAATGAGATAACAAGTATACGATAACTGAAGCATTAATGTTTTGTTTCAATGATGGATTCCCAAGTTCTAAGGGATTTAGACTAAATTAGTTAGAAATGCCCTAAAGGAAACATTAAGTGGAGGGGGCTGAAAATGCACTACATGAGCATTACAGCAAGAATTTATAAGGGTATTAGTATAACTATAAACGAACCAAAGCAGAGCACACGCTAATGAAGGGTAACAAAGGAATCCAATCAAAATCATCTCATGATACGGTTCAAGATTCTCACCTTGTCATCAACATCAGTGAAATTCCGGACATACGTAACCTCGTAACCCAAATGCTTTAAGTATCTGTAGAATTGCAATTCAATGTCACGCATGATTAGTTGCCACAAACTAATCTTCACTTATGTATTATGCTAAACAGATTTGGCAGCGTTTGACAGTGATCAAGAAACTAGCTTTATCAAATTGATAAAACAAAAAAAGCCACTTAATTTCTAACAGAAATCAAACATATCAAATTCCACACTAATCAAAAGCACGATTAATTGCATAATTATTAAATTAAACATGCAAATAATGAGATTGAATGTGCGAACCTGAAGAGGACATCGAAATTGACGGCGGCGCGAGCGTGGCCGAGATGGCTGAGATCATAGGCGGTAATTCCACAGACGTACATGCTGACCTTGCCGGGTTCTATCGGCCTGAACGTCTCCTTCTGGCGGGTCATCGAGTTGTAAACCATGAACTCCTTGCCGGCGGCCATTCTCGGATTTCTCAACCCTTTGCCAGCCGCTCAATGCTCTCTGTAAAGACTTCTGCAATCGAATTGGGAAAAAAACCTAAACCCTAATTCAAGTTCCTTTTTTTCCAATTCGATTCGCAGTTCATAAACCATAAGGTTTTGCTTTTATGTGTATTTTCTCTGACTGGTGCGGCAAACAAAAGAAAGTGACAGAAATTTGTAATGCTTTGCATTTTAAGTAATAAAAAATTTTAATAGGAAAGAATTATTAGCATAAAAGGAAATTAAATCTGCCAAAGATTTTTAAAAGACTTATTATATTAACACCTCACATATTGTTGAATACATCCTACAAACTTAATACACTCCGTATTTGCTTTTTTAATTAACAATTATCTTAATGCACCTCATATCCTTTCCCATAACACCCTCATACCCCACATTCTCAACATACACCTTATATTTTCTATATACACCCCACATAATTCATATCTTATAATACTCATTTTAATTATTGTAAACTAAATTGACTTGGGAGTAAAACCCTCTATGAGCAACTAAGGTTTGATGACCGGTAGGAATTGATCGGCATTCTAAATTAGGTCATATATTTAGATAACTTAGACTTCTACAATTTCGTTTCCAATCACAAAAATGAGAATGCATGAAAATACCATGCGTAAAGTATGGAGGGTATGAGAAAACCCAATAAAAAGGGGAAAAGAAGGAGAAAGATAATCACAAATGTCTTATGCTGATTATTTTCTCTTGAACTTGTTAGGAGGGTTTTGCATGACCATGGTGCAGATACAACCCATGACTGCAAGCACTTCCAATGATATGACATAAAACCTTAAATTCCTTCTAAGAGCTTGAACACACAACAAAATATTATGGTTTCCTGGGAATCGCATGCAAGTATTTGCACTATTTGTAATTCACAAATTCGGACTACTTAAAGTTTCATCGTTCATCAAACGAATATGATCCTACCCTAAATTCTCTCTATCGAAAGACTAATCTCTCACTTTATATAGGGAGATGTCATTGAAATCACTAAAAAAATGAAAAATATAGAGTCTTACCTAATGAGAAGTTTCTAAAACATCGATTTCGTGTTTCATTAGTAAAAAATAAATAAAAATTTCGCAATCAACGTATTAGTTTCATTGGTTAGAATTTTATTTTACAATGAAGGGTGAAAGGGGTTTTGAGAATTGAAGATAAATATACTTTAAAGTGATTTGGTGTGTATTTATAATTTTTTTTTTTAAATCTTATAAGGTCGAAATTGTCATTGTATAATAAGGTATATAAGTCATTTAATATTAAATTTCAATGTGGGATGTATTCAACATTACGTGGGGTGTTAATAAAAAAAACTTTTTAAAATTTATGTCACAACAAAGCATTCATAATCTCAAAAAGTACTCATTCCTAATTAGGTTCAATTCTTACCAAAGTGAATTTGAATCACATTATTACTAGCTCATTATGAGGCTTAGCCCACTATTCACCCTTTAGTATGAATAATATTGTTTGTTCAAAAAATAAATATAAGATACCAAAAATTGTTGGGGGCCCCTTTAAATTTGGCGGCCCTGTGCGATTGCACCTTTCGCTCGCCTATTGACACACCCCGATCCGGAGGATCCAGGTGTGCTGGCCGTCACGTGGGCGTGACGTAACCATCGGCGCGACACGGAAGCAAAATAACAATATAACTCAGCAGAAATTCAAACCAAACTCAAACATAACCACCTACGAACATAACCGGACGAGTTATCAGGTAAACACATAAGTTCAGAGCATAGGTTAACTGCAGTCAAGTAGGACTAAAATAAGATACATCACCCTCAGGTGAGTCCTACATGTCGAAAGTCTGTCAGAAAGCCGGAAAAGACCTCGTGAGCCAACCACCGCTAAACTAGAACCTGGAGGGGCGCAAAACAAAATGAGTGGGTCAGTAAAACCAAAGATTTTCCAAAACATTTCAATTAAAACATTTCTAACCCCTCACCGTAAAAACCTGTATACTTTCCCAGAAATATATATAACCATATAAAATCTCAAAACTTAAATCCCAAATCTTTAACATTTTCAAGAAAACATGCCATGCCATAAATCAAAATATAAATCAGGTGAAATAAGGAATCAATCGGAGACCCTGCAGTTGGTCCTATACGATTAATTCAATAGCTTAATATCCCACTAAGCCGGAGCCACCACAGTGACCTGTACGGCCCTACTCTGCACATCACTCGGAACTACGTAAGGTAGTCTATACGATGAAAGGTGTAAAAATACGCTCTAGTGCTTCTCTCATCATATCATCAGCGCGCATATCTAAGGTCACCTACCAGTCGGAACCCCTCTAATGGTCTATGCGACTGGCATGTCGGAACCCTCACATGGTCTGTACGACATCCACCTACTTGGATCCAAGGCGAGCGTGCGGTGTGGTGAATAAAATAAGCACTAACACCTAGGGTGCAGGTTATGAGCTTGAAACATCTTATCAACAATCAATTAAATGAATAATGAACTCACCTGACTTACCTGTGCCTCCACAGCACCATGCAACATGTATGCATCATATATCAATCATATAACTCATATGAAATTCACATTTTCCAAATAATTCTATGCATGGCATTTTCAAAACATAATTTCGTATAAATTCATTTTCTGGGAAAAATCGATAGTATAAAGGTAATACGAAAACAAAACTGCCCACTCACTGGTAAGTCGACGGGTCGTAACCCCCGTGGCGTCCCTGGATGCGGTCGTCCTCGTGATACGTCTCACCTATATGCGAAATAACTATAAAAATGTTAATTTTAAACATATCACCAATAATTCGAAATAATTTCTCATACGATGCTCAATTTGGGTATATGAATATACCACATTGACCTACTCGACGTCACGAGCGTCGAGAAATTTTTAGAACTCGATTTGGACTCCCCACGCGCCCTCACGCGCCGGCTAGGGCTCGGCCCTACGCGCGGCCACGCGCAGGCCACGCGCCGCACGTGTCATCTTCTCCAAAGGCTCGCCGGACTGGTTTTTCCGGCGGCCGGACTCCGGCCAACCTCCGGCCGATTTTCAAACTCCTTATTCTCCTTCGTTTTTCACCCATTTTCTTCGAATTTTATACCAATTTGAAGCCCTAAGAGTGTACTATCACGTTGGACTAGTTTTAGGGCCTAAAAACCAAGAAATCTCACCTTGCAAAAACCAAAGATTCGGCCAACCTTGAAACCCACGATCCCGACGTCCAAAACTCTCCAACGAACGTCCCCGAGCTTCCTTAGGACCTCCTAAAGCTCGCCACAAGCTTGAAATTCCCTGAAACGCGACATTTAACGACTGCATGAACAGTACCTCAAAAATGGAGGTTCGGGATCCACGTGAAATCGAAGGTTTCACTTCCTAAAACTAGTACCAATGAACTCAGGACGTCGAAACGATGAAGATACATACCTTATTTGCCTCGATCCGTCGAGTTTTGAAGGATTTTGGGTGTGTGCCGTACAATGGGTGTGAGTGTGGGTGCGAAGTCGAGAGAGACAAAGACAGGAAAAGCACGGGGGAAGGAGAGGGAGAGAGGGAGGTCTTGTGTGGTCCAAACTAATCCACACCCTCCATTTCATCCTAATCATACATAACAAAATCCATCTTTCAAAATATTTTCTAATACCCTTGCATCATATTTAAACCAATAAAATCTCACACACGTACCTTAGTAACGACAAGGGCATTCCCGCCATTTCATATTCCCGTCAACAGTACCTCCGGGACGGGCTGTGACACCTATTATGAGGCTTAGCCAACTCTCCACCCTTTGGTTTTGCTTTTATGTGTATTTTCTCTGACTGGTGCGGCAAATAAAAGAAAGTGACAGAAATTTGTATTGCTTTGCTTTTTAAGTAATAAAATTTTTAATAGGAAAGAATTATTAGCATAAAAGGAAATTAAATCTGCCAAAGATTTTTAAAATTTATAACACAACAAATCATTCATAATCCAAAAAAGTAATAATTCCTAATTAGAATTTTGAAAAAAAACAACTTAATTTGAAAATTTTATACTTTTCGATCAAAATATTTTGAAATTTTCCATTTTTTAAGTTGGCCTTTTTTAAGGTAATAAAATAATTAATGTTTATTTTTGTAATTTAAATTCCATTAAATGTTAGATTTTAAATTTTATAAAATGTCAAACTTAATTGATATGAAAATATACTAATATATTGAGATACACAGTCAAAAAGACTGATAAAAACTGAAAATCTCTTGCTTATGACTAGGACTTGTGAGGTCCATAAGAAATGATATACGCCAATATGATCTAGGGCCAGATGATGTGACTGAAACCCAACGAGGAACAAGGCCCGGCCCATGATATTTACACGGTAAAAAGGTGCACTGCCGAGGTGATCAATAAATGTGACACAAATGACGTCGAAAATTTGGATTCTAACTTGCAATAATAGTTGTTCAGCTCTCAACTAACAAAACAACGATTCTACAACCAACATTTCCATTGATCTTGTCGATCCACTTAGATTGTCGGAGAAAGTTTTGAGATGTATTTCTAGCAAAGTTCCAAAGGGTAATAGGTACTAATCGGGTGGCGGGTATAGACTTAGCGCTTAGACTCCTAGGCAAAGGTAAGAGCATCTCCAATAGAGATGTCAAAAGATAAATGTTAAATGTTAATTTAATGGCTGACGTGACAATGTCAGATTTCCTCTTTTTCCAATTGATATGTTTTTTTGTTATAAATGATTTTTGTATGACCAATTTTAAAAATAAATCAATTAAATTAGCTTTTTAAGATCTATAATTGGTGCATTAATGGGATCCACACAATAAAATAATTAAAAATGATTTGACATCACATTTTCTCATATGTCAAATTTGACATATGAAAACTCATATGTCAATCCACATAGGATTCACATATTGGTTGAAACTTGCTCCTACCTTCAAATTTGATTACATGACATTATACTTATGATTTGACATCTCATTTGGAGATGGTCTAAGGCGGTTTGTTGCGTTTTATTAAAATTTATTATATAGCATATAAATAAATATAACTTACCCTAAAAAAATACATAATTGTATTGGAATATTATAAATTGCAAAATAGAATGACATATAGTGTATAAAGTATTAGAACATATTGAAAACATGAGGAACAAACATTTAATGAGTGTTCATCCACATATTCAACAAGTCTTTACAATTATTGAAAAAATAAAATGCAAAGTGAAAGTTATCTATTTTCTATCTAAGTGAGAGTCGTGACCTAGGATTGCTAGGCGGAAGCCTAGGTAGGTCTAGGCATCATTTCTTAATTTTCAAACGCCTAAAAATTAATCAGAACAGTGGCTAGCAGCCTAATACCTAAACGGCGCTAATCAGTATTTTTAGAGTGATTTCTAAGAGCTCTTTCTTTTCTTGCTCATGAAAGCATTGGTAGCATGTGAAACCATTAAGTTGGTCTATTGTCATGGCCTCGATGTTTAGAGATTTCTAAGACACTAACTACCATGTTTAGAGATTTGTTAAGAATAATCAAAGATCTTATGAGTATGTGCACTAATGACGATGGCAGATTTTTTATACTTTTTGTATGTTTTTAGGGAGTTTTCATGTATGAATGCTTCTATTAAACAGCCCAGCTTCATTGAAGTTCTGCTATCTCCCCTGTAGGCGAAGACACAGTACTATGCGGTCCATTTACTTCACTTTCTGCCAGCTTAATTTGTTAGATTTCTACTACGGATTACCATTCTAATTATCTAAAGAGTGTAAGCGCAACTATATCGATTATAACATATGAAAATTAGTTTAATTTAAAATATTGTTTATGTGAAATAAATGATATCAAATGTTACACAATCGTTGTCACAGCCCGTCCCAGAGTTACTAAATACCGAGGACGTGAAATTACTAAAACGCCCTTAAACGGGATTAAGGTGCGTAAATTTGGTATTTGTTTTACACTAAGATCCTAAACTAGGGTTAGAATTATATTAGTATGTGTTAATTTAATTTGTGTTTGGACTTAGGGTGGGGTCCTACCCCCTAAATCCCTCCCCAAAACCCGTGGGATGTCTCTCTCTCATCTCCCTTCACTCTCTCTCTCTTTCTTCATTTCAGTATCACTCTCTCTCTCTTACTCTCGAACTCTCTCAAGCTCTCGGACAAACACCAAGAGCAATCACAATCCTACACCAACGTCCGATCTAAGATCACCACGACACTCCTTAGGACCTCACGAGCACGGGAATACCAGTTTTAGGTAAGTTCTATTTCGAGAACCCTAGTTTTAAAACACCCCGTGTAATGGCACTGTTCACGAACTTAATTTTGGTTGTGTTTTAGGTTAAACAAAGATCACCACGAGTCTTAGGAAGTTCCAAGGAGGCTCGGAGTGCCTCGTTTGAACAAAATGGACGTCGGGATCGTCGGGTTCGAGTTTGGCCGAAATTGAAGAATTTTGAAAGGTTTGATCTTGTTGTTTTTAGGCCTTAAAACCCTTCCAACGTGATAGTACATGTGAAATGCTTCATTTTGGTATAAAATGCGAAGAAATTGGTTGAAAAACGAAGGAGAATAGTGGATTTGAAAATTTTCCAGAAACCGGCGAACAGCCGCCGGCGACCGGCGACTCGCCGGAGAAGACAGGGAATCTTCCGTCAAGTTTGACGGAATATTCCGACGCCGTTAGTTAACTTTAACGGAAACCGTTAGTTTTTAACGGAATATTCCTAACGCCGTTCACTGTACCGTCAGTGTGCCTGGCACGTGGCTGCGCGTGGGCCGCGCGTAGGTCCGTGCCACGTCAGGCGCGTGGGGGCGCGTGAGGACTCCAAAAATTATTTTAAAAATATGGGGATGATCCTGAGGTTGTGTAGGTCACTGTGGTATATTCATATACCCAATTTGAGCATCGTATGAAGAATGTATTACCTAGTTTGGTTTAGGTGCGTTAATTGTGCGTTAAATGATTGTTTTAAGTTATTTCACTTCTAGGTGGAACTTATAACGAGGACGAGCACATCCAGGGGCGTCAAGGGGGTTACGACCCGGCGACATACCAGTGAGTGGGCATTGCTTTCTATATATATATACCTATATACTCGATTTCCCCAGAAATCAAATTTAAATGAAAAATATATTGAAATGAAATGAAATATGATGTGATTGCCATGCATAGAATGTTATGGATATTATGAACTGTCGTATGATGCATATATGTATGATGGTGCTGTGGACGCACAGGTAAGTATTTAATTACTGTTATGTTGAGGATGATGATATATTGAGCTCATATCCTGCACCATGGTTTAGTGCTTATAGTATTCACCGCATCGCACGCTCGCCTTGGATCCAAGTAGATGCTGGTCGTACAGTCCACGCGGAGTGGGTACGACGGGCCAGTCGTAGAGTGTTAGTGAGATTATGACTGGTGGGTGACCTTAGGTTATTGTATACAGATGATTGATGAGAGAAGCACTAGAGCGAATATTACCATGAGTCGTTCAGACTACATTAGGTGGTTCCGACTTATGTGCAGAAGGCCGGACAGGTCACGCGGAGTGACTCCGGCAGAGAGTGAGATTGATAGATGTTGAGCTCTAGGTTCAATCGTTCAGGGCTATTAGAGGGCCTCCGATTGATTATTTCTTTTACCTGATTATATTATGTTAATGCATTCATACTACACTGTTGAAATTGGCATGGTACATTCTTTATTGAATCTGTTATAAGATTGATGATTGAGACAGTTGAGATATATATGCTATATACTATTTTTCTGGGAAAGTATACAGGTTTTCCAAAAAGGGGTTATAAATGTGGATTTATGAAATGTTTTGGAAAAGCTTTATTTTCGCCCACTCACGTTTTCTGTTTTTCGCCCCTCCAGGTTCTAGTTGATAGTTGAGGCGTTGGTGGCCTACGAGACTGCTTCGGCGTTCTGACAGACTAAATAAATGTAGGATTCACCCGAGGGTGTTGTAAATTAGTTATGTTCCTACTTGACTGCACATAGAATGCTCGGTTGTAAATAACTGCAATTAGTGGTTTTCGTTGACTCGTATTTTATTATTAAATCGTTTCCGCTTGCGTTATGGTTACGTCACACTCACGTGACGGCCATCACGTCCTAGTCTTCGGGTTAGGGTGTGTCAGTTTGGTATCAGAGCATAGGTTGCAGTCCTGTATAACTAATGAGTTCTTCTATTGATTTTGTTATGTTTTCTGTCAGAATTATGCCGCCTCGTAGAGATCCTCGCCGTGCTGCTGAGCCTAATTTCCCCGATATAACTCAGTTAGGGGCAGCAATGGCTCAAGCTTTTCAGGCTAATATCCGTCCTCCTCAGAGAACGCCCGTAGAGACGATGTATAATCTGAAACTGGAAACTTTTGAGGGAAATGAAGGTTATGAAGGGGCAGAAAAGTGGTTGGATCGAATTGAGCAGACCTTTCAAGTGATGCAAAGTCAGGGAAACCTGCCAGCTAATAGATGGGTGGAGACCACCACCTGGTTTTTGGGCCGTGAGCCAGCTGCGTGGTGGATAAATCAGTCGAGGCACATGGCACCTGAAAGGGCAGCCGAATGGGAGGTATTTAAGGAAAATTTTATGAAGAGATTTGTTCCTCCGGAATATATAGATCGCAAGAAACAGGAATTCACCAGTCTGAAGCAGAGGAATATGTCTGCACATGAGTACTACAGGAAGTTTACTGATTTATCCCGTTATGATTCTGATTTAGCGGGTAATCAAGCAGAAATGCTTCGTCGTTTCAAGCTAGGATCTAAGAAGAAGTACAGAACGTTTGCCAATGCACTTCCCTGTGCCGATTATCATGAGTATTTTGAGATTCTGGTCAGGATGGAAGACTCTGATAATCTTCCGGACAGTGAGGATGAAGAGGATAAGGGTAATGGTCAGAAGAAAAATGAGAAAGGTAAAGGTGTTTCCATTCCAGGACCTCGTCAGACGCAGAATTTCAAGAAAAGTGGAATGAGTTCGAGTTCTTCCAGTGGTGGATTTAGTGCCACAGGTCCGAGGAGAGGAGGTGGTAGGTTTGGTAATGGACCTAGATTTTCTGGTCAGAGAGGCTTTGGTGGTACTGGTAGTTCGGGTCCTCCGTTATGTCGCCGTTGTAATTTCCGACATCATGGGGAATGTAGGAGAAGCAGTGGTGCATGCTTTACATGTGGTCAGACAGGACATAGAGCTATGTATTGTCCCCAGAATCAGCAGAGGCCCCAGCAGCCTGTTATGCCAACATCAGCACCGACTCAACAGAACTTTAATTCAGGCAGTTATGGCCAGGGTGGTCGTGGTGGTGCTTATCACTATCAGGGTGATGCTGCTCCTTATGCTCCGGGACAGTATCACTATTCCCAGGATCCTTATTTTCAGAGTGGATATTCTCAGGATCAGGGAGGTTATACTTCATATCCGTCTATGCCAGCTAGCGGATCTCAGTGGTATCAGGGGGGCCAGCCCCAACAGAGCGGAGTTGCTGCTAGTAGTACAGGGTCGTTTAGGCCGCCTGCCCAGACAGGTCAAGGACGTACTCATCAGGGACGAGGTAATCAGAGTGGCAGAGGTCGTGGAGGACGACAGCCAGCTCAGGGACGTGTTAACCACATATCGCTGCAAGATGCTCAGAACCATCCAGACTTGATTATGGGTACGTTGAATGTTCTTGGTCATTTTGCTAAAGTCTTGATTGATTGTGGTGCTACACACTCTGTGATTTCTCATACATTTGCTCAAATGACACAACCTCATCCTTCACCTCTAGGGTTTGATTTAGAGTTTGCTATGCCTAGAGGGGATAAATGTTATGTTGATAGTTTTTACTCTGGGTGTCCAGTGATGGTAGATAATGTCATTATGCCTGCTAATCTTATCCCATTAGACATCGTGGATTTTGATGTGATTTTAGGGGCGGATTGGTTGCATTATAATCGCGCCCATATAGATTGTTACGGGAAATCAGTTACTTTTCTTCGTCCTGGACTACCTGAGGTTACTTTTGTGGGTGAAAGAAGTGGGGTGAGGCATGGTGTTATTTCCGCCATAAGGGCAAAGAAGTTGTTATCCAAGGGTTGTCAGGGATACTTGGCACATGTGGTGTTAAATGATGTTGATTCCGGTAGTGTGGAGGAAGTCGGAGTAGTCAGACACTATCCTGATGTATTTCCAGATGATTTACCTGGGTTGCCTCCAGATAGAGATGTGGAATTTTCGATTGATTTGCTTCCAGGTACGAACCCTATCTCTTTGACTCCTTATAGAATGGCACCAGCGGAATTAAGAGAGTTGAAAATTCAATTGCAAGAGTTAATTGATAAAGGTTTCATTCAGCCTAGTTCTTCACCTTGGGGAGCTCCAGTGTTGTTTGTAAGAAAGAAAGATGGAACTTTGAGATTGTGCATTGATTACAGGCAACTGAATCGGGTGACGATTAAAAACCGTTATCCCTTGCCTCGTATAGATGATTTGTTTGATCAGCTCAAAGGTGCCTGTGTGTTTTCTAAGATCGATTTGAGGTCTGGGTATTATCAATTAAAGATTAAAGATGAGGATGTTCATAAAACAGCTTTCAGGACTCGTTATGGGCATTATGAGTTTTTGGTGATGCCATTTGGATTAACGAACGCTCCTGCAGCTTTCATGAGATTGATGAATGAAGTATTCCAGGAATATCTTGACAAGTTTGTTATTGTTTTTATTGATGACATCCTGGTATATTCTAAGTCGAAATCAGACCATATTCGACATCTTAACTTGGTGTTAAGGAAATTGAGGGAACACCGATTATATGCCAAATTTAGTAAATGTGAATTTTGGCTGGATCAAGTGGCATTTTTGGGACATGTGGTATCAGCTCAGGGAATTCAAGTGGATCCTCAAAAGATAGCAGCAGTGGAAAATTGGGAACAACCTCGAACGGTCACTGAGGTGCGGAGTTTTCTTGGTTTGGCAGGTTATTATAGACGGTTTGTTCAAGACTTTTCTATGATTGCCTTGCCATTAACGAAGTTAACCAGGAAGGATGTTAAGTTTGAGTGGGATGAAAGTTGTGAGCAAAGTTTCCAACAGTTGAAGTATTGCCTTACTCATGCACCTGTGTTAGTACTTCCTGATGATAATGGTAACTTCGAGATCTATAGTGATGCTTCTTTGAATGGTTTGGGTTGTGTTTTGATGCAGCATAGTAGAGTGATTGCCTATGCTTCTAGGCAGTTGAAGACTCATGAAAGAAACTATCCGACTCACGATCTTGAGTTGGCAGCTATTGTGTTTGCTTTGAAGATTTGGAGACACTATCTCTATGGCGAGAAATGTAAGATCTTTACCGATCATAAAAGCCTTCAGTACCTTTTCACTCAGCATGATCTTAATCTTCGTCAGAGAAGATGGTTGGAATTGTTAAGTGATTATGATTGCACGATTGAGTACCATCCGGGTCGTGCAAATGTGGTAGCTGATGCTCTGAGTAGGAAGCCTCAAGGGCGGCTTAATGCTTTGTATACCAGTCGTGTTCCTCTTCTGGCAGAGTTGAGATCTACTGGAGTAGAATTAGAATGGGAAGAGCAAAGTGAAGCTTTTCTTGCCAATTTTCAAGTCAAGCCAATTTTAATTGATCGGGTGCTTGCAGCTCAATCGTTGGATGAAGAAATTCAAGAATTGATCAATTTAAGAAATGAAGGGAAGAAGAAAGATCTCAAGATCCGAGGATCAGATGGTATGCTTATGCAAGAGAACAGGATGTATGTGCCTAATAATGAGGAACTGAAGAAAGAAATCTTGGATGAAGCACATTGTTCGGCTTATGCTATGCACCCAGGAGGAACTAAAATGTATCATACCATTCGACCATTCTACTATTGGCCGGGTATGAAGAGAGAGATTGCGGAGTATGTGAGTAGGTGTATTGTCTGCCAGCAGGTTAAGGCTGAAAGAAAGAAGCCGTTTGGGAGATTGCAACCACTTCCCGTTCCCCAGTGGAAATGGGAGAATATAACGATGGATTTTGTGTATAAGTTGCCACGTACACAAAATGGTTTTGATGGCATTTGGGTGGTTGTAGATCGACTTACCAAATCAGCACATTTTATTCCAGTAAGAGAGAAGTACTCTTTAAATAAGTTGGCTCAGTTATTCATATCGAAGGTTGTAAAGTATCATGGTGTCCCAGTGAATATTATTTCTGATCGAGATCCAAGATTTACTTCTAAGTTTTGGATAGCTTTTCAAGAAGCTTTGGGTACTAGATTGCTTTACAGTACAGCTTATCATCCACAGACAGATGGTCAGTCAGAGAGAACTATTCAGACACTCGAGGATATGTTGAGATCCTCTGTGATGCAATTTGGTGATTTTTGGCATGATCGTTTGGATTTGATGGAGTTTGCCTATAATAATAGTTTTCATTCGAGTATTGGAATGTCTCCATTTGAAGCACTTTATGGTAAAGCTTGCCGTACGCCATTATGTTGGTTAGAGGTTGGTGAAAGAATACTTGAAGGGCCAGAGATTGTGGATGAGACTACTCAGAATATTCAGGTAATTAAATCTAACCTGAAAGTGGCCCAGGATAGACAAAAGAGCCTAGCGGATCGACATACCACGGACAGAATGTATAATGTGGGCGACTATGTTTTTCTGAAATTATCGCCTTGGAGAGGTGTGGTTCGCTTTGGAAAGAAAGGAAAGCTAAGTCCCAGGTACATTGGACCTTATGAGATCACTGAGAGGATTGGTGAAGTTGCTTACAGGTTGGAGCTACCTCCAGAGTTGTCTAAGGTACATAATGTGTTCCATGTCTCGATGCTTCGGCATTATGTGTCAGATCCTTCACATGTGATTCCTCCTCAACCATTGGAAATTAATCCGGACTTGACGTACGATGAGGAACCAGTGACTATACTGGATTGGAAAGATAAGACCTTGAGGAATAAGACCGTGAGCTTGGTGAAAGTATTGTGGAGAAACCATTCAGCTGAAGAAGCTACTTGGGAGACAGAAGATCGGATGAGAGATATGTATCCGAGGTTATTCTATGACTTTTGATGTTCTGGTTAGTGATTGGAATTTCGGGGACGAAATTCTATAAGGAGGGGAGATTGTCACAGCCCGTCCCAGAGTTACTAAATACCGAGGACGTGAAATTACTAAAACGCCCTTAAACGGGATTAAGGTGCGTAAATTTGGTATTTGTTTTACACTAAGATCCTAAACTAGGGTTAGAATTATATTAGTATGTGTTAATTTAATTTGTGTTTGGACTTAGGGTGGGGTCCTACCCCCTAAATCCCTCCCCAAAACCCGTGGGATGTCTCTCTCTCATCTCCCTTCACTCTCTCTCTCTTTCTTCATTTCAGTATCACTCTCTCTCTCTTACTCTCGAACTCTCTCAAGCTCTCGGACAAACACCAAGAGCAATCACAATCCTACACCAACGTCCGATCTAAGATCACCACGACACTCCTTAGGACCTCACGAGCACGGGAATACCAGTTTTAGGTAAGTTCTATTTCGAGAACCCTAGTTTTAAAACACCCCGTGTAATGGCACTGTTCACGAACTTAATTTTGGTTGTGTTTTAGGTTAAACAAAGATCACCACGAGTCTTAGGAAGTTCCAAGGAGGCTCGGAGTGCCTCGTTTGAACAAAATGGACGTCGGGATCGTCGGGTTCGAGTTTGGCCGAAATTGAAGAATTTTGAAAGGTTTGATCTTGTTGTTTTTAGGCCTTAAAACCCTTCCAACGTGATAGTACATGTGAAATGCTTCATTTTGGTATAAAATGCGAAGAAATTGGTTGAAAAACGAAGGAGAATAGTGGATTTGAAAATTTTCCAGAAACCGGCGAACAGCCGCCGGCGACCGGCGACTCGCCGGAGAAGACAGGGAATCTTCCGTCAAGTTTGACGGAATATTCCGACGCCGTTAGTTAACTTTAACGGAAACCGTTAGTTTTTAACGGAATATTCCTGGAATATTCCTAACGCCGTTCACTGTACCGTCAGTGTGCCTGGCACGTGGCTGCGCGTGGGCCGCGCGTAGGTCCGTGCCACGTCAGGCGCGTGGGGGCGCGTGAGGACTCCAAAAATTATTTTAAAAATATGGGGATGATCCTGAGGTTGTGTAGGTCACTGTGGTATATTCATATACCCAATTTGAGCATCGTATGAAGAATGTATTACCTAGTTTGGTTTAGGTGCGTTAATTGTGCGTTAAATGATTGTTTTAAGTTATTTCACTTCTAGGTGGAACTTATAACGAGGACGAGCACATCCAGGGGCGTCAAGGGGGTTACGACCCGGCGACATACCAGTGAGTGGGCATTGCTTTCTATATATATATACCTATATACTCGATTTCCCCAGAAATCAAATTTAAATGAAAAATATATTGAAATGAAATGAAATATGATGTGATTGCCATGCATAGAATGTTATGGATATTATGAACTGTCGTATGATGCATATATGTATGATGGTGCTGTGGACGCACAGGTAAGTATTTAATTACTGTTATGTTGAGGATGATGATATATTGAGCTCATATCCTGCACCATGGTTTAGTGCTTATAGTATTCACCGCATCGCACGCTCGCCTTGGATCCAAGTAGATGCTGGTCGTACAGTCCACGCGGAGTGGGTACGACGGGCCAGTCGTAGAGTGTTAGTGAGATTATGACTGGTGGGTGACCTTAGGTTATTGTATACAGATGATTGATGAGAGAAGCACTAGAGCGAATATTACCATGAGTCGTTCAGACTACATTAGGTGGTTCCGACTTATGTGCAGAAGGCCGGACAGGTCACGCGGAGTGACTCCGGCAGAGAGTGAGATTGATAGATGTTGAGCTCTAGGTTCAATCGTTCAGGGCTATTAGAGGGCCTCCGATTGATTATTTCTTTTACCTGATTATATTATGTTAATGCATTCATACTACACTGTTGAAATTGGCATGGTACATTCTTTATTGAATCTGTTATAAGATTGATGATTGAGACAGTTGAGATATATATGCTATATACTATTTTTCTGGGAAAGTATACAGGTTTTCCAAAAAGGGGTTATAAATGTGGATTTATGAAATGTTTTGGAAAAGCTTTATTTTCGCCCACTCACGTTTTCTGTTTTTCGCCCCTCCAGGTTCTAGTTGATAGTTGAGGCGTTGGTGGCCTACGAGACTGCTTCGGCGTTCTGACAGACTAAATAAATGTAGGATTCACCCGAGGGTGTTGTAAATTAGTTATGTTCCTACTTGACTGCACATAGAATGCTCGGTTGTAAATAACTGCAATTAGTGGTTTTCGTTGACTCGTATTTTATTATTAAATCGTTTCCGCTTGCGTTATGGTTACGTCACACTCACGTGACGGCCAGCACGTCCTAGTCTTCGGGTTAGGGTGTGTCAATCGTGATTTATTATCAATAATTCAAAAACTTATTAAAAACAACGTTCTTCTGCCCCAAAAATACAAATTGCCACCCATGTCATGAAAAAATGGAATAATTTCAAACCTATGTCCACAAAGTGAAAAATATTAATGTGGAAAACTGAACAAATTGAATCGATAAATAAAACAATTCATTCAAAAATCAACAAATACGCAAAAATTTGGACTCAAATTTTGATTAACTTAAAACGACTCCTGCCTCTGCATTCTCATTTCTTCATAGAACCTCTCAATAAACATCTGCGCCCGCAAATCAATGGAAGCTTCTTCTTCGTGGACTTCCCAATCCAGCGGCTCATATAAAGCCACTGCATTGTCATCATTTCCGGTGGTCGGCAGAGCTTCCAACGTGAAATCTCCATCTTCTCCTTCAACTCTCAAGCTGTTGCCCCAACATTTGCAGAGAAAGAACATCGAATACACGTCTCGAAGGCTTTCGTTCTTCATGAGCTGCTTCCTTCTGTGGTAATGAATGAGGGGAGTGTTGGAGGGAGAGAACTGATATTCTCTTACAAACCCATAGTCGTAATTCTTCAGAAGCTTCATCTTCTTTGAATATTGCAACTTCCTAATAAATGAGTTTTCAAATGATAGTTTTCTCACTCTGGCAACGGAGATAAAGACCTTCAGAAGCTTGGAGAGATTCTGAAAAACGGGTAGTCGTCTTTTCGACATTTTTAGTGAAAACTTTGAATTAACAAAAGAGAGACTTACATACAACGAGTCCACTTACCCGACCAACAATCTAGAAATTCAGTCACTCTATCTTTTAGTTGCAGGAAAGTTTGAGTAGGGGTTTGTGAAGGAGGGAGAGAGCATTTTTAAGGAGGCAAAAAGTGGAAGGAAGTGAAAGGAATCTAATTGGTGGTTGGGAGCCAAGCTGTAAAGAGCGGGTATAATGGTCGGTTGCTTCTTCTTGTTGTGTTGTTTAGGGTTTAATATATAAAGGAATAAGCAAACTAGCCGTTGGATTTTGGACCCCGATGGGTTTACTTCCTTCCCTCTATAATTCTATGAGTTTAATTGGACTTTTAAAACCGATCGATCTCACGTTTAAAAGGCTACTTTCTGATGATTTCTATATGTATTTTGATGTTTGCCACGTGATAAGAGAGCGTATGAGGAGCTTTCTGAATTGTGCGATGGCTTTGAGTTTAAGGGCAGTTCAAAAAGGGTTTATTACAAAAATATCCCTCAAGAGAATGTTTACTTATTTGGATTAGAGAAAGTGAAAGAGAAAGAAGAATTGAGAGCAGAATCAGCTTCGTTAGTTGATACAATTCATGATTTTTTCAAGTACTAGATTAATAGTTATAATATGGAATTACGAGTTATTAAACACAAGAGAAGTTAGAATTTTAAATAATTCCAATAAATTACAATAAATGTAGGTAAGTAAACATTTCATATATCCAAAGGGTAAGAGTGAAATTTTACATGCACGAATTTTTTTTTTCTTCTTCCAATTATATGCATGATTACATAGTGAGAATCCTGATTCACAAATGACAAAAACACTCCATAATGTTTAACAATTTTTTTTAATGTTAGAAGAGGTTTCAAGTTCTTGTCATGCATTCATAGACGAATATAACTATATATTATCAATCATGCATCCAAATATGAGAAATTGAACTTCTAAATGTTATTGCACTTCTTGTTTCTTAATTGTTAAACTAATGTATACAATAATACAAAGTTAGTTTACCTTGTTTTGTATTCAAGCATGCATATATACGTACCGTATGGAGTTGGGCATGCAGATCTCAAGTGTTTCTTTCTCCTTACACATTCCTTAATTTTCTATCACCTTCAATTAATTTGCAGTTTGAAGATGCTTTTACAGCTTTGGTGGGTTGTCCGACCCGACTTGATTTGTAATTAGGAGATTGATGGTAAGAGATGAAAACAAGGATAATACTTCCCTCCTGAGAATAAACCCTACATGGACGAGGGAGGAGTCTTGTATGGTTTTTTTATAAGTAAATTGAGTTACTCCCTATTTTGACAATTAGTTTTACAGTAGAAATTCAATTTGCTTCATGATATTAGAGCATGTTATTTCGGGTGTGAAGCACAACGGTCACTCGGGCTCCACGTCATCCCATTTGCGTGGTTCATGTGTTATGCTTAAAAATTCGCCACACGTGAGGGATGTGTTCATAATGAATCCCACATTAATGGTAGGACGAGCCTTGCATGAACTTATAAATAAGTTAAACTATTCCCCATATTATCAATGGATATTATGATAGAATCTCAACTTTATTTAGAAAGTCCTTATTTTCTCTAACGTGACATTATTTTATCATACAAATGTCTTAATCATTTATGTTCATTCTCTTTACTTCATGCAGAGATTGTATTTGAAAAATTTATACGATTTGAAAATTTTCATGCAGAGATTGTATTTGAAAAATTTATACGATTTGAAAATCATTTAACCATCTATATAAATAATAAAAAATTAATAATCACGAGGATGCTACATATTATACGATGAACAGCTAAATGACTCTAAATCAAATGAATTTTCTAAATGGAGCTTTAATGAAAAGGGTTTGGACCAACAAATATTTAACCAAAAACCTCCCAAAATATTATTTAACCAAAAGGGCTCAAAGTTTAATAAAAAATCATCCAAAACTATTGTCCACGGTCCAAACTTACAAACCCAACCCACTACAAATATACACTTCCGTAAATACCCCAAAATGATTTGATATTATCCTGACTTTTCACCAACCTCAAACCAGAACAAAACTGCCATAATAACTCTTTGTCTTCCTATCAAATCGAATTCCCCCGTTTCAAAAACCACCAAATCGAAGTTCAAATCGAAGTTGAAAAAGGAAGCATTCATCGGAACAAAGCCGCCGAAACAAACCGGTGCAAAATGTACCAGAACCTTTGTCGGAACAAACCAGCAAAAAAGATGTGGAAAATGTACTAGAACTTTCAAGTGAACAAACTGGAGAAAAAGACGTGCAAAATGCACCAGAACCATCGTCGAAACAAATCAAAGAAAAACTAACACTGTTTCTGGGAAAAAAAAACTAACACTGTATTTGGAGAAAAAAAAACCAAAACATAAAACAGTTTTTGGAAAAACTAACACTGTTTCTGAAAAAAAAAAAAAAAAAAACTAACACTGTCTCTATAAAAAAAAAAAACCAAAATATAAAATTCTTTCTGGAAAAACAAAAAAATAACACTATTTCTGGAAAAAACTAACACTGTCTCTGAAAAAAAAACCAAAACATAAAATTGTTTATGGAAAAACAAAAAAATAACATTGTTTTTTTTTGAAAAAAACTAACAATGTCTTTGGAAAAAAAAAACCAAAACATAACACTATTTCAAGAAAAATAATCTGATACAGTGTTTGTTTTGTTTGTGTATAAACAAACATTGTATTTGAAAAAAAAAACCAAAATATAACACTGTTTCTAGAAAGAAAAAAACACTATTTCTGGAAAAAAATGTTGGCAAAACTGTATCTGGAAAAAAAAAACATTGTATCTGGAAAAATAACTGAACAAAAAGCTAACAAATCTCAAATTTATTTTCTTGAAAAACAAACGATGAACTTCAGTGAAGAAGAAAAATTGAAAAACAGTACCTCGAATACACTATGTGTCACATCCCTGCCCGGGTCCACCACATCCGGGGGCCCGTTCCACCATCATAGCACGATATTATCCGCTTTGGGCTTACCATTCCCTCACGGTTTTATTTTTGGGAACTCACGAGCAACTTCCCAGTGGGTCACCCACCTAGGAGTACTCTGGTCTTCTTCTCGCTTAACTTCGAAGTTCCTACGGAACCTAAAGCCAGTGACCTCCCAAAATGTCTCATGTTAGGTAGGGATAAGAATATACATTTAAGGATCACTCCCCTGGGCGATGTGGGATGTTACAATCCATCCCCCTTAGGGGCCCGACGTCTTCGTCAGCACACTTCCGGCCAGGGATTGGCTCTGATACCATTTGTCACATCCCGGCACGGGTCCACCACATCCGGGGGCCCGTTCTACCACCGTAGTATGATATTGTCTGCTTGGGCTTACCATTCCTTCACGGTTTTGTTTTTAGGAACTCACAAGCAACTTCTCAGTGGGGCACCCATCCTGGAAGTGCTCTCGCCCCCTTCTCGCTTAACTTCGGAGTTCCTACGGAACCCGAAGCCAGTGAACTCCCAAAAGGCCTCGTGCTAGGTAGGGATGAGAATATATATTTAAGGATCACTCCCATGGGCGATGTGAGATGTTATAATTGTCACACCCCGTCCCGAAATTCATTTATCGGTGATGTAAAATGACAGTTTTATCCTTGGACGGGGAAATTGTAGTGTGTATATGTGACATATTGAGACTTAGAGGTTATTGTGTGGTTTTGGCTTGGTGACCCACGTGGACCACACACATACCACACTTACTCCTTCTCTCTTCCTCTCCGTGCTCTCTCTCGTAGACTCTCTCTCTCTTCTCTCTTGTACGGACGACACCCAAAACCCACTGTAACGTGATAGATCGAGGAAGAAAATGGTACCATTGTGTTCTTAAGGTCCTCGTGAGTTCAAAGGTACCAAATATAGGTAAGATTACCTTTAATTTCATGTAGAACCACAAAGCCCGATTCCATGCATTGTTCATGCAACTTTTATTCTTCAATTTTTAGGGGATTTCAAGCTTGTAGGAAGTTTTAGGAGGTCCCAAGGAGGCTCAGAGTAGTTTGTTTGAAGAATTTGGACGTCGGGATCACGAGAAACGATGAGTTGCAGGTTTGGTCAGAATTTCGAAGCTTCTCCAACGTGATTTCGTGATATTTGAAGCTTCAAACAGGTATAACGTTGTTATACTCATCTCTAGCTTTCCATTGGTGCAAATTTCTCAGAAAATTGTGAAGAAATTAGTGAGAAAACAAAGTTTTTCGAAATCCCCAGTTTTCGGCGACGGCGACGGTCGCGGGGGATTTATGAAAAAGACGACGGAATATTTCGTCAATCCTGACGGAATATTCTGATGCCATCAGTTAGGATTAACGGTGACAGTTGAGTTTTAACGGAATATTCCTAACGGCAATTAGAGAATCCGTCAGGATTCCCTGCTCATGGCCGCGTGTCTTGCAGTGCACTCACCGGCGTGTGGCCGCGCGTGAGGGGTCCAAAAATTAATCTAAAAATTTGGGAATGATCCTGAGGTTGTGTAGGTCATTGTGGTATATTCATATATCCAATTTGAGCTATATTTGAGAAGTTATTAGCTAGTTTTGTCTATGTGCTTTAAAATAATGTTTTTATAGTTAATTCGCATATAGGTGAGACTTATCCCGAGGACGAGCGTATCCAAGGGCGACTCGGGGGCTACGACCCTTCGACTTACCAGTGAGTGGGCTTTTGGTTTTCAATATATATTTATATACTTGATATTTCCCATAAAATATGTTTAAATAAGATTATGCCTTGAATGCCATGCATATAAGTTTATAATTCATATACGAATTGGTATATGATGCATTATATAAAATTGTGGTGCTGTGGACGCTCAGGTAAGTTGATGTGAGTTATGTTTGGTTATGTGAATTATCGATGATGTGAGATGTGATTGAATAACGTTGAGCTCATAAAACTGCACCTAGGGTGCTTGTGATTTAGCCAGAGATATGGCACATGCCTGTTTATAATGTCACCTCCCGCACCATATGCTCATATTGGATCCAATTTAGGTTCACAGTTTTGTCGTACATACCTTTACTATGGTTCCGACTCGTAGGTGATTAGCGATTTATCGCCCAACTATTATGTGAGAGTAGTATTGAGTATAATTCTATTACACCCAGTATTGTCATATAGACATTTTCATTTGGTTTCGACTCTTGTGCAGTATAGTGCCGTATAGGTCATTGTAGTGACTCCGGCTAGATTGACTTTTGAGCTATGAATTCAGCCGTACAGACTACCACAAGGGTTTTGGCTAATATGTTATATTTCTATGAAGTTATTCTCACCTGAATTACATACTCTGTTATATCTTGGTATGGTATACATATGAGTATGATTATGTGAAGCATGTTTTGAATTGATATATTTACATATATATATATATATATATATATATTTATGTATGTGCTTATATTCTAATTCTAGGAAAAATTATATATGTTTTACAGCGAGGGGTTAGTTATGTTGATAAATGAAATGGTTTTGTAAAACATTTGTTTTTGCCCACTCACGTTTTCTGTTTTGCACCCCTCCAAGTTTTAAGTAAGCTTGCTGTTGGTGGCTTGAGGACGTCGGTAGTTCTGACCTATCTAAATAATAGTAGGACATTTCTGGTACTATATAACTAGTACTTGTCCTATTGGACTGCACCTAGACTTATTATGCTTTGATTAGAAGTGTTTACTGTTGTAACTAACTTCTATCACTTCTTGTTTAGTAGTGCACTCTAGTAATTTGGTTTTTAATTATTTGTATATTTCTTATCTCTATTGCTTCCGCACTGTGCACATGGCTACGTCACTCTCACGTGACGGCTAGCATGCCTTGATCTCGATCGGGGTGTGTCGTCGTACCCAGTGCACAAGGCTCCTGCTTTATGCAGGGTCTAGGAGAGGTGAATGTCGGCTCACTATGAAAAATTGAAAAACAGTAGCTCAAATTCTTCCTTTCTTCTTCATCAAATTGAAAGGTTAATAATCAGATGAATGAGAAGGGAAGGGCAGAAATTCACCTTTGGCTTTTTGCCGATGTCGGTGAAAGTGCATATCCCTTGCTCATCTTTACATAGAAGAGAGAGAGTGTGTGAGAAATTTTAGGAGGGATGGAGAGAGAGATGGACAAAATCATATAGTTTTGCTTGTAAGAGATCGTATCCAATTTTCATAGAGATGGAGACGGCTCAAAATTAGGTTTGGGGTCGAAGCTGTGGTTTTTACATAATGATAGAAATGGAGTTGTTATGCGAGATTAGAAAGAAAAATGGAAGGTTTTGAATGTCATGAAAAAATGGGAGAGAGAATTTGAGAGAGATTAACGGACAAAAGCTTGTCGTTAGGGATAAAATCGTAAACTCAATATTTGGGCCATTTTAATTAGACTAATTTAGTATTGGGCTTTATCCTAACCATTAAATAAAATTATTACATGGTTTTTCGTTAAAACTTAAATTTTTAAAACTCTTTTTATTAGTTTTCTTTTTTCTAAAATTATCTTTACATAATGATGCAAAAAATTGAAACAATTTTATTTATGACGTTGCTACATGAAATGATTTTCTTTCCATCGTCTTTCATTTATTCAAGAAAAAAAATAAAGAAAAACTAATGAAAATGGCTTGAAAATTTTGAGTTTTAACGAAAATGACAAAATAAATTGTAAAGTGAATAGTATAACAAGATTAACTTTTTAATGTAAAAATATAATTTTTCGTTAAAATTTATAAAAAATAAAACATGCTTCTACATGAAAATAATCCATGTGTTGACTTCTTATCAACATGGCTCTTCACCCGGATGAAAAGCAATAAAAAAATGGTTCGCCATTGACTATTTCAAAGCATCGGGCTTGACCTCTTGTTGAACCCACACGATACAATTCAACTGCCTTGTTATAGTAGCCGTTGGCCAGTTTACATCTATGGTATAATATTTGTACATGGGTATCTTTTTTATTAATTTTTTTATTCCTCAAATGTTTATTAATTTCATACAATTTCCTCTACGATTCGCATCAACATTTCTTTTTATTTTTGGATTCAAGGGTTATACACACATTTTCAATTTTAGATGTCTATGACTAGTAATAAAATAAAATAATAACTTCGTTCATAATAATTGGAAAGAAAGAATAAAAATTGACTAGCGTGATCTGATCATATATGACAATGTATAGCAATAAAGTAATTCAAATAAAATTTCATTAAGAATAATTAGAAAGTAAGTACAATTTGACTAGTGCGGCCTGACCGTATCCGATGATGTATATCAATATAGTAAATAATTCACCATAACCAGATTTTCTTATCTGCACGTTGGTTCAAAATTTGACTAGTGCGGCCCAATCGTATCCAACAATGTATAGCAACACAGTAAATAATTCACCATGATAAGATTTTCTTATCCGCACGTTGGTTTACGCTTCTTCCACTCCTTTCTATAAATGCTTAAAATTGCGAGATTCGATTATTATTGTCAAGGTTTGTACACTAAGCAATTATATTTGCACATGTTCCATTTTTTGTGAAGAAAAGAAAGGCATGCTTTACAAAAATGAATTTTGCCATCAAGAGGAATAATATTAAGCGAAAATAATTTTCATTTTTGAAAATCAAATGAATATAATTTTAAATCAACGGCTGGGAGAAGAGATCAAAGAGGTAAAGTTCAAACCGGAGGGTGGTTGAGGGCAAAGGCGCACTCAAAAACGACGCATCACCCGGGAAACCTCAGCGGTGCGGAAAACACACCAAGCGCGCACATTAGCAGTCACCAAAAAGAAAAGGAAAAAAGAAAAAAAAATCCAGAGTATATATAACCCGAACGTTAAAACGCCCTCTCTCGGAGTCTCTCAATTCGCTCTCATCGTATATAAACTTACGTTTCCCGGCGAGTTGCGAGAGAAAACCAAAACAGTAACAACAAACCCAATAGAAAAATTCTCCCTTTTTCCCAGAAAATCCCGAGATTTTCCGAGAAAATCAGAGGAGGCGCGAGAAACAGAGAAGGAGAGCTGTGATCTGAGAGTGGCTCTCTTTGGTCTGAGTTTCCGATAAATGGTGTATATAGGCGGGTCGGAGGAGGAAGAGAGAGTGGCGGCGAAGTCCATGGCGATGGGTTCCGAGAGGACGAAGGCTCTGCACAATTTCAACTTGCCGTGGGATTTGAAGTGGGGGAACCAGAGGCACCTGCGGTGCCAGAAGGAGAGCTCCGAGGCCGGCGGGAGTGGTGGGGAAGGGTCGGAGGCTAATCGGCGATCGTCGGCTCAGAGGATGGAGAGCTCTCCGGCGGTGACTCGGCGGAGGGATTTGGAGTTCGAGAAGCGGAAGTTTCGGGCCCCGAGGCCGAGGATCGAAAACGACGACGCGGAGGAAGGGATCGATGCGTTTAGGCAGAAGCTCATGTTTGATCTCAAGACGGCGGCGGATAAGATGAAAGACGCGATTTTGAGGGAGGAGGAGGTGGCAGTGGCGGGGGCGGCTGCTTATACTGACGTGGCGGCGGCAGAGGAGGATGTTGAGATGGCGGAGGTTGGCGAATCGGAACCTCCGGTGGCGCCGGAGCCAGAGCCGCCGGAGGCGAGGCCGTGGAATCTGAGGACGAGGAGGGCGGCTTGCAAGGCTCCAATGGGCGGCGGCGGCGCTAAGGTGGTGAGAATCGAGGAAAAGAAGGCGAATTACTCGCCGTTGAGGAGTGAGGGTAACAATGGCGTGAAGTCGCCGAGGCTGGTGAGAGGGGCTTCGGTTTCGGGTCCAGAGAAGAATAAGGAGGAGGAGAGGCCCAAATTCTCGTTGACGCTCACCAAGAAGGAGATCGAGGAAGATTTCATGAAGATGCTCGGCCACCGCCCTCTCCGACGCCCAAAGAGGCGGCCAAGAAATGTTCAGAAGCAATTGGATGTACGTCAAATTCCCAAATTCATAAATCGTGACCCTCCTCTTAGTTTCTTGACTTCTTCCCTCTCGGCCATTCTGTTTGTTTATCAAATTAACTGACGGCGGTTGTTCTTGTTGCAGGGTTTGTTTCCCGGTACGTGGTTGACGGAGGTCTCGGCGGAGACGTACAAGGTTCCTGAGTTCCCTGAAAATACAAAGGTGATTGCTTTCTTCTGACTTCTCTCTCATAACTTCAAAAGTCTTCGTCTTCAAACTTTTCATTGATTTGAATATTTGATCAACACTGAGTCACTGAAGAAATTGGGCTCTCTAAATAATGCAATTATCCCCAAATTTAGCTGATATTTTCTTGGGGTTTTCAAACTTTCATGAGTTATGAAGATTACGGAATTCAAAGTTCCCGCTTTTCTTTCTTTCCCAAATTTTCAAATCACAACTTTGTTCAGTGCTGAACTGTTTGCTCATTCTTTTTTGCAGAGGTAGCGATCCGGGCAAACGCGGGCTTATGTGGAAAGTTTCAAGGCTCTTGTTTATTTCTGACTGCTGCTGCTGCTGCTTGCAAAGAGGGTATGCCCATACACACATACACATTGGAGTTTTGATGAAACGTATCAAATCCCCTGTTACTGCTGAACGTTCAGTTGCTTTGGAACACTAATTTTGTTTGTTAATTATAATTCATCTTCCTTTCTTTTTCTGAATAAAATGTAAATAAGGGAAATCTGGCCGGATTCTATTATATCGAAAATAACATTTGTGGTCTGAGCTAGGTTTTTCCTTTTCGGTGACTGTCTAGTATAATATCAGTTGCATTTGATCTCAGTGTTCCCATTGTTCATCTTTGTTTTCGTTTTCTTTTCGGGTGCATGCTTGGCCACATACTACTTGACAATTTTGAATCTTTTACTGTTCTCTTCATTTACACCATCTTTGAAACAAGTGAATGAAAGAGAAGAGTGGCTAGGGAATTAATTGTTTGTATGGAAATGGACTTGTATATTTCCTTCTTTTCTGTACATTGTAAAATATTAAACGAGCATGTTCTTTCGAATGTAATTGAACTTCTGACCTAAATGCAAGTCTAATGACTTGTTTTGAGGTCTCCGTTTCATGGAAGTAGCGTAGCTTCAAGGCGGTAGGTTGTACCGGAAGCAACACTTGGTTGCTCCTACTTCTTGCCTGTGTTTTGGTTTTTGCTGTTAATCTTCACAGTTCTGCCCTGTCCTGCTCAACTACCTCTATTCAAAACATCGTTGTTTCACTTAACTAGTAGTATTAATCTTCATAATTCTGCAATCTTTTCATTTCTTTTTTTGTTTCGTTTTGGTACAGATGCAGTAATGCTGATTGCCATCACATTCACACTACAAATTTCTGCAACAATGATTTGTAATACAGTAACACTTCCTTGGTCATTGTTTAGCGGAGTCAATTGTTCAAGATTTTATCTGCTGAATAATGTAGATTTTATGAATTTTTTATGAATATAATGTTTGTCTTTTGCATCCTGTCCTTCTGGTGTGAGATGGATAATGTTTGTTTTCTTCTTTTGTTTATTGCCTATTGGAAGCAGGCATGCTACTGTTTAAAGTCAATCCTTCGCACTTAATTTGGCTTGTTCAAAACTGAAAACTTCCATCAAACCCTAAACAGTTGGAAGTTCTGTACGTTGGTGACCATTGATCAACGTCTCGTGATCAATGATCTTAGCATTCATTGTTGCATTGTAACATTGATTCGAGACTTCACGGTGATATCTGGGGCGCAGAGAAGTCTCTCTCTTGCTCCCTGGTCTGACTTTTTCCTGTCCTGGGATTTCCCTAGCCATAGCCTACTCGTTTGTTTGACTTCCACTTTGACTCGTGAGTTTTGTTCCCGGAACTGGATGACCTGTTATTCTTTTGGCAGAAAACCTCCAAGGCTGCTGTTTGACTAGGCAACTTATCGTTGCCGTGACTGCGCGTTCGCGTACTGTTGTTGGCTTTGGGTTCTCAGTTTCAAATTTCCAGTTGCTCAACTGTTGAGGCCCAACCCAGTTTGTGCCTCCAGTCCAGTAAATCTTGCTCTCAACATTTAAGGGGCCTTTTGCAGCCCATGATGGCAGCAGAACGTTGCGCTCGAGTGTGCCCGTCACACAGTCATATTCCTGTTTTGACGATAAAATATACCATGTGTGTCTAGTTGCCATTTTTTGAGCTTGAACTTCCTCTCTCCTTGTTGCCGCGACCTTTTCTTGTTGCCACTGTCTGTAGCTGTTTTGGTTAATGAAGTTACTATTTGCCGGAAGAACAACGAGCCATCGCTTGGAAAGTACAAGAGAGGCATCCCAAATCTTCATACATTACACAGAGAAACAAACCATTTTGACAAGACGATATTTTATTCTAAATTACTCTAATTCACGTGGAATTTGAATTTGAATTTCGACGAAATGAGACAGACACCTTCCCTACTCAATTACCTAACTCACTACTACAACTATTTTCAAAAGAGGAAAAAGAGAGTCAAATTTACTTATTTGGTAATTTGAAAAAGAATAAAAAAGCAGAAAAGAAAGAAAGGGATGTGACAGTGAAAGAAAGATACCTTGTTCATCTTTCTCCACTCTACTTTTCACCCTTCCAACCATCAAATTTACCCATCACCGTAAAAAAAATTCTTCAATTTACAGAGTATGAATATTATCACATGGTACCTAATAATACAAGATTGCAGACAGCTAATTTCATCTGTACTTGGAAGATTTAACTCGGTCATTTCTTCTTCTTTCTAAATTTACCGTTACAGAAGAGAGAACCGAACCCGAAAAAACTCCCAGTAACTTTGGAAATGTAAGGCGGTGGGAGATTCAGAACAGGGCTGATTCTGACCCCATTGCCGTGAGATCCACTCTTTCTCAACGCCGGCTTCTGGTTCATGTTGTTGTAAGGATAATACGTACTCGAACACGAGGCAGACGATGATCTTCGGCTCGAAACCGATGTCTGTTTCTGCAAATGCTGCTGCTGCTTCTGATGAGTTGTTGTTGTTGTTTCCTTTGGAGGCAACGCTTGCTTTTGATTTGGTTTTGGAGCCGACCCTGTTGAGTTGCTTCTCGAAAGAAACTGAAGCGGCCGGATTAGGCTCTTGCCGCGAGCAGCGTCGCAGTTGAGACTGCTGCTCCGCCGGAACTGCCAGAATGGCTTTGCTGTTGGAGGCTTGTCGGTTTCATCTGCATCGGCATTGGCGTCTAAAAATTCTTTCAACCTCTTCTTCTTCTCATCTGATTTTAGCCTCTCTGTTTTTATAGGTGTTGAGCGATGAGCAAGGGTAGGAGGAGCTGCCCTCTCATCATCAGCCTGACGAGTAACTGTTTTCTCTTCAGGCTGGTGAGTTTCTTCGGCGGCGGCGAGATTTCTCTTGATTTGGACGGGGAGAATCTTCCCATTGGAGAAAAGCTCGTCCGCCGAAGACAACTCCAGCTTGAGATTGTTTACAATGCAGAAATCGAAATCGGCAGTGGAATCCGAGAGAGAGGAGTCTAACCGTTGCCCTTGTTTCGGAGCATGATTCGTCTTGTCCAGATCATGGGAGAATGAAATTCTTGGACTGAATCCGGGGCTCCAAATCTCCGAGCAGACCTCAATGGCCATGGTTGCTCCAAAACCAACTAACAAAGTGTTTCGAATTCGAAGAGAAGTGCCTGAAACAAGGCTTTAAAATCCAGCAGAGAGCCCAGAGTGGCATTGAATGTCGGCAGATTCGGAGTCAAAAGAAGCCAAAAGTCGGCAGGAATTTGAATTATGGGAATCAGAAGTCAGAAGCCAGAAGCAGCAGCAGCAGCTTTAGCTTTTCCATTTGTGTTTCTGCTTTGAGCATTTCTGAGAGATGCATTGGAGGATATCAGAACAATTCTGCAGATTGCAGAGGTCGTTATATTGCCTTTTCCCCCAAGTTATCAGAACAAAAGGAGAAAGATAAAGAGAAGGAAATTAAAGTGGTTGAATTTAAGCACCGAAAGGCTAGAAAAGAAGACCCTCAAAGCCTCCTCTATGAGGTTTCCAATGAAACTTTTACTTTTGGGGATGGGAAAAACAGAGTGAAAGTGAGTTGGGTGAGGGAAATGGCACTTAAAGTCAAAAAAAAAAAAAAAAAAAAAAAAACTAAAATCGTCGGTTTGTTTGATACATATTGGAACTAAATGATTAGTAATTGATATATTTTGCAGACATGACCGTTAAATGATAACTACAAATTAAAAGGTTTTAATAGCGATATTTATACGGTTTAAATACGTCTACTGCAACTGAGTTGATAAAAAAGTATACTCACGAACGAATGATGAAAATATATATAGATGAAAATAAAATTTTGGCAGGAGCCACCTGATTAGATTTTCCATCAGGAAGGTGCAATTGTGCTTCATTTCTGAAATCAATCAGTAATAATCCATTTGAATATTTATCTAGTACTATAATGTATATTCTGCAAATTATAACAACAACCAAGCTTTATGCCATTAAGTAGGGTCGGTAATCCTAGAACGTCATTGTGCATAGTTTGTGCCAAGTCTTCCGTTCGCTTCAAGTACTTCATATCTTCTCTTATAGTCTCTTTGAAAGTCTTTATAGATTTTCCTCTACTCCTTATATCCTTAGTCTCCATCTCATATATTTGCAAATTATAGAAACCCAAAATTCTGAAATCTCTATATGAAAAGGAGCAAAAATTACATGGGAAGCAACTGGTTTTTGGGGTGGATCTAGTTGATTAATAAAAAAAAAGAGCGGCCTTAAGCAACAATGCTTCCCGCTTTGTGAGGGTGGGAGATGGAGGAACGTCTATCATACGTAATCTTATCATTCTTTCGTAAAAAATATTGTTTACACGATTTGAATCTGTGACCTTTTGATCACAAAAAAACAAGCTTGCTCTCATCAATTGAAAAATAAACTTAATATATTTTCGGGATATAGACAGAAGGTTACGTTCAGATCTAAAAGGTTGCCATTGGGATATAGAAATCCAATTCAGCAAGTTCCAAATTGAAAATAATTTAGAGAAGCAAAGCAAAGGTGTGTAATATGTTGCCTAATTGGTTGACATAAGATTGATGATTGATGAGGCAACAATAATATGTCACGCGATGTAGGGTCCATGTGGGACTCAGCCCCATAACGTTGTTTTGTATAGGCATTATTTGTTGCGTTGCAAGCGCTCAAACTAGGTTCAACCTTATTAGGGCAAAGACACAATGAAGTTGTACTAAATCTAAAAGTTTGTGATCATGTCAGAATGTGAGAGCGTCCAACACAAAAATATGTGGAGAGACTCAAAGTTGTTCAACTACGTATGTTAAACTTTAATATTGGATGTGAGATACTTTCAACATGTCTTTTTATGCATGACATTTTTTGGGGAACATGATTTAAAGGATCATGTTTGTGCGGTGCTTCGAGATCAATCGATCATGGTCATTCACCATGTTTATACCATATTTATGACCTCGTATTTAGATCTCGTACAAATACTCGGGGGACTTAAATGTAATTATGTGGTAAAGGAAAGGGCAAATATGTAATAAGTGAGGAGTCTTTATTCTATAAAAGGACCCCTCACCCTCACAATTAGAGAGGCTCATTCTCACCCTCAGAGGCCATTTCTTAAGGCTCCTTCATCCTCTCAAAGCTCTCACATTACAGAGCTCATTCTCTCTCTCCCTCAGATAAATATATATTCAGTGTGGACGTAGCCCAAACCTTGGGGTGAACCACGATACATCTTGTGTTATTTACATTTCATGCAGATTCACGGTCGGATTTACGTTGTACCAAGACCTCCGGTTTTGTGCATCAACATTTGGCGCCGTCTGTGGGAAACGACACAAAAAACTATGTCGGTTCTCTTTCATTTTTTTCATCAAATCTCACCACTGTGAATCTGCAAAATCTGCAAAACCCAAAATGATGCAAACCTGAGAAGAGAGGTTTGGAAATCGAGGCAAAAAGAATAGGCCAGAGATGTAATTTTATCAAACACGAGGGCTTTTCAGAAAATTCAACTGCCGGAGAAGGCGACAAGTGTAACATCATCCAACAAGCAAAGCATCCATGTCCACAGCAGCAGAAAGCCTTAATTATATTCCGTCTTGTGAGAAGTATTGTCCAGCGCTCCCTGCGAATCTTGTACAGTTGGCGGCCAAGACTCTCTCCCTCTCACTGATGAATCCTTGAAGTCAACACCCAGGGGGACGCCTACACATCCTGGCGCCTGGCTCACCCTTTCAGGGTCCTGATAGAAATCTGCAGACCGTGACCATGGGGGTGGTGGGGTCGGGTAGTAACACCTCATCTCTGCCGTCTGAAATCTCTCGATTCGCTGTCCATCAGCTTGTCATGGCTTTCCAGGCCGTTGATTTTGTCACCTTGACTCACTCCGAAGCGAGAAACCTCATCTCCGATCTCAAGGTCGCGCCGCCTCTAGATGATTCGCTTGCTTGGTATTTGGACCACAGCGTCAAGCTCTTGGACCTCTGCAACTCCATCTCTGCCGAGATCGAACGCCTTTGCCAGCGCCGCCTTCATTTCACCTTCGTTCTTCACCTTCTCGGCGACCGAAAGGGTGAAGAGCTCCCGTCGCCGGAGAATATCCGTCGATCTCGCAAATCGCTATTTGATTTCAATCGCGGTGCTTCTTCTGGCTTTGGAAAGCGAAGCAACGCCGAAGTCTTAGTTAGAGATCTGAACCTGAGCCCGACTCGCCTGAGCAACGCGCCATGTGGCAAGATATCGAGTGTGGCAAAGCTCGTGCGTCGAAGAGTGCACTCGGTGGGACTGGTGACTGTGTCATTTTCTTCACGAGTTTCTTACAGATGCTTATGCGGAATATGTCATCATCATGATATGGTCTGCAACTATCATGAAATGGGAGAGATTGAAGAAGTGGTGTTGGCGATGCAGGCCAGAATCAACTAGGGTGTTGGTGGGGGAAGCCGAGATCAACTAGCGGAGCTTTACACATCATGCAACGATCAGACGGTGAAGTTGTAGGGAATGGGAGAATGGACCAATTGCTCCAAGACTTTGACTGCTTTTCCACCGCCTCTATTTTATCCACCAAGAACCAGCAATTGAATAATTAAAGTGGAAAGCAAAAGCAAAGCAAAGTAAAAGAGCAAAGCAGAAAGCATGGCTACCCTTTCAACATGAGATTTGCGGTGGAAAAGAGCAAAGCAGAAAATATGGCTACCCACTGAGATAATTACAAAAGTAGAAAAGAAAAGAGAAAAACAAAAGTAAGGAATAAACATTCTACCAGAATGATGTAATTTATTATCTTTCGGAGACATATGTATAAACCCCATCAGTGGGTAATATGTATAAACCCATCAGAGGGTAATTAAAAAAAAAAAAAAGAAAAAAAAAAAAGGAAAAGCCCAAAACAAATGGGCTGACATGTTGTGGAGGGCGAAGACCTATAAGCCTGAAATAGCACCAACCAGGTGATCAAAAGTACGCCTAGTACTCCAAAATTATTCGGCAACCTGCCGCTATTAGCACCAACCAGGTGATCAAAAGTATGCCCAGTATTCCAAAATTATTCGGTAACCCGCCGCCATTACCACCAACCAGGTGATGAAGTGTACAATCCGTACTCTAAATATCATTTGGCAACTAGCCATTCATGCCACCAACCAGGTGATGAAATGTACAACCCGTACTCTAATATCATTTGACAACTAGCCATTCATGCCACCAACCAGGTGATGAAATGTACAACCCGTACTCTCCTTCATGCCACCAACCAGGTGATCAAAAGTACGCCCAATACTTCAAATTATACATGAGCATTACTCATGTCAATCATACATAAACATTCATGAGCATCACTCATATCAATCATACATAAACATTCATGAGTATCATTCATGTCAACATTCATGAAGATCACTCATGTCAACATCCATGAACATCACTCATGTTAATCAACATAAACATTCATAAGCATTACTCATGTCAATCAGCTTCAAAATCTTCATTTACAAAAGCTCTAGCTTCCAAAGCTTCATTTACAGAGCTCCAGCTTCAAAGCTTCACTTGCAAAGCTTCACCTACAAAGCTTCAGTGCAGGGTATACAAATACCACCTCCCAACAACCGCCACTTCGGCCCATACATGGATTCAATTTGAAGTCTCCAGCCAACAAACTCTATTGACCGAAGACTTGAGGGACTACATTATGTACCATATATTGGGCTTCAACTGGGCCTCATGAAAAATACTTGGGGGACTTAGCCCATTACTTATGTATTAAGGAGCGAGCCCTTATTCTATAAAAGGGACTCCTTCACTTTCATTAGAGAGCACCCATTATTCACATACTGAGGAGCGAGCTTTTTTTTATAAAAGAGACTCCCTCACCATCATTAAAGAGCAACGCCGCCAGCTGAGCAACCGCCTCGCCGCGAGCATCACTCATAACCCATCATTCATAACCCATCATTCATGTATTGAGGAACGAGCCCTTATTCCATAAAAGGGATTCCCTCACCATCATTAGAGAGCATCAACTCTAGCCTATCATTCATGTATTGAAGAGCGAGCCCTTATTCTATAAAAGGGACTCATTCACCTTCAACGCCACAAGCTGAGCCAACCAAGGCAACATAAGCCACGAGCCGAGCAGCCTCGCATCATGTGTTACTTCTAGTTGAACATCATTTCAGATTGAGCACCGCCTCATATCAAGCATCAGTTCAAGACAATATCTAGTTACTTCGGCCCACACATGGACTTAATTTCAAGTCTCCAGCCAAAAGACTCTTTTGACTGAAGACTTGGGGGACTACTGTTTATACCATATTTAGGGCCTCATATTTAGATCTCGTACAAATACTCGGGGGACTTAAATGTAATTATGTGGTAAAGGAAAGGGCAAATATGTAATAAGTGAGGAGTCCTTATTCTATAAAAGGACCCATCACCCTCACAATTAGAGAGGCTCATTCTCACCCTCAGAGGCCATTTCTTAAGGCTCCTTTATCCTCTCAAAGCTCTCACATTACAGAGCTCATTCTCTCTCTCCCTCAGATAAATACATATTCAGTGTGGACGTAGCCCAAATCTTGGGGTGAACCACGATACATCTTGTGTTATTTACATTTCATGCAGATTCACGGTCGGATTTACGTTGTACCAAGACCTCCGGTTTTGTGCATCAACACACCACATATCGAACGACTACGATTTCACCAACCTCATGTTCACTGCCTTATCTCTTCTCTTTTCATTGCTTCTCTTCTCATGTTCACAGATCGAATGAGTTTGCGACCGAGGCATGTCGATGACTCATCGTAAACTTGATTGGCACAGGGAATGAGTTCGCCACAGAAGAGAGGTTACAATCCCACCTTCATCGGCGACAATGTGCTTTAGTGCACGATGAGCGTGCAAATCATAAACGGTGTTTGGTTGGGCAAAATTGTAAGGTGATGGATGAGGCCTGGTGTCCATGGATTTGGAGGTCCTTTGGTCGCGACAACGCGCTTCGATAGTGTGACTTTTTTTCACTGTTCAATATATCATGAACGACTCGGATTAATGGATCTCGAGGATCCTCACAAACAGAATCCGAAGAGGATCCTCTTCCACACCTTTTGTGGTTAACACTTTTCACAATTTTTATTGGATGGGACCATGTGGGACAATTGGACGGATCACATGAATATCATGTTAGAATGTAGCGTATAATCCAAAATTATTTAACTATGTGTGAAGAGGTAATCTTTAAGCACTAATATTGTACTTAAACCATTCCATAACTCTTAATATATTGAAGTGGGATCCATGATGAGCACCCGCACGAAAGAGACTTCGACAGTTTTGGTTTATTAGGACATATCTCACATGCCATAGAACTAAAGTTACGTAGATTAAAATACAAATGAATCCATATTTTTGTGAATTTTTTATTTTTTTTAAAAGATGAACAACTGATTGCAAGTCACAGTTATCTATTACTTACGAAGATCGAGAAAACTCATAAAAACATTTCAGCCTCTCTTACTCACAAGCTATATTTTTATGATATTTACTCTTAGGAAAAATATGATCCTTTGTCACGCGCGTACTGATGAGATCACAATTTGCAATCATAGAACGTGCAAGTACATGCTATGCACGAAAGATTTGACACATGGGCTAGTACATCTGTTTGACCTAAAAAATAAGGGCTCCAAAGAAATGACTAGGACTGAGGGATAGACAATGCATGATATAGGCCCACGTACACGATGTCAGTGTCCCTTAATTTGTTGGGCTTGTATATTCCTCGTCCCACCGCCCACATGGACCCTGTTTGGGAATCTAATTAAGCATATCCCAGAAACCGATCGTTAAGTAAAACGGAGCTAGATTTCGACCTACTAAACGTTGTCGTTTAGGCATTAAAATACATAAATATATGCAAACGCCAAACAGCGCTTTTACCAAACGAAAACTACAGCGGAAAATTGAAGTGAAACGTCGTCAGATCTAGACCCGGATCCGACCCGCCAGCGGAACGACGCTAACAGCTTTGACTATCGGGTAACCTCCAGATTTCCACAAACCGACACGACCTTTCCCTGCATACCATCCTTTATTCCCGCAATTTGGGCCGGTTCGAAATGAGAAAATGGAGCCGCCGTGGGACAAGAGCATGAAGAAGAAGCGGAAGCGGAGCCGCCGCCCCGTCAGGCTGAGATGCTCCGTCAAGAATTACGATTGGGGCATTGTCGGCCGCAATTCCAAGGTCGCCAGGCTTTTCGCGCTCAATTCCGGGTCTGACATCGACCCGGGCAAGCCGTACGCGGAGTTCTGGATCGGAACTCATGAATCTGGGCCGTCGTATGCGGATTCCGGGTCGGAGCCCTTGAGTCTCAAGGCCTGGATCTCGCAGGATCCTAGTGTGCTTGGAGACAAGGTGGTTGAAAAATGGGGTGCTGATCTTCCGTTTTTGTTTAAGGTATGGGTTCTGTTTGTTGTTTGGTTGCTGAGAAAATGCTGAAGAGGGAATAGAAAATTGAATAATTAATGGTAGTTTGTGAACACTGTGTTTGCATTTTGTTTCTTGTCATCTGGGTAATACATTGTAAATCTGAGATTTAGAACTTTTTCCTGCAAAATGCAGTGATTTCTTTTGCAAGATTATGGAGTTTTGGGATTATTGTGGATTGTAGGTGCTTTCGGTTGGGAAGGCGTTGTCGATACAGGCTCATCCGGATAAAGAACTGGCTAGGGTGTTGCACAAGTTACACCCCAGTGTTTTCCGAGATGACAATCACAAGCCTGAAATGGCATTGGCATTGACGGAATTCGAGGCTCTTTGTGGGTTTATCAGTGTCAAGGTAAAATATGCAACTTCCCTTCGATCTCATTTAGCTCTTGTGCTTGTATTGAATTTGATCTTTATAACAGTGTTGCTAGATTTAGATGACGTTTCTTATCAACGTCCTGAAAATGTGCCGATTATAGTTGCGATGGGTTAGATCCCTAGTAATTAGTAATGAAGCATAAACTCTGCTTTTGCTTTTAGCAATCAGTTCCACCGGATCTTGCGGTAAGGAAGTAAAGGAATGCAGTTGAAATCAATAAGTTAAGACGCCGTTGAAATCAAGTTTTTAACTTTATCAAGTAATCACCTGAAATGCATTTCACTTTTTACCCTCAGCTTATAAAGATTTTATAAAACATATTCAACCGAGTGCATTCTTATTATAATTATAAAACAATTTCTCTTACTCCAGATCGTTCGTCTGTTCCTAATTGTATATTTTATTTCAACCAGGAGCTTAAGGACATGCTTAATAGTGTTCCCGAGATTGCAGAATTGGTTGTGGTTGGAGATGCAGAGCGAATTGTACTTGGTAGTGAGCACCATGAGAATGGGATAGCCAAAACAGATATAGAATCCGTCTTCACTCGACTTATGTTACTAAGTAAAGATACAATTGCTGAGATGATTTCTAGACTGAAAAGACGCCTTAATCTAGAGAAAAAGGTACTTTCAAGTTATGTTTGCTGTAATTGTTGCCATTAAAGAGTTGCTTTCATCTAAACATATTGAAGGATATAACCCACAATAACTAAAATCATAGCTCGTTGTTCTGCTATCAGTATATACCCAATATGAAAGTGATAGGAACATTGTTGTTTGAATAGTCAGTATAACTAGAGTTCCACCATTATCCATCATGTTTATGTTGATTGCATCACTAGGTTTTTCTTCAATTACAATATTCTTTGCTTCATTGGACCAGAAAAGGCATTTGACGGTTAAAGAACAACTGGTACTCAGATTGGAGAGTCAATATCCAGATGATGTGGGTGCAATAGCAGCGTTTTTTCTTAACTATGTGAAGCTGAACCGTGGTGAAGCAATAAGTCTTGGGCCAAATGAACCTCATGCATATATTTCTGGTGAATGCATTGAGTGTATGGCAACTTCTGACAATGTTGTTCGTGCTGGCCTTACCTCAAAACCATTGGATGTCCAAACACTTCTTTCTATGCTCGAATATAGACAGGTAACATAGATTTTCATTCTCGATTCTTTCTGTTTCTTGAGGGATGCTCCATCTGGTAGATATGAGCATTCTAAAGAATATAAACCTGCTTGCTTCTAATATATTGACATTGTTTTTCAGGGTTCTCCTGAAATTATGCAAGGCGTTTCTTTGAATCCATACACAACAAGGTATCTCCCACCTTTTGAAGAATTTGAAGTTGACTGCTGTAACCTTCCTCACTCTGCATCGGTGGTTTTTCCTTCAGTCCTAGGACCATCCCTCTTCCTGTTTACTGCCGGGAAAGGACATTTCGATGCAAGTCTGTCTGAGGATGATATAGTGATGGAGGGTGATGATATAGTTGAAGAGGGTGAGGTTTTCTTTGTGCCTGCCAACACGAAGATTAGCATTACCGCCAAATCAACAGAACTACAATTGTACAGGGTGGGAGTGAACAGCAGAATATTTAGGGATTTGTAGTCTGCGGTTACTTTGAATTCTTCCTTTTTCTTTTTCCGAAAGAAGAAAAATGCGGACACGACTTCATACAGTCACATTCTTATGTAATATTTATGAGTAATATTTACGTAATATTTCCTCCGTCATTCTTTACATGTATTTTATTTAGGGTTAAAATTGTTAAATGTTAAGATGGAGCGAGATCGAATTCGCACTGGAGTACATTAGCATTATTACTTTCCACTATTGCTCTAAAACGTTGTTTGCATTTTCTTGACAAAGTTATTCTCCACTCAAGTAACAATTAAAAAGATTCGCGAAAAAGAATCTCCAGAAGAAAAGGAGAGAATAAATTCGGGTTGCTTGAAGCCCAAGTTTGACGTGGAAAAATAGAATAACGACTAATGATATTTTCTTGATAAGAAGTTAATAAATAAACGGGTCGGGTTGCTTGAAGCCCAAGTTGGTCAGGGTGGGTTAAATGGGTCAAGACAAACGCGTCCTTTGCTTTTACAATTCCAAGTAAAGCTTAGGGCCCACAGAAGCGCGAAAACCACAGATTCTCTCTCTCTCATCGCATTCCCATCAAATTAGCTGCCAGATTCCACTGCCGCAATCCGATTCCCTCTCCACTGGTTCGCCTGCTTGCCGCCCTCCGACGACTAAACCTAGAAAGTCACGCGCAGGCTCGCTCCCTAAACCCTAGAAGCTCCTTTCCCGTTTCAGCCATGCCCGGCAAGGACGACGCCGGCTCCTCCGAGAAGGAGAAGAACCTCGAGCTCTTCCTCAAAGTCGGATTGGACGAGCGCACGGCCAAGAACACCATCGCCAACAAAAAAGTCACCGCCAACCTCACCGCCGTCATTCATGAGGTACTCAATCGTTGATTTTCTTCTTCTTCTGCTGCTTACTTTTCGTGTTTTTTTTAACCGATTCAAATGCATGCAATTCATAATCCCGCGGATTTATAATTTTAGTCTACTTATTTTGTTGTTCTTGAATAATTTCAGGCGGCGGTTACTGATGGATGCAATCGAACAGTTGGTAATCTCCTCTACACGGTCAGTAATTTAACTTTAAGCCATCTGTTAGCATTTCTGATTAAGCTATTAATCCAGTAAATTTTAGTGTCATTTGTAACCTTGTAGAATTTACTTTAGCTCCGTCCTTTTCTAAATGGATGATAGTTCCATAAGGGTGCGTTTGGATGACGGACTTTGAAGCTCCATGGAACCTAAAAGTCTAAATTAGTTAGGAAAGCATGGTTGATTAATATCAATGACAGTGAATATATGTTAATGATTATATATGCGCTTTGATGTTGTATCATCTATGACAGGTTGCGACAAAGCACCCAGCAAATGCCCTTGTGCATCGCCCAACATTGGCGCAATACATTGTATCGTCGAAGGTTGGTGACTGCACCTTCTTAGTGTTTTGGATTTAACGGACATACTGTTTTATAATTCTTGCTGTTGATTATTGAATTACTTTTTCTTCGAATTCTTACACAGTTTTTATTTTCCAGATTAAAACCCCTGCCCAGTTAGAAGCGGCTTTTTCATTTTTTGCAACGACGGGGCCAGAGAATTTTGAAGTAAATAAATTTGAAGAAGCTTGTGGTGTTGGTAAGATTTATTGGGACGTATATTGAACATGTTTTGGATTTGTTACATAATGTATATGTCTGGAATTTGATACTGGCTCCATTTATCTATTCTGGACTTAGATTTTTGTCACAATTTGAATTAATCGTATCATGTTAGTTATCCTGTTTTCTTTCTACAATTATAGACATTTAACCTTTTTGCTTTTGGCAAGCAGGTGTTGAAGTTTCAGAAGAAGAAATAAAACAAACTGTTAATGAGGTTTTTGAGGAGAATAAGGCTGCAATCTTGGAGCAGCGGTATAGAACAAATGGTTAGTTTTTTTTTTCCTCCCAGCCATTTCTAGTTACACACAACACTCACAACTGAAAAGTTGTATGTTATTATAGGAAAACATGCATTCATCTATACTATGTTTTATAAATCTTTTGAGAATTTTTATCATTTTATTTATCATAGACTATGTTTTATAAATCTTTTGAGAATTTTTATCATTTTATTTATCATAGACACATCCAGAATTCAATTGTTTGGTTGATTGCTATTATTTCTTCTGGCCTTTGATGGTTCAAGCCTTCTGAGTTCTGAGTATAGAATTTCCCTTAGCTGTTTGGATTCGCGGCTAGATATGGTTTTGGGAAATTAGAAATGTCACGTACATGTCTTTCCAAGGGGTTCCTGCCTAATTGTTCTTATATGCTTGCTTCTCAGCCGTTAATTGGTTGGGCTATAGTCTCCTGTCTGATCCATGTGACCTCTGTTGCTCCGAATTGTTTGCCGCCTATGCATCTGTGTTCCTGTTTAATTCTTTCTCTAACCCCCAATTCTTTATGAAATTATTTGTACTTCCTTTATGTGTTACATCAGTATGTTCTGTTTGAAACTACTAAACTTCGTATTCTGTTGTTTCATCTAGTGGGGGATTTGTTTGCACATGTTAGGAGGAGGCATCCGTGGGCTGATCCAAAAATTGTAAAGGTGATCTTATTTTACTTGCCTTGGACTTATTGTTAGCTTTTTCTTTTTTGGGTTTTTAACAGAAAAACTGAAAAAGTAAGCACTAAAATATTTCTGACTGCCATATCTTTTTCTGTGACAGCAATTTATTGATGCAAAATTGCGTGAATTACTTGGTGAAAGGACAGCAGCAGATGATGAAAAGGTTCCAAAAAAGAAAAAAGAGAAGCCTGCTAAAGTAGAGGTTGGTATTTTCCCATGTTGCTGCATTTTTTCTGAAACTTATTAAGAAGTGACTGAAGACCACTCTGCATTGTGTCTCCGTCCCCTCCTTCTCCATTTTTGTAGGAAAAAGTTGATGCTGTTTCTACTCCAGAACAGCCATCTGAAGAAGTTCTTAATCCATACTCAATATTCCCTCAGCCATTGGATAATTATAAGGTATGGACTTCCTCATTTTTTTTGTTCTTCGTTCTGTATTACAACATACCTCCAACTGTATGTACAAGGTAATATTTTGATTCAGACAACATACTGAAGAAACAAAGAAGTCATTTTCATTTATTTTCTGAATAGAGTGTATTTGTACAGTTGGTGTTTTCACCACTCATCAGTCGTTTTTGTCATTTCAAAACCCCTTGCCTTTTTTGTTGCCTTATTGAGTTGTGTGTTTCTCTTTTACATTATCGCATGTCCAGCTCCGACTTTTTGTTACCCCGTTGTCAATCTTCAGGTTCATACTTCTGTTTTCTTTAGTGACGGTTCTATTTTGAGATGTTGCAATACAAGGGAATTGCTTGAGAAACACTTAAACAGGACTGGTGGGAAAGTTTTGACCCGCTTTCCTCCTGAACCGAATGGATATCTACATATAGGTCATGCCAAGGTAAATGTGTTCTTGGATAGATTCAGTGTTTTGCTTTGTCAGTGGTTGTTCCTCATTATAACCGTAAACTATTGATTAGGCAATGTTTATCGACTTTGGCCTGGCAAAAGAGAGGGATGGAGGCTGCTACCTACGGTGAGAGTCACTCCTCTGCTTTTATAGTATGATTTTACTTTTCAATTTCCAGTAGGAGGGAGAAACAAAATAGACATGGAAACCATATAATTGATTATTGTGTTGTGGTTGATGATGTCAAAATTTATGATCACATATGATGTGCATGTACTCTTTGTATTATTGCTGAAGATAATCTTACCTAATTTTTTTGTTTGCAATATCTGGAACTAGGAGAACATGTTCTTGATTAATTCTACTGTTACAGCATCACAATATTTCTAATTTTCCAGGATAACATATTTAAACTACTGTTTGTTGCAGAAGTTTATAATCTTCTTTAAAAGTTTTAAATGTTCTTTAACTTGAAAGGGAAAGAATTTTTTATCTTCCTGTGTTTTTGAAAGGTCGATTCCTACTTTATCACTTTTAGGTTTGACGATACAAACCCAGAAGCTGAAAAGAAAGAATATATTGATCATATTCAGGAAATTGTGAAGTGGATGGGTTGGGAGCCCTACAAGGTAAAAAAATTGGTTGGTACGTCTTCTTGATAGTCTGTTTTGTCTTTGCGCCAGCTGACTCCTGCTGGATTTCTGCAGATCACTTACACCAGTGACTACTTTCAAGATTTATATGATTTTGCAGTGGAACTCATACGAAGGGGTCATGCATATGTAGATCATCAGGTTTTGTTCAAAGTTTATATGAAAATTGTTTGTATGCTGTGATTAGTTAGCTTTCTACATGCCTTACAAGTCCTCTGTGGTACAGTGTGGTCATATCAATTGTTGATGACTTCTACTTTTGTATTCATGACATTGTTTTTATTTACAAATCAACATTGGTCTGAGAAATATACTTACCTTTGTTAATATGGTTTTAGACACCTGACGAGATAAAGGAGTACAGGGAGAAAAAAATGAACAGCCCTTGGCGGGACAGGCCAATTGCAGAGTCATTGAAACTTTTTGAGGATATGAGACGAGGCCTGATTGAAGAAGGCAAAGCAACCCTTAGAATGAAGCAAGACATGCAGAGTGATAACTTTAACATGTATGACCTTATTGCATATCGTATCAAGGCAAGTGTGTACCTTAAATAGTTCTTCTAATTACTCGAGTTCATGGGCATCCTAATAGTTACAGTATGAATTTCTTATTGCAGTTTACACCCCATCCTCATGCTGGAGACAAGTGGTGTATCTATCCAAGTTATGATTATTCTCACTGCATTGTTGATTCTCTTGAGGATATCACACATTCGGTATGCTTTCTAGCTTTGATTGATATTCTTTCCTAATGGATAGTAGTGGCATGATTCATGATCATCAAATCATGCCAAATTTATCATAGGGGCATTTCACTCCCTATCCTCTGTGTGTTTTCACATTATTGTGCAAATGTTGATGGTTGAGTCTTGAGATGTTGAGTCTTTAGTCACCCTGTATTTGAATATGGCAGCTTTGCACACTTGAATTTGAGACTCGCCGTGCTTCGTACTACTGGTTATTAAATGCCCTCGGAATCTATCAACCATATGTATGGGAATACTCACGGCTGAATGTCAGTAACACTGTCATGTCAAAGCGTAAGGTGTGTCAACTACTGAACATACTTATGTTAAGAGTTATAATGTTTGATATATAATTGTTATGTATGAGCCTTTTTCCACACTTATCAACTACCATCTATGTTGCAGTTAAATCGACTAGTGACTCAGAACTGGGTTGACGGTTGGGATGACCCACGTCTTATGACACTGGCTGGTTTACGACGCAGGGGTGTTACTCCAACTGCAATAAATGCTTTTGTTAGAGGAATTGGAATCACTAGAAGGTTTGAACTTTTGATTGTGCATGTGTGCGTGTGTGTATTGTGCCTGCTTTTAGTTCTGCCAGTATATTGTGCTTCTTCATTATCATATATGAACTTGTGATTCTTTCTGCAACAGTGATTGTAGTATGATACACTTAAGTCGCCTTGAGTATCACATAAGAGAGGAGCTAAATAAAACAGCTCCTCGAACGATAGCTGTGCTACATCCCCTCAAGGTGTGTATCTTATTGGCATTGGTTTTCTTGTGGTATTTTTCTTCCATCTGTGTATGACGTATAATTTCTGGTTTAAGGTGGTTATTACAAACCTGGAAGCTGGCACTACAATGGATCTAGAAGCAAGGAAATGGCCTGATGCTCAGACAGATGATGCATCTGCTTTCTACAAGGTAACCCTGGGTTTTGCTGATACATATTAAACGTTGCTCCAAGCTTTTGGTACTTCAATTGTCACTGAATTTTTTATTTTTCCTTCACATCAGGTTCCCTTTTCCAATACCGTTTATATTGACCGGTCTGATTTTCGGCTTAAAGATTCAAAGGATTACTTTGGGCTTGCTCCTGGTAAATCTGTCCTACTCAGGTACCATATGGACTACAAGTTTTTACTTTCCTTTCCACTTGAGCATATTTGGGCTCAAGGGTCACAGTCTTTATCTGAATTTTGCAGATATGCGTTTCCTATCAAGTGCACAGATGTCATATTAGCTGATGATGAGGAAACTGTTCTTGAGATACGGGCTGAGTATGATCCTACAAAGAAGACAAAGCCAAAGGTCTACAGTCCATCCTTTTGCTTGTGGTTGTTGTTTGATGCTTGGAAACTAAGCTTTGGTGCTTATTACTCACATTTTGTATTCTTATTGGTCAATTTGTATATTCCACAGGGGGTGCTTCACTGGGTTTCTGAACCTTCTCCAGGGGTTGATCCACTCAAGGTGGAAGTCAGATTGTTTGACCGACTGTTCCTTTCAGAGGTTGGCCATCATTACTCTCTCTCTCTCTCTCTCTCTCTCTCTCTCTCTCTCTCCTTCCTATCCCTCCCTCCCTCGCTAAATCTTTTGGAAATTTGTTTGTCTGTCAGAATCCTGCTGAGCTCGAAGACTGGCTTGCTGATTTGAATCCAGAGTCCAAGGTGGTAATACCCAATGCATATGCTGTGCCCTCACTTGGAAGTGCTGTTGTTGGGGACGCATTCCAGTTTGAAAGGCTCGGTACGTTTCTGCATTGACCTTTTTAATTTTTTTGTACTGAGATAACGTTTTTAAGGCAAGAAGTATTCTTTCAAGCGTGTTGATAGCGGTCCACATGGAATCTAGGAAGAAAGTTGTACATAAGTGGCTCGAGTCCATATAAATTGTCTACTCATACAGAATTGTCTGAGGACTCTGTATGTTTCTGTATTGCAGGATATTTTGTAGTCGATAAGGATTCAACTCCTGAGAAGCTCGTCTTCAACCGTACCGTCACGCTGAGAGATAGCTATCACAAGGGCGGGAAGTAGGTAACGCCTTAGCAGGACACAAAACTGGAAGTTTGGGAACTCAGTGAGTAGATATGAATTACAAACTCAACTCTTCTCTGTACTGATGTTATTGTGCCAGCAAACTTATAAGTTTGAAAGTACCAAATGAAGTGAAACCTAGATTAGTATCTCTAATCCAATCCAAGGCACCAAACGAGCTCAAAAAGTTATTTAGCGTGTTATTTTTGCGTCTCGGATTGGATTACTACTCGTCCTCGTTGAGAATTGAGAATGTGTGGACGGGGAAACTACGGGTAATAAGGAGCAATTAAAGAACACTTTGGTGCTCTCTGCAGTCGGCAGTGTTGACACAAGTAAGAAATTTAAAAACCAACCAGCTGCCTCCTCATCGCAACTCCTCCTGTGTGACAGAGAGAGTGTGAGAGTTTAGTCTCTTCACGCTTAGTTGTGAAAGCGAAAGAAAGATTGATTTGATTGAAATTTTGGAGCGATAATATCTCATTTCCCCATCATATTCTTAAATTTCCAAGTTCCAAACTTCCAAAGCCAAACCCTCACATGAAAACATAGCGCACCATTTTCCATCTCTCTCCCTCTCTCTCACTCTCTCTCTCTCTCTCTCTCTCTCTCTCTCTCTCTCTCACTGTGGTGCCCCACTTTTTCAAAGATAAACCCCCCACCCCCCACCTTCAACCCTAGTACTGATGTTCACTTTAATTCATCCACACGGCTCCACGCAAAACACCCACAAGTTAGATACTCTCAAACTCACGAACCCACCTCTACAATTTTTTTGTACGATCGATCACGATACTTTAGATTATCTTCAATAGAAATGTCAAATTATAACTGTTATATTACAAATTGATGAGCGATGTGATACTCTGGAGTCCTATATCAAATTTTGTGTTTCTTCAATCAAATTGTTAAATATTATTTTTCTTATTAATGTAATCTCCAATAGATATGTCAAAATTGTCATGTAGGTATACAACAGTAAAAAAATGGCAGCAAACTCTCTCCAATTGAGCCTTCAATTTCTTACGTGGTGCTGAGTCATTTGAAGGCAGAGTCTTCTGCTGTCAAATTTATTAAATGATTTTTTTAACAAATTAATATAATATATAATAAATGTTGTTATGTTTTTGAAACATTTGATTGGTTGCCTTAATCATTGGACTCTACAAAAAAATAAAAAAATTTATTAAATGACATTATTATTTAACATATAGGGTGGAGCAAAATATTGTACACAATGTCAAAATTGCCACATAAGCTATCAACTATCATTTTGATGTTTAAAATTTGGCATTGGAGATGCCACCCACAATTAAACTAATAAAAAAAATTGATTGTCAAATTTCACTCTTAATCACAAAGGCTTCAAATCTAACCAGTAAATAATACATTAATTGGAATTTTTTTTAATATCATATGATCATAATGGCATCTGGACTTAGGATTTGACACGTCTTTTAAAGATACTTTTAATTACCTACTGATTATAGTTATACGGACGTGACAGTCAATACAATATGTCTGCTCCATTCAAATTTCTTATCCAATAAATTATTGTACATTAAAATATTAGAATATCGCTTTGTAACATTCACCATGTGGCACCTAGAAATAAAATCATATGGTTGACCGTCGAAAAAAATAAGACTGATGTGACATAACGATCGTAATTCATTCCACGTGGCTTCTAGTTGGGGACCCCCCCTTTAACAAAGCATTAGAATTTATGTTAATTTGTTTTATATATATTTATTTTCTGTTTGCCGACGTTTAGTAGCTGCTTCTTCAACAGTTTTCCTTACGGAAATTCAAGTCAGTTCTACTGTTTGTTATTTGTTCGTTACGCTGAGTTGTCACTTAGTGAGTGAGTTGAGGCCTTGTAGATGAATAACTCATGCAAATATACTAAAATAAAGGAAATATCTATGCTCGATTCTACTAAGCGTGGATTCTCCTCTTATGTTATCGCTCGTTTTGTGCTTAGTCACTAGAGAAATAGAGCATTCTCGGACTTTGGTAATGTGCCGACCTGATAAAGTTTCGTACTTGTAACGGAAGTTTGATAGGGGTTTGAAATAGATCTCTTTGCACGCTCTAAATAGGGTTCTTTTCACCTTTCCCTCACGGTACTATGAACTATCATTTTCGAGCCCCCGCTTATTTCTTATTACAACATTCTCGTCACCCCAGTTATAAAAATTAAACAAATATTAATTGTAAATAAGATTTGTATTATATCCCCAAAAAGTACAAGGTCAAACATATGAGTACACTTAGTACAGGGTCAAACGTAAGATATTGTTACAACGTGATTCACTTAAATTTGAATCTTTCTTTTATAAGTTTTAAATAATTGTAAATAATAAAAAAAAAACAATCAACTTCAAACAGCATCTGATTACATTACTTGTAGAAAATGCAGTTTGAATACATTCCATAACCTTAAACGACATCAACTCAGAAATCAGAATCATCCCCTGAAAATCCTCTAACTTTCTAGGTTGTCACATCCCGTCCATGTTCCATAAATTGTCAGTGATGGTGTCCAACACCCAATCATTTCCTACCATCTGGCAATCAAACTGTGAATTGTCATAATTGCCCATTGCCGAAACAGGGTCCAGGCTGAGACCCTCCATGTCATAGCTACTGTTGTCCACATAGTAACTGCCATCTGGACTTAAGCTGCTGTATCCAATGTGGTCAAATGCAGGGTATAAACTCGTCGACTGTTCTGCCATTTGCGGCACCTGTGAAATAAGAGATTCCGACGAAAGAATATTACTTGGGACGGTGGCAAGATTGGAATTTCCACTCATGTGGTAGTTGTCAAACATGTTTGTCACATTGCCAGGTGGAGAAGTTGGGAGTGGTACGGAAGGAACTGTGTGATTTGGCGACAGAGAAGGAGATGCAGAGTTCTGAGAAGGGCTCAAGGTTGAAGAACGAGAAGATTGCTTCATCTTTTGCAGCAGAATCGGCATCCAGAAACCCCGAACTGCGTCGAGAAATTGCACGCTGTTCGACTCGATGTTCAGTTGGCGCGCCTGTTTTTGCACTCTTGTTCTCCAATAGTTCTTTATCTCATTGTCTGTTCTCCCCGGCAAATGCTGCGCAATTTTAGACCACCTGAAAAAACGTACATGCATGTTATCGATATATTTTGGACAATACGGATGCGCGACATAAAGAACGGGTATTCTTCATGGAGAATTTCTGACATAACAAACATCAACTTTACTAAAGAGTTAACGTTGTGACATGAATAGAAGATGACCTGTTACCCCACTTAGAGTGGAGTTCAAGGATCAAGAGCTGTTCTTGCGGAGTAAGGTTGCCGCGCTTAATGTCGGGTTTTAAGTAATTTAGCCATCTCAATCTGCAGCTTTTTCCGGTCCTCTTCAATCCTAAAGAAAAACAGAGTTGAATGCTTGAGAACCAAAAAATGAAATGGACTTGTTGACAAAAGGTTGTGATCATGTGGCTACTATTTACCTGCAAATTTTGCTAAATAGTTCCAATGGCCTTCGCCGTGGTTCGCGATGTAATGTATAAGCAGATTGTCTTCCTCAAGAGTCCAAGGCCCTTTTCTGAGCTCATTTTCTTCATTAGGGTTTCTAGGAGCAGCCATAGTTGCTGTTTTACTTGAGAGAGAGAGAGAGAGAGAGAGAGAGAGGGAGATATTTGCTTTGAGGAAAGAGAGGGATGAAAGTGAAACAATAGGAAGGCAAATTCAGATTTTATAGGGAAGAAGAAAGTTTTAAATAATTACAGGTTCAAATCTAAAAGTAAAACCCTAAAAGGAGTCTGTCCACATGCATATTTGGCTTTCTAAAACTTTATAAATGGAATTTTATGAGATGGTATTTGGTTGTATAGTTTCAATGGGGCTATGCATTAGCCTGCTGAGTGTTAAAGCTAGAGCTTCAAGCTATTGATGGGACACGACAAAATACATCATTTTCTTAGTCATCCTTGGTCAAGTTCAAACCACATTAATTGTACAATTCTAATGATATTGTAATTAAATATTACAGAATAGTTGCGGAATTTGAGTCGTCAGTCGTTAACTTTATACAACTGTTCGACCGTCATACTAATGATTTCATAAACAGTTGGATAGATTTGAATAAGGTTTTTTTAGCCAAAATGATCTCTGAGATTTGCATAACACATCACTTTGGTCCTTAAGATTAAAAATCAATAGAAATGGTCATTGAGATTGTTCACCATCCATTATTTTGATCATTCCGTTAAAAACTCCGTTAAGTATTCCGGAGCTCGCCGGAAGTTTGAGCAATTTTCAAAACTTCATAACTCAATCGCTTCTTAATCAAATTTGACCCATAATATATCAAAATGAAGATAGTAAAGTGTAGAACAAGATTATATCCATTTGGAAGCCCAATGGTTGCCGGAGATGGCCGGAAAATAGTCTGAAAGGTAATTGGTTCGCCGGAAAACTAGAATAGGTAAATTTAAACATTCATAACTTCTTCAATACTCAATGAAATCGAGTGATTCAAAAATTAAAATCATACCCCTCGATGAGAAGAATAGAATGGCACCTTTCTTGATGGCTAAATTTCCATGATTTGGTCGGAAAACGGCTTGAAAGTGGCTGTCTTGGTCTCGAGTTAGCCACTTTCGAGCCGTTTTTCGACCAAAACACGGCTAATTAGCCGTCAAGAAAGGTATCATTCTCTTCATCTCATCGAGAAATATGATTTTTGTTTTTGAATCACTCGATTTAGTTGAGTATTGAAGAAGTTACGAACGTTTAAAGTTTGCCTAATTTCCAGCGAGTTTTCCAATTTTCCCGCGGACCAGTCACCTTTCAGGTTATTTTTCGGACATCTCCATCAACCATTAAGCTTCCAAATAAGTATAATCTTGTTGTACACTTTCCTATCTTCATTTTTATATATATTATGGATCGAATTTGGTTAAGAAACGATTGAGTTACGAAGTTTTGAAAATTGCCCAAACTTCCGATCAAGAGCTCCGGACACTAATGGAGTTTTTAATGGAATGACCAAAATAATGGATGGTGGATAATTTTAGGGGTTTCTATTGATTTTCAATCTCAAGGACTAAAGTGATATGTTATGCAAATCTCAATGACTATTTTGGCTAAAAAAAAACCTTTGAATAATTAGGTATAAACTAAGGAAAGAGAAGATTAGTGAGCTTCTCGATAGTGAAATGTAATAGGGTTTCTTTTCTTCAGGGGATAGCTAGCTTCGTTTCGTTTGTGTTTGTTGTCCATCTGGATTCGACCCCTTCTTATACAAGAAACGTGATTGACTGGACAAAATATATTTACGCAGATACAGAACTGCAAAAATACAAAACCAGATGTGGAAAATGGCGTCTTCTGCGTTGGGCTGCATTGAAGCGTGATTCAAAGTATTCAACTTTGTATGACATTGACAGTGTGTGTGTGTGGTTGAAATATAATGATGCCTCATCCAAGCACCAACAAATGCGTTCGTTCTTTTGAACGTGGTACTATTTGTTTTGATAAAAAATTATCACTCGCCTAGCCAACTAATAAATGAAAATACGTGCAACCATACCCTCTAGACCACTTAATTGTAATTAGGGTATTTTTATTATACAAATATTATAAACTGAAATCACTAGCTTTCTTTCTTAGTCATCGTTTAAAGATCAACTTTGTAAAAACTCAATCAAATTAATTAGAGATTGTTAAGTCACTCATATGTTTCAAACAACTCTCAGTTTTGGTAACAATTAGCATCCTCGTGCTAAACCAAGCATGTATTTGATACATATCATTGGCAGTATCATCTCCAATTTGAATGATTTTGAAAGGATGATATGTGAATGATAATTAAGAAAATGAATGTTTTCAATTATGATATTTTTACTATGAATTACGTAAACCACAATTGAGTGGACAAGCATGTGGCCCATGGTGTGAACACAAGTATTGTCCTAACAATAAAAGAATAATTCTTAGGTGCACACCATTGTACTTCTCATTATCTACTTGGTTGTGATTACACAATTTTCAGGGTGCACGTGTCACAAACAAAATTGTTCATTTTTTTAATCACAGCCTAAAGATTATCAATGCAAAAGCATCAATAAAATTGGAAGTCCTTTAATCATCGTGATAATCTGGACGAATAATCAAATTATCACTATATTTATTCTTTCTTCTATTTCTTCCATGTGTAGAATAACCCTTTTTTTCCTACCAATTGGGACCCTCCCTTCACCAGCATATAATTCTTGCATATCCACCATTTGAATCTCCAATAATTACATATCCAATTTGACCTATTTTCAAAAACCTCGATTTGTTTTATACATAATTTTGAAACTAGCTGGATTGTAGAAAAAGTGATGAAAAGAAGAAAGAATTAAGTGACATGGGGGGGTTTCAAAGTGGGGGAGGTGGCCAATGGAGAGGAGAGGGGGACCATATATGGGGTGCTTAAAGTTTTGAATAGATGCAAAGGCCAGGTATATTTGATATCACACATCAGAACATGAGAGAATCGATTATTTGAGGATAATTTTTTTCCAAATTTAGTCGAATTGCTCTCTATCGTGGGAGGGAGATGCCCGTCATCATACCTATTTCTGGATCATGTAAAAAAAGCTTGGAGTAAAAAGATAACTAGCAACAACTCATCATGTGAGATAGACTTGATCTTGATATATATCGATACAAGGCACGCGTGTTTATGTGGTGACCCTTGTTGGGGTGGGGGTACCCTAGGCTGGAGCTGTGGATCTGTGGTTGAGAATATGAGAGAGTACTATGGACGTACTGTCCAAATGATCTGTAATTATTGACGTTAAATCACCTATTGTGTAGATTTTAGATAGACAAATCACTTAATTCAACGCAATTCCTTTACAATTAGACAGCCTAGCGTGTCCGCATGCAATTTATAAAAAAGCTTCGGTGTTACTAGTAGTGGAATGTACTTGGAATGTGTGGGTTGAGGGTGACAATTGACGCAGAGCATAAACATAAGTTACAGATGGAATGGAACATATGATACATTTACGACCTATTTGTAAAGGTTAAGTTCAATGAGAGAGAAAATTGGAGAATTCAGGAATAAGGAATAAGGAATAAGGAATAAGGAATAAGGAAAGTAAGCAATGGGAATCGAATCAACTAGTCGTCCCACCCTCTAGCTAATCTCATTTTTTACTTATAGATTATGAATTTCAAGATTTATTTACGCTTTTTCGGCTTTATATATTTTAGTGAACCCGGAGAAAATTAAAATAATTTTAATTTGTATTCTCAGTAAGTAAATATGTTGTAAATTACAATATCTTAATCTTAAATCTTAAAAGAGAGAAGATTTTAATTAAATTTCAGATGTCGCAACCACTTATGTATTTTAGAAATATAAATAGTATATTTGTTCCAAGTCAGGGTTGAAAAATGAGGAAAGGTGTGGGTGGTATTTGCTGTGTCATTTGTATATTTTAGTTTTATGAATTTGGTCGTCGTTGGGATTCTTCAACTGCTGCGCGGTTGAGCCGGCCTGCCGTTTGGACCGAGTTAATAATATTTGGGCTTGTTGTGTGTTGTTCCGGAAAGAGTGGATTAAATTAAAAATAAAAATTAACATCATTTGGGCCTAAGAAAGTCTATCCTCAGTCCGTATTATCAAGAGATTTTTCAGTATGACTGTCACATGAAGTGGTACACCACATGTCCTTATATAAATGATGGATTATATGTGTTAAAAGGTTAATAACTTAAAAATTAAAAATTTTCACCATTTGCATAAAAATACGTGGTGTACAATCCGTATTCCCGTCACCACTAAAAATTTCTCCATATTATCAAGGAACTAAGACACAAAATCTCGAAGGCAATAATAATGCTTGTAACTACTTGTAAGCTACCTTGCACCTAAGAATTTATATTCATTATATTCATAATATGATCGGTGTAATGAGAACCGAACAAAGAACCTAGATGTAGTCGTAAATACTCTAAACCACGTGCAAACCTCTTAGCCACCCAGAGTTAATAACAAGGTGATATAGTTCTTGTATAATCCCATGATTATGTCATTGTTAGTGAAATAAATTTCATACAACTTTAAATTTATGGCTTGTCATTCCATAATCATATGGCATTCGCCTATCACTTTCCTCCATGAACTAAGATTTTCACGTAAATCGACCTCCATTAATTTTTACCTAAGGAGAACACCAAAAACACTGCCCGCCTACCGATTTGGGTTACTAATAATATTGAAGTACACGTTTCTTAAGAGCAAAATATTTGTTTTAGTACTCGCACCGTTGTACGTAGGCATGGTATAAGAAGAAAGACTAAAAGTTTACTTATATACATAGTAACACCGAATTGGTTTATACTGTTCGACAAAAGAAAATTCTGACACACTTGAACTTAAATGCAAGAAAAAGAACACATTATTCTGACATATTGACCCAAATCACATTGGCAACAATATAATACAATGAATATATGTTGGATGAAATCAAGGTCTAAACAAGTTAAGGTCAGTAACAGGCCATTTGTGATGTACCTTCAAAAGAATTTGGACGAGGATGTTGACAGTCTCATTTTTACCCTTATATGATGGCAAAGTTATCGTTCAATATCTAAACCCTAAACCCTCTTCTGCTTCCACCATTTAAGAAATAAAAGTTTGGCATAGAATGTATGGATCCTAATTCAAAGTCAAAGATTAGCTACTCTACAAAATACACATTAAGTCAAGAATCAAAGGCTTATTTGGTGAAGATTGACTTTTAAACGATACTTAGTACAACTGTAATCTAATCAGCATGCTATTCTAGCTAGGGTTGAAAATCAAAAGGCAGGAGATGCCAATTAACTTGACAAGCAAGGAATGCATATATGCATGACATATTGTTATAAGTTGGGATTTCGAGGGGGATGGGGGGTTGTCAATGAGTCGGTATGGTTTACCAATGAGAGATTTTTCAGTGTGTTTGAAAGGTAGAACACCACCTTGTTATTATACAATTGGAGGAATTTTTTGTCTTCAAAGTGTTCCTCCAATTGTTTAAGACATGTGGTGTTCCACTCTGTGTTTCGGACACACTGAAAAATCGCTTGTTATCGACATAAATTTGGAATATCGAGAGCTCTGATAAATAAATGAAGCTCTCCAAATTTAGAAAGTTTGGAGTCAACATTTGTAACGACTCTTTAGATTGTGAGCACTCCAATTAAGGTGAGTCTTTATATTTGGTTTTACAACCTTTTATTGAATGGAGTTGAAGTGGAAACCCTATATATGCCATTTGTGGTAACATCATCATTATCCATAATGGGAAGATATATGTTCCCATCAAGAACAAAAATTGAAAACAAACAAAGCTAATTACACCAAATCAAATACCAAATTTACATAATTCAAAACCAAACCGGTTATATGGTCTCACACATGCGATACCACACACACCAGGACAATGAACCTGCTTTATTTTCACTGATCAAGTTTGAATTTTCTTCTTTGTAAATTAAAGTAGGTTTAGAATTTCATCTTGCTAAAAAACACCAGTGTATGGTCCCACGTACTGGACGCGGATATATTTAAACTTTTTTTTGGGATAAAAAAAGGATATAGAAGTTGGGATACAAAGTCAACTTATAACTGAAATGAAAATCTGTAGTATAGCTAATTTGCTTTTGGACTGAAGTTTCTATAAACTCGATTGGTCTGTCTCTAAAGGCATGCAAAGCCGCAAGTTTCTGTGTAGACAAACGACTCGAAGTTTGGAAGATGGAACTCATAGACAATCTCTGTGATTTGGAGACTAGTCTTGGCACCAATATTCATCATGAAATCATGGCCCTCTCGGGCAATGACACCTCCCTTACTACCGATGATTATCATCAGCCACAACCTGATGATCATCAGCTCCCTATCAACTTCACTCAACACATTCAAAGCTTTTCTCAAATTTCTGATGATCCAAATCATGACGATATCTTAGTTGCTCATTCCACAGCTCATCTCATGAATGGAGATTTTCGCCAAGAAACCGGAAAAGGAAAGGCACGTGCGTATTATTGCATACAAAATTATATAGTTGCTTGTTAGAGAGCTAGCTAGCTTATATATATGTCGTCTGGTTAATTGACCATGGGATTGATCATGCATTTATGCTTAATTTCTGGCTAGATTGATTTTCTGAGATTCGTTTTCCTTTGTTATTGAAATGCGCGATTGGTGATTCTTGACAGTCGTTAGGAGGAAGAAAGAGAAAGAATAGTGAAAAGGATGGAGAGAAACTAAAAGAAGTAATTCATGTGAGAGCTAAGAGAGGCCAAGCTACCGATAGCCACAGTTTGGCAGAAAGGGTATAAATATATCACTTCTTTTTAAATTGCATTATGTTACCAGTATGTGGTTTAGAACTAATAATTATCTTGTTAGTTTTCAAGGCCAGATTTTGAAGCACATTTAGCTTAATTATCTTGCCTTAATTAAATAGCTAAAACCCATAATATTCTGATAACTATACTATTTATAAGTACGTGAAATTATATATTGACGGGATGCTGGTCTCACGCATTTGCTTAACATGCATGGTATTATTAGCTAAGAAGAGAGAAAATAAACGAGAGGCTGAGATGCCTGCAAAATCTGGTTCCAGGCTGCTACAAGGTATGCATAATTTGATTAACTTCTTGTCGCTTAATTTGAATAATCTACGAAAGAAATGAATGATTATTTTCTTTCTAAAATTTAACTGATATCGTTGCTCTTTTTTTTATGGTTGAATTAATTTGCAGACAATGGGAATGGCAGTAATGCTGGATGTGGTTTGCAGTTACGTTCAGTCACTGCAGAACCAAATTGAGGTGAGTCACATCTTAAATAATTAATCATATCATATCATGGAGATTTCTTACATAATCATCGATCAGTGATCATATATGTCCAATAGAATATTAACAAAGTGCTTTGTATTGGTGGTTTCCAAGTTTCTGTCAATGAAACTTTCTGCAGCAAGTGCGTATTATGATTTCAATACACCAGGTGTGGATGCTGTGGACGCAATGCAACAGCAGCAGGTATGCATATACACGCTTACGCAAATATATATATGTGTGTGTGTGTGTGTGTGTGTATCCACATTAAAATATGAATTTGTATAGACTATAATCAATATACGGAAATGTTTTTGAGATTCATTCTTTCTTCTCATGCTCTATTTACTTTTTATTTTCTAATCGAAAAAAAAAAACAAAGGAGAATTCATGAAATTAAATAAATAGGAGTGTGCGTTGTTAATGAGCTTTTAAAAGATGAAGGTGATAAAAGCGAGCAATGTGGAATGTTGCAGGGGACAAGTACTGCATATCCGGAGGTACAAGAGATGGTAGTAAGATCAGAAGGGTATGGAGGACTTCCTCACTACAACAACGCAACATGGCCTATTTGAGAAGTGAGAGTACGCTCAATCTTCTTCAGATCCCATGCTCCTAAACCCTACATGTACACGTGGAGACAATGAAGCACAAGACGACGACCAATACCATCTTCTCTAGCTTCCATGGATCCCATAATATATACAATAAAATATTCTTTTTCATGCTTATATATTTTTGTAGGGTGCAAATGAATCTTGTACTATATAAATGAACCAAAAATAATAAGATGGGAAAGGCTGAGACAGATCAAAGTGGTAGTTATATAGATCATGCATGATTTGAAGACAGCTTCACAGATAATAACTTGATTTGAAAGAGTCATCTGTCATGTGGATACATATGTGGGTTTCTAAGCTTACCCTTAAGATTAAGGGCACTGATGTCCCAACGCGGTTTTGAGTGCTGAAAGAGAGGCAACCTGAGACTGGCGTATAGTATAGTAGAGTAGACCATTGTCTATGAATCCCCTAATTGGCCACTGAAGTAAACAAGGGGACATTACCTAAACTTAGATCGTTGGGATCATGCATGATTCACATGGAATGAGTTCACAATTATGTGGCGTTCCTTGTCCAATAATAAATTACTTAGTGTTAATTTTTCTCCACGTAGAAATGTATTATTGAATCAAGACGTTACGTGACAGTGAACCCGTTCCATGTAAGTTGCTCTCCCGAAAAGGGCAGGTTTTAGAGACTCTAGACTCTAGTTATAGTTGAGGTGGGTGGAAAAAACTTGTATGAGTGTCCCGATTATATCATTCGTGGAGCACTTCTACAAATAACGAATTAAACTTACTACTCACACACAAAATAAATTTAATAATTATTATTCATTCTTTTCTTGTTCCATATATTTGGATCCAATCTCAACTATGGCCCAAATTCACTTCAAGAAGTATAGACCAATGGGCCGCAAAACTTTTTTCATGCCAGACTAAACCTCCCAAGGCAACCCCCGGGACCTCAAAGTCGGGACCTAATTTGTAGGGGTTTCTTAATATGCAAAGACTTGGCCTTGTTGGACTTGGCAGAGTGAGTGAGTTCCTTGATGTGGAGCTCAGAGCCAGGGATTAAGAACTTGATCAATACGGTGTCGTTAATAACTCCTTTTTTCAATCTTTAGATTTTTTTTAAACTAACTGAGTTGTTGTGCTTCAATATTTGATCAGGTTGTCATGAACTTGTGGAAAGGTTTGGCATTAGCGCTGATGCAGTTGCCCGCATTGGGGAGGCATTAGCATTGTCCGATTTGTGGCTCAAATTCCTCGCACCTCTCAGAGGCTTCTGTAATTACGTCTGGATATCTTTAAGATTTTATTTTTCTACCACGATATGGATATGCGTGTTTGTATCTGCTAACATGGTACGTGCAACTAGAGTGGAGATAAGGTCATCTTCAACCGATCCGGTCAAAAAGTTATAGGTTAAAAATAGTTTTGAATGACACGAAAACTATTTCCGACCGAAGGCTAGGCCAAAGGGCTTATGGGCTATACCGGGCCCAAACCCTCAAATCAAGCCAACGGGCTGGCCATTTCAAGCTAGCCAGCCCTCCAACTCAACCCATTTGAATGCCAACGGCTAGCTAACATCATGCTGCCGTCAGTCTACCGTTGAAATTTGAATTTTTTTTTTGGACGAATTTAAAAAAAAAAAACTTCTAATTTTTTTTCCTATAAATACCTACACCATTCCTACAACATTGAAAGCTGAAAATAAGAAGTGTCACGTAGATAAGAATCCTATCTAAAATTCGCACAACCAATTACATCTCAACATGTGACACTTGAAATCATATCCGAAAAAATTATTAAGATTACATAAAGATAAGAAATCTGGAGAGTTACTCATGTTAGCAACACGTGTCACTCGAAATCCTATAAAAAAAATTGAGATTACATAAAGATAAGAAATCCAGAGGCTTATTCATTTGGCGACAAGTGGCACTCAAAATATGTCTGAAAATCTTATTTTAATATGGTGGTTTAATTTAATTAACCATATTAATTTAATTAAAATAATAAATTATGTTTGGCTTATAGCCCAAACATTCTCGGTTGTAGACGGTTTTTTGTCAAATAGCTATGTTTAGCCTATGACCCTTTGATCTATTCGGTTGGAGATGGTATAAAATATGTTTAGCACTGTTTATTAAATATAATTTCTTGCAAGACTACATGGTTAAAGGGAGTCTTTCAGCCCTCCTTCGATTGGAGATGACCTTTGTCATACACGTCAGGTTCCGTGGCTCCTCAGCTGCTCGCTTCTTGGCATGGGCCATTGTGGGTCTTGAAGCATCTTGACGGGCTCCACATAAATCGTAACAAACACGTTACAGGCATTGGGCCACTGTGACTCTGAACTGCGAGTATGGGATCTGAGCCCATTCGGTGGCTAGGACTGGGCAAGATTGGAATTGTGACCCACTAGGTCGAGCCTCCGAAGAAGGTAGTTGGATTACTAGGACACCACGTGTGTGCTTCTAGTTTTGACTCTTGGTTAGGACTTGCTAGGAGTAGGCATGCGGGAATGACTAGTCATCTCATTACCGCTCTGTCTTGACTTTAAATGAACACCAAGGCAGGCACGGACGAATGTGATTTGCCTTGCCTGCAAAGAGAGAGAGAGAGAGAGAGAGAGAGATGGAGGAGCAGGGAAAGAATGAGGAGAGGAAGAAGGTGATGGTGGCGATCGACGAGAGCGAGTTTAGCCTATACGCCTTCAATTGGGCGCTCGAAAATCTGCGCGAGACCATCCAGAGTTCGCAGCTAGTCGTCTTCACTGCACAGCCCATTGACTTCGCTTCCACTTATGCTGCCAGTTACGGAGCTGCCCGTAGGGTCTCTAAATCTTAATCTCACTACCTCTTTTGTTGAAGTTACCGGTTTGTAATTGTATGCTTGATCAAGCTGTTGTTTTCTGATTTTTCTCTATACATTGTGCAGCTGCTCAGTTGGTAACATCTTTGCTTGAAAACCACAAGAAGGTGGCGCTGGCTTTGTTGGAGAGAGCTAAAGAAATTTGTGCCAAACATGGGGTACAAATACAATCAAAGTTCCTTTCTTTTCCTTCCTAAAACTACATCTGATTTTGCGAAAAATTCCTCGTTTTCGACTGTGCAGATTGTTCCAGAGACAGTGACAGAGGTAGGCGATCCGAAGGTGGTGATATGTGAAGCAGTCGAGAAACACAACATCCAGTTGCTTGTGTTAGGCAGCCACGGTCGCGGAGGTATCCAAAGGTATGTGCGTTCTTATTCAGTTTGGAGTGTAGATGGCTTAAAACCTAGTGCGAAAATCGCTTTCTGATTGATATGTTCTGTTGGGACAGGGCTTTTTTGGGAAGCGTAAGCAATTACTGCGTACATAACGCTAAGTGTCCTGTTCTTGTTGTGAGGAAACAGAACTGAACGCTTATATGTTCTCTTGTTCTTCAAGTTAATATCCAAAACCCAAACTTGCATCTTCCGCAAGAAAATGTTGCGTGCTGCTTGATAATTTTTGAAATTAGAGTCATGTAATAACTGGAAACTTCATGATTGAATAAAGCATGCATTTTATGGTTTGATTAAGTGACACGTGTTGGCCCATATCAATAATTCATATCTCGATTGTAGACTGTACTTAGATTGAAAGCATCATTCTGGAACTTTTCATTATGCGTTACACTAGTGATACAAGTAATATTGTCCAACAGTTAACTGGTATTGCCCCACGTCTTCCATCAAATCCATCCAATTTTCAAATTCAGATTCGTGAAATTTAATTTAACGATTAAAATTATTATAATTTTTAAAGAGATTTCCTGTTTATAGTCGTTTGATCAAATTTTAAAAACTTAAATTTACGAATTAGGTTGATTTAGTGCAAGGAATCCGAAAAAAATATCTTTCCGAAAATGATAGTGGCCCATTCAATAAAATAATGCATTGATAATACCCCCAAGAAGATAAACATAGCACGTCAGAAACTTGTTTCATAATTCCGGAAATGTGACACGTAGTGATCGGACTTTGTGGGGCGGCTCACTAGAAAGTTTTCACGTTGTCACGATTAAGGCCAATTTAGTCAAGGAGAAATTCAAATTAAGCGACTTATTTTAGAACTTTTGAGACTAAATATTTATGCCTTTTTTTTAATTTTTAATTAAGCTTTTCAAGCTTTTAATTAAGGTGCTTTGACTTGAGTTCACATGAGCATTAATTTATTTATTTACATATCAGCATTTAATATATATTAAATATTTTTTTTATTAATGTGCTTTCACCTGTATTTTATTTTCATTTTTTTATAAACGAACAATATTATTTACATTAAAGAGTTGAAGGAGTAGATCAAGAATTACAATGAGTTTTGTAATAATATGGTTCAAATTCGTCCTCGATGAAAATCGAACTTTAAGACATTTTACTTACAAGTGAAGAAAAATACTAGTAGATCGTAGTATTAAGTGACTATTCTTCTTGTTTTTAAATCTCATCGCTTGCTTAATTTAAGGAACTCCTATTATCTTAACGAATAATACTTGGTTACTAAAAAATGAGTAGGAATTCCTACTTAAAATTCTTAATGTTTTAATCACTGAGTTTTGTACTTATGATCAGAACCGTTCATACTATGAATCACACTATAAAGATCATCTCTGGAAAAAATAAATTAAAAACAAGGTCGTTTAGTTAATCTATGTAGCAAATACATAGACGGTTCGTAATGCTTTTACCAATGTCATTCATTTGTTTTAAACAATTTGGTGATTAAACGACCTTAATTTTAATTGATTTTTTGTAGATGTGATCTTTATATGATGATTTATAATATGAACAGCTCTGATTATAAACACGAAATTCTATAAATTGTCAACAAATAATTTTGAGAAATTTTGAGTATGAGTTCCTACTCATCTTTGAGTAGCCAAATATTATTCCATCGTAACTATTAGAAAGTTTTTTTTTAAATCAAAATTAATTGGTTAATTTAATACAGCTCTACAATCATTTTCAGAACCTAATTTCCAGGTCATCAAATTTTTCTGTTTTTTTTTCACTCTCCAACGTACCCAGTAAAATCTGTGTTTCAACTTTAAATTGTATGCACGCTACATGGAAATGTACCAATATGGAAAACGAATTAGAATTACATAATGTATCTAACGATTTGGTACATAACTACGTATTAGTAGTTTTGTATGTATCCGAATTACACAACGTACCAATGATTTGCATGTACCAAAATGAGCATTTCAAATATAGATTCTAGTAAACTCGGGCACTTACAATAAGGGCATCTTCAAACAACAAAGTTACAATTAAAAAGCTAAAAAATTTACTAAACAAACACTTATATATTAGTCTATAAAGTTTTTCATACAAAACGCTTAAAATCATTGTTGGTGAAGTCAGTCATGTTGATACTAAGAGAAATGCTAAGGAGACTCTTTCAAAGTGAGACTCTTTATGGACTTTCCCCCACTTAATGTTTTTGGCGCAATGTTTAATAATGTTGGTACGAGGATTGTGCTAAAAACATGAGGTGACGGAAAATCCATGGAGAAGTCTAATTTTGGAAGAGTCTCCTTAGCATTTCTCTTGATACCAATTAGCATATAGGGTTTAATTTTTATTTTAATTAGGGTTGGTCATTGAGATGCAAAATTGTACAATTTTTCTGCACCCAACAAAAAATTTGAGTGGAGGCACCCACCCCCTCTAGGCCTATAGTGGCTCCGTCTTTGCGCACCTATATCAAAATGTTTTATTGTTTAACAAGTTGCTTGTAATTCTGCTAGTTAAGAACATTTATTTTTACATTTAGAAGTTTGTGTTGTTTCTCCTTTTCATAATTAGATAAATTTAGTGTTGTTTCTGTTGATTTTTTTTAATATCATTCAAATAAAAAATAAATAAATGGAATTAGAAGCACTGGCAAAACGTAAACTTGACGAATTTATGAATGATAATCCTCTCCGAATTCTCTCGATAATTCTTTAATCACGTTCGTTCATCGTATATCGTGCAATCAGAAATTATTGTAAATTTTTTATGTAAAATTGAATAAAAAAATTACCTGATAAAAACTAATCGTACGATACGATGAACGACATAATCGGAGAAGATTTTCATTCGATGAAAAAAGAGCAAAGTTATCTAAATCCTCTTATATGTGGGGTCGGACTAGGTGTTTGACTGGCGGTTGTGACCTGAGAAAACCCATCCTCTGTTTCTTCAACTACCATTTTGACAAAATCCATCCCAAAAACCCGATAAATAGAGATACAACTGCCCCTGGTTTTGCCAACAAAAAAGCGAAGGAAAAAAATGGGAGAGGCGATTCCGAGAGGAGAAGAAAGAATGGGAGAAGTGGTTGCAAAGGGAGCCGAGAAGAAGGTGATGGTGGCCATTGACGAGAGCGAGTGCAGTCATTACGCTCTCATGTGGGTTCTCGACAACCTCAAAGACTCCATAACCAACTCGCCCTTGATCATCTTCATGGCTCAGACTCCCTCCAACGGCAACATCACCTTCTCGGCGTCGCTCGGCGCTGCTCGCATGTACTGTCCTATGTCTTCCAGTTAAGTTGTTCAGAATTTCTTCATGAGGTTTTTCTTTTGTTCTTTTTAAGGTTGATACCGTACACATAAGTGGAGATGTGAAATCTTCTGACAAGTTGTTTGTTATTCGTGTTACGGAATTCAGGTCAGGAGTTTGTTAACTCTTCCCAAGAAAATCAAAGGAAGTTTGCGTTGGCACTGTTGGAGAAAGCTAAACAGATCTGTGCTAGTCGTGGGGTAAGGCCACCGTTCTTCATCTTCAGTCACAAAACATTATGTTTGTGTGTGTGTGTGTGTATATATGCTTGTATGTGTGTATATACTTTTCGTACAAGCGCTTCTTTTGAGACTGCTTTTGTTGGATTCCCTGCTGCTTGTTTTTGCTATAACTGATTTTTGCAAAAGCAGTTGGGATTTTCACTAAAAATCTTACTTCTTAGAGAATTACTTAGAAGTTCTTATTGATGAAGCACCTAATATGTGCTTTTTCAAAAAACGCTTGTGACCCGATCACTTTTATGTTTACCATACTTTGTCAAAATCACTTTTGGTTATTAGTAATCGGTTTTAGCTCTTCCAGAAACTCTTAAACATGCACTAGGTAGTAGGTACAATGTATTATTCAACTGTGAATTTTCATAAAATCCATATTTTTATATGGCAATTAAGCCCATCAAGGTGCTCTGATGTGGTCCATGCAGATGCATGGCATCTTTGGGATATTCCACCCGTGTGAAACATAAGTTTACCATTTTGTTTTCCATAGGTAAATGCTGAGACAGTCACAGAAGTTGGAGATCCGAAAGAAGCCATATGTGATGCTGTCAAAAAACACGGCATCAAGCTGCTAGTTGTAGGCGAGCGTGGGCTCGGAAAAATCAAAAGGTTAGTATCATTTCATCCAATTTTCTACTTTTGTGTGTGTTTTCCTCCATTTCATTTAGGGGTCTGACTATTTTATGTGCCGAGCCAGGGCAATTCTTGGTAGTGTCAGCGACTACTGTGTTCAGCACGCCAATTGCCCTGTCCTCGTCGTGAAGAAATCACAAGCTGATGCTCTTGCTTGACATATGATTCGTATTCAGTATGTAAATATTTCTACATCAAAAGAGTGTGGTGAGACATATTGTGTTTAGATTTGGATGACTCTGGTATCGATCCACATATTTTATATAGATTTGGATGATACTGGTATCTATTGAACGATGACGATGTAAGAAAACTTATGACAGTTAATATGAACCTTGTGCTGTAAAAGAACAGTATTGTTGAAATTAATTAAGCGGTGAGATATATTATACAGGGTTTATAATTGTTCAAGTGCTTGAAACAAAGAGATTTCTAGAACAATACATAACAGCATGACTAAAGTACAATATCTTTAAATTTAGAGGCATATAAGCTTCTGGAAATCTTATTGACTTCAAGCAGAACAAGTGTTCTGTCACCCGAAGATGCGGTTGAGGGTGGCTGCTAGACGGACGCCACCTTGAGCTAACCGCCTATGGACTATTGGTAGCCGGGAGAGGAAGTATTCATCTGCAAATTAACAATGTTTAATGTATTCTCTTCATTTTTTTGTTCTCCTCAATTTAACGAACAAACAAGCATACACTACCATAGAATTCAACCCATTCATGCTTACCTTCTAGCACTGAACCTTCATTTGCACCCTTGTATGCCCAATCACAAGCTGCTTTGATGCCTTCAGATGCGTATCTGTAAATAAGTACCCGGTAATTAAACTTGGTTAGCGAATCATGTAGGCCGAGCCTTGCTGATCTTATCATCAAGCAGAAACTTAACACAACCAGAAGGCTCGAAAACATAAAGTTTGGTCAAATTTGTAACATAAGCGAATGATACATACACGTCGGGGCACGCTGTCTTGTTTAGGCTGCAGGTCTCCCAACCCTTAACTTGATCTGACCATTCAGTCTGTGTTCAAAGAAATATTAAGCATCAAGGGACAAACTTTAGGATTCAGACATTCCAGAAAATATTCTACTGCAGTTGATGTTGCAAGGTACCGTAATGTTCTGTTTAATCGCGTCAATCAGTTCTTCGACGTTGGAATTGTAGAATCTCTCTTCCGCTGTCTCAATTATGTTGGAATCCCATATCTGTATGCATCGTACATTTTGAAAATTTAATTACATTTAGTAGTAGTTTGTGGAAATTTTGAACTGGCAAATGAGACTTACATGATGAAGATTTTGCTTCGTTGTGTACCAGTGAACATCAATTGTGTTGCCTCCCTTGTCCGGACCAAAACCTACATGCAGAGGCTGCGTAACACGCGTAAGGTCACGATCATTGGTAACATTACATCATGTGTGTTTAGTTATACAGATTGTGCCATACCTGATGGATGTCTCCTATGAAATGGGAAAGAAATAGAAGCGCCTGCGTGAGGTTATCTGATATCACAATAAAAACAAAGTTAAATAACAAAACATGGTCATGTAATCGTATAGTCCAACTATGGAACGGAATCTAATATATCATCGATAATGTATTGATATGATCGTCTCTATCTAGAAAAACAAAAGGATTTACATTTAGGTTGAGAAGAATGGCTACTGTACGTGAGAAGCTGGGTGGTATAATTGTTAATTGCCCCCGCAACACAACGCCCCTTCTCTCCAGTCTCATCTTTGCAGTCCCCTGGAGATTAATCATTAGTAATTACATTATTAATTAGAATTAATATTTATACGTGCATACTAATCACATGTTTAAAGGAACATACTATTGTACTGGTAATTGCAAACATCAGGAGTGTTGATAAAGTGAAGGGCAGATGACCAGTGGTAAATAAACTTGACATGATCTGGCCATATGCACAGGCTGCCCAAGTCATTCTGTGCATAGTCAGGAAGCAGTTGCTTTACCGCATCCGCCGCCGCCGTGCTCAGCCTAGACTGTCATCCCATCACCCAAAAGAAAAAACACACCCGAGCCGTTACTAAACATTTAACCCAGAGGGAAAATATGGTACATCTTTTTTACTATAGCCAACTTGGTTAAGTCGAGATCTGAGAAAAATAAGACGTTGTATAAGAACCTGAGCAATTCTGCAAATTGTGAGATGCCCATCAGTTCCCCAGCCATGAATCACAGGAAAAAGAAGGAGCAGCGAGCACAAGGTAACAACAATCTGGATCCTGCCAAACTCCATTGCTTCCCCTTCCTCCCAAGAAACAAGAATACTGAAAAATGCAGCTAATAAATGGCGGATTTTCTCTGTTTTTATAGTTAGTAATAAGAACACAAATTGGAAAGGAATTTAAATTGAATTATGTGGATGTCATTTTACATATAAATTAACTTTTGTTTTTGGCAGGGATGGAGATAGGCTTTCACCTGATTGAATCATGTGGATGACATTTTACAAGCACGACAATTGTGGCTCTCTGCGTTCACACACCAACCGGCTACGTGCTTGAAAAGGAAGGCAACTTTTAAAAAGGAAGAGATTATATGAAACGGGAAATGGTGATGGAGGTGGGAATGCAACGGTTACGGTACGTGCCCTAGAAAGCCAAGCAAACAGAATGTACCTAAGTATCCCACAGTTCCTGTGCTTTCCCTCACTCTTTACATTAAGTCTTGGATTGAAGCTTCTCTCAGTTTGACTTGGCATCAACGTTGATGCAGTTGCTTGCACGGGTGATGCATGCGTTAGTATCTTTAGATTTTTCCCTCAAAGTCCTTGGAACTCTCGAAATACATTTCAATATTTACGTTTGGATCTGCTAAGTTTTTCTTCTACATACGTACGTTCTGTATGCATTCTTGGATCTGTGATTAATTGGGAGAATTCATTAATCTTGTTTTCTGTAAAATTGTTAATTACATGACCCTTCATATGCAATTAGGGTGGAGACAAGTTTTTCATAGAGGCTAGGGTCAATGGCTCCTCATGCACTCAAGCTGCCAAATCGAGAGGTTTGTCATTCGATGGCAACTGATTTGTAGCTCAAATAATTAAGAATATTTATCTCTGCATAATTGTACCAAAGTTCATCTTGTACTATAATAATTCTTAAAGATATGACCGTGGAAGATCATTTATGTTAAGTAATAAGTCTTAAGGCAAACATAAGGCTAGAGAAAGGCTATAATGAAAACCAAAGATTGCCTATTACTATTAACCTAACATTTTCCTGCCTCCACCCATAATATTCATTATTTTCTTATTAAGCTATTTTTTTATAAAAATATTTTTACGTCATTTTCTTGTAAATAATGCTGTAGGCCCAGAAATTAAGATGGGCCATCTCAACTTCGGTAGAAATTTGAATAAACTGTGGGTCTTGAGCACACGCCATCCATCTCAACATGAAGACGAAATCGCCTTCGGCCCAGCTCCAAATTTTCATATCTCAAATTTCATCCCCTTTTCTTCTGGGACCAACTTCATGTTAGGAGTACTAAGATCCAATGGTTATGAAATGGACAAGTGTCAAATGAATATGAAGTTAGTTGAGTTGGTTATGTTGTGACTTAGAGTGTAAGCTACCAAAGGGATATTATAAATAGCTTGTAACAAATCATTGTAACTAATAAGAAAAGAATATTACAATTGAATAACTGATTTCTCTCTCTAAACTCTAATTCTTCTACTTCTCTCTCTGTCTTTCTTTCTTCTTCTTTCTTGTATCTGTATAATCCTCTTCTTCAAGAACCTATGATGGTTTACATGGTATCATCGCCCGAACAAGCGTAAAACGCTTGCCGGTTTTGTCGATCTTGGTTTCGATTGCTTCCGCTACTGTGATTGCTTTTCTTTTGCTTTGGTTTTCTGGAATATTGGGTTATTGTTGATCGTGTTTCTGATATATTGGGGTGTTTTCTGCAAATCTTCGTCTGGTTCTTCACTCGTTAAAGGGTGCATACCAACTGTTTGTGATTTGGTGTCAGTCAAGATTCTTTGGAATTTCTCTACAATTTGCAACAATGGTAACAGCAGCTCAGTTACAGATCTTACAGTCTCCGATTACTTCGTTGATTTCGTCTGTTTCCAGTTCGGTTACTGTGAAATTGGACGAGACGAACTATTTGGCTTGGCATTTTCAGATGCAGCTCCTTCTTGAAGGCCATAGCATCATTGGTTTTGTTGATGGTTCAATGCCGTGTCCTGCTCAATTCAGTCAAGATTCCTCTGCTACTTCTGCAGTTTTGTCTGGTGATTCGTCTACACGGATTCCTTCTGATGACTACACTATATGGAAGATGCATGATAAGGCATTAATGCAATTGATCACTGCGACTCTATCTCCTGCTGCAGTTTCTTGTGTCATTGGAAGTACTAGCTCCAAAGAATTGTGGACTCGTCTTAAAGATCAATTTTCTACAGTCACAAGAACGAGTATTTTCCAACTCAAATCCGAACTTCAGACAATAAAGAAGGGTACTGATTCTGTCACATTATATTTGCAGAAAATTAAGGAAGCAAGAGATTTGTTGTCTGCTGCTGGTGTATTCTTTGATGATGATGACATTGTGATTCTTACACTAAATGGTTTGCCTGCTGAATTCAATACCATAAGGTCTGTGATCAGGGGTCGGGAGAGTGTGATATCACTGAAAGATCTTCGATCTCAATTACTTGCTGAAGAAACTTTGCTTGAAAATTGTTCTCATTCACCTGTGTTGTCTGCATTAATGGCTCAAAGTAATGGTTTACCTTCCAAGAATCAGTCTTTTTCTGGGAATTATGGTAACAATAACCATGCTAGTCCGAATTCGACTGCATACAAGTCTTTCAATAATACCAAAGGCAGGAATCGGTTCACTCCTAACTTCAATCCCAAGTATGGCAATTACAAGAATTTTCATTCGAGTCCTGCTCCTGGAATCCTCGGTACTTCACCACCAAGATCAAACAATTATGGATTTCTGTCTCAACCTTGTCAAATCTGTGGGAAACACAATCATTTGGCATCAACATGTCGTTTTCGTAATACAAACTCTGTACAGGGTTGTCAAATTTGTGGAAAGAACAACCATTTTGCGGATACTTGCAGATTTCGCAACTCTGGTGCTCCTTCTGGTTGTACTATATGTGGAAATCAATATCACAGTGCAGACACATGTTTTCAAAAGAATTCTAATCCTCAACTCAATGCTCTACATGCTGCAACACCTAGTGGTCCATATTCTCCATTCACAGTGCCAGTGCCATCTGCACCATCCCAGCAACAAGTATGGCTTACTGATTCTGGTGCCAATAATCACATGACCTCAGATTTGAGTAATCTCTCCTTGGCAACTCCATATCCATCACATGAGACAATTCAGACAGCGAATGGTGAAGGTTTAGCAATATCTCATATTGGTTCTACACTTCTCAGAACTTCAAAGCAGCCTATTAAACTTACTTCAGTTCTTTATGTACCAAAATTGTCTCAAAATCTGTTGTCTGTGCATAGGATTTGTCTGGATAATAATTGTTGGTTGATTTTTGATGCGTTTTCTTTTTGGATTCAGGACAAAGCCACAGGGAGGATACTTTACAAAGGGCTGTGTAACAATGGATTGTACCCCATCATCTCTTCAACATCTCCTGCAGCAAGCTTCACAGGACATCCTGCAGCCTTTCTGGGAAAGCAAGTTCCTCACAGTATTTGGCATAAGAGATTAGGTCACCCTTCAAATTCAATAGTTTCTCAGGTTCTTACATCGTCAAATGTTTTCTGTGTTACTGATACAAACCCATCTCTGTGTCAGACCTGTTTAGAGGGCAAATTTAGCAAATTGCCATTTTCTTCTTCCCTAGTCAAGTCTGTCAAACCTTTTGATATTGTTCATAGTGATGTGTGGGGGCCTGCTCCGTGTATTTCTTTTGACGGTTTCAAATACTATGTCACTCTCATTGATCATTGTACAAAATATTCCTGGATTTTTCCTATCTGCAATAAAAGTGATGTTTTTGGAATCTTTAGGGCCTTTTACAATTTTATTCTCAATCAGTTTCAAGTCTTCATTAAAACTCTTCAAAGTGATGGTGGTGGTGAGTATGTTAGTAAGGCATTTCAAACATTCTTATCTGATAAAGGCATCCATCATCAAGTGTCTTGTCCTCATACACCCGAACAAAATGGCATTGCCGAAAGGAAACACAGACACATCATTGAAACATCTATCACTTTGTTACAAACTGCATCTCTACCATCCCTGTTTTGGTCAGTTGCTTGTCAAACTTCAGTGTACTTAATCAACAGGATGCCATCTCCTTCTTTACACAACCAGTCTCCATTCCAATTGCTGTATAATTTAAAACCTGAGATCCAACATCTGAAAGTTTTTGGCTGTTCTTGTTATCCTTGGTTAAAACCTTACACCAACACTAAACTAGACCCTAGAACAACCATATGTGTATTTTTGGGGTATGCATCTAAGTATAAAGGGTATATCTGCTATGATGTGACTAAAAACAAAATCTATATATCTAGACATGTCATTTTTGATGAGACAGAGTTTCCTTATCGGTTTCTTCACACTACACATCACTCTACTTCTTCAACACTGCCATCAGTCCTTCAAACCCCAAGTCCAGTTCCAGATCACAATAATGTTCTTGTGTTCCCACACCATAACTATCATATGAATTCCTCATCAAATAATGTCATGCCAAATACTGTACCTATTCCAATATCAGAAGGGTCTACTACCCATCCAGGGACAGTTTCAATCTCAGATACAGAATCTCCAGGTTGCAGTCAATCCATTGCTACATCACCAACACAGCCCTTGTCTTCCATACTCCCTGTGGTACCTGAATTCCAACCTGACCAATTGCAAGTGGTTCTCTCCATACCTCCTGTTAACCTCCACCCCATGCAGACAAGATCTAAAAGTGGTATTATTAAGAAGATTGCTTTTCTTGCGGCTGTTCATGACAATGGAGGTGTTGACTTGACTCAAGTGGAACCTGCCACTTATAAATATGCTTTAAAGACTCCAATATGGTATGAGGCTATGAAAGAGGAGATTGCTGCATTACACTCTCAGGGTACATGGTCTTTGGTTCCTCTACCAAAACATAAGAATTTAGTTGGTTCCAAATGGGTGTTTAAGATAAAAAAGAATGCTAATGGGTCCATTGGGAGGTATAAGGCACGACTGGTCGCTCAAGGCTTTAATCAAGAAGAAGGGATTGACTATGGGGAAACCTTTAGTCCGGTTGTTAAACCAACAACAGTGCGGTTAGTCTTAGCTTTATCAGCACACTTTGGTTGGTCATTGCGACAGTTGGATGTGAAAAATGCGTTCCTTCATGGTATTTTGCATGAAGAGGTGTACTTGGCCCAACCACCTGGTTTTGTTGATATTCATCATGAGGACTATGTTTGCAGATTACATAAGTCTTTATACGGATTGAAACAGGCACCTAGAGCCTGGAATGAGAGATTTACCTCCTTTCTACCATCTTTGGGGTTCACATCTACTTATACTGATCCTTCTTTGTTTGTGAAACTGGTTGACAGTTCTGTGGTCATTTTACTTCTGTATGTGGATGACATTATTATTACTGGCAGTGCAACTATAGCAATTACTGAGGTTATTCAGTCACTTGCTAAGGAATTTGATATTAAAGATTTGGGTCCTTTACATTATTTTCTAGGGATTCAAATCTTGCAAAGGAAGGATGGCCTGTTTCTTTCTCAAGATAAGTATGTTACAAATTTGTTAACTAAGTCTGAAATGCTGCTGTCTAAATCATGTGCCACTCCCTGTTTGCCATATAACCGATTGCTCAAAGATGATGGGAAACCTTTTAATAATCCGGCTCTTTATAGAAGTTTAGTTGGAGCTTTACACTACTTGACATTTACTCGACCTGACATCGCTTTTGCAGTACATCAGGTTTGTCAGTTTATGCAGCATCCTATGGACTCTCATTTCATGGCAGTTAAACGGATCCTTCGGTACTTAAGAGCTACTCAAGGTTGTGGTATTCATTATGTCAAGGGTTCCCTGGATATTACTGCATATAGTGATGCAGACTGGGCTGGCGATCCCAATGATCGCCTGTCCACCACTGGAATGGTTGTATTTTTGGGCTCTAATCCTATTTCGTGGTCATCCAAGAAGCAAAATACTGTCTCTCGTTCCTCCACAGAAGCTGAATATCGGGCTCTATCCACTACAGCTGCTGAACTTGATTGGATCAACCAATTGTTGGCTTTTCTGCATATTCCAGTTATAGAAAAACCGGTCCTCTTTTGTGACAATTTATCTGCTATAGCACTGACTTTAAATCCAGTTCAACATCAGCGAACGAAACACATAGAGGTTGATGTGCATTTTGTTCGTGAGAGGGTCGCAACACAGCAATTGCAGGTTCATTTTGTGTCTTCAACCGAGCAGTTTGCTGACATACTGACAAAAGGCTTGTCTGCTCCTCTCTTTCAGACTCATTGTGCCAATCTCAGGCTCAAATTCTCTGCCCCTGAGCTTGAGGGGGGATGTTAGGAGTACTAAGATCCAATGGTTATGAAATGGACAAGTGTCAAATGAATATGAAGTTAGTTGAGTTGGTTATGTTGTGACTTAGAGTGTAAGCTACCAAAGGGATATTATAAATAGCTTGTAACAAATCATTGTAACTAATAAGAAAAGAATATTACAATTGAATAACTGATTTCTCTCTCTAAACTCTAATTCTTCTACTTCTCTCTCTGTCTTTCTTTCTTCATCCTTTCTTGTATCTGTATAATCCTCTTCTTCAAGAACCTATGATGGTTTACACTTCATAGATTGAATTGAACATGTGCTGAAATTGAATTCAAATAAATAGTTTGAAAAGCAAATATTAGCTATGTTTCCCACTCCTTAGCTAGAAAGATATGTGGCCATGAAACAGAGATTAAGTGGAACAAAATTGACTGGACGGTAAAGTCGTGGAAACATTTTTTTTTCTTCCATATTTTGGATGTTGGCTCCATGGAACAATATACTAACTATTGCTTGAACATGGAAGAATTGAAATCGTAGATCAAAACATTATGATTCGATGGAGAGATAAATTGGTGGCTCTTTCCATTGTGCAAGCAAGATTGGTTGGATTAGCCCACTTTTATGTTGGGTATATATTTACTTATACGGCTTTCTTTAAACTTCAATTACTATGTTTGATCTCGAAGAGAATGTACAAAAATTCTTTTAACATTCAAAGTTTGTAGAAGTGAAGATTTGTTTCTAATTAATCAATGACCACCTTGTATTTGAGAAAAAATTAGTGGCAATATAAGTAGAACTTTCATATGTAACACTTTTTTTTTTTTTTTGTAACTCTTTCTTCAATCATGTGATGAAAGAAATAAAGAAAAAACAAATTGGAACATAAAATATGTGAGATTTTCGATGCATATCTTGTATGCATCTCCAAATACATATAGCGTGTTGAGTTTGAGATTTGATTTGATTTTGTTTTTTGGTCGTTGGGTTGTTAATAATAGAAAATAATGGGATCAAACTTAGACATTAATTATAATCAAATGATTGATAATTCCAACTAGAAGGGAGAAGAAATGACCAGAATATGATCATAATCTTTGTATAATCTAATCTCAAAGTCAATATTTTTGTGGGGATGGGATGGTCATTAACTACTCTCTTCCCGTACGCGTGAAGTTTGGCACAAAATATTTATTAAGACCAATGCATTTCACGTTACATATTTTATATGCCTTTCAATTTCATCAGCTGCAATCTCCTAATTATTTCTACGTACCAGGGATTGAATTTAGACTTTTTATACATTTTGAAAATAAAATTAGAAACTTCACCAAGCAATTTCATTTCATTTATCAGTATTATCCACTCACTCATTTTTATTTTTTACGCACTTCATGTTAATTTATGTCTTTTGATCATTTTTAATTTATTTGATATGACAAACGAAATTTAAAAGATATATAAAAAGATATAAAGGGGTCCCAAAAAATATTGCTTGCATACCCCGTAAATTAGTTTTAACTTTTTGGATGTTGGGTCTTTGGACTTGTTCCGCTTGGCTTGGCTTGACTTGACTTTTAGTTCGTCTCTTTTTATTTTTATATTTTCGTTGTTGTTACTAGTCGAGTTCCCATTAGTGGTCTTTGAGATTTGGTTCCCATTTACACACAAACTAGAGAATTTTCCATATTCGGAATGGTAAACTACTTTTTTTTTTTTTTTTAAATGTTAAATTATTATTTTTTAATAAAAGCAACGATGTGATATTGTATTGATAGCGATTCAAAAGCAACAGCAGATTACATAGACAAAGAAAACTCTCATAGAACTAAATGCTACTGTTAGTCAACAAAACATCAAGAGGTTGTTCGAACCAAGCACACTCGCGCGGGAAGGATAGGGCATAACGAGCAAGACGGTGATCATATGATGTGTGAGCTGCAATAATAAAGCTTAATTAATATCATTATAGTATCATATTGACCGTGACCATAATGATGTGTGTATTTGGAGCATATACCTTGTACCTGCTTTTTGCTTGGTAAACCATTGAAATTGAAGAAGAAACCAGACTCAACCACCCCGTTTTGCACTGATTAATTAATTGGACCTCAAATCAAAGCCCTTAATCTCGATAAATTTTTAGTTGTGATGGGAATACGTATGGTACATCACATGTTTTTATGCAAGTAATGGAAAATTTTAATTTTTAAGTTATTAAGCTTTCAACACATATAACCCACTATTTATATAAAGACACATGATGTACTACCTCGTGTGACTGTCATACTGAAAAAGCTCTCCTTAATCTCTACATTAAGTAATAATTGTTTTGGATTTGACAGTGTAGCTGTCGCTGTGTATTAGCAGAGAAGTGCGCACCATGCGAAACACACTTGGGATTGAAATTGTACCAAAACCAGAAAGGAGGTGCGTCTGATTAATTTCTTATAAAAGTGGACAAATGGCATCGACATTTCTCCATCATGGTCGGTGAGTCACTAAATCGTGCAACAGAGGGCACGCACCGGCACACCTCTAAAATAAGAAAACCCAATGCTAATAGTAATCACGCTAATTATTAGTGTTCAAGTGATAATGAGTGAATATCTAATCGTGAAAAAGAACAGTAAGACACTTAAAATGTTACTGGAAGTATAATGAATTCTTCACGATAATGATTAAATAGCTAATTGATATATGATTTGGACAAATTTTGTAAAAATAATATTTGAATGAATCATTGAAAAACTAAGTGGTTGCCAATATCGAATTGCCCGGATCTTCCTTTTCAATTTACTGTGATCCAAACTCAAATTTTATTTAGTATAAATTAAAAGAGTTAAATCACTTGCTATTAAAATAAATAAAGTGTTTAAACCTTTAAAAAAAAAAATTGTAAAGTGGCATGAAATATTACGGGTTAATAAAGTATTAAATGATTAATTTAATTAGCACTTGAACGCTCATTTCACAGTAATAATCATTGACAAATATATGCTAAGAAGACTCGTTATAAACTCTATGCTACCTCATTTTTTTACACAATTAATGACACACCCCGTCCTGAAGGAGAGCATGCTGGCTGTCACGTGAGAGTGACGTAACCATTTACACAGTTCGGAAGCTTTAAAAAATACAATTACTAAGATGAAATACCCGAGGGTGAGTCATACTTTTGTGAATTCTGTCAGAACACCGTTGGATTCCTCGTGGCCACCAAAGTTCTGCTATCTAGAACCTGGAGGGGGCGCAAAACAAAGTTGAGTGGGTCAGTAAAACAAAGTTTTTCGAAAACATTTCATTTAAAACATTTCTAACCCCTCGCTGTAAAACTTGTATACTTTTCCAGAAAATAACATAATAGCATATACCTTCAAATATATCAAATCATCAATCTTTATCAAAACCAGAAAGTATGCCATGCATGCATATTATGAAATATATGAATTGATAATTGATGCATATATATATGTGAATTGGTGTTGTGGACGCACATGTGAGTATCAGGTGAGTTTTATGTTATTCATGTGAATCATTGATGATGTGAATTGTGTTGAGAGCTCATAACCTACATCCCTGGTGTTAGTGCTTATATTATTCACCGCACCGCATGCTCACCTTAGATCCAAGTAGGTGCATGTCGTACAGACCGATAGAGGGTTCCGACATGCTAGTTGTACAGACCACTAGAGGTGGTTCCGACTGGTAGGTAACCTTAGATTACGTGCACAGATGATTGATGAGAGAAGCACTAGAGCGTATTTGTGGAATGGTAAGCCCAAAGCGGACAATATCGTGCTACGGTGGTGGATTGGGCCCGGGAAGTGGTCCGCCCCGGGCCGGGATGTGACAATTTGGTATCAGAGCCTAACCTTGGTCGTGGTGTGCTGACGAGGACGTCGGGCCCTTAAGGGGGGTGGATTGTGGCATCCCACATCGCCCAGGGGAGTGATCCTTAAATGTATATTCTCATCCTTACCTAGCACGAGGCATTTTGGGAGCTCACTGACTTCGGGTTCCGTAGGAACTCCGAAGTTAAGCGAGAATGAGGCCAGAGCACTCCCAGGATGGGTGACCCATTGGGAAATTGCTCGTGAGTTCCCAAAAACAAAACCGTGAGGGAATGGTAAGCCCAAAGCGGACAATATCGTGCTACGGTGGTGGATTGGGCTCAGGAAGTGGTCCGCCCCGGGTCGGGATGTGACAATTCGTTTGGTATCAGAGCTTCCTGAAAAGCTATCCAAAACTTAGAAGTAAATCTTAGATCTCGATCAGATATAATATTCACTGGAACTCCATGATACTTCACAATCTTCGTGATGAACAACTTAGCCAATTTTTTCAAAGGATACTTTTCCCTCACTGGAATGAAGTGTGCTGACTTAGTAAGCCAATCTACAATCACCCAAACACCATCAAATCCATTTCGTCACGTGACAGCCAGCAAGCCCTCATTCGGGACGGGGTGTGTCAATTAATATATAATATTTTTATCTAAATTGAAGTTGTCTGTGAATTGACAGAAAATTTATTAAAAAAAAATCATACTTTTAAGAGCGAAGTTGGCATTTTTCTAACTAAGAGCATATAACAGTAAAAAAAGATAGCTACTAATTGTTTCCAACCGAAATGTCAAATCATATGTGGCATGACATGAAATGGCAGCAAATGAGCTTGGTGTCAAATTTGACAGCAACTACAAATTTTTTTTCACTAATTATTAAATGTCTTTTATTAATATTTTAATATAATTTATTATTTGATATTTCAATTCAATTTGTATATTATAGCCGTTAGTACATATTACCAATGCAATGTTTAATTTCTTTATTGTTAGTTGAATGAATTTAAAGTATAAGACATAAATAAAGAAAAAAATAATAATGTGATAAAATAATAATTTAATTTGACATATCAAATGAAGAGAAAAACGTACAAATATGTCTAAATACCATATAAATTATCAAATTTAAATTTTATATTTAAAATTTGATACCTTCTTTAAAGATGGTTTAATGCAGCCAAAAATACATAGATACCAACAAAAAAATAAGGTTAGAATTGCAGGAACAAGCAATGAGATTTGACTACGTGTCAATATTCGAGTGTGGAACCGTCTAGTACCTGACCACCAAAGGTTTTTGGACCGGCCCTGCAAGTAAAAGTTGAGTATCACATCCTCCTGGCTGGCTGCCAATGAGTCAGCCACACCGAATTCCATGTTTTTGACACGACAAGTCTTTATTTATTAGTGTGACTATTTGTCTTTTTTAACATGGCTTCACTTTTTATCATATTTTTAATTCATACACAAGTGATATATATTAAATTAATTCAAACTATAGAGACGAAGATTCAATAAATATTTCTTGATATCTGATCCTACATAATATACTTTCTGACTGTAATTGGTGGATTTATTTGTATTATATAAATTTTTTTATACAATTAGATTTATTTTAAATTTGTCTAAACTCGACCGAAAATTGTAGTTTAGGATTTTATTGTAAATTATTGAATGAGAATTCGTACTAATGGGCATAAATAATGCACATATATTATAACACGTGAATTAAGAAGGCCATTCCTTACGCAATTCAACAGTTTCCAGCCACGTTGTATTACAATTGCAAATGGACCGCTACGCTTTTCTGACGTGGAACGGATGTACCTGAAACTTGCATACCAAGTCGTTATGTTCTGCATCAGTCTTCACAACTAAAACCTTTTTTTTAATTTCTGGTATTCCCTCATTCCAAATTTCCAAGTAATTTCTTCGCGTCTATATAATCCCAAAGCCCCTCCTACCTCAAACCTCCTCCCCTTCTTCTACTTCGTCCTCTTCCTCTCACCACCGCTCTCAGCCATGGAAATTCCGGTGCTCAACATAATTACTGATCTTCCGTCCCGCCTGACCTCGCTGCCGGACCCATCTTTTCTATGGCAGAGTTTGTCGTTTCCCGGAATCCAAAACGTCTCTCAAGCTTACAGTTTATGGACATGGGGAGCTCTAGTCCTCGCAATTCTAGCTTCCTTCGGCACCCTCATCGCTATAATCAACATTTTTGTCATCGGTCTCCGCCGCCTCCGGATATTAGACCCGCAGCCGCTTAATCAGCAGCTCCACGACGGCGAGTATTCCGACGTCAGTGACGACTACGATATCTGCTCTGCTTCTTCGGCGTCCTCCTTATCCGATGAAGATTTGGAACCCGAAATATCGTTCGACGACGAAAGTAATTCGATTGGGAGAGATGAACAATTCCACGTCAAAGGCTCGGGTTATTACGGCGACGGCGGAGTGCAGAATCGTAATTTTCGACTCCTCCGCCGCCGAAGCTTCGGAGGACATCGATTCTCGTGGTCCGACTTCACGGCGGGCAATAGCGTCGTAAAGCTCTGGGACACATCGTCGCCGGCCACGTTTTTGTCCGCGGACCCAGCCCCGTCGGGGCTCGTGTCTCTGGGTGTCTGGGACGCGCGCGTCGGATGCCGGATTCCGGCGATACTCGCGGAGTGGGGCCCGCAGATCGGGAGAATAGTTGGAGTGGCATCTGGTGGCGTGGAGAAAGTCTACGTCAAGGATGGCGTAACCGGCCATTTGACGGTCGGTGACGTGAGGAAAGTGGCGTCGCCGTTAGGGAGTGTAACGGAGGCTGACGTGGACGATACGTGGTGGGACGCCGACGCCGTTGTTGTGACGGACGAATCAGCGGTGAGTGGATGTGACTCGGCCGTGATACGGTGTTGTAGCGCGGTTAGGTCTTATCTGCTGTAAATTATTAGTACGAAACAACAGAAATCAAATAATGCCAGGTCATTATTTTGTAAATATCCTTTAATATTATTTACCTGGATTTACTATTTTTGTTTACCTTTCAATTTGTTTTTCTTTAGCTTGTAATCAACAGAAAAATGGCAAATTACAAGCTTCATACTAGCTTCCTCTGGTGATGGAATCGAGATCATTTCTGGATCTCGTAGTTTGAAGCCAATGAAGAAAAATTCGGACCAATTATTTTAAATTGTATGGCCTCATTAATCATTTCACTCATCTATTATACAAACTAATGGTCCAGATCTATCTTTTCCTATCTTGAACAGTTTGGATTACTCTATCGTCAGCTTATAACTGTGAGATCCGAAGAGGACTTGAATTCCTGGTGATGAAGCCTTGACAGTTGAGTTGATAATCTTCTTCTTTGCCGCGTGTTTTGGTTGTTAATTGTTAAACAAATATAAAAGATAAATTGTGTATTATACAACTTCAATGTTGAACGTGGCCGGAAAGAATCTCACCAACCAAATAAATGTGTATGCTTGTGAAAATAAACAGAAAGATGGATGTCATCTACGATGCCATTGTTTGAAAGTACAATTGTTCTTCAGGCATGCCTCATAAAAGTAGAATCATGCTTCGTCGCCGAAAAGTCAAATCACAAATGAACATGTATCTGAATAATTAAAATTGAAAACTATAATTAGACGCTTGTTCTTTTGTGATTGTGTTTCAGCAGCAAAGCATGGTTCATAAAAGTAGGTAGCAATGCCACTAAAGCAATGGTTTCAACATCATGCTACAATTCACATAATATGTTGTGCTCTCCCTTTAATCAACATCACATTATCTAGCTTTCTGGAGCATGAGAATCCCGAGAGGGGCAACAAATTTACATAGATAGAAAAAGATCCATATCTTTTAGATGTTATGGTTGAGCAATAAACCGTTTGCCTCCAAAAAAAATAAAAAGAAACATAATCGGGACTACTCAATCACCCATATATATACATACACGTACATATATATAACTTGGAAGTGTTAGAGTGGCTAGATCAAGCGTCTTATTCTTCACACTTCCTACGAGTTTGTAGAGAAGAAGCTTCAATGTATCTTGTATAGCACTCTTGTATTTTTTTATATAATCCGCCTTATGGAGAAGAGAAATGCAACCTGAACATCCTACGTTTTTAGAAATTTCCACGTATTTTAGCAGGAAGTTTAATTTTCTAATGATAGATAGGTCCAGATTTCGCATGCTTATCTTATGCTAAAAGAAAGATAAATAAAACAGGTGTCTTACTCTTAGACTTGGTCCATGAATAACACAAAGGTAACTTGCAGGGCACAACTAGTTACGTGACCATTTTTATATTTTCTTCCCACGAAAATGAAAACGCACGTCGTTTCCCAGAATCCCACAGTCCCACATATTATTTTAGTACCAGGATGTACTGTAGGCGTTGTCAAAGGGGGCTCCCTACGCTTTGAATCAAAGGAAAACTAATGAAAATAGTTTGAAAACTTTGAGTTTTAACGGTAATGACAAAATAAAGAGTAAAGTGAATAGTACCAGGTTTGACTTTTTAGTGTAAAAATGTGGTTTTTCGTTAAAGTGAACATTACCAAAATAATGAGCAAAGTGAATAGTATCATGTTGCCAACACAATGTTATTTATCCAAACTGAAGATGTGTTGGTGAACAAGGGAAAAATAAAAAATCTCAAGGTGTTTGAGAGGTTTCACGTAGAGCGAGAGTTTGCACAGTGCAGATTTGTGTGTTGATTTGGAGGGGCTTTGAATGATACCCTCCCCTTTCTATTTATAGTAGCAGTTTCGCATGGTCGATGTAGAGTCCCACTCGAACTATAATTCCTTGGTCGAATCCTACTAGGTTTCGGCCAATCCTAGTTCATGTAAGATTTTGAATTCCACCCTATTATCCTCCAGGTTCAACCCTTGATTCTTGGCATATTTTCTTATTCGAAGCATAACTAACCTTTAAGGACTCCTTGTTCTACTAGGACTCGGCCGACCCTTCTATTCATATAAGATTGTGTTAGGATAGGATTCGACCAAACCTCAATAGGCTGGGTTTTTCTTGAAAATATTATGAGATACCTGATGTCGTGTTGTTGACCCTAAAAACTACCAAGCCTACGTGGCGCGCAGGCCGAGTAATCTATAAGCTAACTACATCCTTCGGTGAATGCGGGGCGTGCTAACTCGTCGGCCGAGCTCGGCCGAGGAGTAAGTTTGTTGATGTTGCGTTGGGTGCGCGGCTGACTTCTGCGTCTTATGATTGCGACCGAGAAAGGAACACGTCTCGGCCTCTTGGGCTCTCGAACATGAAGACAAGGTTACTATTCTTACGAAGTTCACGAATCGCCGTCGTCGGATTCGGTCATAGTGATGTTATTCGTCAGAGTAAACTTTCGCCGAATCGACACCAAAGTGTAAGGGCACAAATACTCAAAGCGAATATAAGTCTTAATAGTGAACATGGTTCGGCCGTCTGAATGCCGAACTCTAAATCTCACTTGGGAGTATCCAATCATAAAATAACTCGGCGTGCAATGCGCCAAGCTCAATAAACTGTAACACCTCACTTCGCCGAGAAGGCTAATGAGATGACCTCAATCAATAAGGATCTGGAACTCCTTCTCGACCGAGACTTAGGTAACCAATCGTCCTCGCCGCAGTGCTGTTGATGCCAACGGAAGATATTGCGAGACTGGCTGATTCTACGATGACAGAGCTATCGATGCCGACTTAAGATATCACCGGTTGCTTTCACAGTGCTGTTGATGCCTACGGAAGATGTGTCAGCGAAAAGAGAAAATAAAAATCTCAAAGTTGTTGAGAGAGTTTGCGCAGGGCAGTTGTGTGTTAAATTGGAGGGGGCTTGAATGGTGCACAGCCTCCTCTATTTATAGCATTGGATACCTTTAAAGCCGAGTTACAACCCTACTCGGACTAGGTCTTCTTCTCCTGATCAAACACCAACTCGACCAGTCCTATTTTCACTATAATTGTGAACCTAGTCCTTTATCGAGCCAAATTCGTTTCCGGGTTATTGATCTTGCCGGGACTCCTCATTGCATCAGGATTCGACTCGTCTTGCGGTATGGCATAATCGACCCGGATTTGGAAGCCCACGACCTAACCGGTCCAGAACTAACTGATCCCTGAGAACCGAATCCTATTGTAAGGCCTTCTGGGCCGAGACTAATTCTATACTCGGCCCAAACTAATATTTTGGGCCCAAACACGTGTATACGGGCCGGGCCCATAATCACCCTCACCCGAAAATGTCATTTTGGGTCCAAACAGGATCTTAACTAAAACAAGATTCAATTAGCTACTAGCCTAGCTACATGTGGCATCGTCAAACCAGTATTCATGTTTTTCCAGACTACTCGTGTGGATGTGGTTGGTGGTCAAGTCAAGACTTGAGGCGTACAGGAAGTTGCACAGAGGGCTTCTTGTTTCTAATGCAGTAGTTGTGCAGAATTATAGAATATGTCAATGTACATGCGTCATAGAGTTTGATAATGCTAAGTACCCAAAACCTTAAGAAATTTCAGAAGGCTCAATATATTTAGTTTCCAGCTGCCAATGGTAACTCAATATATCCCCTAACCCAATCGAGGTTAAATGTAGAGATTTAAAATCCCAGAAATCCATACTTACATTTAAGTTAAGGAGTAAAAACTAATTAACAAAACAAGAACCATGAATGAATTAATGAATGAATTAAGCTATGAACAAGCAACGGACTTTTTCTATCAACATACAAAAAAACTGAATAAAAGAAACAGATAAAGAATCAATTAACCAATAAATTAACAGTGGTAGCAAATAACCAACTAGCTCGATTGGATAATCCTCTAGTTCTGCTTATTAGTTGTTCATCATGTAGTCAATATTCTGGGAGTCCTTTGATGAACTTGAACATTGATGGAGATATCGAACCGCCGAAGTTTGGAGACGCATGCGACGAGGAATCGGAGAATCTGTAAAGCGGCCTTGGCGGGCAGAAGAAATCCGCTGAATTATTTGAGGTCGGCGTAAACAATGGAATATCTGCAAAATACGGGCTAGGGTTGCTGAACATGGCATTGGGAGAATATCCGGAAGATGATGAGCTCCCCACTTGATGTTGAACATTATTAATCATACTATTATTATCGTAATTCCCACCACCACAATTAATCTCATCCGTCAGATCCGAACACGACTCGTTTCCATCACGGCTGCGGCTAATAGCAGATTTAGTAATGTCTGTATTGTCGATATGGTCGTCTTGACACGATGAAACTTTCACGTTTGCATGATCTTCATGAGTAGTGTCAGTGTCTTGTCTTTGGTCGTTGACCTCGTCGTGAGTATTATCAGAGCGCGAGAGGCCGGTGAGCTTTTGTACCAAAGCCATGAAATCGCGCGCCTGCGCGTGGATGATTTTCGGAGATTGGGTGTAGATGATCACCGGCTGCCGCTGCTGCTGCAGCTGCTGCTGGTGTTGCTCCTCCGTCTTGTTGGCGGCGGCCATGCGGGGATAGTTATTGGGAGGTTTGTGGATGAGATGGGAGCTTCGGTTGATCTTCAACGGGGAGGGACGGCTTCCGTTGATCATCATCTGGTCCCTCCTAATTGATGAATGTTGTACTTGACGATTATCATCCAGCTGGAACTTTGCAGGGTTCATGCTCAATGATCTGTTACCTAATTAAGCTAACTAACTGATCTTAGGTAGCTCCAAAATGAAAGGATCAGTTAATCAAGAAACTAATTAAGATGTCGAACTAGCAAATAGAGAGAGAGAAAGAGAGAGAGAGAGGATGACATTAATTTGATTAGAGGGAGAGAGATGTGTGATATATAGAAGGAGAGTATGAAAGAAAGAATGGAAGCCAAGCCAACATTTCTGACCGTTTGACATTTATCATAGTTATATACAAAATAAAGAATAATACTATTAACTGGGAAGAATATTGGCAATCTGCTATCCCATTCGTCCGTTGCCCTTTGCCTTATGTTTGAGGTTTGGTTGTCCTCTTGGGCGCCTTTGTCGGCTGCCACACGCAACGCCGGTGCCGCTCGGTCAAACAAAACTATTTTTTTTTCTTTTCTTTTTTTCTATTTTATTAATTGTGGCTCTTCTGCATGCCTAGCTCCTTGGTGGTCACACACACACACATATATATATATATATATATATATATAATTTGAGAAATTGTAATATATTAAGAGTCTGATGCTAATTAGATAGTAAGTATAACATACTTGAATGTTATAAACATAATGCTCGATCACCTAGATTAGGCTAAGTGGTCACCTCAAATATTTTTTGTTAGATTAAATTAGTTTTAAATATTGTATCGTAAAAAATAAAACAAAAAGCATGTTATTAGCACTGTTTTGTTTATTTATTTATTTTTTGAAACAGCACTGTTTTATTAGCAGCTTGAAGTTCAGTTATACAGCCTGCGCGGCTCTTGACACTTGTGTTGAGCTCCCACCTTATTTCCTCAACAGAGTTGGGCGTGAATATTGGGAAGTTCCCTTTTTTGAGTTCAGTGAATGGAAGGCAATTTAACTATTTAAGACTTGAGATTTACCAGTATATAAGCAAAATTACAGATTTATTGTTATTTATTTATTTTCTGTGTGTACATCATATGCATATGGTGTTCACTGCTTGATCTTTAATTGCAGATAATTAAGTGAAATTTTAATCAGTTTGACGGTGAGGAATGGCGATTAGTTGGGGCCAATGGGCAAATCCCCTCTGTCAGCCTCAAACTATAGTCAAACTTTCTAATAAAATATCTTGAGACTTTTTAAACTTTTCAAGAACTTGAATTTGGAGCTTTGACTAATTGGATAGTATTTTTATTCAATTTTTTTTTCTTATAAACTTCAATGTTATATCATCATATTCTCTTGACCTAGATCAGTAAAGTCAAATTCTTGTAGTTTATGTTGTTCACTAACTTATTTTTTGTACTTTGGTCAAAACATACATTTGACAAGTATATTATCATGGTGGCAAAGGCACAATTCAATCCAGCTATATATTATATTTCATGAACTGCTGCGTTTTCAAAGTCAATCAATTGAAAATTTATGCTCATTCGTTCAGCCTGGCTTGTAATTGCAGAAATGATCGAAGGACCTTCAACTCCCCATCCTTCAGTCTCCCTTTTGACGTGCATGCAGTGATCAATCTGGCTAGCCGCACCGTCAAATCACCCCCTCTACGGCTCTACCGCTCTACTTAATTTCTGTGTGGTGACATTTTTGGAAAACATCCTTCTTTGTAACGTGCACATTTTTGCTGCTTCTTAAAAATTTGTAAGCGCTTGCGTTAATGGTGTTTTATTATAAATTAAATTTTTATTAAAAATCCATGTGCTAGCCACAATTAAGTACCGAACTTATAAAAATAAGTATCAAAAGCAATTAAAAGTGTTTTTGGCTATAAAAATAAGAGCCCCTTGAGTTTCATATTTTGATTGAAGAAGAATTACACGTCTAATATCGCGTAGTGGTCCAATGCAAAGGGACCAGAGGGTGGAGTGAGCCTCTGGCCTAGTGACTCAACACTAGTTATTTGGAAACTCACACGTTGTCCTTGTAATAACTAAAAAAGATATTATCAAACAACTGCGTACACAGTCAATAACCAGCAACTGAGGAAGACATTGTTCTATTGTCGTCCTTAATCGTCGTGATCGTAATCCATGACGAAATTTGAGGTGATATATATTGGTTCACGTCAAATACAAAAAACTAAGGTGATATATATTTCATCAGGTTTATCTAAGAGATGGTATGATGACTACGGCTTTCTAAGAATTCAGGTGCTGCACAACTTATTAGACTATTCAAATTTGGATAGAATAAAGAGTTACCAGACATTTCTTGTAGTGCACGATTCACAAGAATTTTTTATTTTATTTTCATAACAATAATAAAACTCAAACTTAAAATCCTTTACTCACAGATGAAGATAAATATCATTAAACCATAGTGCTAGAGATTCTTTCACAAAAAGATTAATGATCATTCCACTTACCAGACACTTCTTATTATTTTCTAAATCATCCCACTTACATGACATTTCTTATTATTTTCAAAATATAAAAACATGTGTTTAAATAGTGAATAAAGGAAAACATTGAAGATTCAAAAGAAGTGGGTAAATGAAACCATTCTTTATCTTCTTTGCTTTTTAGAAACAAATGTTAATAGACATGAGCCTAGGCATCCGCAGCAACTTATGAAACACGTTTTCTTGACCATGAGAAAGGACTGTCGATTGCAAATCTGTATGTTTGTATCAGGAGCTTCATGTAATCTTGGTCTCTATGTTTCAAAGGTCAAGTTGTGCTGTATTCGAACCTTAACAATTTTCCTTCTTCTGACATTTCATAGGTTTATTTTTCATCGTTCATTATAACCGAGACGAAAAATAAACATCATCAGATATATTGCTTTATTGGACTGAAATTATAAGTTTGAAAAAAAAAATTTCCGAAGTCTCCCGATTTTCCAACTCCTATGTTAGTATGTTACTATGTTGAGGAAAACGTGCGTAGGGTTGTCCAACCATGTTATTTATATAGTACGTCTAGGCCCGGTTCAAGCCCAATGCTGGCAGGGTGATCGTCCCGGGTCCAAAATAATTGGGGGCGGGCACCAAAATTATTAGAGTGGTATATTTATATATGTTTTTTAATAAGAGTATATATTTATAAAATTTGATTCAATGACAAAGAAATTTAATTAGAACTGGTGGTTTTGTTATTTGAAATTAATAAGGAGGTCTTGGGTTCAAAACACCATTTGTGCAAATTTCTTTTCTTTAAGAGTATAAATATATAAAATTTGGCTAAATATTCAAGAAGTTTAATTAGAATCAATGATTTTTATTGTTTAAAATTAACGAGAGGTCCTAAGTTTGAAATGTTAAGTGCATGTTTATTCTTTTTAATTTTTACAAATTTTTGTTTGGTTGTTAATTTATTTTTAAACATTTGTTCCAATTCAAGTCTAATCTTCAACAAAGAGTAATGCGTTGACCAAATTTTTAGATCAAATTTGCAAATCATAGGACGTGTCATCAAAAAGTTTAATTTAATACCCATTTATTACTTATACATATCAATTAAAGACTCAAAAACATCATTATTTTTTAAATCCCATATTGACTCGAAAGGTTTGGTTCAAATGTTAAATAAGGAGATTCCAGCTGATGTGCTGCTGGAGATATATTTAGTTGATATTTGGAATTTAATGCAGTCATTCCAATCGGTGAAGTTTATCTTTACCCCTCGTCAATGCAATCGTGCAGCCCATATGGTGGCGGCGTACGTTCTAAAGCATGGTGGGAGTTATGGTTGGGATGAATTAGGACCTCAATTTTTGTTTAATATTCTAGCTGAAGATGCAAATGTTTCCATTCGTATTTGAATTTTAATACAATTCTATCCTTTGACAAAAAACACATCACAATTTATATAAAAACACTTTAAAAGTTCAAATGGAAAACAAAACTCATATCTATCTACTTATAAACCTGGAGTTTTTTTGTTTCCTTCTCACGATACAAAATAAATTATTTTTTCCGTATTTCTAAATTATTAAGTTTAAAGTGATTTTTTAAGTATAATTTTATCGATGTCTTACGTGTGAAAACAAATAATTTTTTTATATAAAGTGAGGGCACATTTTTTACGTCACCCCGGATCTAAAAAATCTCTAGACTGACCATGAGTACGTCTCACAAAAGCATGACACCTCACTGTATTTTGATCAATCGGCTTAAGCTTAGAGCATTGATCACGGTTTTTCTTTGTGGCCTTGGAATTGTTTTGTTTCACTGGACTACTGTGGCTTTCTGGATTCGATTCTTCGGTAAACAAAAAGGCCGGGCCTCTTTTATCAGATTAGGGCATTCGGCCCATTATCTGTCCAATGTCCAGTGTCTGTATTGTACGACAAAGAAAAGATCTATATTTCATATATCATACGAAAAATGGCATACGTTGAATAAAGTTCGCAATACGAGGAGTATCCTAAATATATAACTATATAAGCACATGTAAGGAGAAATTTTTTCTTGTGACCGGAACACAGATGGTACACCACGTGTTTTGATATAACTAAGTGGTGGAAAATTTTATTTTCTAAACTATTAACTTTTTAATACACATATCTCACTATTTGTTTAGTGACACGTGGTGCAACACCCTGTGTTCCGGTCACACTAAAAAATCTCTCCATACAAGGTCCTTCATCTCATCAATGTGAGATTCATTCTCAAGACGCCTCCTCACGTGTGGTAATTTTCAAGACTAACATGTGGATAATACAACTTAGGTAACGTGGAGTACGTGTGGCCGTTGGGCTTCCCACACGAGACAATATGCTCTAATACCATAAATAAAATTGGGGTTCTATCATAAAATCAATTGGCAATATGGAGAGTAACTTAAATACTTATAAGCACATGAAAGTCCCTCTTCTCATCACCGTTGGATTCATTCTCAAAGACATGCCATCTTTTTTTCTTTTTTTTTTTTATCTTACACACTCTTGTAGAATCGTGTTTATTATTTTTGTTTGATTTATTCAATTTCATGACTAGAAATAAAAAGAAATGTGTGAGAAGCTAAAAAGAATCATAAGGTCAGCTCCCATATATGTTTATGTATGCATTCCTAATAGCAGTATACACTCGAAGTCACGTATTACCTTCCTAAGGGAAAAGAAAAGAAACTCAGAAGGTGGATTAAAAACAGTCAAAATAGATGAGCTTCTAGATGGGCTAATGGAGCAGTAAAATGGTGTGAACTCCTCACCATTGCAAACCCCACGTCCACATGGTTGTCATCGTGCTTGCAAAACGCAAAGGAGGTCAGAGCAGCACCCAGTAACTCTTCTATATAGTGCTGCTCAAACAATGACTAATAATATTACCACAAGTCGAGAATAATATTGCATTAAAATACATGATATTTAAATATTAATTTGTTTGGTAAATTAAAAATTATATAGTTGTTGTTATTTTATTAGGGTTTTTAGTTCTTAGTTATAGGATCATGCGCAAAGCAATCGCACGCGCACTGCATCTCTCTGCCATCGTCTCCAGTCTCTATATTGTGCATATCATCAGAAAGTGGTAGCAGAATTAAGCAGTTGCAGTTGCAGAGGGAAGGAGAGAAGGCCTCTCTCTTCCTTCTTCTTCTTATTGGTTTTTGCAATAAAACCTTCATGCTTCTCTCTACTGATCACACACACACACGCATATTTTATTCATTATAAATAAAAATATGTTTCAGAACATTAGCTGACTGCTGACTGATCACTCACTTCTCGATGCTTTTGTCTTTCACTCTTTCGATCACTCCTCCTTGGATCTCCCGTTCACCCTTTTTAGGCATTCCCTTTCTTCTGTCATAGAATTTATAGGAAAACTAATGAAAAAAAAGTTTTGAGTTTTAAGGATAAGGATAAAATAAATGGTAAAGTGAATAGTACCATGATTGATTTTTTAGTGTAAAAATATGGTGTTTCGTTAGAGTGAACAGTACCAGTAACTTTTCGTTAAAGTTCCCTTAATTTAATGGTTCTTTATTTGTGCATTTTTATTTTTGTATTTTTCAAGCAATATTCACACTGGGATAGCTTCACTAAAACCAGCAAGTCACCACGTTCAACCATTTTGCTAGCTCCTCCAACATGTAAATTTCAATTTTCAAGCGCCACATTATGAGCAAACCCACTTCCCAACTTAATTATCTGTTCTCTTTCAATCTCAACTACCTAAACATGTCATATTGATTAGAATAACTTTCATGCACCTAGAATGCTAATTGTACTTTTTTTAACTTTCTTGCGTAACAATACGTGATTGATTTTTGAATCCCGTCAACATAACACAAGGCCGGCCTAGGCCTAGTGCAAGCAGGGCAACCGTCCGGGGCCCAAAAATATTGGGGGCACCAAAATTATTAGAATGATATATTTATATATGTTTTCATAAGAGTATAAATTTATAAAACTTGGTTCAATGACATAGAAACTTAAGTAGAAGAGGTGGTTTGGTCATTTGAAAATAATGAGTGGTCTTGAGTTCAAAACACCACATGTGCTTATTTACTTTCTAATTTTTACAAATTTCTTTTCATAAGAGTATAAATTTATAAAATTTGGTTAAAGGATCAAGAAGTTTAATTAGAAGCAATGGTTTTTGTTGTTTAAAATTAACAAGAGGTCCTAAGTTCGAAATGCTATGTGCATGTTTATTTTTTTCAATTTTTACAATTTTTTGTTTGGTTGTTAATTTATTTTTTGTTTGGTTGTTAATTTATTTTTAGTTACTAGATAGTAGCTATGTGGGTTGTTATTTTTAAATATTCGTTTCAATTCAAGTCTAATCTTCAACAATGAGTAATACGTAGACCAAATTTTTAGCGCAAATTGGTAAATTATATGACGTGTTATCAAAATATTTAATTTAATGCCCATTCATTACTAATACATATCAATTAAAGACTCGAAAACATCATTATTTTTTTAGTCTCATATTGACAAGGTTAGTAAATAAAAAAAAACACCTCATGATTTATACAAAAACACTTTCAAAGTTCAAATGGAAAACAAAATTCATCATCTATCTACTTATAAGCCCAGAGTTGTTTGGTTTTCTTCTCTCAATACAAAATAAATTAGTCTTTTTGTGTTTCTAAATTATTAAGTTTGAAGTGCTTTTCTAAGTATAATTTTATCAATATCTTAAGTGTGAAAATAAATAATTTTCTTATATGAAGTTAGGGCACTATTTTTAGCGTCGTCCCGGGCCTCAAAAATCTCTGGACCGGCCCTAATAACATTACATGTGTACATGAAAGTTTTTATGAAGGCAAATGCGAATGCGAGCCATGTTTTTGACAATCCGTTTCCCTCCATGCATAGCTAGGTCTTGGTGGATCAAACCTCTATATATATAAATTACATTATATAATAATGTTTGTTTTGTAATTTCGTTGATTCTTGAGTAACACAACAAAACGAACATACTCGGCAATGTGTAATAATAATGGCTATATACACGCATGTTTGTTTGTGTTAGTTACGAGATGATCAGCTAGACCTCATAATTCATGGTCCCCTTATTAAATTACTAATTTTCTCAATTTTCCGTTTGTATTTGCTATTTCATGCGTATCGCATTGCACATGCTGCGCCCTATGTTAAAAATTCTCTCAAAAGTATGACTTCGAAAGATAAAACGCAGCCGCCTCACATTTTAACATTAACTTCTTTGCTCATATTATAAAATATTGTATTAAAAGCACGAAGTGATAAAGACTCTATAGAGCGCCCGACTTTTGAGAAAGTTCCATTAGCATTTATCTTCGCTATAATTAACTATCTCTATAAATTGTAGATGCATCTTTACTAAATATTGTTCCAGTTCAAAGAACTTAACCTCTAAAATTGATGATTAATTGGTCTCAAAGAACATGAACCTTGTCTCTCCTAATGCCTCTATACATTTAATTTTGTTCTGCTTAATATATATAAAATTTAGTAAATAATAATTAATTTGTTATTCAGGTTACATCCTAGTTGTTGATTATTCAAATAATTTAAAATTTGATGTCCTTGAAATAATGTCTCCCCCTCTTGTGTGGCACCATTGCTGGCAGAACCGTACCATTCCACCATGCCATGCCACGCCACGCCTTACACTTTACTTGTTATATCCCCATGCCACTGTCAGCCAATTTGCATCCTTTATTAAAAATCCTTCCTCAAAAAACTTACCACATTTAGTATAGGTGAGTGTAGTCATATCAGTTAAAATCGATGTACTTATTCCATCCGAATTTTAATCTTTATTTACATAATTCAAATTATTAGACTACAATTAGCACACTCCTAATAAAAAAAATTGATTGGCACCAAACACATAATTATTCCTTAAAATGCATCGGTTTAACAATTTGGTCTGCGCCTAAATATGTTGCGGACCCAATTGAGGATGTACGCGCACATAGTTGGTCCCCACGGATATATGTCATGCCAAATCGAGGTCACTTAATCTGGGAATTCCAGGGAAAACATTTTGAAGCCTTAATTTGGATAACGACCTCAAATGGATAATCTCATTCTGAAACCTCACGTCACCAAATCACATCACAGAAGGTTCTATAATTGCTTCTTCAGAATATTCATGGTTAGAATTCCTTTGTCCCACATCGGCCACAGAGCTTGAGAACAAGCTCTTTAAATAAAATTACCATACTTTAACTAACACCGAGGCCTTTTGTATTAAAACCCCACACCTGACGAATTGAGCAGGTGGTAAAATGGAGACAATATCGGTGTTGTTGGAGTGAGCCTATGACCCTTGTCTGTAGCTAAAAAGGTTTCCTATACTCTATGGAACCACAATGGTATTTCAAACTAATTTACGTTTGACATTGTATTGTTGGTCAACGGTCCGTCAAGCTCTCTGTGTTGTTGGAGTGGGCCCATGGCCAAGTGGTATTTCAAATTAATTTACATTTGACATTGTATTGTTAGTCAACGGTCCGTCAAGCTCTCTATGGAGACTATGGTGGTATTTCAAACTAATTTACGTTTGACATTGTATTATTGGTCAACGGTGGTGGAATCTTGACGGACGTAGGCAAGCTCTCTATGGAGACTATTGTGGATGCAAATTTCTTCCTCCTCGATCTTGGACGATTTTGCACCTACAAAACAATTAACACCTTAGGTTAAGGCCAAGAGCCTCACGCGCCCACGATGAATGGGGGGGGCTTTGGCCGAAGAACCTCCGATGCCAAAGTTAGAATTTAGAGAGAAAGAGTGTTTAGAGAATTTTGGGATTTTTGCCAAAGTGTTGAAATTAGTTTTTTGGTGAGAATGGGAGTATATTTATAGGGATAGGAGGTGGCTAGGGTTTTTAGGTTTAATTAGCCAATTTATTTGGCTATTAAACATAAAATGAATGTTTTGGAGGTTTTTTGTATAATTGGCTAATAAAAAGGAAGAAATGGTGGGAAAAGGTAGAAAAAAGGTAATGGATTAGGTTTTTCAATGGGATAGCCGGCCCTCTTGTGTTTTTTAGGTTTGAGTGGATGTTTCAAATTGACAATTAAGGGATTGATTAGGTAATTAATCCCTTAATTAGTCAATTATTATGATTTTATGAAATATGAAAGGAATAAGTATATTATTTAGCTAATTGATTAGCTAAATAATGAAATGGGAAATATATGAATAAATTAGGTTTTAAGTTGATACCTATTTTGGGCACTTTTGACTTGGTTGAAAAAATGATTCTCTACTGCTCACGTGTAGGAAACCCGGTATGCCTCGAGGGTATTTTTGTCCTCTTTTGTCCAAAAATTCACGTGTCGCCTAGTGAATATTTTTGGCTCCACAAATGCCCCCACACCTGTTGGGCTGCTCGCAAAAAAGGGCAGCAGGTGTAGAGATCTTCTTGCTTTAGGAAACTTAAGACTGCTTCCTATTTTGATGTTGATTCTCTCTTTAATAGGAAATTAGATCCTTCTAGGAAAGGGAAATAAATTTCTCTCAAAGCCTATTTAAGTCCACCTTAAGTGGGTTATTAAATCAACTTTGGAGAGCAATTTATTCTACCCTACAAGAGAGAGATAGCTTAGAGGATATTTGTTCCCCCTCCTCTAGCAATCTTCTACATCTTGCCCGTGCAAAGGACCGTCTTTCGTTGCTTTCTTCGTCTTCTTCGTGCCGCACCGATGTAAGAAAAATTTAATTTTTCTTGCCTTATTCTTGGATAGTGCTATTGCGGGGCAGCCGTCGGGGTGGTGCGGCACATCGGCTGGCAGGGGCCAGGAGTTGGCTCGGCATGGGCCGAGGAGATGTTGTGGCAGGGACCACTGCTTGGGCAGCTTGGCTTGGCTTGAGCCAAAAGGCAGCTTGTGCAACTAGGGTCGCGGATTGTGGCGCTGGGGCGCAGTGCTAGGCGAGCCGCATGGCTCATGTCCTTTGGGCTCTTGGACCTGACTCGGGCCAGGCTGGTGATTGAGAGAAATAAGGAGATTGCGGGTCTCATGGGCTGCTGGAATGTTGGGCATGCAGGCTTCCTGCCTGTTGGAATGCTGGGTTGCGCTCCCCTGCTGAGTACCATGAATGTCGTTGGCTGCTTAGTCATCTTTGCCGAAAGAAAGGTGGGCTGCTCCAGAAAGAGGAGGTAAAGAGGATCAAGGCGGATGCATTGGCTCGTCTGATCGCTGTCGTGGAGCTTACTATGAATGAAGATGGAAAGAAGAGATCTTCCCCGCCTGCTCATGAGATGCCAGTTAAGAAAAAACTGAATACTTCTTCTGCTGCTCATGAGGGTCCGCTTGCTACCGAGAGGTATGTGATTGACATGATTTTCCAATGGGAAGAAATGTAAGGCTGCTAGATCTGAGCATGTGGCGTCTTCCATGTTGAGAATGGCTAGTACAATTGTGGATAAGATTACTCAGCGTAAAGGTTTTATCATGCCCCCAGTGCCGAAGTCTGTACCAGGACGTTCTTTGGGAGCCAAGTCTGGTTCACCTTTGTAGAGACTTGCTATTATGAAGAGTGGTAAGGTGGACTCTGCTGCTAAAGTGGCGCCAAAGCCTGCTCCCTTTGCTGCTGAGATTGATTCGCCTCAGATTCAAGATCTTAAGCTTGCAATTTCTGAGCTTCGTTTCGCTACTTATGCTAAGAAGAGAGTGGATGAGCTTCTCTATTTCTCCGGAAGACTTGCTTGCTTTTACTTTTAAGGCTTCCATTGGTGAAGTAGTTGGAGAAGTTAGTGCCCAGACTGGGGCAGCCGGGGGTGAAGCGCCGGATGATGCCGCTGCTAAGAGCGTTATGGCTGTTGAAGGTGTGGCGACCGAGTAGTCGTGGAATGTCCAAGCTGCTGTAGTGTAGTATTTTAGGTAGCCTTTAGGATTTTCTTTGTTTTTCCTTGTAGCTTTTGTTTTGCTTGAACTCCTTCAACCTTTGCTAGTTGTTTATAAACATGTTTTCCTTCGTTTTTCTTCATCTTTACTTCTTTTGTTCATGCCCTAACCTTTAGACTTGATAGACCAGTGGCAGGCATGCTACTTTTTTATAAGCAGACAAACTCGCGTAGCCTATGCAGCCGTAGGTGTTGGTGTAGAACTTTGCAAAGTTGTTAGCCATAGGGTTGGCAGCCGGATGCCTTACTTACAGAAGCAGACAAGTCCGCGTAACCACTAGGCTGTTAACTTTGACTTTCTTCAATTCCGTAGGTTGCGTAGCAAGTATCACAACATTTTAGGACTTGGTGTAGGTTGTTCCGCACTTGGCAGAGGTGAAGCTTATCGACTACGTAGCATGTCAGCAGTGGATAAAACTTCGTATATGCGCGCTAGCTTGTCTAACCTTTCACAAGAATGTGCGGTTGTATAAGTCTAGTGCGGCTTCACTGCTAGAAGGGCAAGCCGTAGGCAGTCTTCCGGAATCCGTAGGCTACTTTAGTGCACTCGGTAGCAGCTTTAGGATTCCAGGGCAGCCGTCCATCGGATGTACTGCGTAATGTGCCCTCTCCGTCTCTAGGGCCCGGTTCCCCACGGATTAGGCCAAGAGACCCAAAATCCTTCAGTTAGCTAAACCTTGAAAAAGACCATTGTGGCTACTTCTAGGAATCCCGGCGCAAGCCATCGTGCATCTAGTTATACTAGGGCAGCCAGGCTCATCCACGTCTGGATATTCGGAGTGTAAAGTTTATCCTCCCGTCTTGGAGAGCTGACCCATATGGGTGTCGGAGAATTGGTTTACCCTCTCGCACTGGAGAGCATAGTTGGTCCCTCGGGGGGCGCAATTCCTGCGATAAGTCCCTAAGAAGGGTGCAGTCTTCTTTTGAAGTGCAAGAGTGATTAGTTGTTGTAAGCATGCAGCCAAGCCAAGTTGTGATTACTTCTAAATTCCTCATTGAAAAACGAGTGAAACGAACGAGAACTTTAGCTGTAAGGTAGGAACTGCATAACAACTGGATAGTCCTCAGCTTGTGAGGTGGTGCCCGTCGAGCTTATTGAGTCTTCGGGTTTTGATGTAGCGGGAGGTCACACATGGTACTTCTTCAGATTGTAGGTCATCCATTTTTTTTTCAATCTTTTTGCCGCTTCATGGTGGTGAGGGTGTAATTACTCTTGCCCCCTACTCTGCTGATCTTGTACGGACCTTCCCAGATGGGATCCATCTTTTTGGAGCCTTCTCTGCCGGCAGTGATGAAGGCTTTTCTGCGCCGTCGACATGCAAATGCCAGAAGTCTCCATCGGGTGGAGTAGGCGCAGCTAGAGTGTGCTCGGCTACTTCTGAGGCATCGTTGGGCCGTTCTGTTGCGTCACCTAGGCTCGGCGTGAAGGCGCAGTAGGGAGCTGTGGAGATGGGGCCATGTCATAAGCAACAGGAGATGCTCAACTGCCGGTATTGGGCCACTCTAGAGTTGAATCATTGAGCAAGGGTCGGCTAGGGCCGTGTGATGCGCAGCAAGAAATGGTACTCAACTGCCGTTACATGTTGCTCCTATGTAGAATCCTTCAGGGTGACGAGGACAAAACTTGCTTTCAAGTGTGTCTTTCCAGTGTTACGTTCGTCAGAAAACTTTACATCCGCCAGGGTCTACGCCTTTATCGTCGCGCGTCTGGATTGGGCAGAATAGTACGTCATTAAGATGATTGCATGCGTTTGAAAGTAAAATTTGTGTTTCTAGGTTGCAACAACTATCGCCAAAGTTAACTTTTGAATTTTTAATAACATCGATGAGAGCTTTTGAACTGTAGAATACAGGTAACTGTGGAATACAGGTAGTCGGGCCCCCATCTCTTCTCGCATGATGGTAGAGCTTATTGCTACTTTAGATAACGTCAAACATGTGAATAAGTCCTCCGCTGCTTCTAGGGAGGTGATGTCGGGTACTTCTTCAAGTCTTTGAATGTGCATTGGCGAGCCTCATCCCAAAGTGCATACTTCTCTGCCAAAGCAAAAGAGTCTGCCAGAGTTAGATCTTCTTTCATGATCAATTTTCCGAATAGCGGGTGGTCTGCTGGAAGTCCTTTTTGGAAGGCTGCTCTAGCTATCGAGTCGTTGCATCCGACTATTTTTGCCTTCTCTACTTTGAACCTCCTCACATAGTCGCGAAGCGACTCCTTTGGGTTCTTCTTGACGTTGAACAAATGATCAGACTTCTTTTTGATTGAGCGATTGGATGAATATTCTTTGGTGAAAACCAAAGAAAGTTCGTAGAAATCCCGGATGGATTGTGGCGGCAGGGTGTAGAACCAATCTTGCGCCTCGCCTTGTAGAGTGGTGGCGAATATCTTGCACATGAGCTCATCGTTGTATCGATAAAGGATCATTGCGCTTCGGTAGCGTTTTAAGTGTCTCTCTGGGTCTTCATCCCCTTTGAAAGATGTGAAATGTGGCATGCTGAACTCTCGTGGAGGCTCTGCCTGCTCGATCTCGTCCGTGAAGGGTGACCTGCTTATGTTGGTCATGTTCCGTCGTAGTGCCTCGTTGGTGACCTCGTTGCGTTGGAAATCATGCAATCGCTTGGTCAAGAGTCTCTCTACTTCTTCCTGAATTTGCCTTTGTTGGGGTAGTGCAGCTCTCGGCTGCCCCCAGCCATGACTTGCTGGTCTAGGCTGCTCTTCCATGTGTTTGGCTCGTCTATGCAGCAGATGCAGTGCATATGGTGCATTCCTAGCAGGCGAGCGAGTTCTTCGTAGGCTGCTGGTTGAACTTGAGCTGGATTGAGTGACTGCTTCTCTCCGTCCGTCGTGCTGCCTACTCTGATGTGAGGTGGATGATGCTCCTTGTGGGCTTAGCCGCGAATGAACACTTTGTCTGGAAGGTTGCTCATGTTGACTATCGGAGTGTGACCCCAACCGTGAATGTATGCTCATCCGTGGGCCTAGTCGAGAGTACACGCTCCTCCGCGCGCTAAGACGGGAGTATACGCTATCTCGGGGGCCCAATCGGGAATGTACACTGCCTGAACGTTCAGCTCGTGGCTGGTCGAATGGCTGCTTGCTGGGATGCTGCTGGAAAGGTTCGTCTGCCCTTGTCCTACTTCGGGATACCTCATCCAGGGCACGTTGGATCCCGATGCGTTGCAAAAGTTGATTCACCAAAGTTGTCTGTTGTGCAAAGGTGCTCGTCAACTCTATGACTTGTCGAGACAAGTGTTGTTCGCCATTTGGATTGGAAGAGCTTGGAAGGAATGCGCCTCCTTGAGCAGTGGAAGGGTGGTAGACTCCGGGCGCGAGATTTGAGTTGGGAAATGTCAAATCCGCGAAAAAATGTGGTAAGAATGCCCCCGGCTCGATGGTAGGTCCAGATGGTTGAGATAGTTTTGGGCCGACTTGGGCTGCTTGGAAAGCCACGGGAGCAGTGTGGGCCTTGAGAGTGGGCTGCTCGTTGGGAGCAGGCTGGGTCACGAGAGCAGGCTGCTTGGCAGGAGCAGGTTGCTTGGCGGGAGCAGGCTGGGCCACGGAAGCAGGCTGCTTGGCAGGAGCAGGTTGCTTGGCGGGAGCAGGCTGGGCCACGGAAGTAGGCTGCTTGGCAGGAGCAGGCTGGGCCACGGGAGTGGGCTGCTTGGCAGGAGCAGGCTGGGCCACGGGAGTGGGCTGCTTGGCAGGAGCAGGCTGGGCCACGGGAGTGGGTTGCTCGACGGGAGCAGGTTGGATCACGGGAGCAGGCTGCTCAATGCGCGGTGCATGTGAATGCGAGGCTTGGGCTTGGGTCCACGTGAACTTGGATGGCACGGCTTGGATCGTGGTCTTGGTACCATGAGCCTTGGATGGCACGGCTCGGGCCGTGGTGAAGGCTCCATGGACCTCGCCACGAGTGGCTACCGAAGTAGCCATCGTGGTGGTTCCCATGGTGGCCGTGGTGAAGGCATCATGGACCTCGCCGTGGGTGGCTACCGAGGTAGCCACCACGGTGGTTCCCATGGTGGAAGCTCGTGGTGATGATGCCGCTCCCCTTATTGTCGCATTTTGCCTTACGGATCTCCGGGTCGTGGTGAAGGCTCCATGGACCTCGCCACGAGTGGTTACCGAAGTAGCCACCGCGGTGGTTCCCATGGTGGCCGTGGTGAAGGCACCATGGACCTCGCCGCGGGTAGCTACCGAAGTAGCCACCACGGTGGTTCCCATGGTGGAAGCTCGTGATGATGATGCCGCTCCCCTTATTGTCGCATTTAGCCTCACGGATCTCCGCAATCCCATTTCTTGAACATTAGAATTTTCACTTGTGGAATTTTCTAAATTTCTAGCCATTATATTTTGCTTATACGTTTTATCAAAGAACCTTTGCAAGTAAAAAATTCTAATAATAAGAACGTATGAAAAATATTCAAATGGACTAGAAAATAAAGAAAAAACCTTTTTTGTGCGAGAGTCTTCTACGAGTATGGATTTCAACTCTCAATGAAAGCACCAATTTGTGGATGCAAATTTCTTCCTCCTCGATCTTGGACGATTTTGCACCTACAAAACAATTAACACCTTAGGTTAAGGCCAAGAGCCTCACGCGCCCACGATGAATGGGGGGGGGCTTTGGCCGAAGAACCTCCGATGCCAAAGTTAGAATTTAGAGAGAAAGAGTGTTTAGAGAATTTTGGGATTTTTGCCAAAGTGTTGGAATTAGTTTTTTGGTGAGAATGGGAGTATATTTATAGGGATAGGAGGTGGCTAGGGTTTTTAGGTTTAATTAGCCAATTTATTTGGCTATTAAACATAAAATGAATGTTTTGGAGGTTTTTTGTATAATTGGCTAATAAAAAGGAAGAAATTGTGGGAAAAGGTAGAAAAAAGGTAATGGATTAGGTTTTTCAATGGGATAGCCGGCCCTCTTGTGTTTTTTAGGTTTGAGTGGATGTTTCAAATTGACAATTAAGGGATTGATTAGGTAATTAATCCCTTAATTAGTCAATTATTATGATTTTATGAAATATGAAAGGAATAAGTATATTATTTAGCTAATTGATTAGCTAAATAATGAAATGGGAAATATATGAATAAATTAGGTTTTAAGTTGATACCTATTTTGGGCACTTTTGACTTGGTTGAAAAAATGATTCTCTACTGCTCGCGTGTAGGAAACCCGGTATGCCTCGAGGGTATTTTTGTCCTCTTTTGTCCAAAAGTTCACGTGTCGCCTAGTGAATATTTTTGGCTCCACAACTATGATGGTATTTCAAACTAATTTACGTTTGACATTATATTGTTGGTCAGCGGTGGTGGAATCTTGACGAATGTAGGCAAGCTGTTATCGGATGAGAGGGTGGGAAGTTTCAAGTTTCATGCTTTTCTAACAATACTACCAGATCATTTGGAAATTTGAACAGTTTTATTCCACTTGAAATGGTAAACTCAATTGATGTTCCTTTGTTGCTCTGAAGTTTGTAAGTCTGCTGGCACAAAATTGACTAGTCGTGACCTCCATGTCAAGGTTCAAATTCCAATTAAATCTTGCAACTACAATTGACCTGAAGTCGTTCTCCAAATCAGATGTCTGCAATTATGTTTTATGCAGCAGAAGCACTTGAAGGAAAAGCACGTTGAGGACGTGCATTGTTGGTTGAGAATGGAAGGAAAGTATCACCCTAGCCTTCGCTTGATATCATGTCCTACATATAGAATCCCTAATATTAGCAACTCTACATTAATATTATAAATACTACTTGGGACATGAAATTACACATTTTTCCAAAATTCCCTCACGAATTCCCAAGCCACAACTCACATCCTTAAATATACACAAAATAATTCGTTGGATTTGAGTTGTATTTTTTCTCGTTCTTGATTAATTATTGTTAAATTAGCGTGACTTTAATTAATTACTACACAATTTAAATGAATACGTCACATATTGTTCCTAAGAAACCTCAAGAAACCTCATAAACAGACAAAAAAGGGAATGTGAGGAAGAAACGAATGTAGAAATAGAGAAAACTTCTAAAATGAAGAGGACTAAACAAGAAACTCATTTAACAACAATCAATGTCACGCTTTCCGTCGGACTTAAGCTACGTGGTCCCATCCACGGTCCATAAGAAAAATGCAAGTTTTCTTAGTTTTAAAAAATGGATTTCTGATTTGTTAAACCTGAATTTGATCAGCTGATAAGCATACAATTATGATAATATATATCATCAAAGAATAAACACAGAAGGTTGAAGGAGACTTATTTATAAGAACGTGTGTAGTTAGTGTATCTAGAAACAAGATCACGGACCAATTTGGCATTTGACAAGATCTACAACAAAATCTAGTAAAATTGCCAAATCTCCAACTCCCTTGCTAATCTGGCATTTCGCATAAAAGCACACTTTTATTAGATTTTCTTCCCTTTTTCGATCGGAAAATCACTTGTATCGCCAGCAGATACTACAACAAGTCAGTTTTCAATTACCAGCAGAAAAAATTTAACTGCAACTATACCTTACGTGATGTGCAGGCCCTTTATCTAAAGGGTTATTCTTTTTTCAATAGAAATTGGGACTAGTTGGCGGGTCCATTTCATATCGAATTTTAACGATTTGAACTGTCCATTTTTAACAGTTTCACTTCATAGATCTTCTTTACAAAATATTAACTAAATCGAAAATGTTTGAGGTATCTAATTGAGTTCAAAGTTACGGATTGAACTGATTTTTTGTAATGATGATATATGAATGAATACTTGAAAAATATACGGTACGGATTATTAAAGTTCGATATAATGTGTGTCCCACAACTAGTTACCATATTTATAAAAAAAAATTGAGATCTCTTTGGATACAGACTCTGATGTGATGTGAGATATAAGCACAATACATAATCTTTTACTTAAAAATATTTCCGCACGGTAGACTGCAAAACTAAATTTACATAAATACTCCTTATTAGAGAAAGATAGGCTATACTATTGTATTTGGACCTCACATGTACTAAAAAATTCGAATTTGTGTATCTAAATAATATCACCCGAACAATAAAGGCCGATGTTGTATTAGGAAGGAACAATAATATCTAAAAAATTCGAAGAGTTTAGTGAGTGATTTGCTTACTCAATTACATTTGAGAGAACAAAATTCACGGAATTTCCCTATTTAAGTTGCGAAAATTTCACAAAACTCTTTTTTTTCACTTGCCAAAAGAATTTTTTCTTTTTCCTTTTTCCTTTTTTCCCTCTCAATTTCCTGTATTTCGTGTTTTTTGCATTTCCCTCCCAAAATCCAAAATTTGTCGCATTATGGTCCCGACTTCAGGTCCTCGGTCTTCCCAGTCCACTCCCACCTTTCGATTTTTCCATTTGTTTTCTCCGGTGCATACAGGAATTGGGAAGCAGAGGCACAGAAGAACTTTCCCCAAAATTGTTGACGAACTAAACATTTGGAGGAGAATTAAAAAAAAAAAAGAAAAAAAAGGGAATGTATAGCTGGAAAAAGCTGGAAGACCTACTCCTCCAAGAAGCGCTTCACAATCTTCGCGCTTGGTTCCACCACCTGCCGCTCCCATATCTCTGACCACCTCTCTCCGCCGTCATTTTCCGGCGTCGACATCGCAACCACCGCCCTAAACGCGTCCGTTGCGTCTAGTCTCCGTAAGTCCCACCCTCCCCCTCTTAACCGTAGGATCTTCCCTATCTGCCTCTTCGCCAGCTGACACGTGTTGTCCTTGATCACCCTCACCGCCTCTTCGTATGCTCCTCTCCGCTCCCGGTCGTCGTCTTCGTCTCTTTTACTTTGTGGGTATTTTTTAAAATACCGAGTGAACTCGGGCACTCCAATCGCCTTTCTCAACCCTGTCGGAACCGCAGCTGGGTCGTGCTTGTCCTGGCCATCCGGGTCGCAAAACTCGGCCAACTCGTCGAACATTCCCGAGTCGAGCATTTCGTCGACTCGCTTTGATAAATATTCCGTCAACACCGCCATCGACACGTCCACCCAAAGAAAACAGCAATTGTACCTGAGCTCGGCCGAGACGGAGGCGTCGAAACCCGGTTCGAAGACATTGGATCCCGGTTCGAACCGTTCCGCGACCATCGCGTGAATGAAGGAGTTTGACCCGCCGACGAGCATCGGCACCTTCCTCCGATTGGTAATGCCGGAAACAACCTGACCGGCGACGGCGCGAAAATCGGCGGGGGTGAAGTCGCCGTCTAGGGGGTCGAACTCGCCGAGGAGGTGGTGGGGGACGCCGAGTCGTTCCGGTAGGGGGAGCTTGTTGGTGGTGATGTCTAGGCCGCGGTAGAGTTGTATTTTGTCGGAGTTGACGATTTCGAAGAAGGGGAAGCGGCTGGCGAGGTCGAGGGAGAGGCGGGACTTGCCAGCGCCGGTGGCCCCCATGATGACAAGAAGCTTGTCTTTTCTTCGTGGGCCCGCTGAGGTGGGGCCGGTGGCCATGTGGGCCGAGCGGCGGGGCCTTTGGGGGAGGTGAAGCGGAGGAGTGGGGTGGTTGTAGAGGTGGTGGAGCGGCGGGAACAAGTGGAAGCGGTGGGAGATATAATTCGTATTGAAATTGAGATTAGAATAATGGAGGGAGTGAGTTGGGAGGGGATGAAGTGTCATAGGAAGAAAGAGAGAAGGACAGGCTGGTAATTTTGTTGAGCTGGGAATATGTGATCAGGTAGCTGCGCACACACTGCACGCACATATACGGACTGTCCAACGGAATAGAGAGAGAGAGAGAGAGAGAGAGAGAGAGAGAGAGAGAGAGAGAGAGAGAGAGAGAGAGAGAGAGAGAGTGGGAGGACAGCTAGCTGGATGATAGTACAATACGATAGGTATGATGAGCAAAACAAAAACAAAAAACGGCAGCTTTTGTGGTGGTGGTGGTGGTGGAGGAGGAGGAGGAGGAGACACGATGCGGCAGAGGAGAATGAAGGAAACGGCAATGGGGTGTTTTTGTCCTGGAGCTGTTGGCTAATGCTGGACTACTATATATCTCGTCATGCTCCGTGCTCTGCGCTCTCTCTCTCTCTCTCCCCGTTGGACGCTTGTTAATTTGCTTCCGGCGTTCTGGTTTTTATTAGCTCTCCTCCCATCGTGCTTCATTTTCTTGTTTATATACTCGCGAGAAATTAAAAACACGTGTTTATATTTTATTTGTGACATATTATATGATTTGAAAATTTAATTTACAAAAATTGATTTTTCTAGCATTACTTATTAAAAAATAAATAAATTTAATGAAAATAGTGGTGTCATGTTTTTAACTATTTCACCAAACTCCATTTAAGAAAAACTAATGAAAAGGGTTTGAAAACTTTGAGTTTTAACGATAAGAACAAAATAAAGGGTAAGTGAATAGTATCATGATTGACTTTTTAGTGTAAAAATGTAATTTTTCGTTAAAATGAACAATACCGAAAGTTTTTCGTTAAAGTTCCCCTCTATTTACCCCTCTCTCCTCACTATTACTAGTTCACACATCCTATGCATAAAAAGAACGGAAAATTTACTTTTAGATCATGATTTGTTTTTTGGGAGTTTTAACAAAACACTCTCGGTACTGTTCACTTTTAACGAAAAACCACATTTATAGCTTTCTCTGGTACTATTCACTTTAAAAATGACTTTTCATTAAAAATGAAGTTTTTTTGAACTTTTCTGTAGTTTTTTTTTTTTTTTTAACAATGGGAAAAAAAGTCCTAACGAGCAACGTCTCGTAGAGATAGAAGACCTACGGGTGGTGAATTTATTTTTCTGAAGAAGAAGCAAGTACAATATCATAGCAATAACAACCGAGTAACTCCATGCTTCGAAGGACCATCAATGGTTGGACCAATTCTGAAAGTAAAGATCGTAGAAATTAAACATACGAAACTCAAATGAGACAATAAGCAAATGGAAACGCGTGCCAATAACTGCGTTTAATACATAATGTATAAGTGTTATCTGAAATGATTGAGCCTCAAGCATTTATAAGTGACTTGTGGTCTAGATAACTCGACCTCTAATGATTCCACGGGAAAACCCTATGCTAGGTCACCAAGCAAACACCATAAAGAAACACCAATTGCCCTCTTAATTCTTTTTTTGGTTCTCTCTTTCACACATCAATTTCTCTGTCATGTTCAACGGTCCATGTATCCCATTCAACCAATACCCTTTTTCAAACCCACAAGTCATGAGTACTCGAGTTTCTAGTACGTATTTACATGTATTTATACACTCATATTGTAAAGTCAAATGTAGGGTGAGTTTGGCGCAACGGAAATGTTGTTCCTTTGTGACCGAAGAGTGTACCAGTTTTGGGACAACCACTTTACAAAGTAAGGGTAATGGTTCGTACGATAGACGTTGCTCCCCCACCTTCCGAGCACTCTCGCAAAACGGAGAGCCTTGTTAGCTTGAAGTCATTTTTCATATTGTAAGGTCAAACCAAGTTTAAAAATGCAGATTCAACCATTAAGTTGGAGAGGAAATTGGATGATGCATGAATTTGCATATTGGTCCTGAGTGAGTTAGGATACGATGCATTATTATTTTCAAAGTGTCACGAGAATTTAGTACAAGATGCATCTTTCTCTTGCTTAACTCTCTTATTTTAAGTAAGTCTTTCAATCGTAATGATTAATTATCTCATGTCCTTTTATTTTAATTTAAGATTGCATACTCCAACCTTCCATTAACGGTCAGGTGCATCCTCCCAAAACCCTTTAAAATCCCAGTTATTGGAAGCACAATTCGACATTACAGAGGGGCTCTTACATTGCATGCCATTCGGGGTTCAAAACCTGCTGGCCAAAATGGTTTCTTATTAAAGTTGAGATTCTACCCCTCCCCTTCTAACATATGTGATCAATGACGAAATCTCAATCCTCTATTTCTTGAGTTAATTATACATATTCATTATTCTTTTAATTTATGAATGTCTTCATTGGCACTATGGTCTACTAGTGTTCTTTTATGCTTATAAGCGGGTTGCCCCAAGTTCGGTTTCCAAAGTCCTGCTCTCTCAAGATTATATTAGTTCATATCTGAAGGCTTAAAATATTTGACAACTTAATAAAGCAAAACAAGAAAATGAGTTTTCTAATGGTTCATGAATTTTAAGTTGGTTTTGCTTTATTAAGTTGTAAAATATTTTAAAACTTTGGATCTAAGCTAATGTAATTTTGTGGCTAATATACATTTGATCCTTACATATCCTCAAAATGAGGACCTTAAGAAAGCATGACCTCATTTTGACAATAGTAACTTGTAATCAAATTCCACGTTGATTTCTATGGTGGTGAATTTTTTTTCAAATTTAGTATTGTAAATTATATTTTGCACTCTCAAATTCGGATGAGGTACAAACTCATACCTTATTTTTTAAACATGGCAACATTATACACAAACTTACAAATTCATTACAATGTTATACTTCCGTTAAATATTCTATTAATACTTCCGTTAATCAATTGGCCGGCAAGCTTATAATGGCGCCCAAACTTGAGAGTGTAAAATATAATTTACCCTAAGGCCTTCTCAAAATTAATATTGTCGCGTGCACACACACACATATAGATATATATATATATATCTATATATGTGTACTTATATATATATATGTGTGTATGTGTGTGTACTTTTATATATATAAAACCAGTTTAGTGTTTGCCAAGTAAGTTGACCCCAAATTGTTTTCTGCATCCTCTTAAAAAAAAATATGGAAAACTTAACTTAGATTAGATTATAATGTGTTAGCAGTGACAAGTAGCTAAAGGCAGCAGCTGCGAAACCCTCCAGCAGTCTTTTCGTCTGGCTTTCTTCTTCCTCTCTTTATTTTTAATAGGTTGCTAACTATTTTTCAAGTATATTATTGGCAAATTGCACTGTCACACTAGTATATATGATATATCCAGTTGTGTTATTTTATTTTTGTTCCACTTCCATGCTTACAAATGGTTTGGTAGCAATACGTTTGCCGGCCAGTTGAATTTAGTGACGCAAACATCAACCAACATGTGGATAAATTTCGACACCTGGAAGTAGGTACGATAATGTATAATAACGTTAATTAATCTTGTTTAGTGATCTATTAATATAGATCATACCTACATCATAGATAATTATCCTCTTAAGCATGCAAAACAGATGGGACAAGCGCGCGCGCGCGCATATATATATATATATACACACATAAACATTGGGAAACATAATAAAATGCTGAAGGCCATGCCGTGACTCCCTGCCTATATAAATAAGTAGTGCATGCTTGTCAACGAAGCGTTTGCTTCACTTAAGGATAAGCGTGGCGATTGGTCATTGGTGACAAACTGTCGATGATGAGGGATAGATAGCTTGCTCTTCAGTTTTGGCGCCGGCGATGGCGTATGTGAGTAGTCTCTCTCACATCGCAATATCACATGGCCATATACGTTTGTTAAGTGGTTTATGTTGCAGATGGTTACGTACTTATTGTATCATCGGCAGTGGATGGTTTGTATGTCTGGATCCTGTTTTAATTTGTTTGTTTTGCATTCCAACATCCGTTCAAGTTAAATGCAACACAAATTGTGTTATCTTGTTTATAATTAGGGATATGTTGCTAATTAATTACATGCATAGTCCACAATACATGTATTTTATAAAAGGGTGTTGTTATTGGTCACAAAAAAAGAGAGTTATTCTACTGTTTTTCGTGACAAAATTTATAAAAGAATTATGCACTATGCAAGTCATTTTGAGAGTAAAATTATGTTTGTGGAGAAGAATTTGCATGTTACGAATGCAATATTAATTTAGTGTTTTTCCGTATGTTATTGTATCATCAGCATAATACCTCAAATGAGGTGAATTGTCTTACCCTCTCATTTCCATACTCTTCTCATCATCTTCTGTTTGGTGTGGTCATGATTAAGCCACATCAACATTTATATTTTTATTACTTTTTGTTTTATTATTTTTATAAAAAAATCAATATAAAATATTGACGTAACTTAACCGTGATCATACAAACAGAAATGGATGAGAATAGTATAAAAATAAAAGGGCAGACAATTCACCTTCCTCCTCAAAAACCCATGCCATTGCCTTGTATGTCGTCCGTACATGGTCAGAATGGTGTCATATAATTGAGCATACTTTGGTGACTGACGCTGGGGCCTCGTTTTGTGACAAGGACTATGGGGATTTGTTGGTGATGACTGTTCTTTAGATTTGATACTTTTTGTAACATTGGCATTACTCAAAGGATCAGGTTCCTCTTTTGAGCAAGGCAAAGGGTTAAGGATCTTCCTGACCAAACCTATCAGGTCGTTGAAATTTTATCTAATAATTACAATTATTATAATTTTTAAAAAAATTCCTGTTTATAACCATTAGATAAAATTTTAACGATCCGATAAACTTCGTCAGGATGATACTTAATCTTTAAATTCAGGATTCTCAAGCGAAGAAAGAGAAAACCCAAAAGCAAAAGAAAAAGAAAATTCAAAATCTTCTTGTCACATCAAACAATCAAATATATGACAGAAATGCGGCGGCAGGGATATCTGACCCACCTCGTCCTAGGATTCACATTATTAGTGATTAGCTACATCAGTTAAAATGTGTATATCGATTGCTTATCCAACAATGTTTTAATAACTAAAAGCTTGCATTATGTACGTGATTACTAAAAAATAATGGAGGTGTATTGTCTGCTCTCTTATTTCTATACTCTTTCTAATTCCTTTTGTTTTATGTGGTCACGGTTAAGCCACGTCAATAATTTATATTTCTATTACTTTTTGTTTTATTATTTTTATAAAAAAATCAATATAAAATGCTAACGTGGCTTAATCGTGACCACACAAATAGGAGGAGATGGGAAGAGTATAGAAATGGGAGGGTAGACAATCTACCTCCAAAAATAATTGTGCTATGTACGTTGCAAGTTTTGCATTTTCTTTATCGCCTTCAAGGATAATATTGTGAAGAGATTCTATTTGGTAACGAAAACCTAATCTTGGTTCTCACAACTATCCAATGAGCACGTCTAGTAGGAAACTGAAAATTGTATAAAAAGAATATCACATATACGCGACATATTTCAATGCTGTTGTGAGGTTGGTGAGTCCCTGCCCTCATTGAGCAAGGTTGGTGTTTGCCGCGACCGGGACAGTTGCAAAGCCAAAGCCAATAAGAAGCAGGTCGATCGGCGACGACGATGATGAACGACAAGACAGTTATATGACTCGTGCTGTGGAAAACTGTGAAAGGTGGTTAGAAATTCTTTGAAATCGTGCCTAAAGTTTTCTAAGATTTAGAACTTTAAATTAAGATATGACTGAGAGAGTCGGTGTTGAAAAGGTGGGATTAAAGCTCAAATAATCAACTTCATCATCATTACCAGTACACTGAAAGCTCTTCCCATTACCCACCATGGTATGAATATTTCCAACGAATTAAACTGCAATTCGTGGAACCCTGAAACCATGACATTGACCGGTTGCTGTTGAAGAATACAACAATTCTGAATCGGTAAATTCACAAAGTTAAATATAATTTATATTGAGTGTTTTTACTCTTTAAATGACTTATATTTTGTGATTTCACTTATAATGATACCGAAATTTTTTTGTGAAAAATTAAGTCATCGTGTGTATGTTGTGCAGTTAATGAACGATATCGATATAATTAGTAGCGAGCTACGTATCGTCTTTCTAATAATTGACACGAAGTCGATGCTAAAATGTGGGTAGATATGAACGATTGTGACAGCAAGGAATTGACCCCAGCAACTTTAATCTAAAAAGGCAGAGAATTGAAGCTTGAAGAGATCCTGAAAATAACGACTTTGGCATTTCGACCGGCCTCAGTCTTTATCTTTGATTTGCAATACGTACTATTTTTTATCCTTTTGACTATAAGTTCAAATTAATCATCTGGAATTGGATTATGGCCCCCTTAAGATTCGATGCATTGGGGCTTAATCAATAATCAATCGTCTTAGTAGGATTAATTTGAATATTAAGTAGGGTTTCAGTTCATTTTCTTTCTAAACATGCGCGTGCATGCAGTTCATCAACCAGCCAATGGGCCACATGTTGCGCGTGGTTCAAGGAATACACGTACGCAGACTTGCGGATGGTTCTTAGGCATTGGCCAAATTTTCTCTCGAAATTTTAAAAAGCTGCCACTTTTTCTTATGAATTTCAGTTTAATCGATTATTTATAAACTTTTATAATAAACTAATTTTCTTCTTGAATTTTAATTTTAATTAATTGTCCCTAAATTTTTATAATTGATCAATTTTTCTTTAAATTTTAACTTTCTCCCTAAACCCTAAACCCTAAACCTTAAAATTCAAACAAAAAAGTGCACGAAGTGAATAGCAGAAGGGAAGAAGAAAAAAACCAATATGTTGTGCATATTAAGAATAAAATTACTTTTTTACTATTATAAAATTAATAGAGAGAAAATTAATCACTTACAAAAATTCAGAATAATTGACTAAAATTAAAGTTAAATGCAAATAAAACGAAAAGCAAGCCACCGATTTAGAACTGTTGACTATTGAATGCTTTTTCTAGTTGAAAAATTAATTCATCAAATCGATTCATATACTTGTCTTCCTCTACACTTAAACTGGAGTTCGTTATCTTTTAAGGACATGGGTCCTCTTCGGATCCATGTATCATAATCCACCAAATTCATGTATTCGGATCATTAAAATTTGATCTAACAACTAAAGTTATTATAACTTTTAAAATGGATCCCTGCTTGTAGCATTTGGATCAAATTTCAATGGCTTGGATATATAGATTTGGTGGATTAGGATAAATGGATCCGGAGAGGACCCATGTCTATCTTTTAAACAATTTGCATGTGCTTGGACTCACTTCGTAAACTTGCGAGATGATCAATGTTTTGTGTTCACATTCCAGAAAATGATATGCACTAATGTGTCATATTGTCATGTCATAAGTAAAGCAGTAAACATTTGTGTGCTTATATTTCTCATCATATAACACATGAGATATAGTTATATACAACGAATAACTCATAAGAGATTGTACACAGAAAGTAAAGATCAATAGATAGCAGCAAAGGAAGGTAGGTTCAATGGGTGACTATGACCCCAACGAGGTGATTTTCTTCCCACTGCATTTCGGTGCTGACCCGAAAGATATGTTCATGCAAAGAAAGGCAAAAAACCTATTCAGATCGTATCTCTTTTGTAAATAATTTAGGTTTCTTTATTAGATACATTACTAGGACCAACACAAATTTGAATTTTAGTGCATTTGATGTGTAAACATATGTGTTTCGAAGTGTTTTTCAAATGATCATTGAAAAGTGTTTTTGATGAAATTGGTCTTAGAATTAATTACTGATAAAAATGCAAGTGAATAATTAAAGAGCATTTGAAGTACTTCCTGCAAGAAGCACATAACTAGTGTTTTTTCTAAAATGCACTTCCGGTGCATGTTCAACTCAAAACACTTTCACCAAAAATGTTTTTAGTCATTTTAAAGTCTCTTTCAAACATGCCTAACAAATATATGTCTCAACTGCCTTTTTTTAATGTGTCAAATGCATTTTTGGGAGCGGTAAAATATTTAATTATGATTAATATACTTTAATTTTTATTGAGAAAAATGACTTTTAGATATAATGCATATCTTCCAAACGAATCATATGACTTACAACATAAAAGATTTTATTGAAAAAAATTATAAATGAAAAGTAAAATATTTTTTGGAGGTATTTTGTGCGCTCTCATTGCGATAAATTTCTAGCTCCATCTTTGTTTGAGATTACTCTTGGGCGGCACAAGTTGACAACTAAAAAATGCCAAAGGGTCACTAACTACTAATCACATCCCTTAAACAAGTATACTAAAAAATCCACAAGCAAGATGAAAGAGACACATACTACAAGCTAACGATAAAAACTAAAACTAAAAAACGACACGATTATACTGTTTCTGGTGAACGACACGGATTATGTTTTTTTTAATTACACAAACTTGGTTAGAGTATTTTATTTTTCTCCACTTGGCTTAATACGGATTAACACTGCATTTGTTGGTCATCTTGACATGTACAGTGAATGGTCGCCGCACTTATCATGATGAAGTGTTGTGTTTAGTTCTTCTTTTAAGAGAAGATTAGGTGATTAAATCATTATTTAAACACAAACATAATACAAACAAAGAATTATTGTTAGTTTATGGAGTTTGGAAGATGGGTTTGGTTTACTGTTCATATTTAAATATTTGGGGACAACCCAGGTTTCCAGTTGGAGTGCTGTTGAAATGGAAGTCAAATGGAATATGGCTTTTCAATTGTTAAAGAGTGCCACTATTTCTAATGACTAATTAAGATTTATTTGTAATCACATATTACATAATATAATAACAAGAAGAGAGTTCTTCACAACATTTCAAAACAGTCATTATGTATTTCAAATTTATCCTAAGGCAATTGAAAGTTCGTATAAGAAGCGCATGATAATATTTTAGGCTGTTTTGAGAAGTGCTTTTAAATGATTGAAAACGGTTCTATAGAAAGTAATTTTGAAAACTAGTGCTTCTTGCAAGAAGCACTTCAAGTACTTTTTCAAAATTAACTTACATTTTTACTAAGAATTAGTTTTCAAAATATTTTCTCTAAATGTCCTTTCAACATTTTATAACACTTCTCAAACAAGTCATTTGTGAGTAGCAATAACAATACATTAAAAAGAACTACAGAAAAGAAATATGAGTTTGAAAGGGCCAATTGGGCTTTAGTCTTTAAGCCCAATAATCTGCCTAAGGCCCATTCCGTTGGAGTTGAATCCCACGGTGACCCAATTGGGCAGAAAGCCGAAACAACTATCATATAGACCCAACGTTAGGTGATCTATACAATACTATGTGATGATTTAGGGTTTGTTTGGTATCCTATTTGAAATTTTTTATAATTTCTCAAAATATTTCTTAAAAATTTTTCTTGAAAACAATTTTATTTAAGACTCAAAAAAACTTGTTTGGTATGCAATTTAAAATTTTTAAATCTTACAACTTAAACTTGACAAAGATATCCAAAAAGAGTGGGTCGAGAGAGAAAGAGGAGAGAGAAGGAAATAAAGTAAGAGATGATTGGAAGAAAAAGAAAGAAGTGAGAGAATCGGAGGAGATAGAGAGGAAGAGGAGTGAACCGAGAGAATGAAGAGAGCAGATTGGAGGAGAGACGAAAAAGGTAAAAAAAAAAAAAAGAGAAGGGGGAGAGAGAAAGAAGAAAAGAGAGATAGCTTTGGAGTGAGAGGGGAGGAGGGAGAGAAAAGAAAGGAATGATTTTAAAGTTAAAAACTCTAAAAACTCATCTTTTGTGTTTTTAGAGAATAGACTATATTTTTTTTGTTAGTCTTGAGTTCAGTTTTTGAAAATAATCATACCAAACAAGTTTTTAAGGTCTAAAACTTGAAAATTGTTTTTGAGTTTAAAAAGTTGGATTCAAGTAGAATACCAAACAGACTCTTAAATTCTTGTAATCCAGCAACACCCGTTGATTAACGAAGTCAACACCCACAAACTATTGGAAGTAGAGCTCCAATTTCCCCTTATTTTTTTCCCTCGTTAAAAGGAAAAATGAATTTATGAGCTAATGAAAATAGATTAATGTTTTCTGTATCAAATTCGAAGATAAAAGCTTGTATTGAGTTTATCAGATTACGTCTTTTTTATGGCATCTCTCACAAAAATATGAAACCCTTATATGTTTTATATCTCATCCAACTCTACGTAATCCCATTCGATATGAAAATTCCATAGTAAAAAATAGTCCTATATAATATTTTTTCGATTTTCACCTTGGTCCCTGCCCAAGCTCTAGAAAGTCCGGTACAAATTTAGATAATCATGACAATTTCTCGTCAACTCCTTGAGAACGTCATATATTTCTTAGTTTCACGGTGCCTCTCTTCTAAAGAATAAAGAAAAAGTCAACAGCATAAAGTAAAGTGAGTTACAAAGTTCAAAGTTGAAGTAAATTATTTTAAGTTTCAATTGGCAAATTAGAGCAAATATTGAATTTTAGAGGATAAGTCAATAATTAAGGCAAGATTATGTTCTTCTCGTTTTCTTCGGTATAAGCAAATCAAAGAGCAACGCACTGCCCGTGGTCAACGAGATGGCTCCTGCAAACAAATGAACTTGTTTGCCGAAAAGCACGAACTTTTGAACATCAGACGTTGAATCCACTCGACTTTCCAAAAGCCAGTTCATCCATAGCCATGATCCCTTCTCCAACTCCGAATTTTCGACCACCCGGCCCTCCTCCGTTTCGCCGGAAATCTATCTCTCAGATGAAACATACACAAAAGCAGAAAAAGGACTAAATTTCTCTCCGTAGGTCTTTTACAATGTGATTTCTTACAACAACAACATGCGATCAAGAACAGCTGTGGAACTTCTGAAGGCCATGAGTGATATCGAAACGCAGTTGGATAAGGCCAGTCTGCCATTTCTGCTTTCTGCAAAGTGCTTTTGCTTTTGTGACATTGCAGCACTTTGAAGCTCTATCCAGATGGTTTTCACTGCATTCTTCAAGGGGAGCCCGATGACAGAATTTTCACTGTCCTTGACGACATTGTAACATGGCTTGATTCCCGGTGCTTAATTTTATTCGTCAGACATGACGCGTTTATTGATTTTTGGTCTCCTTGATTGAATTACCATTCAAAAGCTGGATATGCCATGGACTATATATATCCGGGTTTTGGTCTTTCAGAAGGATTGCATGGTTAGACCCAAGCTTTGATCAATTAGCTGATGATGTTATTGAACAGTATACACCAAGATTAAAGGTGTTACACTGATTAGCATCTTGATCATCAGATACTACAATCCTACATTATTATCTTTTAGCGTAATTAATTGAAAAAGGTCTTGCTTTGCATATTTCGACAGGAAATAAGTATTATCAGGGATCTTAGACTGATTAATTCTTCCTAAAATTTGTTGGAAATTCAAATAAAAACAGGTTGTTAAAGCAAGCTGTTAGTTTCTTTCCAGGTTGTTCACCTACAACTACAAACATCATTGCTCCCTCCATCTGTTAGCCGAAAGCTGATTACAAGACAATAGTGTGCTGCCATGTGATGTGCTAGCCGAAAGTGTGTTGATTGCAAACTGGAAAGATAGCTGCATATGTGTGCTAGACTGTCCAAAGTTCATATGATCTGTTTGTGTGTGCTGTTGTGTTTATTTTATTAAAAGCACTTGAGTGGTCCTTCATTTTTTGCTTGTATAAATAAGCCTCTCGTAAGGCTTTAGAAAATGTCTCTGATTTGTCATTCCATTTCAGAAGTGTGTTTGCAAACTCTTTTAAATATATCAAAGTGCATTGTTTGCCGAAGCTTGTAGCTTCCCTCATTTCTCTATTTCTTTGTCCAATTTTATTGAGAGTGCAAAGTGAGAGGTGTGATAGAGTTTGTAAACTTATTACCCACATATTTTAGTATTGAGTTAGTAAACTCTTTTGAATACCAACAATTGGTATCAGAGCCAGAATACCATTCTGGCAAGTGCAGCAGTTATGGCGTCCAACTTAGTGCAGCTCCAAGTTCCCACATTGAAGAAAGAAAATTATGAAAGATGGTGCATCCAATTCAAAGCATTGTTTGGATCACAGGAGCTATGCGAAATAGTCAGTAGTGGGTATGTTGTACCCACTGCCGAACAAGAAGCCGCATATATTGTAGAACAAAGGAACACTCTCAAGGACTTACGAAAGAAGGACGAGAAAGCGCTGTATCTTCTATACCAGGGTCTGGAAGATTCAATGTTCGAGAAGGTTGCATAAACAACAACGAGCAAGCAAGTATGGGACATACTCAATACAATCTACAAAGGAGTAGATCGAGTCAAGAAAGTGAGGTTACAGTCACTTCAAGCAGATTTTGAAACTGCTTACATGAATGAAGGGGAGAGCATCTCCGACTATCACTCAAGGCTCATTGTGATAGTAAATCAGATGAGGAGAAATGGCGAGAGACTCGATGAAGTACGAGTTGTGGAGAAGATACTCTGGTCACTCACATCTAAGTTTGAGCATGTGGTGACTGCCATTGCGAATCCAAGGATTTGGAGGCGATAAGCGCAGAGGAGCTACTAGGATCCCTCATAGTTCACGAGCAACGCATTCAGAAGAATGCAAGCCCCACAACGCTAGAGTAAGTTTTGGAGTCAAAGTTGAATATTAACAAACCAAATGGAGGTTGTGGGCAGTGGAACTCACGTTGTGGGAGTTCATCCAACCGTAGCCGAGGACGAGCCTGAGGAAGAGGTCGAGGCTATGAACAAAACCAAGGTCAATCTCAAGAGTGGAGATCTACTCGAGGAAATGCGCATATCCAATGTCACACTTGCAAGCAATATGGACATTATGCAAATGAATGTTCATATAAAAATGGTGAGCATGTCAACATGGCAGAATCAAATGGAAATGCTGGTGAGGAATTTACAGTCTTACTAGCACACCATGATATCAGTAGCCAACAAGATGTTTGGTATTTGGACTTTGGTGCAAGCAACCACATGTGTGGAAAGAAAGAGTTTTTTTTCCGAACTCAAAGATGGGCCTTATGGATCTGTGAGTCTTGGTGACTCCTCAAAGTTGCCAGTTGAAGGCAAAGGAAAGATCAAAATCATCCAGAAGAATGGTAGAGAAGAAACATCTCCGATACCTATTACATATCAGGTATGAAAAGCAACATTCTGAGCATTAGTCAACTGCTCCAGAAAGGGTATGTTATACATATGGAGGATATGTTTCTCACTCTCAGGAGAAAGCTTATTGCACGTGTTCAAATGTCAAAAATCCGAATGACCCGTTGAAGTTGAACACAAAGATTGGGAGTTGCAACAATGGTGTAATGGAAGATGAGTCATGGAAATGGCATCTTCAGTTTGGCCATCTTCATTTCAATGGCCTAAAGTTGCTGTCAAGTGAATGAATGGTTCGTGGTCTATCTCAGATTGAAGCCACACGCCAAGTATGTGAAGGTTGTATGCTTGGCAAGCAAGCACGACTATGATTCCCTGATGGTGATACATGGAGAGCAAAGGCACCACTGCAGATGGTACACACGGATATATGTGGTCCATTGGATCCTATGTCTTATGGAGGTAATAGGTATTTTATTATTTTCATTGATGATTTTAGTAGGAAAACTTGGGTTTATTTTCTCAAGGAGAAGTCGGCTGCCCTAAAAATCTTCAAGGAGTTCAAGGCACTCACAAAGGTTGAAAACACCCACAAGTTTGTGGCTGTGAGATCAGATAGAGGTGGAGAGTACACCTCCAATGCTTTCCAAGCATACTGCAAAGAGCAAGGAATTAGACATCAACTGACTGCTGCCTATACACCACAGCAAAATGGGATAGTCGAAAGAAAGAATCGAACCATCCTTGACATGACAAGGTCTATGCTTAAGGAGAAGAATTTGCTAAAAGAATTGTGGGCAAAAGCTGTAGCTTGTTCAATTTATTTATTGAATCGATGTCCAACAAAGAGTGTCAAGAGGATGACACCACAAGAGGCTTTGAGTGGATACAAGCCGAATGTTGCACACCTAAGAGTTTTTTGGGTGTGTTGCATATGCTCAAGTTCCAGAAGCCAAGAGAATGAAGCTTGATGATCGAGGTGAAAAGTGTGTGTTTGCGGGCTATAATGAAAAGTCTAAGGCATACATGACACGCCTTGATTTTAGGAGCATTGATTCTAGGATTGGGGTATATCAATACAAGCTCTATAACCCACTAACTGGTAAACTAGTGGTTAGTAGAGATGTCATCTTCAGTGAGGAAGAGGCATGGAAGTGGAACAACAAAGAAGTCAGTAAAGAGAAGATCGTCTCCACTGATTTTGAAGAACCAGAAGTTGTACCACCTGTTGAGCAACAACCTGCTCAAACAACCACAACAACTCCATTGCACAGAACTGCAAGGAGTGGTCCTACATCTAGTGAAGAAAGCAGCTCCTCAACTCCAGTGAGGCTAAGAAGTCTCACTGAGATATATGGACAAGAAGAAGAAGAAACCAACATTTTCTGCTTGTATGCAGACCACAAGCCTCTCTCATTCAATGAAGTTGTGGAAGAAGATCGTTGAAGAATAGCCATGGAGGAAGAAATCCATGCCATCGAGAAGAATGACACTTGGGAGTTGACAAGGCTCCCACAAAATCAGAAGGCTATTGGTGTCAAGTGGGTTTACAAGATCAAACGCACTGTAGATGAGAGTGTGGATCGATACAAAACAAGGCTTGTAGCAAAGGGCTACAAACAGAAGTATGGAGTGGACTATGATGAAGTCTATGCTCCAGTTGCAAAACTTGACACGGTAAGATTACTAATCTCTCTTGCCGCTCAGCATAAATGGAAAATTTATCAATTAGATGTCAAGTCAGCCTTCCTTAATGGAGTTCTTAAGGAAGAAGTGTACGTGGAACAATCAGAAGGCTTACAAGTACAAGGAAAAGAAGATAAGGTGTATCGTTTAAAGAAGGCTTTGTATGGCCTCAAGCAAGCACCACGAGCTTGTTACTCAAGGATTGACAACTACCTTCACCAAAATGGATTTCAGAAATGTCCATACGAGCATTCAGTTTACATGAAGAATGGTGCAAAAGGGGAGTTCTTAATTATTTGTCTTTATGTAGATGACTTTTTGTTTACAGGAAACAATGAAGCAATGTTCTGTGAGTTCAAGCAATCCATGTTCAGTGAATTCGAGATGACTGACAATGGATTAATGTCATACTTTCTTGGCATAGAGGTGAAGCAAGAAAGTGACGGTATCTACATCTTTTAACAAAAGTACATGAGAGATATATTGGAGAAATTCAATATGGACAAGTGCAATATTGTCAACACTCCAGTTGCAACTGGATTGAAGCTGTCTAAGGAAGGAGAAGATGAGTTTGTAAGCTCAACCGTGCACAAAAGCTTGGTTGGAAGCCTAAGGTACCTTACAATCACAAGACCTGATATAGTTTATGGTGTTGGACTCGTGAGTCGATACATGGAAACACCAAGGGAGTCTCATTGGCTGGCTGCTAAGAGAATTTTAAGGTACATAAGAGGTACTCTAAACTATGGTCTGTTTTATAATTTTGGTGAAGATGCAAAATTATTTGGTTATTCAGATAGTGATTGGGGAGGTGACCAAGATGAAAGGAAAAGCACAACTGGCTATGTGTTTTTTCTAGGATCAATAACTTTCTCATGGAGTTCAAAGAAGCAATCAATTGTTGCTTTGTCATCATGTGAAACCGAGTATGTTGTTGTAGCCTCAACAGTGTGTGAGGCAATTTGGTTAAGAAATCTGTTGAAGTCAGTGTGTCATCCACAAGTGGAATCGACTGTGATTCATGTGGATAACATGTCTGCAATCAAGCTTGCAAAGAATCCTGTTCAACATGGAAGGAGTAAGCACATGGATACCAGGTTCCATTTTCTGATGGACCATGTGAAGCAAAAGACAATTGAGCTTGTCTATTGTCACACGAAAGAACAAGTGGCTGACATCTTCACTAAGCCACTGTCAGTTGAGCCATTCAAGTTGCTATGTGAAATGCTAGGCATAAAGGCGTTTTGATTTGAGGAAGTGTGTTGGAAATTCAAATAAAAACAAGTTGTTAAAGCAATCTGTTAGTTTCTTTCCAGGTTGTTCACCTACAACTACAAACATCATTACTCCCTCCATCTGTTAGCCGAAAGCTGATTACAAGACAGTAGTGTGCTGCCATGTGATGTGCTAGCCGAAAGTGTGTTGATTGCAAGCTGGAAAGATAGCTGCATATGTGTGCTAGACTGTCCGAAGTTCATATGATCTGTTTGTGTGTGCTGTTGTGTTTATTTTATTAAAAGCACTTGAGTGGTCCTTCATTTTTTGCTTGTATAAATAAGCCTCTCGTAAGGCTTTAGAAAATGTCTCTGATTTGTCATTCCATTTCAGAAGTGTGTTTGCAAACTCTTTTAAATATATCAAAGTGCATTATTTGCCGAAGCTTGTAGCTTCCCTCATTTCTCTATTTCTTTGTCCAATTTTATTGAGAGTGCAAAGTGAGAGGTGTGATAGAGTTTGTAAACTTATCACCCACATATTTTGGTATTGAGTTAGTAAACTCTTTTGAATACCAACAAAATTATGAACGACAGGAAGACCGGAGTTGAAGGGGTTTCCCCGCTTTATACTGGGGCAGTCCATGCGTGGCGCGGTTACTCTCAAGGTGCACTTAAGGGAACCATATGCATGGGGTGGAGTTCTTGTGGCACCAATGTGTAAAGTAAGCCAGTTGTTGCTCTAGTATACACATTAGCTGCACTACAAACTAGGATTCATTCATTTCGATTTCAACTTTCCTTTATCATGAAGTTCTGTCGTACCTTGTAGCTCAGTTGAATATAAAGGTTTCCATGTATAGAGCAAAAGGTTGAGTCTCGTTGTTAAGAATCATTGTTTTCCTTGTGATGACCTCATTAGGCTTTTATGCGAGCCCTCATTAGGAATTTACAGGAATCATCTGCCGATTTGCAGACATCGCAATGTCTTGACAAATCAAGAAAGCAGCCATTCGAATATAGTTTCTTGTGTGCAGAATTTTCTACAAGTTGATTCCCGACGTTGCAAAACCAAATTTTACTTTGTCTAGAACATTGTTTTTCATTATGGAAAATTTTCTTGCCTTGAGTTGCCGAAAGATTGCAGAGGACGTAACACCTCCAGCGGCCGAGCTGAAGATATTAACTCTCATGTCAAAAGTTATGCGGAAAGAAAAGCTTGTCCCACAGAATGAATTAGTGGAGCTGGCCTTCAGAGACCTTCGAAAAGGGGAAATGGTTCGTCTTTCATTTCATCTATCCACGTGAATTCACTTGTATGAAAAATGTGATGGATACGGATTGGTGTAATATCAAAACATCTTTACCTGCTTTCAGAGGATTCGAATTTTGGTATCCAATGGAGATAACTGAGTCAATGTTTGCTCATCCCTTGTCAAGCAGTCTACAATGTGATATGTTACAAGGACAACGTGCGGTTAAAAACTACAGGCTACTTACGATATCGAGATGCAAGTGGAGAAGGTCAGGTTCAGTTGTATTTTGTGTCGGATGTGCATCCATTCTTACCTATTGCTGCTTGATGCGTTTGTTGTTATGTCACGGACTAACAAAATTGGAGATATGTCAGGTTTCAGCGCCACTCCTAGTTCTTCATGGAGCTGCAGAATAGGTGATTGATCCCCTGGTGAGCCAGTTTCTCTATGAGAAGGCCTCTAGCAAGGATAAAACCCTAAAACTCTACCCGGAAGGTTATCATTCCATTCTCGAAGGAGAACCAGATAACACCATTTTTACCGTCCTTGACGATATTATCTCTTGACTCGATTCCCATTGTTTCCCTACCTAGCTGTACCCGTTGATTCTGTGTAATCTACCATTTGATCCATTGGTTTTGTTTTTCTTTTTACTATCTCTGGTCAAAAACTGCATATATGTTAGTTTATCTATATTTTAAACAATATGGGATTGTAAGCTCATTCGTTGTCTGCAACACGGTGATCACAGATTCGTCATACATGCAAGTTGTCTCTAATCATTTGTGGCACGTTTACGTAAGGGTAATCGGCATTCGGAAACGGAATTGAATTCCGATTACGGAATACTCTAGTGTTTACTAAATTTGAGGTAATCAAAATTTAGTGGGTCCCACGCAAATTTTGGAATCCAATTCCAAAATTTGGAGGAATTGGACTCCTAACAATTTGATGGTATTTGGATTGCGGAGGATTGAGGGAGTGAGGAATCCATTTTTCTTACCCATTGTGCCCATGCATAAAAGTTGAAATTCTAAAGAAACCCAAGCTCTCGTCCCCAGTGTTATCCCTCTACTTCTCCCTCACCACCGTCGCACATCCCTTGCCCTTCCCAGGACACAGACCCGACCACCATCATCTTCCACAACAATTAAACCACAAAAGTTGATCAAACCACAAACCAAGAAGAACCCTAAATTATCCGCCACAAGCGCAACTCGCTCATAGGACTTGAGAGCTCTGAGCGACTCCTTGAAACTTTTCAGCACCGACTGGGAGAGAAGCCTTTCAGTTTTCGAAATGAGGTTGTCCTCCGAGTACTCATCCGTCATCTCCAAATACTTTCCGACGCAACGTAACGGCACGACGTTGGAGGAGCTCAGGTCGATCTTGATGCCGTAGCAGAACTTGGCGGCAATCTCGAAGGTCTCGGAACCGCCGGGGAAGTCCAAGAGGGATATTTGGCACTGGACTTCTTCGATTTCGTCGGTGTCAACTTGCTGGTGGGGGTTTGATGGGTTCGTCTCTTGCTATGTGATCAGGTTGTGAAGCTTTCGACTTTTCGACATGAGAGGGAACTGTAAAAAATCAGAAAAATTTGAAGTTGTTAGCTGAAATTTTTTGTGGTGGAAGGAGTTGAAATGCAGAATGTGCTCTCCAGGTGTTCGATGAAATGACCTGTGAAGATGGAAGGTCATTTCTACTCTAAAAAAAATGTAACAATTTTACTAAAGAAAAATTCTCTCTAAAAAAAAATGAAAGAGTAAAAGTTTTGCTAAAAATAATTAGCAAATAAAATAGATTAGTTAAGCAGGGGTACTTTAGTAATTATATTAAATTTTATTCCGATTCATATGAATTAGTAAACAGTTTATATAGATCAATGTCATTTGTACTCCGATGCCAGACAGTTTTGGTAAACAACTTCAATAGGAATCTAATTCTGATCCAGCTCATTCCAATTCCCCCTCAATTCAATTCCTCCTCAATTCAATTCCTATCAATCTGATTACGGATTAGTAAACGTGCCGTTGAAGTAGAACAATGAGCGCTGTTGAATCTTACAATACTAAACTCTCATTATGCCCGTCTAACGAACTGTGATCACCAGCCTCATCTCACGACATGTGAGAGGTAGTTTTTTTTTATCACGCGAGCTCGGGTGTGTTCTTGATTTTTCTTTTGAAATTGGTTTTTTTTTTTTTGACGGATCTTTTGAAATTGGTTATTCACTTCATATCCCTTAAAAAATATAGTTGTTGCTGTAGTACGTGACTTCAATCCATTACTTAGAGGTGTATATAAAAATAATTATGGTCAATGTATTTATTTTAGGGCCACACGCCTATTTTTATATCTTTATTTTAAGAGCACTATAATAGGTGAGTGGTAAAAAATTAACAAGGATATATAAGAAATATAAGGGTTTATGAATAACACTATCTTTATTTTGTTATCTTCATGACATTTTCCTAATCTTGTCTTATTATAAATTTAGATTACGGGAAAAATTTAAAGATTATTGCTACAATTAAATCTTAAAAAAAAAAAGGAAAATTAGTTCAACAAAAAAAATAATAAAAAAAAATCAGCAAAAGAAACTGTACCACATTTTATGTTTTAGTTCGGTAGGGAACCACTGATCCAGAGCTCTGACCCAGAAGCTGAAGACAAGTAGTTGATTCTCTGCGATTATCCCTCAGAAACTCCAAAAATCGCAGTCTTAAGGAGTTTATTAAGCGATCGGCATTCCACAAGAGGGCTCGTCGTCTTCGTTAGGCATCCATGTCTCTGTTAAACCAGCTCTTCAACCGAGGCGTTTTCGGCACAAAATGGTTGGTGAATCCCATCCTTTTATGTGTTTGTTTAAATTAGTCAAATTAATCATCTGGGTCTCCTTGTTCTTTGCTTATCACGATTTAATTTCGTAACTAATTATCCAGAATTTTTAGTTCTTTTGGTCAAATTTTAGTTATCAATATGTTGTCGAAATTCTTGATTTTGTGAGGTACCCAATATTCAACAAAGCATATTACCATCTGGGTTTCTTTGATTATTTCATTAGTATACCTGTGGAAATACTTCGATCGGTTTTTTCTTTTTTTTTTGCATTTCTGAGCTGTTGGCACTAAATGGTCATTGTTTTTAGTAAATTGGTTGTTTGTTAACTCTGCCGGGTGTAAAAATTTGGAGACTTGGAGTCAAATTTCTAAACGTTTGCAATGCTGTTGTAATAAGGGGTCTAAATCCTTAACCTTGCCGGGTTTTTTTTTGTAGCAAAACATGTTTGAATTTGGGTATTTCACGCATCAAATTACTGCAAAACAAGAGAGATGTGCAACTCAAAAATATGCGCAAGGAGATTGCACAGTTTTTGCAGGCTGGCCAAGAAGCAATAGCCCGAATTCGGGTACAACTTTCAAAATTGTACCGAAAAAATTTCGATGCCTATTTGGTTGGAGTTTGTTGCATGTTTGAATTGTTATGGATAATTGTGGTGAACATTTGATAATGGTCAGGTGGAGCATGTTATACGAGAGCAAAACATTTGGGCTGCTTATGAGATATTGGAGCTGTTCTGTGAATTCGTCCTTGCACGGGTTCCCATTATTGAAAGTCAGAGGTAAATTCGTTAATAGCTGATAATAGTTTCGGCTTTAGATAACTTCTGATACTTAGCCTCTCTTGTTATATATGCATGTAAAGACTTGGTGCATTACTTAAAATATGTCTTTGGAGTCTGTCATTGTTGTTTGTTTTAAACAGTAGGACACGAAGACACGAAATACTAATGCAAGTTGGAATACTATGAGCATTGCGGTTTCCTTTAACCCGCAGGTATATTGGATCTGTGTTATTTTTGCGCATATTTATATCAATATATTTAGTATCTAATGACAGGGAGTGCCCAACGGAATTACGAGAAGCTATATCGAGCATAATTTTTGCTGCTCCAAGATGCTCAGATGTTCCAGATTTAATGCAGATCACAAATTTGTTTACAGCAAAATATGGGAAGGAATTTGTATCAGCTGTGTCTGAGCTTCGTCCTGATTCCGGTGTCAACAGAACAGTTACGTGGTTTTATTGCATATGTAACAGTGAGTCTTTGAAGAACAGCATCATATTTGTAAAAAGAAACTGATACCACTTTTTCAATTCGTTTTATATGATTTTGGCAGATAATTGAAAAGCTTTCAGTTAGTGCTCCCTCCGGAGAGGCAAGGCTTAAGGTATTGAAGGAAATTGCAAAAGAGTACAAGCTGAATTGGGATTCTTCTGACACTGAAGCAGAGTTTAGTAAAAAGCATGAAGATCTGCTGGTACTTTTCCAACTTAAGTTCTTTTTCCTTATTCAAAGTGATCAGTTGTAGCTTAATCTTCTGACATTATTTGTGTCTTTGAAACCATGATTAGGCACCTTGACATATATAGTTTAGTTTTGTAATCGTCAATGGATGCAACTTCTCATGATACGTGAATTCCTTGTTGTGCTGCTTGTGCTTTCAGTCACAAGCATATTCATGATACAGGAATTTCTTGGTCTTAATTTGTGATCTTAGTTAACAATTATCCTTTTTATTGTTCTATATGGGATTTAGTAGTTTGATAGGGAATTGGATTTTCAATTGGATAGATTTCAAATAACATTTGAAGTTGGACTCACATCATGAAACCATATGTTATTAGGAGATATTTATTTTATTTACACTGATTACAAAAATTTTGGACTTTTTCTCATTATTTGTAGGGTGGACCGAAGCACATAAGTGGTGCTGCTGCACCTTCTCAAGCTCCCGCAAAACATATCACATTTAGTTCCCCGCCTGCTAATGGGGCACATTCTATTGTGCCTGCAGATATTAAACAAGAACCTCAATACCTTCATGCTCCAAGATCTTTAAGCAAGACACCATCGTTCGCTAATGAGATTCAACCATCAGCGAATGATGATAAAGCAAGACCAGTTAATGAAACCAAAGGGGAGACAAGACCACAATCGTCTGATATCCTCGAGAGAGCTCGAGCTGCCATTGCCTCTGCTGAGCGTGCATCTGCTGCTGCCCGTCAGGCTGCAGAGCTGGTTAAGTCCTTATAGTGCTCAAGTGAATCATTTGGATACGTTACTAATTGCAAAGAAAGTGCTGAGGTTTTAACCGTACCCATGAATACGATTTGTATATTTGTATCTTGTGATCTGAAAAACTCAATAGTTTTTCTCTATCATTCACCAATTGTTATTGTTGCAATCGCTTTTGCTACAATATATTTTGTGTTGTGATTGACCGGAGGGCACCTGCTCTGGCTTTTGCACCGACTCCTAAGATTCTTAAGCTTTAAGGCTCGTCAATGAACCGTGAGCCATTAGTTGTGCTTGTGATTTGCATATTTTCATTCGTCAGGTGGGAGTGGAAGGCCATCTGATTACATACCAGAATTAAGTCAGTTGTGTGGATTTTTCTTTTTTTCGGAATGTTTGATTATATAGACTAATCATATTCAGATATTGTCCTTGATAATTATAATATAGACCCGGAATGCTGCAATGCACGCATCAAAATTTGGATCGAAAACGGGTGTTTGTAGCCCTCACTGAATGAGTAAACACAGAATTAATGTCTTCCAACAACACCGGATGCTTATGTATTCGCTTGTTGTTGTGCCAATAAGGTTCCTCTTTTCTTCTATTCATGTGGCGTTTTTAATAATATATATGCTCGGGCCTTGCCTAGTTTAGGGTTTTAATAACGGAAGAAGAGATTGCTGTGTGGTTGGATCGATGTTCAAAATATTCGTTTCACACAAATTTGTAAAATATGAGAAAGTCTAACTAGTCAGGACTCAAACATTGTTTGTTTAATCATGTAACATTTGTATATTCTCTTTAAAGTAAACATAGATTACTTATTACACTAGTAACTCGCCTGGTAATTTACTTTCTTTTTTCCGAAACTAGAACCGTATATATGTATGAGGAGAACAACGGTAACATTAAATTTGCAAACATTGATTGGTTGCAAAACAACCAAAAAAAAAAGAAGAAGATGAAAGCCAAGGAATTGGATCATCTCTGAGGCAAAGCCTCGAGATCCTCTTGACCTAATAACACAGACTGTTGAATTTTGATCCAACGACTATAAACAGGAGGATTTCTCTAAAATTATAATAATTCTAGCCGTTAGATCAAAATTCTGGCATGTGTTAGTGGGTCAGAAGAATCCCGAGGCTTCGCCTCGGAGAGGATCCAATTCCGAAAGCCAAACCCTAAACTGTACAAAAGGAAAAAAGTTTGACATGGATGATCTGAACAAACCAAAACATTCTTGTTTGCTTTCCCAGAGAGTCCGATCCGATCTACAACGACACTGCTATTTATCTATAACAGCTGCTGCCACAGCCTGATGAACCTCGATCTGATAACCCTAGTGCCCTAGCCTAGAGGCTAGACCTCATTACACAAGGCTGCACTATTGCATATATAATAGACATGCTATATATTTAACCTAGCTAGCTGCTAGGCTAACGATAAAGGTGACAGTACAGTGGTAAGGAGAGAGTTTACATGACCTGATGGTGGGTATAGTTGTACAGGACAGAGATTCCAGCCGGATCTTCCCAACAAGTTCTAAGGATTCGGAGATTTGGACTTTTGAAATTTGATTCAACGACTACAATTATTATCATTTTTAGAAGATCCCTCTGTTTATAGCTGTTGGATCAAATTTCAATAGTCTGGATATCCGGATCCTTAGGATTTGGTGGGGTGAGATCTAGCTGGAATCTCTATTCAGTTGTACATATATATATATCATAGATAGAGAGTCACGCTTCTCTCATGCAAAGACTAGGATTCTCTCCCCTCCTCTTCTCTCACATTCTCTATTTTGCCTTTCTCTTTCTATATAAATTAATATAAGATGCTAACGTGGCTTAACCGTGACCGTTTAAATAGAAAAAGAGAAAAGAAGAGGGGAAAAAAAGGGGAGAGAATCCTACCCCCCATGCAAACACAAAACCCACGTCGATTTCTCAAAAGACAACAGTACTCTTTAATTAAGTACTCATGCATGAAACTTCAGCAAACACTTCTGAAGGGCACACTTACAACAATTAGCCGTACGTTTATATTCACTGTGTCTCTGTGTCTGCGTCGTGACAAAGATGTAACATTGTTGGGTTAGCATTTAGCAGCATGCATGAGAGAGAGAGAGAGAGAGAGAGAGAGAGAAAGAGAGTTATAATTAGACAGCTATACGTATGAGGTAATATATATCACACCAAAAAAAGAACACCTGGTTTGAATCATAACATGCCATAAGAGGTGGTGGTGGTGCTCAACCGCGTGATCTTCACCAACAACCCACATTGATATTGTGGAACTGAACAGTCGTTTTCGTCTTGAATTTCGTTTTAAACCCCTAATTCTCCATTGGTCGCTTGCTTTAGACCTCCCAGCTGTACCTTCCACTACGAATAATCATTGCATCCCCATGTGGGGATACACACATACCCTATAATGTATCTTGATCATATAAAATTAATAATCGAAATTATTTAATTTATTAATCTTCATTTAAGATCACATGTACAAAATAAATAATTTGAATTGGAGATTTTTCAATCACCTAAATGTATCAAATAAATGAACGGTTCTATATGTTACTTAGTACCTACATTGTTGATTTATTCTATACATTTAAATAATTAAATGATCTCCGATTGAAATGATTTTGAATGAGTGATCTCCAAATGAGAATTAAGAAATTAAATGATTCTGATTTTGAAATTTGTACGATTAATATACGTTATTTGCAACGAAAAATGAGCTCATCCCTATGTTGTGTTTGGCTCATACATTTGTGAGTAATTATGAGTCATGTGTTGACAACAATTGAAGACATGGTGACTACCACAAGCAAAGTTATACTTTATAGACTAGGTATAGACTTTAGTGCATGCTAGGTAGGCTAGGTGATGATTATGTCATGTGAACTTAAGACTTTTTGGTCTTAGTTGTTGGCATAGTTGCTAGTGTATGCCTATAACTAGATGCAATATTTGTGCATTTAGTAATGCTTAGAAAGTGGGAAGGTAAGCATCATATAAGCATCCAAAGGGAGAGCATCCGGCTCTCCCATGAGAAAGGTTGAACATGGGTTGAGAGAAAATCAAGAGAGCTAGAGTGAAAAGTATTCTAGTGAAAGAACTCTTGAGGTAGAGTGAGGCTCTTGGGAAAATTCTATGAGTGGGTGTGCAAGGGATTCGGTATTGAGTTATGTTGATTTAACTCATGTATACTTGTACTGTTATTCTCATAGTGAAGAGCAATATCTCTCCGATGATGTAGGCAGGATTTTTGCCGAATCTCGTTAATTTCTCGGTGTCTTTATTTCTTGTATTTTATTCTGTTCAGTTGAGTGTGATTTGGTGAGGTTGTAATCTGAATCTTGTTTCCGCACTAACGAACAGGCCAAGGCACAACAATTGGTATCAGAGCATCGTTAGAGGCTTTGGTTTGTTGGAGGTCTAGATTTATTCACCATGGATTTTTCAGTTGAGCAGTTTAATGGGCTGTTTTACTCTTGGTAGATGAGAGTAATGAAGCTCGAAGAAATGAAAGACTTGTTCAGGGATGCTTGGATCAACTGCGAAAGTTGATGTTGAGGAAGAAGACAGAGGCCTCTTTCTTCTTACCTCACTTTCAAATTTGTACGAGAACCTTGTGAAACTTTACTGCATGGAAAGATACAGTAAGTTTGGAGCAGGTGCAAGCTTCTTTGGTGTGGAATGATACACAAAGGAGACCATGGATGATGGTGGGCACGAAACTGCTTAAGCTATTCAAGGTTGAAATCGTGGAAGAAAATTGGAAAGAGGATCTGAGAGAGACAACAGGTTCAGATCCGGTTCTGGAGGCAAGGGTCCACAGTGCTACGGTGCAAGGCCGGGTTGTAGCAAGTTTGTGGCATAAGGCTTCGAGTATGCCCTCTAGGTACTCGAAGCAACACTTCTCCTGATGATGTTTAGTCTCAAATGTTGCAGGGGTTTTGCAGCAGGTGGAGCTATGGGATTCACAGGTGATGAGATGGTCCTGAGGAAGGAGGAAGTGTGGGAATTTTGTCTGGCTCGATGGGTTGTTGCTGGAAACGGGCGCGCTAACGAGTTTCCAGGTTGCAGACAATGAAGAGGAAGAAAACCTGTTGGAGGAGACGAGGGTGTGTCGAGATCCTGTCTGAAGCTAAATGGTGAATTTTAGATTGCAGCAGCTGCACATGCATTGGCCTTGACTGAATCGGAATAGGACAAACGAGGTTCATTCAGGGTGTGTATGTTGGTACGTAAGGCCAATGGGCTTTGGTGATGGGTGCAAGGATTTTTGCATGGTGTATTCTCCAAAGTGGAGATTGTTGTGCTTGGCTCATACATTTGTGAGTAATTATGAGTCATGTGTTGACAACAATTGAAGACATGGTGACTACCACAAGCAAAGTTATACTTTATAGACTAGGTATAGACTTTGGTGCATGCTAGGTAGGCTATGTGATGATTATGTCATGTGAACTTAAGACTTTTTGGTCTTGGTTGTTGGCATAGTTGCTAGTGTATGCCTATAACTAGATGCAATATTTGTGCATTTAGTAATGCTTAGAAAGTGGGAAGGTAAGCATCATAGAAGCATCCAAAGGGAGAGCATCCGGCTCTCCCATGAGAAAGGTTGAACATGGGTTGAGAGAAAATCAAGAGAGCTAGAGTGAAAAGTATTATAGTGAAAGAACTCTTGGGGTAGAGTGAGGCTCTTGGGAAAAGTCTATGAGTGGGTGTGCAAGGGATTCGGGATTGAGTTATGTTGATTTAACTCATGTGTACTTGTACTGTTATTCTCATGGTGAAGAGCAATATCTCTTCGAGGATGTAGGCAGGATTTTTGCCGAACCTCGTAAATTTCTCGGTGTCTTTATTTCTTGTATTTTATTTTGTTCAGCTGAGTGTGATTTGGTAAGATTGTAATCTGAATCTTGTTTCCGCACTAACGAACAGGCCAAGGCACAACACCCTAAACGTTATTTGCAAGGGAAAATGAGCTCATCCCTATAAAAGAAATTCAAACCGATCAGCTCTTCTGGGGAGTTCCCTACTAGCCCTGCCTCCGTCATCACCACCCCCCCCCCCCCGCGACATACTGAAAACCATGTCTTTTGAACCAAACGCAACGTCCATCTTCCAAATCTAAACGCTTCACTTTATATTGAAAAAGTCAGTACAAATTTCACCTTCAACAAACGTAGATTTATTTCAATAATTTTTTTCATTAATGAAATTATCTTTTTATACTGTATTTCTCGTCAAATATATACACAAAAATATCTTCATATTATAACTAACTAAATTTAAAATGTATGGATAAACACAACACATGCAAAAGTACGACTTACAACTATCCTGGCCCCTAGCCTATATGGTACGTGTGGACTAACGAGGGCTAGGTGTTTGATGATTGCGAAGTAACCAAACAAAGCAGTTCTGGTTTGGTTATAGCTATAGCTCACTTTGGACTACATATAGTTAGAACCATCTTTACTTTTTAGTTGGCCAAATCGGTTAATGGTTATGGTAATAGAGTATTCAAAATATACTCTATGTGGTAGAAAAATTATGATTTAAACTCTCGTAGTGAAGACCGTTAACAAATCTTAAAAATGAAGTTTCTATTCAATATCTTTTAAATGCAGAAATAAATATGTATTTTTGTTCAACCCCACGCTTTCTTTGTTCACGTTCGTCTCTATTCTCTCTCTAATCTGTATCTCCACCAACATTTTCAGATGAATATATAATGAATAATGAATCAGCCCATCAACAAAAAAAAAAATTTAAAATAAACCAGCCAAACCAACATTTTTTTTTCTGAAAAAATATTAAAATTGCAGAAAATTATCATGAATCAGCCTCATCCAAGAGAGATTTTTATGTTATAGATGGATAATTTTCGAGTAATGCTAGGGAAACTAAATTTGGAGACTAAATTTGCAAACTAAATGATGTGTTACCAATATAAATGAGCATATCTATCAACGCTTAAGTAATAAACCAATTATTAACTTTTATATCTTTTAGTTTCCAAATTTAATCTCTCTAGCATTAGTTTGTTTTGATCGGTTGTTTGGAGGGTTCCTTGAGTCAGCTGCAACATTTTCTCACCGCGCTGCTTCTTCATCTTTTCCTACGAAAGATGGGAGAGTTTGCCATCCATTTTAGAAAAGAAAAGGAACAATAGTTAGCAACTATGTTTTTCACTTTTGTTCATGAGTCTCTCGGCAAAAAAAAAAAATAATAATTACAAAGTATAAAGCTTCCTGCTAAGACTATGAAAGTAGGAGTTAAAAGAAGTAAAATGTTGCAATTTTTTTTAATGACTTCAGGAACTGTAATTCTCCATCCAGATCAGTAAAACAACAATTAAGCAAATAAATAAGAGAACCAATAGAATCCTTTATGCATGTATCGAATGTTAATCTCCAACTATTTTTTATTTTTTACTGTTAAGATTTAAGAAACGTTCATTGACATTACAAATATGATAGCATGTTTATGTCCATTGCGGCCGACCTATATACAAAAACAATGATGAAATAACTTTTACGTACCCGATCTTTTTCCACAGCAAATTGTACAAATGGGTCGGGCAGTGGCACCTCCTCTGTGGGTATACCGTTGCAATCCACGATTTATGGAATTGTACTCACAAATTTCCTGCCATACATGAGTACAATTGGATTAACAAAGAATGAACAGGTTTCTTTCAATGAATCTACGTACTAACCGATCGATCATCCGAAAAAATGATAGACATACTTGATAAACCGGATCATCGATCATACAAGTTGCAGTGCCAGTTCCAATCCTCATGAGAAATTAAAAACAAAGAAAATTTAAATTACAGCAGTACCTCTAGTACTATCATCATTTGAAAAAATTGCATACGCATGTCCCATAGTTTCCTGTAGCTCACAATTGAACAGGAAGATGTTCACATGTCACTATTTAATGTGATTATCTTAATTTGTAGATAGCTCTAACAAGTCAAATCAATTGCAGCTGTTGGCCTTTTCTCCAACAAATAATGGAGCAAATGCCAAAGGAGTGTGATATCCACACACCCCATTTTACTTCTCACACACCCTTCTAATTTTCGGCCGTCGGATCGGATGAATTGAAGAAGATCAGCGGACAGAAATTAATAAGGGTGTGTGGGAAGTAATTTGGGATGTGTGGACAGCACACCCCAATGCCAAAAAGTATAAAAAGAGAAGAAAAAAAAAACAAGTAACTAAATTTATCGTGAATAATCCAAGCAAGGCAATCCACGAAGTATTCTAAAATGTTTTTTGCACCCTTAATTAGGGATTTTTAAATGGATGTAAATATAAATATTGATTGGAAATTCGGGTTACATTGATACCAAGTGAGAAAAAAATCCATATTCTAACCAAATTACTGAATACGATTTCAACCCAGCTAATATGACCTATGAAAGGGAAAAAAGGGGAAGAACTACATTAATCAACCTTGAAGATTAAACAGATGTTTTTATAATGTGGACGTAAAATTATACTTCTTTTTTCTTAATGTACACAAGATGGGGGAATTGATCGAAGATCGAATCAAAAAGCGTAATAAATCAGCATCATGGAGAATGCAATTTGAGGAATGGATCAAAGATCAAATCGAAAGATGTAGATCAAACGGGTCACAAGCCTAACTCACGGCTACCGTAAAATGTGCATTTTTAGCTCAATTCTATTGTTTACTATGTTTTATCATCATTCTAAGATTTTAGGACGTTTTCGGTATTGTTGCTATTTGTTTAATTCGTTTACTATTTGAACTCCTTGAAAGTGTAGTGCTTATTAAGAGGCATTATATATACCACCTTTTAGGTTCTAGGTTGGTTTACTTGTGCTTTCTGGATATCATTTAATTAATACTTTCTTTTTGTCACAGCTTGGTAGTAAGAAAAACTATAATTGCCAAACATTATTAGGAGTTTATTGTCCTGGAGATGGAGATTATGTATTGCTAGCTGTAGCTAGGGTTTAGAATTGCTAAAAAGCAAAAAACAAGAGAAATTTCCAATGGTCCAATTGGTTTGCCTAGCTAGCTGCTACAGTCGCTTTCTTCTTTGTAAACACTAATGGAAGCCATTAATGCATGAACGTTGAATGGGCCGGGGCAGTGTCGAGTTAAAGTATTTTGGTACTTGAAAGAAACAGAAAAAACCTAACTAGCTACTTACTTTCCCTCACACAGTACCAGAGTACACACAGAACTCGCACGCACACACAGAGACGGAGATATCTCAGACCATATCAGATCATATGATCAGGAACTATTAGAAAACCAAATAAGTGAAAGAGATAATAAAGATACAGAAACTGATAGAGTGATGGATCAGTTAGATTATTAGCTATACGTATAGTCACAAAGATCAAATAATTCACTGTAAAAGCTGATAAAATATTCAAAACAGCTTTAAACATTCTCTCAAAACTGTATGTATACTGTATGTGTGTGTGTGTGTGTGTGTGTGTATGTATGTATATTGCGTGCATAAGCAAAGCTGGTCTACTCTATCTCCGATTAGCCCGTCTACTTTTACTGAGGCTATATATATATATATATATATATATATATATATATATATATATATATATATATATATATTGTAGTTTATGCATGCACGCTCCACCTCTCTCCCATATTTTCTGTTTCAGCCTCTGATCTCTCTCTCGAGTATTAAGTTGTACAATATTATTATTAGATTTAGCAACTTATAGGAGTGTAGTTTCTTGTTGGAATGACTTTTATCACATAAGTACTTTGTCACTTGCTTCCGTATAAATTTTACAAAAACATGTGTAACGTTGTATATATCATTAACACAATACACCAAGTTAATGATACATCCGGGCCATGTAATGTGCTTTCCTAATTATTGGTCTTCTCTGGTTGTAAAATAAGGAACTTTAATGAAAAACTTTTGGTACTATTCACTTTAACGAAAAATCATATTTTTACATTAAAAAATCAATCATAATATTATTCACTTTACCATTTATTTTATCCTCATCGTTAAAACTCAAAGTTTTCAAACAATTTTCATTAGTTTTCCTTATAAAATATCATGGTTGTCCATGTGAAACATCCAATTATCCGTGATCCATCTCTCTCTCTCTTTCTCTGTGCCCGGATCTTTGTCAACCTATACAGTCTCGTACCTTTCTTCATTAGAGATATTCATCTCTTGGGGTCGCACCAATATTGAGGAAGAGACTCGCTGTACTAATACACTTTCAATTTTTTTTTTCTTCTGATAATTAATTAACTTAACTATATTTTTAGAAAGATGATTACAATTTCATTATCATCTATAAGAGTGAAATATAACAAAAGAGTACACTTCTTAGGTTAAATAAAAACGCATGCATACCACTAGGGGAACCCTAAACTCTGTTCATAAACTGCATTTCTATATAGTACAGTTGATTGATCCTTTTTTTTTTTTGGTATTTTTTTTTCTTTTTCCGTGACTATATCTTGTATTTTAAGTTCTTAAAAGAAAACAAATATAGGTTTGTTTATATCATTTGTCGTTTTTAGTTGATATACACTGCTGCTGCATATATAGCAGTTAGTTGTCAGTAAATTATTTAAAACAAATACCATATCCAATGAAAGATACCTACAAATTAGATAATCAAATGTTACTTGACTTTATATCTTTATTGTAACATTTAGGGTAGGGAGCCAGCCTCTGTACTTATGATCAGTAATTGAATGTGCTAGAACATCCATTTGACCTAGCTATAGCTCTGCTCTGGTTCATGATTTGTTCTGCAACTGAAGATTTTGAGGTGGTGAAACGTCTTTGAGAGGTTTCAAAAGTAAAGGAGAAAACGTGGGGTATCGTCGGGACAAAGTTCTAGCTTCGTCATGGCACTATCGGTAGTTATTCACTAATTAGCAAGTTAAGTTTCACCATGTTAACGAAGAAGCATATGAGTTTAATCAAGTTTGTTAAAACAATGTGTTCTCCCACCCAAGTTCGAATTAGTCTCTATCATTTGTAAACTTTGAAAGAGAAAACCATGCTAAGGAAGATTGATAAATTACAATCAAACTAATTAATAATTAGGATCCATAACCTTCCAATAGAATGAATAATATAACTCGAAGGATCTTCAGTTGTATAAAAATGTGCTTGTGGGTCCAGCTAGGTTTTAGCTGCTAACCAAATCAGGTTGAACACTAGCTTGCTAGCAGTACCCAGTATGGGCCTCAGATGTAGTTCCGATAGTTAACAATGTGATTTCTTATCTGCAAAAACGACTAGCGGTAGTGTATGGTTGCAGTCCAGCTTAACCTTTTACATAAACATAATATAATATATACATCTATGTAGGATTTGAATTAAATGAAATCCTGTGGTTGAGATTCTATGGCCTGTGTTTTAATCTCAACCACACAATTTCATTAAAGTCAATCTAACGGTGGGGAGCGTGTCCCTATTTTTTAAAAAAAAATGGGGATCCCTCCCCTTAAGCTCCCTGCATCTATGTATATATATACGTCTCTGTGTGTGTGTGTGCAGGTTTAGTCTGCAACAAACTAGTTAGCTATATATATAGCTAGGGCTAGGGCTGCTCTTTTTGGTGTCTTCTATCTTCAACTATCTGTCTCTTATGTAGCTCCTGGTGCCCCACCCTCCTCCCTACCAATCTTCATCAGTCACTTCAAGTTGCACTTTTAAGCACCTGAACCCCTAATCGCCTTCAATCTTCAGCCTCAGCAGTTGGCCGAAAAATAGGTTGGTCTATCCATATATTTAAGCCAGCTGATTCTTCCTCCATACTCACACCATAGCTAGGGTTAGCGCTGCAGTAAAGTGTTCTGTGTTCTTCATGGCCTTGTGGCTTTCATTTAACGAGATTCTCAATCAATCCGGAATTTAAGAGAATATGTACCCACCATGATTATTTAATTGGTTTCAGGTTCAAATTTTTTCTAAAGTCATCAGTCCATGTCTCGGATTGCATAAGTCTTATTTGTTTTTCTCTTAAAATCAATGTGATAACATTCTATATATTAGGTCAAAATTATTAAAAAGAATCTGCATTTTTATTTTATTTCAAAGTCGCTTATCCTAAAAACATATAAATTATTGCGGACAAATATATATATATATAGTAAATATTTCAACACAATGGTAGGGTAATGTTTTCACATGGGAAAAATTATAATTTTCGAGAGAGAGCAGAGTGACCGTGGAAGAAATTTAAGTTTGAGTAGAAAAAGTACTGTACTTGTATTATTGAATTTGAAAATGTGTGATATTTTCATACAGTAATTTATCCATATAATGTGGAAAATAAGGTTATAGATGGACTTTTATACTTGACAAGAAACCTTACAATGGAATTTAATTGATCACCGTAAACAAATATAGAGGTGTCAATGCATAGCTCTAGTGACCAAAAAATTATTGTGGGAGTGGATCTGCACAGTCAAACAAGAAGAGTAAATCCCTAAACGGCTTTCACATGAACAAAACTACAAACGACACCAATATAAATCTACTCCACAACACGACAGACGCAACGAATCCAAATTGGTGACAACACCATTCATCGCTCTGAATAGCGAAGCCACATAAAATTATATCAAAACGATGGTAATTGGTTATTTGTTTCATGAGAAAATTAAATATCTATGAATTATACTGAAGTAAAAATATAATCACTTTGTAAATTGAAAGATTTTCAAAAAAATTATAAATTTTTAAAAAGTTTTCACAATGAGTCTTATATCACTTAGTAAATTGAAAGTTAAACCTATTTGATTAGGGTAATGTTGGATATACTAAAATTTTAAACTAAATGATGTGGTTGTTGATGATTGGATTATTACTTAAGTATTTATTAATGTGCTTACATCCTATTGGTAACACATCATTTAGTTTAAAATTTTAGTCCCTAGCATTACCCATTTGATCAATTGTCTTAAGACCCTGCCTTCTAGCTCAGCATACATAAGCATTCTGTTTATTTTTTATTTTTTATTTTTTTTTATCTATACTAAGGGAGAGAAGGTGGGGCTTAGCCTCACAATGGGTGAACAATAAATGGTTCAAATTCGTCTTTAACAAGAATCAAAGCTAAGAACTTACAAGTAAATAGGAATACTATTAAACCGTAGTATTAAGTGACAACATTCTTTGTAAGCTTGGTGTTCGTATAGGCTAAATATATTTGGTATCAAAAGTTCTTACGAACTAGTGAAGCCTCTCAAATTTTCTTTCTCAAACCCTAATTATGTCGTCCCTGGTAATTATTTTTCTTTTCTCAAACCCTAATCATGTCGCCCCCGGTAATTATTTTATTTTCAACTATTTTCTTAAAAAAAAAAAAAAAAAAAAAGTCTACAATACTAGGGAGTATTGATTATTCCGCCACAGAAGGACTTGGATCAAGCCCCCGGTAATTATTTTATTTTCAACTATTTTCGTAAAAAAAAAAAAAAAAAAAGTCTACAATACTAGGGAGTATTGATTATTCCGCCACAGAAGGACTTGGATCAAATCTAACGACTGTCAAAGAAAATTGGGAAGTCTTTGGATTGTGGATCTAAGGACTTAGGGATTCTTTAGCTGATTCCCTTCTTCCCTTGCACATAACCTTCCTGGTAGTGATGTTGTTCATTTTATGCATAGTAAGTATTTTCAACTAGGACTATTTTTCTTAAGATATGTGTTAACACATGACTAATGTACCCAAGATCGGGGAAATACCAATAAACAAGGCTATAATGTTCTCCGAGTTACAGGCAATCAACTGATCATACATGCATATAGTTCCGTTTGATATATGCTAACAGTGGGGATCTGGATTATGCTTTGAAGTTTGGAGGGGTATAGTTTAAGAGACAAGAAATGTGATTGTTTCTGGTGAGGGAAGTTGCAGCCAAAAACAAGGTGGAATTGCGAGTTTCTCAACAGGTCATATTGCCCCCTAGATTGCAAGCATGGTGTGACACTGTGACCATATATGACCCAGAAACCAGAAGACCCTAATTTTTGGGGTGGATCAGAGATTACACACTACACCACGAAATCTAGAGAGAGAAATAGCCACCCTAATTTCCTTTGGTCAAAACGCTGAAACCATATAAATTAAATGCTCTAGGAAAAGGCACTGGAGGGAAGCAAAAGAAAAAGAAAGCTAAAGGAAAGGAAATTGATTGGCATGCAAAACGAACACGAAACGTTAAAAGGGGGTTGGCAACTTTCAGTTCAAATCTAACTTGTTGTCCCACAATCCATTTTTCTAGTTCCCCTTTTTAGACTTTTGGTGTGGAGTATACACACTCAGATTTTCAATGTTGAAATCCTTCAACAAGTTACAACAACATTTTCTTAATTTCCACTCGAAGCCAAAGTTGCTGAGGGTGTCGATGAGCTCAAAAGCTGTCCCAGTCCCCCCCCTGTAGAAAAATACCAAAAAACCTCTCACTCATCTCCTTCCTCTGTCTCATGACCCCATTTGTCAGCTTGTTAAGTCTCTCTCTTTCTCTCTGTCCGTTCTGGGTGGCGTGTCAAGGCAGAGACCCTAATAATAATGCTTCAGACTATCACTCACTCAACAAAAAGAAAACAAAAACCCAAAAAAAGAAGAAAAAAAAAGAAGTATTTTAAATAATATTAGAAGCCATGTTGAAATCGATTGATCGAAGGAGGAGTCCCTGCGTAGCCCCTGCTCCAATTCAATCCTTCTTCCTGATTCACGTGCAGCGATCCGTCTTTACCACCACCACCACTACCACTACCTCCACCGCCTCCTGGTCCCACAGGCGCCCCAATGCAAGTGTAGTTGGTGGACTCCGCCGGTGCCACTCCGTAGTTTACATTTGGGTTGCCGTATGAAGGAGTGCCAGTAGTGCTGTTGCTAAGAACATGTCCAACGTAATAGTCATTGACTTGATGATGAGGGTAATGGGAAGAAGCAGGGTAGGACATGGGCCGCGACGCAGACGGATATAAGTAGGGTTGAGGCGGTTGTACTTGTACGCCTCCCTGCGGTGCCGGTACCGGTGGCGGCGGTATAAGGGTGTTTGATGAAGAACCAGAAAAAATTCTTGGTGGGAATCTGAGAGGTAATGTTGGATCAACACCACCAATGTTGTTGCCTGCAGCAGCCGGATGATGATACCCTCCTGGGGGAATCGGATGGCAGCATCTATAATAATATCAAACCCAGCACACAAATCAAATCACACTGAATGAATAAATTAGTATATAAGCAACTATTTTATTTACTTTTATACAAAAACATTTTTTATACTAAAATAATCTGAAGAAGATTCGATAAGTGCGGAGGGAGAGGACACTGGCTTGCATTACCAACTAATTTGTTAAAAGAAAAGGAAGAGAAATTAAAGCATAAAATTACATACCCTAGGTGAGGAGGGGCGGCTAGGTTATCGTTATTGAAAACCAACTGACGAGCCCGGTTTAGTTGTTCTGTCTCCCTTTCTGATGACCATTCCAACACACAAATCAAATCACAAATTAATAAATATATATATATAGGGATCAGATCCTCTCCTGAGCTAATGGTGAAGATTCTTCTGAGCCAGTTTATCGGGCCGTTCAAATTTTATTTAACGGTTATAATTATTATAATTTTAGAGAGACTCCCTGTTTGTAACCGTTAGATAAAATTTGAACGGCTTAATGAGCTGGTTCAGGAGAATCCTCACTCTTAGCTCACGAGACGATCCTGATCCATATATATAGCTACGAATCCAGAACCAAAAATAAATACATAATTAATAAGCAGATGAACTTTAAATGACCAAGCAAGCATATCAGCAAAAGAAAACAAACGATCAAATCAAATCACAAACTTTCTTTTCCTCATAGATAATGGAATGACCGAGGACACTTCATGGCTGGAATCATTGATGACAATATAAAATTTATACTTTGCTGAAAAGCTGCTTTTGAATTTCTTGTAAAAATTGAATTTATTAAGAGAAACGAGGAGGGAGTACCTTGACGGTGGCGGTTCATGTGTCCCCCGAGGGCCTGAGATTTGCAGAACTTGAGGGAGCAAAACCTACACTCGTAGACCTTCCCGCTCTCGTCTTTTCCATCTTTTGCATTGCTTTTCTTTTTTCTGTAGCTGCCTGCAACTATGTGAAACCCCCAATCAACAAACAAAACAAAAGCAACTTCGATAAGCTCATCAATTAATTCAAGCCCATAATCTCCTTTTAGAGCTAGTGGGGGGTACTTGAAGAGAAAAAACAAAACAAGAAAAATGCATCTTTAGACAATAATACAAATTTAAGGGTTATTTGGTTTTGCCTTTGTTTAGTTTGGGGAATGGAAGTAGGATATCAGAAAATTGAAAAGTACCGGAGGAGCTGTCGTCGGCAACTTGTTTGCCATCCCTGCCGAAATGATCCTCAGGCAAGTTGTTGAGGTCTAGTGGGTTTCCTTCGTCAGGTCGCCTACAAATCCATAAATATATAAAAGATTCTTAAAAAAAGACCAATAATAGTACTGCTGTTTAACTTTAAAAATGATATATATACACACACAAAGTAGTAGTATACAAAAAAGGGCAGGAGGAAAATTAAGGAGAAGGGGAAGAGAAGCAAGCAGCAGGTGAGAAAAGTGTGGGGGAAGACCTACATGGTACCGACAGAGAAAGACAGAAATGAAAATGTGAATGTGAGGCGAAGAAGTATCTCTCTCTCTCTCTCTCTCTCTCTCTCTCTCTCTCTCTCTCTCTCTCTCTCTCTCTCAGATGGGAAGACGGATAACTAAAGCTTTTAGAAAATTATAAGACTTTCAGTTTGAGACTGCAATATAGAGGCTAGTTGAGTGATGGTGGAAGAAAAAGAGCTTTGAAAGTTCTCTATCAGTTTCTCTGCCAAACCCCTTTGGACTCATCTATATCTTCTCTCTCTCTCTCTCTCGTAATAAAATTATAATAAAAATGAAAGAACAAAGCTAGCTGAGACAGTAGTACTGGGTCTCGTGACTTAAAAAAGGAGGTACTGCGGCGGAATGGAGATAAGAGAGAGGGCATTAGGCTTTAGGTTATCGTCTAAGTGTCATTTGGTTAGGTTGAGACTTGAGAAGGACGAGGCTCTTAAGTTTTTCCTTTACTGTCAAATGTGCCCTTCTGCTATCTGTCTCTCCACATATTCCTTTGGTTTGTGTTTACAAACATACCTTAACCCTAATAAAAACATACCTAAACTTTAATACAAACATATTTAGTCGTTAGTACTATGGTCTAGTGATATTTCTTCACTTGTAAGTGAGAGGTCTTAGGTTCGATTTTCGCCAAAGGTGAATTTGAATCACATTATTGCTAGTCCATTGAGAGGCTAAGCCTACCCCCTCCTCTTAGTGTAGATAATATCGTGTGTTCAAAAAATAAAAAATAAAAAAACCAACTCAATTGTACAACAAAAAATTTATTAAATTAATTAAAAAAGTTACACCTAGCCAAGAGGATTATAGATCTAAAATATTCACTAATCTATGCTATAATATATACATAAACTAAAAATTAAAAATGAAATCGTTATCAAATGTTCGCTTAATTTATGAGTGTTATGCATATGTAACTTATTTTTCAAAGTTTCAAGCTTTTTAATTTATGAGTGTTATGCATATGTAACTTATTTTTCAAAGTTTCAAACTTTTTAATTTATGAGTGTTCGCTTATATAACGAATGATATTCCTCTAGATAACTGCAAGACCAAGACCATTTTACTTTATTTACCAACAAAAACATAGAAGACCATTTAACCTAATATAATCATAAATTTGCAGTTATTGTTATTTTACCATATACTCACTGCAGATCAAATAACTAAGCAAGCTAGCCTACAAGTGCACATCTTCTAATTACATAAGTACCTGATCAGCAGAATGTTCGTCATATGTATCAGTTAATTAATTAACATGAAGAGCATTATAGAGATTATATGGTCCACTTGTAGCTAATTAAATCCCTCTCCTGGGGGCATATATATGTATATATCTTTGTACTGCGATGGATCATGGAAGTGTTACTTTCAGTGTCTGATTAATGTCAGTATTTTTATGATCCAAGTAGGGATGGGCACAACTCCACCCAATGTCTTGTTTTATTCTTTAAAGGTATCTAGTTTGGTTGATCATCTTCTTTTTCGAGCAACGTGGAAACACAAAAGAAACTAAAGCTGGTAATGTTCATACAATTTAGACAAATGATCTACTTAAAACCTAACTAAAACTGAACGAGATCCACTTAGACTAACGTGCATGCATTCTAACAAACTAAACGATGATCAGAAGACGATGACCTTAATGACAATGTATAATCTAATTAATCAAGTTATAAATTATATGACGGAGAGTATAGATAGCTAAAAGAGAAGTATGAAAATGGCCACCATAATATACCGCCCTTAGTGTGTGTGTGTGTGTGTGTGTGTGTGTGTGTGTGTAATGAATTATATATATGTACATTATGGATTACATATATACATACATATATACTCAGGTGGGTTCATGGACCACACTAGGCCGTGTAGGTCTTGACTTGAGGGGGATCGATCATTCGGACTGGTAATACAAATTTGTAAAGTCCGGCCATGCAAGCATGCATCGGCCGTGCATCCAAATACTGCAAAATTATATCCCTAATTACATAAGGTGGGAACCGGATTCCCTCCGGATCCAATAAAACTGAGTCTGCTGAGCACGTTATCCGGACCGTTGAAATTTGATTCAACGGCTACAAACAAAAACTCTCTAAAAGTTATAATAATTGTAACCGTAAGGTGGTAGTGCATGCACTCGCCATTCTGCCAAACATCAAACATCCTCTTTCATTTTCTAAAAATCTAGGAAAATCGTATATTCATCATGATTTCCAGTCAAACATAGTGAAGGAAGAGCACATGCATCAACTAATTTCAGAAGGGGATCTACAACTCCTGCTCATTTGTCATGGCCATTTATTATAATTTTTTTGTGTTCATTCTTGGGGCTGGTGGCCTGAATATAAAGAATATTGACCATCAAAAAACAAATTATTAAATTAAAAAAACAAAATTTGGCACAAAAATAAAGGAAAGCAGCTTCTTTTTAAAAGTAAGGGAAACTGTGAAAGTCAATATTGAAAAGTGCTTTTGGGTTTAATTTATTCGTTCTGATTTCTAGATGGTATCTCATTACACGGAGGCCCATACTGGCCCGTTGGATACTTCAAGCCCAATAAGTGAACTTTTGGTTGTTCATATTAGGCCCAAATGGCCCATGAAACTTGATCTGTAAATAACATTCACACTTTAAACGGTGCTACAATTTGATACCTATATCCATTTGCATCTCCATTTTTTTCAATCAAATAGTAACATGTGACGAGAACATTGTTCCCTTTTAAAGGTCATTCTCGTCATTTACTCGATTATGATCTCGTTACGATAAGTTATAGAGAAAATGGGAAAATTTTGATCTCTGTTAAGGGAAAATTTAACTCAAGGACAGAGCTCCTTGGTTTCGTGTTTGTATTAGTTGCGATAAATGATGGGTATTAAGTATTTTTATGGCACGTCTTAAATTCAATTCTCAACGTTGAATAATTACACGATGGTGGATAGAAAATGTTAAAATGTTTTTATGAATTTTTTTAGCCCCGGGGGTTCTCATTGCTAACCCAAATTGCTCCACCATTATTTGTTTAATGGCTGTCACCCCTCTCCATCGCCATTCTAAGGTTGGCAATTTTTTTTTTTCCTTTTTTTCTTTTGTGATTTTGGATGTTTTGAAACTTTTTGAAGAACGGATCCTCAAATCGTGTCCGTTTATCGTACATCGTGCGATCAGTTTTTGTCAAATACTATTCATATTTAATTTTAAATAAAATTATTTAAAATGATTTATGACTTCATGATATACGATGAACGAATATAATTTGAGGATCTCGTTCCTTTTTGAAATGGGTTTTGGTTGTGGAGCTATAAAGTTGATTGCTTTGCTGTCGTTATGAGATTTTTGTGCATTTTTTTCGGGTTTGTTTTGAAATCGGGTTTTCTTGAGTTTGTTTCTTTGAACTACAAAGTTATTTGTTTTGGAGTTATATTTGGATTTTATATGTGAATTTTTAATTGGGGTTTTGTGAAATTAATCGAGTTACATTGGGTTATGCTTTATGAATCGTTTTCATGTAAAACGAATGGTGGTTAGCACGTATCAGGCTGCTAGTGGAGCTGGTGCTGCCGCCATGAGAGAGCTTGAGCTGCAAACTAAGGAGGTTTCTTATTTACTCTCATGATTTTGGTCGTCTTTTTTTTTTTTTTTTTTTTTTTTCTCCGGTTTCCGTTTTAAGTAATGTAATTTAATTTCTATATAAAGGTCCTGGAAGGGAAGCCGCCGACGACTAAGGTATTCTCGCGGCAGGTAGGTCTATTTGTTGTGAATTATTCAAGTTTGTTGTGGAAATTAAAAGTTTTTTCCATGATGCATCATTGAACCATACGCTTGCCTTTGCCTGTTGCAGTATGCGTTTAATTTGTTTTCGCACAACTCGGCAGTTCTTTCAAATGGATACAATGAAGAGGAAATGAAACTAGTCAAGGAGACACGAAAAATATGGGTTAGTTTCTTTACGATTTTCATCAGTCAGAGTAATTTAATTGGAAAGCAGCTTGTAAGTTTGGAGATTCTAATAACATAGGTGTCTGTATCATTTATTCGTTGTCCATTTCCTCAGAGTGACAATGATGTCAAGGTAACTGCCACATGTATACGAGTTCCTGTCATGCGGGCACATACTGAGAGTATAAATCTTCAGTTTGAGAACCAACTTGATGAGGTAATACCACAATGCTGTTTTTTATGTAGTTTTAAGGCATCAATGACTTTCGCCTTACAAATCTTCAGTTAAGCATTGCATGACGATTTGTTTGTCTCTTGCGATTTTAGGCACTCTTGTATCCTATATAGTGAAGTAATGAGACATTCTTGAAGGTGTTAAGATGCCTATCTGAAATTTTATCCCTGTTTGTTAGCCATATGTGTAAGAATATGAGTATGAGATAGAGAAGTTTTAGGACCGGCTATAGGTGTTCAATTAGATAGAAAAGTCTTTGATAGAGATTTTTACTACTTATGTGAACGGGCTTAAATCTCCTATTTTACTTGCAAGAATCACAAGGTTATTGTAGTATAAACGGATTTCGCAAGGTCATCTCCACAGGGATTATTAAATAATTCGAACTAATCAGATTCCATTTAATTATTGTAAAGTAGAAATTGAAGTGATTGATTTTATAACCTAATTAAAATAAAAACGAATTTAATGAATTAAAATAAACAATCTGCAATATTAGGACTAGAGAGAAGAAAACAGTTATGAGAAAATCAAATTAAGAAACCACTAGGGTTCCAGCATCACCTAGCAATCCTATGAATTTTTACCCATTACTTATGATCTATACATGCTACTTTGAAGGTTAGATTTTCCTAATTCATATTCTACTTGGAACCTCCAACATAGAACGTATATCTAACATGCAACCCGTCCGGACGTTCGGATCAAATCTGAACATGAAAGACTCATTATGCTTTATGAAAATCCTTTGAAAAACCATGCAATCCTTAAGACGTGATATTCATCCTAAGTGAAATTACAATTATTAATCACAAGAAGCCAGTGTCAATTTCAGGGAACCTTCCGACCAAAATTGCATCAAATTACTTTTCTAAAAATCCTAATGGTGATCAGGCATTAAAACAATTAGATAGTTTTTATCCCGGTGATTTACAATTCAAAGTACGCATGCAATCAATCATAAGAAATTAAATAAAAATCACATATTCATGCTAAGGCTCAAGGCTTCGCCCTAGCAAAAGAAATTAGTTCCGCATATTCATAATTGAAATCATAGAAATATCTATTAAGAAAAGGATTGAAAACACCTTCAAGTAGAAAATCTTCAAAACCCTAGCACTTCTCTCTGTCTCCAATATTGCATAAAATAAAGCGTCCAAAAATTGTAGACGGCCAAGCAATATATTTGCTAAGCCACCACACAAACCCTAATCCCCCTAAAGACAAACATAACCCTAAATTAAAATAGTAAAAATTCGTCCAAAATCTGAACAGCCACGTTTTGACCATAAGCTGCTCCAAAACTGGCCCAATATAGCTGGATTTAATGTTTGGAATATTCTGAACACTTCTTCAGAAGGCCACGAACCCATCCGAGGTCATCTTGGGCTCCAAAAACGCAATTTAAGCCCAAAAACGTCATTTTCTAGCACTGCGCACTGCTTCTTTATTTTATCGCCAGAAAATAACCGCTTGGTGAAAAAATCCCAAATTTTGATACGATCAAGCTAAGTGACTCACGAACGTTCTCCAACTGGAATTACTCCAAAATTCGTCCATTTGATCCTGTTTTGCTCCATAGGAAATCGAAAGTCCTATATTGAAAATACAATTCAAAGTATCAAAATTCTTCCAAAATATTAACCAAAATATACTAAGATTAGGGTAAAATATATAATATAAAATCTACTCATCAGTCTTGTTAATAAAAGGAATGCTAATCCTTTTTAAAGAGGGATTTTGTACAACATTGAGATCAGAACAAGGAAACAAGGCATTTGTTTCCTATATGGATTTTGATAGGGAATCCTAATAAGTTATGGTAAAGATTATATGTATATATAGTAGCCTCTCTTCTCACAGTACGCTCAGATTTTGGACTTAATCCTATTTGTAAGTCGAGCTCTTGATAATCTGCTAGAGAAGAGAAGGCACACTGAAAGCTTGCTGCTATGGCTTCGGGTTCTGCAACAGGTGCAGGTATGTTCTTCTTGCTGATTTTCTCACATACATAAACTGAATATTTCTAAGTTGTAGTTCATGTTTTGGTCTTGGTGATTATGTTCTTTAGTCTTACAATATGTTCATGCCTGAGGGACTCAGTGCCAAGCATTATTGAGTTTTAAATTCCTGCTGAATTTTCTGACGGTCTTATGAATTTCTATTTATTTACTCTTTTTTTTTTCACGTCCAGGACACAGCAAGGGAAATTCTGAAGAAATCGCCTGGACTGGAGGTTATTGATGACCGGACAGCGAATAACTTCCTACACCATTGGAGGTGTCAAACAAAGGCGATGTTGCAGTAGGCAGAATTCGCCGTGATGTGTCCCAAGAGGGGAACTATGGGTAAGGGTAACGGTACAAAATGCTCTCTTTCTAACTGTATATTTCGACAAGCCACTAATGGCATTTTTCTACGCAGGTTGGATATCTGTGTCTGCGGTGATCACAAGGGAGCTGCACTTAATGTTGTTCAGATTGCCGAGATGTCGATATAGTTAAATTTCAAGGGCGATGTGTTTCTACATAAATCTATTTGAGAGGTGAGATGAAGTGATTTGAGTTGATTCTGTTTTAGTCTTCAGATGTAGGCACATGTTCAAATCGAGCAAATTAAGGCAGTTTCATTGTTTATTTTTGTAGAATAAGATATTAGCAGCCGACCTCACATAGTAAGATACGACTTTATTATTGTAGAATAAGATATTAGGCTTATCAGTAATTCATTTTCAAGTGCAATTGTTAGCATAATATCCTTCCTTCTAGAGGGGGAATTTTGTTATAATGATCTTGTACTTTAAGAGAATATTTCACTCTCTTGCTTTTTTTTTTCTCTGGACAAAACTATTTTCTAGACCTCTATAATGTAGAGAAAGGGATATTTGAACATGGGTGTCAAGCACACTGCTCAAGCCAAAAGGCCCAACCGATGTCCGCGTTCTCTTGCTTTCTTCAGGCATATAGAATTGGTGATGCTCCAAAGTAGGTTATTGACTCCTTTCGGAGCAAGTACCAACTTTCCAAAAAGTACCCTAAAAAAATTTCTAATGCTTTTAGACATCCTCACTCAATCAACTCAATCAAGTATATGCTCTCAACCTTGCTCACCAAGGGCCAAAGTACCCTTCATGGGAGGTATTTGCCCATATCACATTTGAGATTCTGGAAAGTTATTGGCCAAAACTTCTCCTTGGGGCTGACCTTAGGATTGGTCCAAAACTTCCAGAAGGTTCTTGGCCGTATTGTTCAATTCATCATTAGGAGCCCAATTAAGAGTTAATCACCCTGTAACACCAATTTGATTTATGAACTTTTAAGTACAAAACTATAAAATTCAAACTTATAAAAATACAAATTATGTTACATGCAATCGTAATAGTTGAAATTTATTGCATGTGGTCCAATATCCTAGTGGATACGGTGTCGAGTTTCCACCTATACTTCCAGGTTCGAAACTAATACAGTTGAAATTTACCTATGCTGAGTTGTGAATAAAAGAAATAGAATGACAGAAATCGATTATGCCTATACTTTTTGGTGTGGGTGCGATCCCCATCGTTTTCTTTCATTCTAATAACTAACTATCTCACTCACTCACTAATATCGCAATACTATATAAATGACAAGAATAAAACAATCCATCATCATCTTGCTACGTGTCATCGTGTAATCTTCACAATATGAGGATTTGCTGTCGCTGCGAAGCAGGAGATCATGACACTCGTTATTCTACACATTTGGCGCCTAACAGGAAGACAGAGAGGAAAGCGTACCTAGGATAACTGGGGTGACAAGGTTTCTTCTTTTATTCTGCTACAACTGCAACAAGAAGTTAATTACAGTGCATATGATGGACCTATATATATACACAGGTGAGCTTCATTGGCTTTGCTCCTCACAACAATACAGCAGCATTAATTTTGTTGGTAAAAATCTCAGTGCTCATACATATTTCAAATTCAAGGTACCACCCTTTTTCTAGTCGATAATTCTATTTGGACATACAAAAACCGAAACTTTTTAATAGGTTGTGTTAGCAAGTTAGTCTTTGTGTGTCTAAATATCGTTACTCTTTTCTCATTTGCAGCATTAGCAATCATTTTATTGTATTTCCAAGTATTTTATGCATAGGGATATTGCAAAGAGTTCGTAGTTTTTAATTTCAATTTGTACTTGTGAAACAGCAGTTGCCATCAATACTATCAACATGGTTAAGACTACAATTCAGTTGTATGGATTTTCCTCTGTCGAATCACCGGAAGCAGTGAAGGCGTTTCTGGAGGAATACACTGGAGAAGGAACTGTCTCTGACGTGAAGGTTCGTCCCCCAAATGATGGAAAATCAAGATCATCCGCCATAGTTGAGTTCACACATGCAGAATCTGCTGAAATAATAATCCTATTAGCTGATGATCGATATCGTCGCTTGTGGTACGGGGACTCTTACCTGAAAGCTAGGAAATGGAAGGTTGATAACATTGAATACAGCATGGGACTTGTAAAGCTGCACTTCGGATGCCTGGTTTCCGAGGACCAGTTTTCTGTTCTTTGGACAGCACCGGATGTTCAAGTCAAGTTTGGGACAGAATTTAAGAATATCTACTTCTCGTTCTCTTATGATTCTGCTGCATACAAGCTCGAGGTCTTCACGGAAAGTATTAGCCAGATGGAGCTCCATATCGAGCGTGATCAGCTTAGGAAGTATCTTCTAATCCAGGTTTGTCAGTCACATTTTCTCAATTTTCCCTCTCTTTAGTACAATGATATAGCTGAAATTTGTGAACCATTACTTTACACTTTGCTATGAAATGTACGATTGTAACTTCAAATTTTAGTTAGTGATCAAAGTTTATAAGTTGATTAATACAAAAGTTTAATTCACCCTGCATAAAAGATTCATAGTAACTTCTGATCCCACGTTGAATATACAATCTGTCATCTTTATTATATATAGCATAATTTACTGTGTAATGTGTGACTCTCAGAGGAAATGACTAACATTTTTTCTCTACCTTTGTTCTTTCTCTTGCCAGTTACTTGGCACCCCTCGGATTTTTAAGCAAACATCTGCCAATGACTGGGTTCGAGAAGTTGACTTCACTCCATCGTGCTGCATTGGCCAATCTTCTGCTGTATGTTTGGAACTTCCATATGGTTCTGTGCTTCCAAATCTACGTGATAATTTTCTTCATTACCAAGAAACTGAAGGACGCTTCGCTTTGGAGATAGGCAACCCTTTCTCCTGTAATTCAGATCTTGTTCCTATTGTTGGTCCACCTGAAGGCATTAACTTGCCGTATAAAATCCTGTTCAAGATCAATTCCTTGGTTCAGCACGGACGTGTTCCAGGGCAAGCACTTGATGTCACTTTTTATAAGCTAGTTGATCCTAGCACAATAAGAATTGACTACATAGAGTGTGCCCTGGACAAATTATTTCGCTTGAAAGCGTGCTGCTATGATCCTGTGAGTTGGCTTAGTGAGCAGTACAGAGACTACATGTCGTGCACGCGAATTCCTGAAACACCTGCTATCTCCTTAGATGATGGAATGGTGTATGTGCACAGGGTTCAAGTCACACCATCTAAAGTTTATTTTTGTGGTCCGGAGGTAAATCTTTCCAACCGTGTTCTACGAAAATATCCTCAAGATATTGATAATTTTCTTCGTGTTTCTTTCGTGGATGAGGACTTGGGTACGATACATTCGAAAGATTTATGTTCCCGTCCGCGCACAAGTAACACTTCTGCAGAAGAGGAAGGGAGGACGAGAGTTTATGAAAGGATATTTTCTACTATAAGAAATGGCATTGTCATTGGTGACAAGAAGTTTGAGTTTCTTGCCTTTTCATCAAGTCAGTTACGCGAGCATTCAGTGTGGATGTTTGCGTCAAGAAGTGAGCTCAGCGCACAAGACATTAGAAATTGGATGGGGGACTTTAGAGACATCAGAAATGTGGCGAAATATGGTGCTAGGTTGGGCCAGGCTTTCAGCTCTTCCAGGGAGACTTTTAATGTCGATAGGGATGAAATCGAACTCATTCCTGATGTTAAAATCGAAAGGAGTGGATTCAAATATTGTTTCTCTGATGGAATTGGGAAGATATCTGCTGAATTTGCTGAAAGGGTGGCAAGAAAGTGCGGGAGAAGTTGTACTCCATCAGCGTTTCAAATTCGTAGAGGTGGCTATAAAGGTGTCGTGGCAGTAGATCCGACATTGGCAAAGAACTTGGCACTGAGGGAGAGCATGTGCAAGTACCAATCCAACAACACAGCACTTGATGTTCTAAAATGGAGCACGTACCAGCCTTGTTTCCTCAATCGTCAACTGATCACCCTTCTGTCCACCCTTGGAGTCCCGGATCATGTCTTTCAGAGGAAGCAAAGACAGGCTTTGAATCAACTGGAGGGCGTTTTAACTGACCCATCAAGAGCAAAAGAAGCACTCGAAACGATATTTCAAGGGGAGGTCACAGACGTTTTGAAGGAAATGCTGTCGTGTGGTTACAAGCCGGATGCAGAACCATTTCTGTCATTGACGCTACAAGCATTCTGCGCATCCAAGCTCATGGAACTGCGGACAAAAACAAGGATATTTGTTTCGAATGGAAGATCAATGATGGGATGTCTGGATGAAACTGGAACGTTGGAATATGGTCAGGTATTTGTGCAATGCTCTCACCGCGTGATTTCCACTGGCAGTGCTCACAGCAACACTACTTCGAGCGAAGAGAAGTTTGTTGTGGACGGGAATGTTGTAGTTGCTAGAAACCCTTGTTTACACCCGGGAGATGTTCGTGTTCTCACAGCCGTGGACGTGGCGGCATTGCACCACATGGTGGATTGTGTAGTTTTCCCGCAAAAAGGAAAGAGGTATGTCAACTTTCTCAAATCTTGTAGCTGATGAAATTTCAAATTCGTTTTGGATTGCATCTGCATATTAGTGTTACTCTGTTTTACAATAATTTGTTGCCTTCAATTGTGTACGTACTCACTATTATTTTTTTCTCGCTGAATTAGACCGCATCCTGATGAATGCTCAGGAGGAGATTTAGATGGAGATTTTTACTTTGTTAGTTGGGACTCAGATCTAATTCCACCTCGGAAAGTTCGACCAATGAATTATACCCCTGCACCAACTATTGAATTGGATCACGACGTTACAATGGAGGTATTACTCAATTTATTAAGTACAATGTAGCCGCTTATCGCTTATCGTTACTAAAAAACATATTCTACAATCGTGTTTCTACGTTATTCACTTAACATTTGGTGTTCTATGCTGTTTGTTGCAGGAAGTTGCAGAGTCGTTTACAAACTACATAGTGAACGACATGCTGGGGATCATTTCAAATGCACATGCTGTCTTTGCAGACACAGAACCACAGAAGGCCATGAGTGCTCAATGTATAGAGCTCGCCAAGCACTGTTCCTATGCTGTCGACTCTCCAAAAACAGGCGTGGTAGTGGAAGTGCCGCGTAGTCTGCGTGCCAAAAAATATCCGGATTTCATGGAAAAGGTTGAGAAACCTACGTATGAGTCCAGACGTGTGATTGGGAAGCTTTTCCGACAGGTGAAAAATGTTGAGCTTGGATCGCATTCACATTCAGGCTCAATTAAATCCTTCACCGTGGAAGTGGCTGGGAAGTTCTATGATCCTGACATGGAGGTAGACGGATTCGAAGCTTACATCGATGATGCCATCAACTGCAAAAGGGAGTATGACTACAAGCTGGGAAACTTGATGGATTACTACGGCATCAAAACTGAAGCAGATATACTAACTGGGAACATCACCAGTGTGTCGAAATTTTTCAATAGGAGAAAGGACTTGGAGACCATTAATTACGCTGTAAGGTCACTTAAAAAGGAAGCTAGGACCTGGTTTTATGCGAAACAGTCAGATTCCAGCACCGATGTCGATGATGTATCCACAACAAAAGCGTCAGCATGGTACTACGTCACATATCATCCTCGTTACTGGGGTCGCTGCAACAAGGGAATGGAAAGGGATCATTTCCTCAGCTTTCCGTGGTGTGTTTTCGACAAGCTGATCCAGATCAAGAGGGAGAAAACAAGTACGAGGAATTCTTTTCATATGTCCGATCAAAGCGGCGTCATGCTTGACAAATTCCGAAGCATGCGTTTTCTGCTGTGATTATGATTTGTAATTTGTTATGTTTTTTTTAAGCTGTTAAAGTTCATGTAAGTACGGCTATCAAGGGTGCTACTTCCCTTGTCATTTGCCTCGGTTTATTTTAGTTACTTTCTGACTGATTGTAAAATTACATTGTCATTAGCATTTCTAAATTTTCATCTACATTTGTTATTCGCAATCGTGTAAACATTGTAAGCTTCCTTTTTGCTGAGTCGAATTCATTCAACTCTCGAAATTTTTCAAGCGCTCAACTCTTGCAGATCTTTTTTCGGTTTCCAGTTGAAGTAATGTAAGTTTGCAGATGTTAATATGGATCATTTATTCGCTGTCCATTTCCTCAGAGTAACAATGATGTCAAGTTAACTGCTTCTTGTATACGAGTTCCTGTCATGCGAGCACATGCTGAGAGTATAAATCTTCACTGAAGTGTTGCATGCTCTTGCGATTTTTGGCTATCCTTGCTTTTCGGTAAATTGGAGCTAAATTTTGACGGCAAATACATGGGAAGATTCGGCCCAGGATTGGCCCATTTGGTTCAAAGTGGAATTTGGCTCGTTTGTGTTGCGACGTAGAATCCATTTTTAAATCCAAGTCCGATCATTATCTTTATTGATTGAACGAGTTTAGAATACCATTTTACGTATAAAATATACATGTCATGTGCTTATATACTTCAACAATACATCTATAATTTCAACTAGCACTATTGTATATCAGTATTTTTTGCAACGTGTAAGTAAGATATTTCGTGCTTGGACACAGTCACACAGCCATGATACCTAATTATCATAATTGTATTAGAACGCATCAATATTGCTCGTCTAGTGGGGAGCTGCACACAGAATTGCTCCTTGGAAGTCCTTGCTGGGGAAGTTCAGCATGTCGTCTTTTATTGAGGTCACCTCATGGAGTCAATCTCTCACTTCAATATGGGCCAAAAAGAAAAAGCATAGTTCACCCAAAAAAAAAAAAAAAACAAGTATCCACCACCACTCCCTGCGGTTCACAAGACTAAATGTTAGTCAAAAATACAGAATTTAAAGGGTAAAAGAAAAGTAGAGTTGATTCTCAACTAACTATAGTAATTTTTATCTACCATTAAAGAGGGAAAAAAGATGTAGTTTCCTAATAGAATACTTCATTGGTTTCGAGCTAGCTAGGGTTCAGCCATCATGTCCACCACCGCCGAGTCAAAATCCAGGTGCTGCATTTAAATAAGTAATTTGGAGGAGCGAGTGAGCGATAGAGCTTTGTACGATAAATTAATTCAGGCAAGGAGGGTGGTAGACAAGCACATTTCTTGGGACAAAGAAACCGAACGACCTAAGGGTTATGCATTTGCTGAATACGAGTCCGAGGAGATTGCTGAGTATGTTTTTAGGCTCTTCGTTGATCTTGTCACTCTTTAAAATCGGACACTCAAGTTTTCCCATCTCAGGCCAACACAAGCAGCCCTTGCATAACAATATCAATAATACTATTTCTATGGTGACGACACCCACATCTAGTTTTCCTCACAAACACTACGGAGGTTCTCTCCCCCTGGTAGTCGCTCTAGGTCACGCCATTGCAATATGAGCACCCTAATTAATACTTAGGAGTTATTCTTGTTAATTTTAATTTTTCATGATTAATATTCTTCAATTCATTCTATCGACGAACGAAAATTAGAAAAATTTGTAAGAAAATAAAAGCGAGTGTGGGGCTAGCACTACCCAATAGAATATGATTGTGTTATAGTTCATGCTTGCTGGGGAAGTTCATTTTCTATCGTCTTCATGGAGTCAATCCACCACTCCAAAACATAGAAAAAGTATGCACAAGACGACAAGAATCATCACGTTGAGACCGGATCCTTGTGAACTACATTACTTACCTAGAAAGCAAAATTAAACATTAAAAGTGAAATTGATTCTTATTTGATAAGCTTTTTCACTCCACCATTAGATAAAATCGACGGATGTTAACCTTTGGATTTTTATGAACGGTGGATGTTATGATGCTTGCACAGTATTACACCTATAAAAAACGCAGAGGATCCTGGTCCTGTAGGTTCCTTCGTGGCAATGGCCAATGGCATAGGTAACTCCAACGTCAGTTGCACACGTCATCATCATAATACTTTTTAAGGATATTAGCCTAAGAACAATCATTGCCGCTGATATGGAAGGAACAAGGAAGTAGTTAGTAGGGAGTGAGGACTGAGGATGTGAGATTGACTAGGGATTGACAACCAACAGTAAGTCTCTCTCTTCTGCTTCGATCCAACTTCCAGCTTTACTTTTTTGGTAAAGTTGGTATTTTACTCTGATCAGACTTGAGACTTACGGTATACTTCTCCACTCTCTTCTGGTTCCGTTGCTTTTCGTTTGGATTTTCTCTGATCGCTTTGTTTCCTTCCTGCATCCATTGGAACAATGTGAGTTAATTTTCTCTGATCGCTTTTGTTTGATCAAGTTTTTATGCAGCTAATATTTTTTTTCCTGTGTAATTTTCTCCTTGGGTTTCTGCCTCTGATAAATCTGTGTCCTTTACTCTTCCTGCATCAATGGGACATTCATTGGGGTATTTGTCCAGTTTTATTTTGTTCTGAATTTTTATAATTTTGGATGTATTGGTTATTTTATGCTTAGTTTTATTCAGTGAAAAATCTTTACTTTTGCTCTCAACTGCAATTACATAACAAAAGGCCTCTCTTTTTTTGGTTGTTTTGCCTCTTTTTTGTATAGCAGAATTATCATCTTGTTCTTTCTGATTGTTGATCCTCTAAAAAATGATCATATACTTGTTAGGTTGTTACATGTTTTACTTTTGGGTGGCTTTGGGTTATGAGGTTCATATTTGTTCTTAGCTTAATTTTTCTTGGATTCAGCCAGACTTTCTGGTTCTTAGGGCTCATTTGGTACTGCTTTTAAAATAGCTGAGAGCGTTTTTTGCGAAAAAATGTTTCTGGGACCAATCTTTAATAAAAGTGCAAGTGAATCATGGAAAAACACTTAAACTTCTCGTAGGAAGCAGTTTAAGTGCTTTTGGAAGCGAAAAACATTTGCCCCAAATGCGCTTTTAGTCATTTTAAAAACAGTTCCAAATGAGACCTTAATTTCAGAAGTCAATATAACCATACTGGTACATTTTACTCATATGGGATTGTTTGGCAGCATAATGCAGTGAATAAATTCACATGATAAGAGATGAGTAGGACGATAAGGTTGTATGGATTCCCTTCGGGTGTGACTGCAGAAGCAGTTGTTCGATTGCTGGAGAACGAAACAGGAAGCGGATCTGTCTATGCTGTGAGGTTAAGAAAAGCCAAAGATGGGAGAAGATATTATGCTATTGTTCAGTTTGACACAACCAGAAATGCTGAATTTATTCACGACATGGCCAATGCTAAAAACTTGTACTATGGCGCTTCCTATCTGCAATCTTGGGAGGTGGCTCATGATATTGTACCAAATCCAAGAGTCTCTTTGCATACCTTTGAAAACATAAAGCTGGATTTTGGCTGCAAGATCGCAACAAATAAGCTATTTAGTTTCTGGAATATGAACAATGTTTCAGTGGATTTTGGGATTGGATTGCGGAAACTCGTTTGTCGTCTGAAATATGACGCTCTGGAGTATATGCTCGAACTTTCCTATGAAAACATCTGGCAGATTGAGTTGCATCGTACACGCGGTCGTGCTGCTAAGCATCTTCTGATTCAGGTTACTCACCTATTTTTAATCAGCAGTTAAATTCAAATGATTTTCTTCTCCTAATCCTTGTTCTGTTTACGATTGAATAATTTTACATCATCTACATGGTGCATTTGCTTCTAAATATGTGTGACCTTTTATTTTGTCCTTATCGTTAAAACTCAAAGTTTTCAAACCATTTTCATTAGTTTTTCTTTGAAATAACCCCTTTATCACTTAAAGGATGACATTACAGATTCGTTTCACTGTTGTCAAAGCATGTTTTGGTCCTCATTGCCATGTATTTGAATCATTTCATGCTGGCTACTGCGGTTGGCGAAAAATTATATGTTCTCTTTTATGAATTAGTAATCTTGAAAAGTTTGATGAATTTGTCTCCAATTATCAGATGCACGGAGCACCTCGGATTTCTAAGAAAGTCATACGCTCTTCAGGACAAGCATATGAAGATCGTATTCTGAACTATTTCATGGACTGTGATGACCGGTGGGTCCGGACAACTGATTTCACTCCATCTCGTGCTATTGGGCAGTCTTTTGCATTAAGCTTGGAGCTTCCTCGTAGTCTCAAACTTCCAGATTTTCGAGAAAACTTTCCTGGGTATGAAGAGATTGAAGGTAACCTTGTCTTGGAGATTGGTCCCCCTTATTCTTGCAACCCGAGTCTGGGTCCTATGGTTTTTCCTCCTCGAGGGGTTAATGTGCCATATGATATCTTGTTTAAAGTACATTCTCTGCTTCAGCTTGGGTGTCTTTCAGGGCCAACACTCGATGTTAAATTTTATAAGATGGTTGATCCCCTCAGAATTGATCGTGCATGTATAGAGTATGCCCTAGATAAATTATATAATTTGAAAGAGACCTGCTATAAACCTTCAGAGTGGCTTTATGAGCAGTACATGAAGTACCTCACGTCAAAGAGACGTCCACAGTCATCTGTCATATCCTTAGATTCTGGGTTGGTATATGTACGCAGGGTCCAAATTACACCATGTCGTGTATTTTCTTCTGGTCCTGAGGTCAATGTCTCAAATCGTGTACTACGCAATTATCCAGATGATATTGATAACTTCATTCGTGTTTCCTTTGTTGACGAGGAGATGGATCGAGTTTATTCTGCGGATTTGCTTCCACGTACTTCTGCTGCCTATGAGGATGGGAAAACTGACATCTACAAGCGGATTCTTTTTATTCTCAGAAACGGCATAGTAATTGGTGCAAAGAAATTCGAGTTTCTCGCCTTCTCATCTAGTCAATTGCGAGAGAATTCTATGTGGATGTTTGCTTCAAGACAGGGACTTACTGCAGCTGATATAAGAGAGTGGATGGGGGATTTTCGTCGCATAAAAAATGTGGCAAAATATGCTGCCAGATTGGGTCAATCCTTTGGTTCGTCCACTGAAACTTTAAATGTTAGAAAACATGAAATGGAAGTTATTCCCGATGTAAAAAACAATAAATACGTCTTCTCCGATGGGATTGGGAAAATATCTGCCAAGTTTGCTAAGAAGGTGGCCTCAAAATGTGGCTTTAATGGGACTCCATCTGCCTTTCAGATTCGATATGGTGGGTACAAAGGTGTCGTGGCCGTTGATCCAACTTCATCAATGAAATTATCATTGAGGAGGAGCATGTCCAAGTATGAATCAGAAAACACAAAGTTAGATGTTTTAGCATGTAGCAAGATTCAACCTTGTTTTCTGAACCGCCAGTTGATAACTCTTTTATCGACCCTTGGGGTTCCAGATCATGTTTTCAAGAAAAAACAAAGGGCAGCTGTACAACAATTGAATGCTATATTGACTGACCCACTAAAAGCACGAGAGGCTCTGGATTTGATGTCTCCAGGGGAGACTACCAACTGCTTGAAGGAATTGCTTATATGTGGTTATAAACCTGATGTTGAACCATTCATTTCAATGATGCTGCAAACATTTCGGGCATCAAAGTTGCTAGAGTTGCGGACGAAAACAAGGATCTTTATTCCAGATGGACGAGCAATGATGGGATGTCTAGATGAAACCAGAACATTGGAACATGGTGAGGTGTTTGTGCAGTTCTCTGGTAACAGGCATACTGTAAGTGCATCAAACCAGCAATTCATTATTGTGGGGAAGGTAGTTGTTGCGAAGAACCCTTGTTTGCATCCTGGCGATGTACGTGTTTTAAAGGCTGTGGATGTGCCAGGGTTGTACCATATGGTTGATTGTGTCGTTTTTCCACAAAAAGGACCTAGGTAAGAATGTGTAATGCATCATGAGGTCGTGAATCTAGTCCAAAATATCCATTCTGTGTCTTTATGTGTTTGCAGTAGATTGTTTAATGTAAAAATCAAGAACACTGATTTCGATTGAAAAAATAAATATCATCACATCTTCCAGTTAACATGCATATAACCATTATGTACTTGAGTCCATGGAATGCAATTTCTGCGGATATCTTTTCTGCTGGAGATAAACCAGTACGGCTTTGCAGTTTATTTGTACAAACATTTGTTTCAAAATTTGGACATGGTTTCCTCTGTAGATGCTACTTCTTAGAAATTCTTAAGTTACTTACAAAGTTCTACTTTTCCTTGGTTTTTCTGCATAATCGAGTACAAAAACTTTCTGATAAACATTACTTAATGATTGAAATATTGTTTATATTTGTTAGGCCTCATCCAAATGAATGTTCAGGAAGTGATCTTGATGGAGATATCTACTATGTTTGTTGGGACAAAGAACTAATTCCTCGGAAGCAAATCAAACCCATGGATTATACCCCAGCACCAACTATAGAATTGGATCATGATGTCACAATTGAGGTAATACTCTTCAATAAGCAACCTACTAAGCAGCATCGCCCGGGGGGCTACCTGCCTTTGCTAACTTTTCATGTTGAGAATTGACTTGAATTTTAAAATTCAAGTACTAAATACGAAATTCTTGAGTTATCATCATATCATGTTGCTGTACAAAACTTGGAATTTCTTCAATAAGTAATTTAGAGTTTTTTTTTTCACACTGTAATTAAGATAGCCAATCCAAATTTTGACTCTCTGTTGCTGGTACATCGTAGTATAGTACTGAACATAATACTTCTTCTAGTGGTGTTTTTCGAGTATTGAATTTGATCGTTTCTCTTGACCCACAAAAGGAAAAACTGTCTTGATGATAGCTTTGATGTTCTTTTGTTTTGTTTGACTTTGATGTTTGCTTGAAGGGGAAACTTAATTTTAATTTATTTTGATGTATTTGCACTTCAGCGAACACTTCGATTCACTTTCCATTTCTTTTGTCTCATGCCATGCAAGGCAGTTTTCGTGAGAAACAAAACCCAGTATACTTGATCTTCATTCTCTTTTGGTGCAGGAAGTTGAAGAATATTTTGTGAACTACATGGTCAATGATAGCTTGGGCATAATTGCCAATGCCCACACTGTGTTTGCAGACAAAGATCCCTTAAAAGCAATGAGCAAAGAATGTATAGAGCTTGCAAAGCTATTTTCAATTGCCGTTGACTTTCCAAAAACTGGTGTGCCGGCTGTAATACCTCCACAGTTATACGCCAAGGAATATCCAGATTTCATGGAAAAACTTGACAAACCCACCTATCAGTCATCCAATGTAATTGGAGCTCTTTTTCGTGAGGTGAAGGACATTGCGCCTCATGAAGGCTCTATCACATCCTTCACTCGTCGAGTGGCGAAGCAGTCATACGACCCTGACATGGAAGTTGATGGCTTCGAGGATTACATTGAAGATGCTATCTATTACAAGGGCAATTATGATTACAAGTTGGGAAATCTGATGGAACATTATGGGATCAAGACAGAGGCTGAAATACTTAGTGGAAGTGTTATGAGAATGTCAAAATCTTTCACTAAGAGGCGGGATGCAGATTCTATAAGGGTGGCTGTGAGATCGTTGAGGAAGGAAGCTAGTATTGAGAAATGATTTTCATTTCCTCAAAGGATAAGTTACAAGAGTATTTATATGGAAGCTAAATACAACAGACTAACAGAGTAAAGGAAAGTTACAAGTGTGGTAATTTTCCTAACTAACTTTTAACTGTTTGTTATTACTATTATGTTGAGTTACTTGAGTAACTTTCTCTTCACACCCCCTCAAGCTAAACGGAGAAAGTTGAAGTGATAGCTTGGACCGGAGAAAAAGAAAGCGTTGCCTAGGAAGGGATTTGGTATGAATGTCAGCAAGTTGATCCTGACTGCATACAAATTGGACAGCCAGCAACTTGGCAAGAACAAGTTCCCTTATGTAATGGTAATCTATTTCCACATGCTTGGTACGAGCATGGAAAACAGGGTTGGAAGCAAGGGCGATCGCAGAAACATTATCACACCAAATTTGAGGAAGAGAAGGCAGCTTGAAACCAATATCAGTGAACAATTTGCAGATCCATGTTAATTCAGCAGCAGTGTGTGCCAAGGACCTATATTCAGCTTCGGTGGAGGAACGAGCAACGGTGTGTTGCTTCTTGGCACTCCAGCTGATGAGAGAGGATCCAAGAAAGATGCAAAATCCCCCAGTAGAACGTCTATCCCAGGAACAGCCTGCCCAATCAGCATCAGAATATGCGTTGAGAGTAAGAGGAGCCGAGTTTTTAGGAAACCAGAGACCATAGCCAAGTGTTCCCTTAAGATAGCGAAGTATGCGCTTCACTGCTTGAAAATGGGGTTCCCGAGGAGAATGCATAAACTGACAGACCAAGTTTACTGAAAAGGAGAGATCCGGACGAGTCCATGTAAGATACTGAAGAGCACCAACAATAGAGCGATATTCCTCTGGATTATCCAATGGAGAACCAGTGAGATCAAGCTTAGTAGAACCAAGAGGAGTGGTGCAGGGCTTTGCTCCATCCATTTTAGTGCGTTTGAGAAGATCTAAGATGTACTTAGATTGATGAATAAAGATTCCTGTAGAATCTCGGGTAACCTCCAAACCAAGGAAAAAATGCAGATCGCCTAAATCCTTAATGGGAAACTGATCACTAAGTTGAGAGATAACATTAGTGCAGGCTGTGGAAGAAGGTCCGGTGACAAGAATGTCGTCAACATAAACCAAAACAATCACCAAGACAGGTTGTTGCAACACAAACAAGCTGTGATCAGATTGTGAGGCCTTAAATCCCATAGAGAATAGAGCAGATTGCAGTTTTTCAAACCAAGCCCGAGGAGCTTGTTTCAAGCCATAGAGGGATTTTTGCAAGTGACAAACATAAGAAGATTTGTCCTGATCAATGAAGCCTGGAGGCTGAGACATATACACATCTTCCTTGAGAGAGCCATGCAAGAACGCATTACTGACATCCAATTGATGCAGAAACCAATTTGACTGAACTGCAAGAGTGAGAAGAAGTCGAATTGTAACTGGTTTAGCCACTGGGCTAAACGTATCACTGTAATCAATACCCTCCTGCTGATTGTAGCCCTTAGCTACTAACCGGGCTTTATAACGGTCCACAGAACCATCAGGGTTCCTTTTAATCTGGAAGACCCATTTGCACCCAACGAGATTGTAAGAAGGATCAGAAGGAACCAATGTCCAAGTTCTTGTATTTTGCAGAGCATTAAACTCATCCTGCATTGCAGTTCTCCAATGGGGATATTTGGATGCCTGAATGTATGTAGTTGGAACAAATTCAGTGTTTAAGTTGGAAGGAAGAGGATGCTTGGTAACAGTAAAGGCCTTGGGTTTAAAAATTCCAGATTTGGACCTGGTTTGCATAGGATGAGTAGAGACAGGAAGGGTTGGAGGTGGGACAGGGACAATATCAGGAACTGGGACAATATTAGGAACTGAGACAGGTGCAGGTACAGAAACTGATTCAGATGCAAAGTCAGTAGGACTTACAGAGGGTGGAGGTTGAAAGACAGGGGGAGAGGTAAGGGATTGTGAACGTGTAATAGAAGGAGTAAGAGGGGATGAAGAATAAAGGTTGGGAAAGGTAAGGGAAAATGAGGAAGGAGTGACTGAGGAGGAAGCACAAGAGGGTAGCTGTGAAACAAGAGAGGGATTATGAAATGGGAATGTGGTTTCATCAAAGTAGACATGCCGGGAGACATACACTCTATTGGTGAAGGGGTCTAAGCATCTGTAACCTTTGTGAACCAAACTGTAGCCAATAAAAACGCATAACTTGCTCTTGGGGTCGAGTTTGGACTGTGTATATGGCTTGAGCCAAGGATAGCAGCTGCAACCAAAGATTTTCAGTTGAGTATAATCTGGTTTCTTCTTGAAAAATTGCTCCCAGGGTGAAGATTTAGCAGTTGGAGGAAGCCGATTAATGAGATAAACTGCAGTGAGAAATGCTTCTACCCAAAATTGATGAGGAACCTGAGATGCAATAAGTAGTGTCCTGGCTGTTTCCACAATGTGTCGGTGTTTCCGTTCTGCACACCCGTTCTGCTGAGGAGTGTATGGACAGCTAAAATGTTGATGAATGCCATGACTGGACAAATGCTGTTTGAACTGAGTACTAATAAACTCACCCCCTGAGTCACATCTCAAAGTGCCAATTTTGTGACCAGACAGATCTTCAACAAGAGCTTGAAAGTGAACAAAAACTTGAAATACTTCTGATTTATGTTTGAGAGGATACAGCCAAGTGTACTTAGTAAAGTCATCAACAAATATGACATAGAATCGATATCCACTGATAGAAGACAGGGGAGCGGGACCCCAAACATCCGCATGAACCAACTCTAAAGATCTAGAAGAATGACAAATAGAATTCTGAAAAGGTAACTTGGCACATTTGCCTAAAACACAATTCGAACAGAAAGATTGTTTGACAATAGTAGATAAAGGCAAGGAAGACTTTGAGATCACAGATTGCAAAGTCTTGAACGTTGGATGCCCCAAACGTTGATGCCAAGTGTGTTGTGATGCCTTGAGTGCAGTAAGACCATGATGCTTCGATGAAGACTGAGAAGAGGCAGAAAAGGGATAGAGACCACAGCGAACAGGAGCTCTAAAAAGCATCCTCCCCGTAGTAAGATCCTTGACATGAAAGTCAAAAGGATTTAGAGTTAAGGAACACCAATTGTCTCTAAGAAACATATTTGCAGAAACAAGATCATGCTTCAAGTGTGGAACATGCAACACATTTTGTAATTTAAAAGTAGCAGAAGGAGTATGAAGTAACGAGGAACCAGAGTGGAGAATCGGCAAACCTTGGCCGTCTCCAATGTAGACTTTATCGGGGCCACTGTAAGGTTGTGGATTCTGAAGATTTTGGAGGTTGTTGGTCATATGAGAGCTTGCTCCAGAGTCAAGTAGCCACGGAGGAGAAGAAGAGGCATTTGAGCGAGCATACATAGCAAGCTTAGCTGGTGGAATACGGCCTTGAAAATTGGGATTCATACGATTGGAGCAGTCAATCGCTTGATGACCAGTGTCTTCACAGATTTGACAAGGAACATTCCTGGAATTATTGTTAAAGAACCGAGCACCATTACGAAATCCTTCACCATTACGATTTCCTTCACGATTAGAAGCATTCTTGTTGATGTGGTTACGAGTGTATCGATTGCGATTATTATAATTCCTTTGAGAATTATTGCGCTGAAAATTGCCTCTGTTGAAATTAGAGGAATGAGGAGGCTGAGCAATATACGCCTGAGGTGTAGGAAGGAGTGGAGGTGAAGACGCTGGAATAGACTGAAAAGCTTGATAGGGTGCAGAATTTGTTCCTTGAGTGGAATGCTTGCGAGCAAGAGCCATTTCTTTACTTAACAAAAATCCGTGAAGATCATCAACAGTAGTATCAGCAAGTCGAAACTGAACAGAATCCACAAAAGAATCATACTCATCAGGTAAGCCATTGAGAATGATGAGAAGTAGATCATGATCATCCACAGGAGCACCAGCGGCGGCAAGAGCATCAGTAGCCTCCTTGATGCGTTGGAGATACTCCGAAATAGAAGATGAACCTTTCTTGGCAGATTGCAAGGTTGAACGGAGTTGATGAATGTGAGAACGAGATACACCGCCAAACCGCCGTTCAAGATTTTGCCAGAGTTCTCGCGCAGATTGAACGCCAACAGTGAAAGGAATCAGATCTTCCGAAAGTGTGGAATTGATCCAGATAATGATGTTCTGATCCTTCTCATACCACAATTCATAGTCTGGATTAGGAACGGAGGTGAATCGACCAGAATCATCAGCAAGAAATTGAGGCGGTGGAGGTTCAGATCCGTCAACAATACCGGTAAGTTTGTAGCGACGAAAGATCGGCTCGAAGAGAGATCGCCACACAAGATAGTTATGGCGCTTGAGCTTAGTCTGAATCATGTTGCCGATATTGTGTATCGTAATCGAGTTGATCGAGGCCTGAATTGAAGAATTAGGGTTTGTGGGCAACTGAACCGAAGGATGAGGATTTGGAGAAGAAGAAGGAGGATCAGCAAGCACAGGAGGAGAAGGATGGTGCGCGATCACTGGGGAAGAAGAAGTCGAAGAATTGGCCGCCATAGATTGTTGATTGCAGAGAGAAAATGACAGGAATGAGACCTGTTTGGTTACTAAGAAAATGAGAGGAAGCGTACGAAGGATCTTAGTCGGGAGACTTTAGGCGAGTGATACCATATTGAGAAATGATTTTCATTTCCTCAAAGGATAAGTTACAAGAGTATTTATATGGAAGCTAAATACAACAGACTAACAGAGTAAAGGAAAGTTACAAGTGTGGTAATTTTCCTAACTAACTTTTAACTGTTTGTTATTACTATTATGTTGAGTTACTTGAGTAACTTTCTCTTCAGCTAGGGCGTGGTTCAATGAGAAGGGAACTGGTTTAGATTCCGGAGCTGATGATGTTTATGCCAAAGCTTCAGCTTGGTACCATGTCACATATCATCCTGATTATTTTGGTACATACAACGAGGGGATGAATCGTGACCATTTCATCAGCTTTCCATGGTGCGTTTATGACAAGCTCGTCCTCATCAAAAAGGATAAAGCAAGTATACACATGTCATCTCTAGGACGCCAATTCTGGGATGGGTTGCATTTGAGTTGAGAAAGTTGGAAGTTTTGTATGTTTGTTTCTTGATGATGGTGTAAGCTCGTAAATTGCTTATGCTGATGGTAAAAAATTGAGTGCATTTTGCTTATTGTATAATAGAATAATGGGTCGATCTTCGGTTTCTTGTTTCTGACACTCGAAAGTTGGTTTGAAAGGTCGTCGTACTTTTCTGGATAGAACGTTTATTGAGATGCAAGTATGCAATAGCATAAGATATCATATGTAAGGATAAATGCTTGTAATTATTTGAGTTTCAAGTTTCTTGCAATGTATGAATTGCTTTGTAAATTGATATTTTATGAAAAGTCTCTTGCAATTTATGAAATGCTTTGTAAATGGATGTTTTATGAAGTAATTTATAAAATATCCCTTCCTAAAGCATTTCAACGGCAAAATCATAAATTTTTTATGGGCCGTCTACCTAAAACAGTCGCACATTTCTCATACAACATTAGAAATAAGTATTAAATGTTATTTCAACCTTTTTACTCATCGAATTTCTATAGAGGAGTCTTAAAGGATGATATGAAAAATTGCATTATGTCTAAATGTATATCAATCAAATTATGGGAAAACTTTTACACAATAGTATATTGCAGAAGACATGCAATTTTTCACTACCCTTGCTACTTTATTTAGAGAAATTTTTAGTTGTGACGGGAAATATTGGAGGAAACGCACGGGTAATGAATTTCCCAGTTTCCAAAAAAAAAATATATATATATATATATATATATTTTGAAGGAAACTAAACATATTAAACTCTCAATATTAGCTCGCAGAAAAAATGGTTCTGCATTTGGGTTCCATGATTAAACTCATCCAAATGAATGTTCAGGAAGTGATCTTGATGGAGATATAGACTTTGTCTGTTGGACCAAGAATTGATTCCTCAGAGACAAATCCAACGTATGGATTAAACCCCAGCACCAACTATAGAATTAGATCACGATGTCACAATGGATCTTGTGGCTATGCTCAATTTTATTTTTTATTTTCCTACAAAGTTGATTTGAATTTTAGTGACGATTAAAAAATAGAAAATTCTATAATGCTGGTTAGTTTGAAATTCTTGGATTATTGGATTATCATGTTGTTGTACAGAATTTAGTGGAATAAGATTTGTTGTTGTAATGATGGTTTCTATAGACCGAAAAAAGCAAAATAAATAAATAAAAGTATCTAGAAGTTTATCGGTCACTCTTCCGAACATTTCATCGATGACCTCACTTCCAAAGTGTCTGGCAAACATCCCCTCCATTGCAGCCCTTACATGTTTCACACCAAAGTTGGTATGTCAACTGGACGACCTTTCAGCCATGCTGCTGGGTTTGACGACTCCATTCTCCCTTTCTTAAGGCACCCGTCTTTCTCTACTATCTCCTCCATCTCCTCTAACGAGGCTGCATAATATGGCAAGTTGAAGGAATCCGCTTCACTTTCTTCAATTATTCCCTGTGGAAGAAAAAGGAAATGCAACATATTCCAACATGAATTTATGCAGTTGTTCTTTTCCAGTCATCTCTGTTTTAACTGTATATAATTATGTTATTCTTTTTAATTATTATGTTTGTGGGTCAACAATTATTTTGTTTTCTAAAACACCTCTTTGAGGAAAAAAATTTAGAGAACGAAAATCTATGGTTGTGCTTCAAATATTAAAAAAAAAAAATTATTAGAGAACACTAAATAAACAATAAACGAACATTTCAGTTAATGAATTTTTTCTTTACTTAAAGATTTGTAAAAAGTTATATTTTCCAGTAAAAACACTTATTGGCTCCTCTACACTTTTTAGAGCCCCAGCATGTGCAATTCTACTTTCGTGTTTTTGTCTATTTGTGATATCCTTTAACGCACACCAAAGTTATTTTAATATTTTCAATGTAAATTATAGCAGCTTAACGAAAAGATTTCAGTACTGTTTACTTTAAAGAAAAATCACATTTTAAAGCTAAAAAGTCAATCATGGTACTATTCATTTTACTATTTATTTTGTTCTTATCATTAAAACTCAAAATTTTCAAGACATTTTCATTAATTTTCCTTATAAATAATGAGTTATCGATTTACCTCTTTTGCCATGTCCATGAGGCTAGACGATATACAATTGTACAACATACCCGCTGGGATTTCAGAATGAGGCATCCCTTTGGGGATTCCAGACAAGATCATTACCATCATTCCTCCAGGCACAAGCTCTTTGGCCCTAACATTCAAAAAGTTCTTCAAGCCCTCGGCAAACTGCAACGCATAAGCATCAAGGAGCTTGTGACATGATGTGTAATGAGTATTTCTTACGGCACTTCTTGAGTTCAATTCTCAATACTAAAGAATTATACGATGGCGAACAGAAAATGTTAAAATACTTTTGTGAGTGTTCTTGACCCCAAGAGAGTGAAATACATCTTTAAAAATGGCATTTAAGAAATTTGAGTACAGAAACACATCATGAAGTTTGAGGATTAATTGTAGATAAAATTAGTTCACGCCGTAATTGCACAAAACTTTAAAACTCTAGGGGCATTTGTGCAATTTTACCAATAAAAAGAAGGAAGAAGATGCTGAATAAGCTTATCCTATCCGTTACTGCCACACGCTGCTGGTCTGCTAGCTCCCGCTCTGTGTCATCCATGGCAACCTCCCTGCTCTTTCTTCCTCCAGCTCCACCTCTCAGCTTTCCTTCTTCCTCCTTCAAGGCATTCTCTTTCTCTCAAGCTTTCTCTGTCTAATATTTGATATGATTTGCTAAATAGCTGCTAATAGTTTCAATTTTTACAGGGAAATGCGAGAAACTTGGGGCAAAAACTGTGTAGAGTTCCCTCCGTCAAGGTGATCGGAGCTACAGAAAGAAGACCACTGGTGATTTTGAATAAGGCGGCGGCGTCCACCGTCGGGGCTCCGGTCGGCAATGTGCGGTTCAGGCTGGACAATTTGGGCCCGCAACCCGGGTCCAGAAAGAAGGGCAAGAGAAAGGGAAGAGGTATAGCAGCCGGGCAAGGGAACAGCTGCGGGTTCGGTATGCGGGGACAGAAGTCTCGGTCCGGACCCGGCGTCCGCCCTGGATTTGAAGGCGGTCAGATGCCGCTTTACCGTCGACTTCCCAAACTTAAGGGAATTGCTGGAGGTAGTTACATTATCTCGTCTTTTATTTCTTGATTGCGAATGCACGCCATGTGTTCGTGAAAATGCTTCAGTGACATTTGTTCGTGCATTGCTCAAAGCTTGTTTTGTTTTCTTGACAAGGTATGAGTGCGGGGCTACCGAAGTATGTCCCTGTTAACTTGAAAGACATAGAAGCCGCAGGGTTTCAAGAAGGCGAAGAAGTGTCATTGCAAACTTTGAAGAACAAGGGTCTGATCAACCCATCCGGAAGAGAACGGAAACTCCCTTTGAAGGTATATACTTTAAATTGTCTGCTCTACACAATGTAAAATGTTCGAATGCTCATATATAATATGCTGCTTTAAACTTTAAAGTATGGATGGATAAATCAAACCTTGAGTCTTACACCTAGCGTTAGTATTTAGTCATCTTTTCCGTTTGTTAACTTACTAATGTCGCCTGTTTCTCATGCCTAAACCCTGTAAATCTGGCCTCTATACCTCTGTTGGGCCGCTGCGCCATGCTAAATGCGACAATGAGCCTTGGGAAATGCAAAACAGTGATAATCTCTAGCTGAAAATTCCTCCTTCAGATTGTTGTTTCTTTTGTTTTTAATGATAGTGTAACTGGCAGAGAATCATAGTGTAGAACTTTCAGCCTGGATGATTTTCTAATTACTAGATTTCGTGTTTTGGTTAAAGCATCCCAACTGCGATGCATTCTGGCCAAAACTTGGCAAATCCACATGTGTGATCCAGCACTTATGCAATTGATAGTATATTAGGTTTTCTTTGTAATTTTGTAAAAATGCAGTATAAGTAGGCTTATTTACCTTATTCAGCAGCTGTAATGCGTCCTTTACGATTAAAGTATCCGGATGATACATTGAGATTTTAATGGAAAAACTATAGAATAATAGAAATGTGGTACAAGCATTAGGGCCACTGCAAGCTTCATGTGGCCCGATAATTCCTAAGCTTCACAGGAACGTTACAAAACTTAGGTATTTATCACTGTGCACTGCTCGTTAAGCATCTTGGTATGGTAAAAGAATAAAGTTGCCTGCTCTCTATTTTTCTAGATTCTTGGTGATGGGGAGCTAAGTGTGAAGCTGGATATAAAGGCACGTGCCTTCTCAGCAGCAGCAAAGGAGAAACTAGAGGCTGCTGGGTGCAACCTCACTGTATTGCCGGGTAGGAAGAAGTGGGTAAAGCCATCGGTTGCCAAGAACCTTGCACGCGCTGATGAATACTTTGCCAAGAAACGAGCTGCTGCTGCTGCTGCTGCAACTGATTCTGTGTCTGCGTAGACGACTTCATGATCAGCCTGTACGAGACTGTAGGTGAAGTCGTACGCGGTAACAATTTTTTTAGGCATGTTAATCTTCTTTCCTGTTATTATCATTTTACCTGGCAATTGTTTCATATAACGTGAGAAGTAATATTTATCAACCCTTGAATTGGCCGTGACGTAGTGGTCTATAGGTCTTCATTTTTTCCTCAAAAAGGCAGGCTTTTAGGCTGTTGCCCAGTGATTAAGTAACCACTCTGTCGCAGCCGTATCTGGAAATGGAAGATAAGAAAGAGACCGCCAAACCCTAAACCCTAAACTATAAAAGTCAAGTTTGGTGAGCCTCGCATCAAAAATCGTACAATTCTCTACCTATATTTTTTTCGTTGGCGAGTTTGTTTGAAGTAATTTCATAAAAACACGTTGAAATTTTCGTTACAAAACAGGTGCTATTTTTGAGAGATACAGCGAGCGCTTTTCAATTAAGTACTTTCTCATGAAGCAATTTTAATTTTTTTTCTTCAGATGGCACGAGGACAATAAAGTGGTGGAGATGGAAATCCATCACGATCAAAATCCAAGGAAATTGATAGCGGGTCCAAATGCTATTACATAACATGATTAGGTAGTTGTCAAATTGCTCCGCCTCCCAGACTCTCACAATTCTAACTTTCTCAGAAAGTAACGTTAAAGGCAATGCCCCTAACTACTAAATTATCGATCTGTGCTCATGTTTCGCGTTAGAAACGTGCCCAAACGCGTCATTTCAGTCACAAAAACTGTACATGGCTGCAAATATTTTTGAGTTTTGGTTTAATTTGGGTAAAAGTTGGTGATGACCTAACCCTACATATCATGCAACTACTTATGTGGACTGGTAAAGTAGAAAGGTAAAAGCCCAATCAAAAGCTATAACTGCCTCCAACCTAAAATAAAAGAAAGTCACATGTAAGCCTGACAATTTTTTACACAATCAGTTAATGAATCAAATCGTTACTAAATCATTTATTAAGAATTCAATAAGATATCATTTGTCATGTCAAGACATTAGACGTGGCAATTTTTTGCATGACTCGTTCACCCGACACGAAACGATACAACCCATAACGAATCAAGTCACCTGTTAAAAACACATTAAGATAACAAGTTTGACACGACACTACCCGTTAAAATAATTAGTATGGCACGAAAACGTCACAAAAACGATAAACACGACTCGTTTGCCAGATCTAGCCAGGAGTCAAACAAATTTTTGGATGCATATGACAAAAAATGACATAGTTGTTGGATTATCGGCACAAAACACTCCATCTTCTTGTATTTTAGTCTCTTTCATCTTTTAATCGGACCTCTTTTACCTGGTGCTCTACACAGACATACGAACACAAGAATCTCTTCATTTGTAGCCTAGAAACATAAGCTTCACTTCTCTTCACATCCACCATTACTTGGTTTGTCCTACTAAATACTTTTCATGTCCATTCATTATGGGGCACGTACAATTAAATTTAGTTGCGCAATTGTCGACATGGTGTTCGTGTCTTGTAGCATCGAAAGGAAACACATCACATGCTTACCACGAATCATAGCTACAAGCATAGGACGACACCTCCTACTTGCTAGGTTTTGGTTCCACCAGCAAGTCCAAACATGCAAAAACCAATTTCCAAACGCACATCGTGGATCATGATCCGTGACAACATCAGAATAATATGCCACAATTCAAGCTGCAACAGTCTCCTTGGTATTTCGTCAACGCGCTCAAAATATTGTTATGTTTGTTTGAGTGGCATCTGTCTCGCTTTAGGCCGTTTTATTTTGTTTCGACACGCCGGTGAATATACCAACTGTGTAGGGGATATTTAGGGCGGGAATGATGCTGGATATGCGGCTATTTTGCCGCCCATTTGTAATGTCAAAGAGAAAAGGTGGCCAAATCGTGGCCGTCACCACTTTGTCTTAAACAAGACTTTTTTGGTCCAAAGTCTTAAACAAGATTGGGAATGAGAAACGTCACCTTATCATGTTCGTTAGAAAAAAGGACTCGTGTTTTTATTGGTAAGCACTTCAAAATTCTCGTTTGCGTATTTTGTTTTCTAAATATTAAAAGGTAGGAAACAAAAAAATGTAAAATCGTATCGGTTTATGTTTTTCGTATTTTTAATCGTATGATTATTAATTTATGACGTGATGGATGTAGGCATGTTTGTAGCAATGTAAAAGTCACACACTTTAATTATTAAATCCCAATCATGCGATTTGTTGCCATTTCTACATACGAAACATAAATTAAAGAAAAGTCGAAGCCATATAACTAATTTTAGTCTATGAGATGCAGGTGTGGCTTTCAAGTCAAGCAAAAAGTGAGTCCTCTATTTACCATATCACCAATTTAACTAAGCATTAAGTAGTCAAACAACTAAAAAACAAATGTTTAAAATTGAACTTTCATGAACCATACTTGTATTCTATCAATGGAATTAATTTGGCTATTCGATAATCGAGGAAAAGTTCCTCCTCGACAAACTTTGTTATAATTTCACAAAATTTTGTATTTATGATCAAAATTATTCATATTATAAATTAATTTATGTAAAAAATAATAAAATATAAGATAATTTAGTCATAAAATCGTATAAAAATAAATAATTAAATACATTAAACGTACTTGGACCTATCTATTAGTTACGATTGATTCTGTAACCGATACTTCGAGGAGAAATTTCTCTTTTAGCTTTCCACTTTGTCGAGGGGCGAAAGAGAATATAATTTTGCGATTGAAGCATCAAAATATACAAAAATAAACTTAGATGCTGGTGCACGTGACACGTGGGGGGTTGCAGGTACAGTCAAGTTAAAAAAAAAACCGGCAACGGTTAGGTCTTCCAATGGGCTTGGGTGGCGAAATCGATGTGAGTTCTCGCGGGAGGCACCGCCTGCGTGAAACAAATAAAATATTATTCCACCATTCCCTAACAACTTGACAACCCAAAGAAACATATTTTAATTTTTATTAAAATATTAAATTAGCAAAATATCAGTATTTAATCAGAGAGGAAAGATAAGGGAGAGCCGCCGTCGTGCTTCTCTCTCTCCTCCTCTTTCTTTCTCTCTCTAGCTTTGTCATCTGTTGCCCAATACCTAAACCTAATTTCCATCCCCTCTCCGATTTAATTCGAATTTAATATTATTATTTTTTTTCTCTATAAATCGGATGGACGCTCCCTTCTATTAACCTTGTTTCCTTCCCCGTCCGTCTTCTACCTCTCGCCTAATTTTTGCTTCCTTTTCCCTCTCTATTGTGATGTCCTTGTAGCAATTAGGGTTTCCTTACACAGGCAAGCCAAGCAGCTCAACTCTTCACCCAACTTCAGGTATTTACATCTATTTTTTGCTGATTTTTATTGTTTTGTTTCAATTTTGTTCGTCGATCTGGTGCTTCTGATTGTAGAGAAATGATTTGATATCAGTTTATGAATTTTGATCTCTGTCTGCTCAATTGACTGGAAAATTTCAGATTAGATCAGATCTGTTGAGTTCGCATCTAATTAAGCTTGTTTTAGATCGATTAATTTTGATTAAGGATTTGTTTGATTAGGTTGTACGACGTCGTTTGCAAGCAAGGAAGAAATGAATCACTGTGCGATTCAGCAAGGAAACGCCCTCTCAGCTTGCGACGACATGAGGACTTGTTCCAGAGACTCGGTAGTTTGTCCCAAACCTCGCCGATTTGGTCTCCTTAACGTTAACCAGAACGATCCCGTCAGATCTCTCCGATGGCATCTCGGGTAATTTCCCAATTTTTCATTTTTTATTTCCCCCAAAAGATACTATTCGTCTAGGGTTTCAGATTATGCAATCCTTTCTATTGTTTTAAATATCGGTTTTAATTCTTTGTTTGAATGAATTTCAGCCACCAAGCGGAGCTCTATGATTCGAAAGCAGGGTCTGAAATTTTGGACAACATTCTCTCAAAGGTATGTAAAATATTTCCGGATCTGCAGTTTTTATTACAAAAAAATTAAGAATTAAGCTCATAATTTAGAAATGATTAGCATCTGGTTCATAATTATTTTGTTCATGTTGGATTTTCTGCAGGGATCTTTTGGTGTTGAACAATTATCGTGTACAGAAATAGCCTCGCCGCACCCATTTTTCAGCGGGTCACCGCCGAGCAGAGTAGCTAACCCATTAATTCAGGATGCTAGATTTGGGGATGAGAAACTCACCCCATTGTCACCACTGTCGCCAACCGCTCCCCCATTGGGCCTTTCATCGTCTCCTTCATCATCTGCTAGGAAAGGAGGCTATGCTCGGGCCAGTTTCGGGAGCAAACCAGCAGTGAGGATCGAGGGGTTTGATTGCCTGGACAGGGATCGACGTAATTGCAGTATCCCTACCCTGGCATGAGATCCCAATTCAATCGATGAAGGTACATAGGAAAAGACTGAGCTTAAAGTTTGATATAGCCAACCACATTACTTTGATAGCACTGTGAGGAAATTTTGAAATTTTCAGCACGAGAAGAGAACTACGACGATCCTTCTACCTTGTGTATATATGTACGAGGGATTTGTGTAAATGAAATGTGTCAGTGTCGTGTAAGTAAATGAGATGTTAACCAAATAATAAACGGGTTCATCGATCGTGTCTAGGAGTGTTTACGACCCTCTTGTATTGTAAAAAGTAAAAGAGTACTGTGGGAAAATTTTCGTTGTGTTTCCATTTAGGTGTTTCGGAGTTTCATAGAGCGGCTTGCGAAGCGAATCTGTATAAATTGAAGCCGCTGTTGAGTCGATCTAAACAGTCGTTTAGTGTGTAAATAAAGCATTTGTGTTTTAGTCCGTCTTCTGTTGTGTATGACATACATTTAATTGCTTTGCATTTCCCTTTCTTGATCTGGTTATAGTTTTGTGTTCTGTAACCCGCGTCGCTTGAGCATGTGGTAAAAAAATTAGGATTTAAGCTCCTGTGCTAAAGTCTGTTAGGATTTATTAGCACTTGAGCTAGCCCCACATATTAACAATTAAAGGAGAGGTCCGTTTTAACCTAATGTGTACGAAGAGTTTTGTTTTAGCCTAATATGTGCGGTTCATGTGCTAATAATTAACAGAAAATTAAAGGAATTTTCAATTTTGGGCATAAATCCTAACAAAATTTTACCATAGGAGCTTAAATCCTAGTTTTTTCATCACAGAGGTTATCTTCAAACTACCATATCACCACGGAGACTGTTAATCCAATTAAGCCTTTGTTTTATGGTAATGTAATCTTTTCGTTAATTCACCTTAGATTTATCTAATTACTATTAAAACAAAATTAAGTTTTTAAAGAGACTAATGGTATGTTCTACTCTGGAATAGATAAGCTTCATGCTAATTGTGTTATAAAACTGGGATTTGGATTCCATCCATATTCAAATTGTGGGGATATTAAAGATCCTCACATCTTAATCATTTATCGTGCATCGTGCGGTCATAAATCATTTGATTTTTTTATTTAAAATTAAACACAAATACTACCTGACGAAAATTGGCCGTACAATGTACAATAAACGATTATGATGTAAGGATCTCTAGAATATCCACAAAGTAGATCCGAAGACGATCCTCTTCCATACTGTTGATCTTTGTTCTATGTACATCTAGCAACCACTGACAAACGCGGTGAAGGACTAATGAAGGAACGAATTTGGATCTTCTTTGCGAGGATCCCGAAGATCCGTGAATCGTGTCTATTTCTTGTACATCGTGCTGTTAGTTTTCGTTAGATACTGTTTGTGTTCAATTTTAAATAATAAAATTTAAAATAATTTCTGACCGCACGATGTACGATAACGGACACAATACATGGATCCCCATAATCCTCACAAAGATAATCCTTATTATGAAGGCACATGGCACTTCTTTTAAACAATGAAAATGTTATTCCTAACAATATATATTTAAAGGAAATCTTTAAGAAAGATTTTCATTTCTTTATAAAAATGAGGATTAGTTCGGGTCCATAACTTTAACAATCCGAACCGTCTAATTTTCAAGTTGCCCTTCATAGATTATCTTTACAAAATATTAGTCAAATCGGAAATATTTGAGGTATTTAATTGAGTTCAAAGAAATTGACGAACACTTTGTTCTCTAAAAAACATTGAAATTTTATCGTGATAATTAAATAGGCAAATGGTTTCATATTGAATTGAATGTTTGTAAGGATGGTCTGTGAATCAAAACTTACAAAAGAGACGATTCAAATCGTTGAAGTTCGATGTAAATTGAGTTCCACAACTAATCCCTATTTTTAATAAAAAAAAATGGAGATCCTTTCTCTTGAAGGGCATGTATATTTATATGGCCATTCATTCATGTGTTTTGGCTAGTCTACTGGATAATCCAATACTTTTCTGGTAAATATTTTGTTATAATGTACATTTTGGGATTTTTCTCTAAAAAAATACTTGCATCCACCTATATAACACATTGTCTATCATTTGCGACTAATGTATTTTTTACAAAAGTTTCATAATCGAATGTGTAGATTTTCTTAATTCTCATTTAATCACTATTTTTAGAAAATATCAATCTAATTCAAGACAGTTAGTAATACGTATGCATCATACAAATATACGGTCTTAGTATTAAATGACATATTGATGATCAATTGTCCACTTGTTTTGCATATTTTTTTATAAAAAAATTAACAATTAAGAAAATGAATAGTTTTGCTAACGAATTTGTACAATTAAAGTACATTAATCGAAAATAGTAGATGAGATGATGTCCCTCATGGGGTATCCAAGCAAGTATTGTCTTTTGTAACTACTTGTATAATTTTTGTAGTTTTAAGTAATTCTATCATTTTTATGTTCAAAAGAAAAAATACTTCTATGATTTTCTTTCGGGTTATGCTAGGGAGATTAACACTCAAGTAATAATCTAATCATCAATATCCATATCATTTGATTTACAAAATTTGGTTTAAAAATTTAGTCTATCCAACATTACTCTTTTTCTAATCCAAACTTTTGGTACACTCCAAACTTTTAAGCCTTCTCGAGTCGAGGACTTATGCTATCTCCAACCGAATGAAGGCCAAATGGCTCCCTTTAGCTCTATAGTCCTGCAGGAAATTATATTTTAATGAACAGTGCTAGGCCATATTTTATACAATCTCCAACCGAGTGGGCCAAAAAGTCATAGACCAAACATAACCTTTTGACAAAAAACCATCTCCAACCGAAGGGGCCAAAGGGTCATAGGCCAAACATAATTTATTATTTTAATTAAATTAATATGGTTAATTAAATAAAACCACCATATTAAAATAAGGTTTTCAGACATATTTTGAGTGTCACTTGTTGCCAAATGAATGAGTCTCTGAATTTCTTATCTTTATATAATCTCAATAATTTTTTGGATAAGATTTCGAGTGACACGTGTCGTCAACGTGAGTAACTCTCCAGATTTCTTATCTTTATGTAATCTCAATAATTTTTCAGGTAGAATTTTGAGTGACAAGTGTCGTTAAAGTGAGTAACTCTCCATATTTCTTATCTTTATCTAATCTTAATAATTTTTTTGATAAGATTTCGAGTGTCACGTGTCAAAATGTAATTGGTTGTGCAAATTTTAGATATGATTCTTATCTACGTGACATTTCTTATCTTCAGTTTTCAATGTTGTAGGAACGATGTAGGTATTTATAGGAAAAAAAATATTTTTTTAATTTTATAAATTTGTCTAAAAAAAAATTTCAAATTCAAACGGTAACCTGACGTTAGCTAGCCATTGCTAGCTGGCGTCATGATGATGCCCGGTAGCCATTGACATTCAAATGGGTTGAGCTGGAAGGCTGACGGAATGTTAAGCTTGACATTCTGGAGCTGGATGGTTGGCAAAATGTCAAACTTGACATTATGGCGCTGGAGGGTTGGCTGGTTGGAAATAGCCAACCCACTGGCCTGATTAAGGGTTTTGGGCCCGGTGGGACCCACAAGCCTATTGGTCTAGCCCTCGGCTGGAAATGGTTTTCGTGTCGTTCCGAGTTATTTTTAACCCTATGACCCTTTGGCCGGGTCGGTTGAAAATGACCTTACATGTCAAGAGATACACAATCATTGTACAGTAAATTTGACTATGTAAATCTCAATAACATTGAACCTGAACGAAATTTTAAGCCGTAGAAATAATATTAGGGGTGTGATATCCACACATCCCATTTTACTTCTCACACATTTTTAATTTTCAACCGTCGAATCAGATGAATTGAATAAGATCAACGAACATAAATTATCAAAGAGTATATAAGAAGTAAAATAAAATATGTAAATATCACGATTTATAATATTATTAACACAAAATGCCACATCTATTGTATCCGCACCAGATAAGTTACATACTCTCAACTCTCAAGTTCCCACACATATCACGTTCCTCACTTTACTTCTCTCTCTCTCCCCCCGTTGCCCTCGCCCATTCCCAAAATCTCTCTCCCCTCAATTTTTTATTAATTAATCACACGATTCTTTGTTCGCTCTCTTTTTCTGTTGAGCCATTGGCCCTATAAATTCGATGGAGACTCTGCGTTGTCAACCTTCCTTCCTTTCCCATTTCCTTCCTCTCCAACCAAACCCCTTCCCTTTCCCCCCCTAATTTTCCATTCCATTTTTCCCACCTGCAACTAAGCAGCTGCTAACTTCTTCACTCAAACTCTAAAGGTAAACTGACATGTCTTTTTTTTTTTTAATTATGATTTTTCTTGTTTCCATCAAAATCTTCGGTAATTCCAATCTTTGTCTTCGGATCTGGCGTTTTTGAAAACAATCCGACTTCTCCAGATCTCCTTCCTCAATTTTTACGCTCAAGTTAATATCCATTTTCTGTTACAATTTATCCAGATCAGATCTGTTAACCTGTCATTTACTATGCTCCATTTTTTGGATTTATTGCAGATATATATATATATATATATATATATATATGTATTATAGCTCCTTCCCTCGAGTTTTTAATTTCGTTTAATTGATTTGCTTGACCAGGTTTTACGTCGTCGTTTTAAACCGAGCGGAAAATGAATCACTGTGGGATACAGCAAGGCAATGCGCTCTCAGCTTGCGAAGACATGAGGTCTTGCTCCAGGGACTCCGTCGTCTGCCCCAAACCTCGCCGCCTCGGCCTCCTCAACGATCCCGTCAGATCTTTCCGATGGCATTTCGGGTAATTCGAATTTTTGAATTTCTTTCTGTTTTGGAATATTTTTATTTGTGCTATCCTTAGGGTTTCAGAATTCAAATTGTGAAATTTCGTTAGTTTGGTTTTGATTTTTAATTATTTGAATTTCAGCCACCAGGCGGAGTTCTGTGATTCAAAAGCCGGGTCTGATATTTTAGACAATATTCTCACTAAGGTACTTCTCGATCTGCAATTAACTGAATGCTGATTAGGCAATTATGGTAATCAAGTCAGTAATTCAATGTGTGTGATGTTTAATTTATTTCTTGATGTTTGATTTGTGTAGGGATCCTTTGGTGTTGAACAATTTTCGTGTACAGAAATGGCCTCGCAGCACCCATTTTATTGCGGATCGCCACCGAGCAGAGTAGCTAACCCATTAATTCAGGACGCTCGATTTGGGGATGAGGAGCTCCTCTCGTCCCCATCACTGTCGCCAATACCTGCCCCGTCAGGTCAATCATCGTCTCCTTCCTCGTCCACGAGGAAAGGAGGCTGTGCTAGGACCAATTTTGGGAGCAAACCGGCAGTGAGGGTCGAGGGGTTTGATTGCCTGGACAGGGATCGAAGGAACTGCAGCATCCCTACCCTGGCATAAAGAGCCCGATTTTTTATCAACTAAGGTACATAGGAGAACATGAAGCTAAAGTTTTCTACACTTGATAGCATTGAGAGGAAATTTTGAAATTCTCGGAGAGTGAAGGAAGTCGATCCTTGTGGCTAGTGTAATTATGTTCAAGGGATTTGTGTAAATAAAATGCGTCGTGTAAGTAAGTTTGATTGTTAACCAAATAATGAGCGCGTTCGTTCTTCTTGTTTAGGAGAAAGCTCTGAGGGGGTGCGGCATTTAGTAGAGAACAGATTGATTGTGTTTTCTACCGCACCACCCTTTCACTGTGTTTCTATTTAGGTGTTTCGGAGTTCGGCTTATGAAGCAAATCTGTACAAATTGAAGCTGTTGTTGAGTCGATCTGAACAGTCATTTACAGTATATATACCATTTGTGTTTTCGTTATCTTCTGCTGTCCACTGCTTGCTTCGTGCTTTTACTTTCCGATTGAGTTTATGTGATTCTCTCCGAATCGAGCTTTGCCAAATCCTTGTGCTTTTTATCCCTGATCATAATTCAACAGCTATGTGATGGTTTTTTGTGTTCATTCGTACAACTCCGTTTGAATCATCCGATGATCAGATCTGTTTGAATCATCGGAAATCGATCATCGATGCTATTTTTAAAGAAAGAAGAAAAACAGCTTCGAAGAATCGTTCAGCTTATTATCCACACAACTTTATTCGGAGGGATGAGCATCTATATCTTGATGCGAACCTCTTTGTGTGGTTGAAGCTTGCAGAGTGGACATGTTTTGCGTAGTTGAAGCCAGTTGGGGTCTTTGATTGAAGAGATTCTCTCGTTACAATTAAGACGTAGTCTCGGTATGTTCCTTTCCTTCGTCCAATAGATGATTATCATATATTCAAATGATTTCTCCTTTCTTGTTGCATAAGAAACTTTGAGTTTAAAATCGTTTAGTGGTGAGATAATGATATTCATTTTATTAATTTAACCCTGTTTAAATCCTCCATTAAGACATTGATCATGATAATTTGACACAAAAATTGAACTAGTCTCATCAAAACAAAATCAACAAAAAGATCTTATTAAACGAGTAGAAAGACTTGGCGCCTGCTTGAATTCGTTACAAGAAGGGGACCCACTTCTAGAGACAGGATTTTATTCCAAATATTATATTAAAATTAAAAATTAAAATACTCCCATCTGTAAGTCACAAGGGTAGGTTAGATGGAATCCGGATTCTCTTCGTGAATCGTATCCGTTAATCGTGTAGTCATAAATTATTTTAAATTATTTTATTTAAAATTAAATACAAATATTATTTAACAAAAATTAACCGCATGATGTACGATGAACGAACAAAATTTACGAATTCGCAGGATCCTCACCAAAAGGATCCAGAGAAGATCCTGTTGGGGTTAGGCCATCTCCAACCGAAGGCTGGCCAGAGGGCTCGTTTGAGCCCTCTAGCCCTCCAAGATTCCCCAAGATATTAATATTTTAATGAACAGTACAGGGCCATATTTGCCTCCGTCTCCAACCGAGGGCCAGAGGGCCAAAGGGCTCGTTTTAGCCCTGTCACAAAAAACCATCTCCAACCGAGGGTCAAAGGGCCATAGGGCCAAACATAATTTATTATTTAAAAACTACAATTTAATGTTGTATAAATGGCCTAGGAAGTTATACGAAAAAAATAGAATTGAAAAAAAATATGAAACAAATTTTGTGAAATAAAAGTTATAGGAAAAAAAATATGAAACAAAATTTGATTCATATGAAAAGGAAAAAAAAAGGGGAAAAAAAGAAGTTTACATTCATTAAAAAAAATAAAAACAAAGAAGTTTAAATTCATTAAAAAAAAAAAGAAAAAAAAAGAGGCCTAATAATACAACGGCTACTAGCCGTTATATTAAAAAAACATTTCAAACTATTAGTGTCGGTTATAACCGACACTAATAGTAGAACTATTAAAAAAAAAGAATATCTTTAATGCTGTCGGCTATAACCGACAGCAATAGGAAATCATTAAAAAAAAAATAGCCAGCCCTCCAGCCCTCCAGCCCTCTCCGATCCCGTGGGGCCCTCCCAGATTCCAGAGCCCTCTGGCCTAGCCCCCGGTTTGAGACGGTTTTAGGGCTATTTTCGGCCCTCTGGCCCTCTGGATCCTTCGGTTGGAGATGGTGCATGGACCTGACACTGGGAGCGGGGTCCCAACGAGTTCCGTGATATCAAGTTATTATTAAGCAGATTATCGATTATACTATTTATTCTTAAATCCATTACCATGTTAAATTATCAAATAGACAAGTCAAAAACAACTTATGACAAAATCGATATTGTTTTCAATTTATTACTTACCACTTGCACAAATTGGAAACGATATCAATTTTGTTGTAAGTTACCTTTGACCTGTCTCATTTAGCACTTAACATATATTTTAACACTTAACTCTTGATGCAAGTGGCTAGGTAAAAAGACCTGACTGGCTGGTTCATAGTTATTCATCTTTAATCTTTAATCTTTAATATTAGAAAGTCAGAATGAGAGTTTGGTGTCTCAAGGCTTCACCAAAACGTTTTGGACAAAAAAAACCCCCAAACAAAAAAAAATCAAAACTGACTGAAAATAATAGAAACAAATTCGCAAGGGTAATTTTGTCATAAAAATATAAAAAACTGAATTTATAAATAAAAAAATTGGATTAAAGCCACGTGGGTTAAGCTGTAAAGAGAAGAAGTTTTGCGGAAAAGAGATATAACTGCTGAATGTGCGATTCAAAATAAAAAAATTAACCTTCCACGATCTACAAATTTTTCCATCAATTGGGGTTCTTTTCCAACTCAATTTATCAGAAGCGAATGATACCCTTAACTGCCTTTCCCAATCATGGAACACACAGCAATCCAAGAACAGGATAGAGGAATAAAGAACACATGCATGAAGTGCTGGCATTGTTTAATTTCATTTTGGGTTTTTCTTTTATAATTTTTTTAAAATTTTTGTTCGCTGCAGAAACGTAAAGCAAGTAAAGGCAGAAGAATAGGTTTGTTTAAGGCTGGGTTCAGTTCAAAACAGTTCGGTTTTTTGCCAAAATCGAAACCGAACCAAAATTTCGGTTCGGTTCAATTCATTTTTTTTTTAGTTTCGGTTTTTTCAGTTTTTTTTTTAAATGATGTAAATGGAAGGAACCTACCTATCAACCTCCCAGTTCTCATATATCACAGAAACATAATGTACATTGCCATGATTCATAATTATAAAACTTTAAAATTTACAAAATCATGAAATAATTCAACAAATTAATTGATCGATGCAGATCGAAACAAAAAAAAAGAAAATGGGTTCGTCTAAATGCCATAATCGGACTCCAATATCGCATGCCCAGTGCCCACATTCAAATTCATAGTCAAGTCCACAATAGATCTAGAAAATTCCAGAACATATTCAGAGAAAAATACTAACTTTTTCACCTTAAATTACATAAATTTCAAATGGCTAACCATAAAATTAAAAACCAATGAACTGACAAATAAATAAAACCCACAATCTTTGCTGCAACGATATCACCATAATCGTCACAAGCTCTTACAATTCCTCTTTTCGTCAGGTCTCGTCGGGTCTCCAAAGGGGTGAGGGAAAATCATGGTTTGGAAGAAGGAATCCACGAGGAGGACATGAGAAGACTGGAAAGAGAGTGATTTGGAGAGAGAGAGAGAATGAGGAAGCAAAGGCAGAGAGGAAGCAGCGGACAGAACCGAGATAAATGTTTGAGATCTGAAATGAAATAAGAGTGAAACGACTAGGGTTTGTAAAGTTAAGAAATTTTATAAAGCATTAAACATAAGAAACCTATAAATAATTTACTGGTACAATTATAATAATATAAAGCCTATAGTCAAGTTGGCTTGCAGCCACTAACCCCAACCTGTAGGAAAGGGGTTCAAACCCTGATGCCATCATGTTTTTTTAGTATTATATGATTTTTTTTTCGGTTCGGTTAGGTCTGATTCGGTTTTCAGACCTCAAAAACCGAAACCGAACCAGCCAAATTCAATTCGGTTCGGTTTGACAATTTTGATTCGATTTTTTTCAGCCTCGGTTTGGTATGATTTTCGGTTTTTTTAACCCACCCTTTGGTTTGTTTACAGGATTTTTATGGGCTTTTTGAAACTGCAGTTAGCAGTTGCAATTGGTTTATTTTTATTTTTATTTTTATTCCTTTCCCGCAAAAACTAAATCGTCTTCATTCTCAGATATGTTACTTTGATAGTTTGATGTTTGATTTATTTTTAATTTCCTTTTTTATCATTAATGACACTCTCCGACCTAGATCGAGGCATGCTGGCCGTCACGTGAAGGTGACGTAGCCATATGCACAGTGCAGAAGCAATAAAGATATAAGGAAATGTGAATAAATAACTAGAGCACTAGATAAGGTAAGATGCAAGTGCGACATTAAGTGTGAGTTCACAATCAGAGTATAAGTAGCCTAAGTGCAGTCCAACATGACGAATAGTAATTATACAACAACAAAGATAATCCTACATTGGTAATAATATGTCAGAGCTGCCGTGAATTCCTCGTAAGCCACCTACAAGCACTCCTAACTAAAACCTAGAGGGGCGCAAAACAAAAAGTGTGAGTGGGCAAAAACAAAGCTTTTCAAAACCATTTCATTTATCAAAAGCTCTAACCCTCGCCGTAAAACCAGTATAGTTTCCCATAAAATAGAATGCATATATATATATATATACATATCTCAATACCATGCTCAGAAAACGATATTAATAAATATGCCATGCCAAATATCTCAAAATAACAGAATAAGTAACTCATGTGAGATAACATATCAGCCGAATCCACCTAAAGTGGCCTGTACAGCTAAATCTATAGCTAAATCTATAGCGCCTATAATGCAAAAAAACCTCTCGCACACACGTTAGTGTGTGCAAAGAGGCTAGTAATTAAATAATTTGTGTATGTCTTGCAACTTATTTAGTTGATGCATATCTTTATCGAACTATAGTAACAACTACTCTCACAAATTCTATCAAATAAATTAAGAGTTTATTATAAATATGTTACTTTTAGCGCATGCGGATGCCCATATACATTGACATGATTCAGCAAACAGTATGCTAATTTTATACTAAATATATTTTTATATCGAACGTGTATCTTTCACACAATGCATCTAATACTAATAACCAAATAAATGATATAATAAAGGGAGTTTTAACGAAAATCTCACGATACTGTTCACTTTAATGAAAAACCATATTTTTACACTAAAAAGTCAAACCTGATACTATTCACTTTACCCTTTATTTTGTCCTTATCATTAAAATTCAAAGTTTTCAAACTCTTTTCATTAGTTTTCCTTATAATTAATCCTGAAATCTTATTGACATGTGGACAGTGGGCATTGGGACGACGCCTGTCCTTTACATGTACCGGCAAAGCCATATGTGGGCATTGGGACGACACCTGTCCTTTACATGTACCGGCAAAGCCATACTCTGAAAAGATTCCATTTCTTCTAATCCATCAAGTTTGGAGATATGAATTATTGAAATTTAATCAAACAGCTACAAACATGGGTACATTTTAAAAGTTATAATAACTTTAGCCGTTGAATCAAATTTTAGTGATCTGGATCCCTGAACTTGGTGGATTAAGAGGAAGGGATCCAGAGAGGATCCTTTTCCCATACCATAACACATAATATGAATAATATTTGAGTATTCAAAGAATAAATAAAATTTTACACTCAAAACGATTCGTTGTCAATTTATAGAACTCTTTTATGATTAGAACCGTTCACTTATGTAAAAAAATTAATTAAAAATAAGGTTTTTTTATTCATTGTTCCTAATGAAAACAGATGAACAAAATTGATATAAGCATTACAAAGAGTTTATGTATTTGTTAAAATAGATTGACTAAACGATCATAATTTTTAATTTATTTTTTGGATAGATGATCTTACAAAGTAATACATTATATGAATGGTTCTAATCATATATACAAAACTTTATAATTCAAACCCCAAGAATTTTGAATAGAAATTCTTACACTTTTTTAAATAGCAATATCTCCCCCATACATATACAGCATGGATGTTTTTTGGATGCAGATTCTCTGCCCTCTCACTTCCCGTGCCCTCCTGTTTGTGTGGTCACGGTTAAACCACGTCAACATTTTATATTACTATTCCTTTTTATCTTATTATCTATATAAAAAATAATATAAAATGTTGACGTGGCTTAACCGTGATCATAAAAAATATGAGAAGATGAGAAGGGCAGACAATCCATCTCTCTTTCAAATATCAGCTGCACTCTCCAACAAAAAGTAGGTTGTTCCATAAAAATATCTACCAATCTTAGATTACGTGCAACGGTGTCAAATAAAGCTTAAAAATTTAAGCTAAAAAAATCATTTGGCTAAAAGAAGAAAGATGGATCCAACTATCCAAGGTCAAACCGTTCTCAACCCCTCCATCCTCTCCAACTTGGTAAGCATAAGTCGACGCCGGTGGCAGCAGGGATGTGATATGTAATGCAAGCCACTACGACGAGGAGATGGTTTTTACTGTCACGACACCACGTGGAACACTTTGTTCCTGCCCTCCCCTTTTTTTTTATGCCAACAACTAACACTATCACAAGCCACACTTTTTATTCCAGTGGCGAGGATTGTATGCCCTTCGCATCTTTTTTGTGCTCTCTTGTTTTGTGTGGTCACGATTAAGCCATGTTAATATTTTATATTTTTTTTATTGATATAATAAAATAAAAAATAAATAGTAATATAAAAATATTGACGTGGTTTAACCGTGACCACATAAACAGGAGGACACCGAAAGAACACCGAAAGTGGAGGGCAGACAATCTTGTCCATCCATCTTAACCTAATTTTTTGAACTGTCAAATATGACAGCGCATCGTGCCTTTGCCCTAACTTAAAGATATTTTGAAATCCGTCTTCTTTTCCACAAGCGAAATACATTTGTAGATTTATCTGATCACGTCATTTGCAATATAATTTTCTTAAGTGTGGGCAAACAGGTCGATACTAGTCAATCACAAACTAATTAGTCTTACACACTTGACGATAATTTTGTTCGTTACGGGAACTGCTTTAATTGGACAATCGTAAACAAGAATCTCCTCCCCAAACTTTTAGTCGGCAGCTCGTATTTCACCGAAATATACTAGTTTTTTAATTGGATTTGTATTCTTGTGTCAATCAACTTGTCCAGTTGCCCTTTGGGGAGTCCAGAAGTAGAAAAATAAAAAAAGTACAATCACAACTTGCCCTTTTGGGTGCTCGGGGGGGGAGGGCAACTCTTCCAAAAAGACAAGGTAAAATCACGTGAACACATAAATTCACAGCTGCAGGGCCTGCAGCCATGAAACTACTACGAGCACTCCAAGTTCCAAACCAACTATCTCTGCCTATATAAACACAACCCACCATCAACATCTTTTTCAAGTCTCATTCACGAACTCCTGGCTTTTCCTTTTTTATTGGGGTTTAGATCGCTGCTTTACTATGTAACAAACCCAGTGTTCTGTTTTTTTGGAGAGATCAAATTAACCGGGAGAAATGAAGAGGCGGAGACGTAGTGGCGGAGGCGGCGCCGGTGTTGATCAAGCTCCGAGTTTTGAAGTTACAACGACAAAAACAGTGGCGGCTGCGAGCAAGAAGGGTAAGAAAACTGTCGACAAGAGCGTGAAAGAAGAGGCGAGGATCGACGGCGGCAATGATCAGCAATTGGGTTTGGTAGCGGCTGATCAGAATCTTATGGCTGGGGATGAGAATTACTGGGGGAATTTGGGTGGTGGTGTTGCGGTGGATGAGCAAATGTCGTGGGGTTCCGTTTGGTTGCCACTTTGGGATGTTGAGTTTATGGAAGAGTCGCATTACCGATTGTTTAGTGATGTGATTTGGGACGATGACATTTGGGGATTAAGAACCACAAAAGAGATCCCAAATCCGTGAAAAAAGACGGAGAGAAGATTTGTCTTTACATTGTTCAGTTTATGTATAAGATTCTGTAGCAACAACAAAATAGTCATTTTCTGCAATTGTTTTTTCCGCTATATTTGCCGTTGTAAAGATGCGCGAAAATCACTTCCCATATGGAATTTCAGAAGTTAATTAACATGCATATGCCAAGTTGACGAACACAAACTCTGTTTAGATATAGAATTCAAATATCACAGAATAAACGGAGAATTACAAGGGGAGATATTACAGAAAAAATAAAAAATTTGGAGCTACAAAACGAATGGTATAAACAGAAACTACCAACATGTCAATTTGAAATTCAAATTGTCGAAGGGAAGTAACATAGCCGGTTGGCCGCCGTTTGCCGCGGCGTAACTTTTTTTAATAACTTAGAAGCCTGGGGGCTTGTAAGCGATGAAACTGACGCACTGTGTTTGGCGGATGTTGTCGAATCCGATGATCCGGATGAAGGATTCGGGGTAGGTGGTCTTGGCCTCCTCGAGCTCCTTGAGAACTTGGGAAGAATCAGTGCATCCGAAGAGGGGAAGCTTCCACATCGTCCAGTAGCGTCCGTCATAGCGTCCAGTAGCGTCCACATGTCAGCTTAATGTTGAGACAAGAAGTATCCCTCGATAAAAAAATAATCGAGTTTAGTGGTGAAATGATACATGTTTACTTACCCCTAAACCTTTTTATGGCTTGCTTACTACGAAATTCCCATATTTTACCTACCCCTAAACCTTTTTTTGGCTTGCTTACTACGAAATTCCCATATTTTATAAAAATATTAAATAAGATTAGATTTTAATTATGGGTTTTTGGGATCACTATTGGTAATCGAGAAAAACTTTGTTTTAAGTAAAGAATAACGATTTTCACACCCTCCATTTTTATCATATGAATTTTAAATTGAATATTTTATAATTTTTTTTGTTGCATTTACACGAGCTAAAGAGTGATTTGTGAATGTTAATTACCTCCAACTCGAATTCCAAGGTGGGAACCCAGTTGTTGCGGAGAAGGTAGTCTACTTCCTTTGCCAATGACTCGGCAGACAAGGGAGGAAGGTAAGAGAGAGTCTCAAACTTCTTCAGTCCAATTGTTGGCCACACCTGCATTTTTTACATCAAAGGCGCATGCAGATTAATTTACTTTCTTTCTAAGGTGGTAACTTTTACTAAAATTTAGAAATTAAAATAACCCTAAAGTAACATAGACAAGTAAATTAATTCGCTAGGGTTACCTGCATGCACTGGACTCTTCCCACCGTTGCTTGCAATGGAGGTAATATCGTTGGCCTTGCGGGTCACAGGGAAGGCTGAGGAGGACTTAAGCCCGTTGAAGGGGCCTGAGCCGGGGAGCTGGTGCGGTGGACGGAGCTAACAGCGGCGGACGAAACCATAGAGGAAGCCATAGTTCCTCTCTTTCTTCGTTAAAGTATCACAACTAAGTACATGTGATCAGCTTAAGGGGACTTGACAGTGTCGCTTCGTCCTTCATGTATATATATAGAAAATAACGTCGCTGCTAAATTTAGCCTGTGTTACCATAACCTAAAAATCTAGCGGTGTAAAACAGATATTTCTGAAAAAACTTTGCCTTATCGTTATGCACTCAATGGTTGTGACAGGTGGCGAACAGCAATATCTTATCGGAATCACCACTTGAATTATTTGTATGATGATGTGTAACTTTATTTCTTAGCCCTTTATTTTTTTCCTCCTGTCGTATGTGTGAGCCTTAGATTTTTATAAAAAAAGTGACTCCTAATCTTTCGCGTCTTTCAAAACCTGGACTGACAGAAATGACTGTAACTCCTTCCTGCAATTTAATTTTGGACAAGGATGGTCTGCCTTTCCATTTTCGATGTCCTTCTGTGCCTTTCTGTTTATGTAGTCACAGTTAAGTCACGTTAATATTTTATATTATTATTTATTTTTGTCTTATTATCTCTATAAAAAAATAATATAAAATGTTAATGTGGCTTAACAATGACCACACAAAACAAAAAGGCATGGGAGAGCACCAGAAGCGGAAGGAGCGCAGACAATCCTTGTCCTTTAATTTTATGCCATATTTACAACCTAATTCATTTGTCTGTTAAGCATCGTTTGACAGCTGACTATTTTAGTCGGATATGATAAATAGTCGTCGGATAGTACTGACTAAATTAGTCGGACGTTTGGCAATGGAATCGGATTAATTTCTACATCGAATAATACGTCGGATTATAATAATTTTTTAAAAGTATTTCACATAATAATTGTTGTTAAAATGAAAAAAAATGAGAAAAACAAAGAAAAACAGAGAAAAAATGAATTAAACACCATTACATAAAAAATTAAAAAAAAAAGGGATTAAACATCACCATCTTCCCCACTGAGGAATATGTTCTTTGAAACCCAGGCAATCAATACTCCAACAACAACAAAAAAACCAGCCATTACACCAACAGAAAAAAAAAACCCAACCAGCTTTTGATCTCATTGCCACCTTCAATTTCTTTCAAATTCAGAAACCAATTAAAACCTCCAAATTTGCAAAAGCAACCTCCAACAGAATCAATGGTCACTCGCGCACCCAACAAACTGCAATTTCGTGCTTTACAGGGAAATTGGTGCTGCTCTCTCTCTCACAACTTCTAATCCATTGAAACTAAAAACCTAGATGAGATTTCTCCCATTCTGGTGTGATCTGCCACTATAGGTAGGGGTGGGTTCAAATAACCGAAAACCGAAAAAAATCGAAAACCAAACCGAACCGAGGGCGAAAAAAACCGAACCGAAACAAAACCGAACCGAAACTGTCAAACCGAACCGAACCGAATCTGGCTGGTTCGGTTTCGGTTTTTAAGGTTCGGAAACCGAACCAAACCGAACCGAACAGATATATATATATTTATATTTTTTTTCAATATTATAAATAATTTAGTGATACAATCATAACAAGACATAACTTGTTACCAAGTTGGTTTGCTTGAAACTTTTCAAGCCTTTGCCTTTTCAAGCCTTTGCCCATGGGTTCGAATCCTCATGCCTCCAGGGTTTCAGAAAATTTTTTTAGTTTTTTTGAGCAATCAACAAACCTTTTAACTTAAAATTAAATATAAATACTTAAAACCTGCTGTTGTGAGGAATCGAACCCCTTCCAGGGGGGATAATTCCTTCAAGCCAACTTGACTGTAGGCTTGTTGTTGCTATATCTGTACCAGTATATGATTTATAGGTATTCTAATCGCTAATGCTTTATAAAATTTGTTAAGTTTACAAACCCTAGGTCGCCTATGCGTTGAGCTTGAGCTTGAAGACTTGGAAGATTTTATTTGTGCAAGACATGAAGTGATGAAACCTTGAAGGTTTATTTGACTTGTGTGATGTTTAAATTTGCACTTTTTGAAGACTTAAACTTTGATGTTTAATTTGGACTTTTTGAAGACTTAAACTTGATTGATGATTGATTCTATTTCTAGTTGGACTTTAAATGTTTATTTTCATTTTTTGAAGACTTTTAGTTTTATGAGACTTTATGTTTTTAGATTAATTAGTAAGTTTTATGAGACTTTATACGTAGAGATGGAAACATGCCATATTTTCTATTTCTATCTTATGTTGTGGTTGTTTTGCATTTTTTGGAGGAAAAAAAAACCGAAAAAAAACCGAAACCGAACTGAAAAAACCGAACCGAAAAAAACCGAAAAAAATTTGGGCCGAACCGAAATTTCGGTTTGGTTTTGGTTTTGGCAAAAAACCGAACCAAAAAGAACCGAACCCAGCCCTAACTATAGGTGTATGAACAAGAATGCCGTGACATGGTTTCGATTCGGCACCTCTGGTTTTGTGTTTGTATCTACTTAATGTTGATTGGTAGTGATGAGGGAGAAAGAGAGAGCAATAATTCCTTGATTGAGGAGTTTACGATGCGCATGAGCGAGCGTTGGCATGAACCCAACTAATAATGCAAAGGATTTGGGGAGGATAAGTAGCTGTGTGTAGGGTGTATTAAATTAGCAGAGGCAGACTAATTATCCGGTGGCTATTTAACCCAAACACACACCAAACACCATACTCTGTATTATTAGTACTATCCGGTACCTTACACAGTGTGTCAAACAGGGCCTTAGATCACGTTGGACCACTTCAGACATTCAACTATTGGGGTGCTTTGGGTCATTTGGATTGGTAATGGGCTAATATTATGTGGGATTTAATGCAAACAGTCAACAATCTATGGGAAAAGATTTCCATGTGTTACACAACTCTATCCGTTTAGGCTACTTGCCATGTAAAAAGCAGGACTGATGAGCGGGGAACAAGGTATAAAATATCGATATATAAATTTATGAAAATATCGACATACAAATCTATAGAAATATCAATGGATGTAATGATATCGATTGCCTTGAATGGAAATTATGATTTTTTACACTAGAGTGAGTATATCAACTCATTTAGATTTTAGTCGAAATTAAAGAAAGATTTATGGCCTGTTTGGTATCCTATTTGAAATTTTTTATCATTTCTCAAAACATTTCTTAAAATCAAATTTATTTAAGATTCAAAAACTTGATTGGTTTGTGATTTAAATTTTTTAAATATTACGACTTAAACTAGACAAATAGATCTAAAAAGAGGGGTCGCAGAAGAGAGAGAAAGATGAGATAAGAGAAAAGAAAGTAATAGATGATTGAAGGATAAAGAAAGATGAGAGAGGAAGAAATAAAGTAAGAGATGATTGAAAGAAAGAGAAAGAATCGGACTAGATAGAGAGGAAAAAGAGTGAGAGAAATAATCGAGAGAACGAAGATAGCGGATTGGAGGAGAAATAAAAAAGGTAAAAAAAAAAAAAAAAAAGCTAATGAAAATGACATGAAAACTTTGAGTTTTAATGATAAGGACAAAGTAAATAGTAAAATAAATAATACAAATTTGACTTTTTAGTGTAAAAATGTGGTTTTTCATTAAAAAGAACAATTTTGTAAAAACTCCCAAAAAAAAGGAGGAGAGAGAAGAAAAGAGAGAGATTTGGACTGAGAGGGAAGTAGGGAGAGAAAAGAAATGAGTGAGTTTAAATTTAAAAACTCTAAATACTCATTTTTTATATTTTTTGAGAATATATTATATTTTTGAGTTAGTCTTTGAATTTAGTTTTTGAAAATAATTCTACCAAACAAGTTTTTAAAGCCTAAAACTTAAAAATTATTTTTGAGTTTAAAAAGTTGAATTCAAGTAGAGTACCAAACATGCCCTTAGATTTTAGATAAAATTGGAGCATTGGTAGAATTTTCTAGAGAAACAGATTCCCGATAAATAAAAGTGGGAACGCTCCCTCCTCTCCTCAAAAGCATCTCGAAGCTCTTTAAACAAGAACCCGCGTCCTCGTATTCCATGATAATCGCATCACCTGCGACTCTCTCCCACCGTGAAAAACACTTCCCCCCAGAGGCCATACAGCCAACGATAGTTTGACTCTTTGACTGGGAGGTGTCTCTGACGCTCTTAGATGATCGCGTGGGTCTATGAGGAGTTTCTTTTAGTGAAAAGTGAAAACGGCTTCCATTGCTTTGCAATTCGCAGTGCGTCCAAAGAAAGTTGTCACTTTTTGTTCAGTCTCACTCTTTTTTGTACTCAACTTTCCTACAGAGAGAGAGAGAGAGGGAGACGGGAGAGGAAGGAAGCCATGGGAGAAGGAAAGGGTTCGACTTTGGTGCACCTGCTCGTGGTGGTGCTGAGCTTAGTAGCCTTCGGGTTCGCCATTGCTGCCGAGAGACAAAGAAGTGTGGTGAGCCGTCTTTACTTTTCCTTTCGCGTTTGTGTTCTTTCTAATTTTACAGTTCGAGATGTAATTAAATTTTTTTTTTGAATGTGTTATTTTCCACAAGTCTTTGTTTGTATCTTGATCTGTTTTTTGTGTTTAATTTTCATGATTCTGTGTTCTGTACTGTTTGTGCTCTGTAGAAGACAAGGGTTTTTAAGGATGTCGTGGAATTGGTAATCGGTGCATTGGAAAAGTGGGTTTGTTCACATTTTTTGGGTTAGATTTGTTGATGGTGAGACTCTGTTTTTTCGGTATCGGGTTTTTTCTAGGATATTCCACAAATGAGGATTCTGAGGGTGGCATTTTCCATATGCGATTGAGTTCATTTACTTTATGATTTAATTTTCATAATCTTTCGCGGAATCGCTACCACAAGAATGAGCATTGTTGCTTTGTAGTGCCTGTGGTTGGAGTCGATTCCTCTCCATTTCGTGGTTAAGTTGTTGCCATTGCCAATCTTTGATCTTGGCAAAAAGAGATTATCTTGTGAAACTTTTACAGTAAGAATGAGCATCTCCCAGCTCATATCTATATTTGAAATAGTGTAAAAGTTGCTGGAAGTAAATGGGTATTTAGTTGCATGATCCTTACAGTAGTAAACTTACAAATGAATAGGTGATCTATCATCCTGAATCGCACAATAACGGGATTCAGGGTTGCCCACGGAAAATTTGATCTTCTCACTGCTGTTAGAATAGTACTTATCCTTTGAACATTCTCTTTTGTGAAGTTAATGTACCATGCTTTCTTGGTCTTTGGATTTTGTTTCTCCTATTGTACCAATCACTGCGTTCTTTATTTTAAGGGGATGAAATTGTTTATGAAGAATTATGCATTGTCATGTGGGCGTATAAGAAGAGGCAATTCATGCGTCAATTGGGTTAGAGTTTATTAGTCTGTATATTCGTGTGTCATGATGAATTTTCAAACATTTAAAAAGTGCGAAATAGAGAAAATTTAAAAGTTTGTAACCCTTGGCATTGCAACGTTGGATTTTTGTTTAAGTAGGGATTGTTGGAAGTTTTGAGACTCTTGTCCCACATTGGGGAAAACAAGATTCTTAAGGGCCTTTATATAGATTTAGTGCTTTAGTCTAGTAATTAGAATATGGGTCATTTGGAAATGGATTGAAGGCTTAGGCCTTATGGTTGTGTGGATTAGGCATGTATAATATAGCCTAAATACAATTAATATTAATTAATCAAGACAAGGGGGAAAAGGCTTTGTTGTTGTTGTTGGATTAAGTTTTTAATTAATTTATTATTAATTAAAAACGTTTTGATTAAAAGACACAGCTCTTAGAAAAGAGTTGTGAACCTTCAAATACACTGAACTGGTATTTGAAAGGGTGTGAAACAGCCTATATATCTGCAATCCATGGTATCCAAATGAATCATCTTTTCTTCTTCCTTTTCTTCCATACAAACTTTTCAGAGAGAGTAAACACACAAAGCAATTCGTTAGAATTCTATAATCCAGTGCGGGTTATAGGATTAGGTAGTTGTATCCTGGTCGAGCAGACGTTATAGAACCACAAGCACAAGAGTGGGACGGAATTACTGTTCGAAGGACATAGCTTTTACGCTAGCCTCTACCTTCTGTAATCAAGTTAGTACCGTTGACATTCTTATATTAATTTATGTATTTATTGTATACTTTTCATTCTGTATAGCAAATACCTTTTGTGAAATAAAAATTGTGAATTTCAAGTTCTGTTTATTTCTGTTATTCTGTTTATTTCTGAATTGTTCTCCAACAATGTACACCAATTGCATAAGGCTTCATTCGTTTAATGTAATATATCTTCATCTTATAGCAATGTTAGAAGCCTTACAAATTTAAAAGCACGTGTGGATCCGGGCTACAGTTTCCTTGGTCCACTTGGTTAGTCAGTTCTCATCTCTGATTGGTGATGTTTCATAGTTCGGTTGATCAAACCATTCTGATTACTTCAACAGAGAAAGATCTTTACTCACCTAAAAAATTGCTCTAAACTGAGCATTATTGTCAACTGGTTGATTTTTAGCTTTTTGGCCTTTTCTCGTGTAAAACGTATTTCTGATGGGATTGGTGATGAGGTTTTAGACTGAAGGGGTTTATAACGATTAGTTAGGTAATGGATGTCAATTACAAAAATAGAAATGAAGATGGTTTGACTCCATTTCATCATTAAAATATCAATATAGGTATGTGTTATTGGTAGCATGATATTTCCATTTCTATCCTTTGAATGCTTGCTTACTTTCGGAGTTACCGATTGGCTTGTTGGAATCTTGGGTTGATTTTTGTGCATATGGTCCATATTTTGTAACAGCAATTTATAAAGAAACTTCATTTCCTGGCAGGGCGAAATACGTACAGATGTTGGAACGAATGAAACGTACTGTGTGTATAATTCAGATGTTGCAACTGGTTATGGAGTAGGCGGTTTCTTATTTCTTCTCTCAGGCGAATCACTCCTCATGGGTGTCACGAAATGCATGTGTTTTGGCAGACCCTTGGCCCCTGGTGGAAATCGAGCTTGGTCCATTATATATTTTATTTCATCATGGTGAGCAGTCCTATGTTTCTTAAGGAACTCCATCTTGAACAAGGCAACATTATAACATCGACCCCCCGATTGCTTTAACCTGCCCATCATATTTTGCTCCCTTTTCTTTTGTTTTCTTTAAAAAGTTTGCCAAACACTTCCGTATTGCCAACCTGTTGCAAATCCTAGTATGCCTGCACCTGGTATAAACGATTTATCATATGAAATCATAGCATGTGATAGGGTATCCGCTTAGCCTCTTTCATTTGGTCTTAGGACGAATTGATTGAACATATTATTCTTCATTCAACTCATGTAATTCAAATTCCACCGTTATAATTTGCTGCATTTTTTGTATCTCCAGGACAACTTTCCTGGTTGCGGAAGCTTGTCTCATTGCCGGTGCTACAAAAAATGCGTATCACACCAAGTACCGGGAAATGATATATGCTCAGAACTTCTCCTGTGAAGCATTGCGAAAAGGCGTTTTCATTTCTGGAGCAGTATTTGTGGTTGCGACTATGATTCTCAACGTGTATTACTACATGTACTTCACCAAGGCAACTGCTGCTCAGGCAGCTCACAAAGCAAATCGTTCGAGCTCCACTGTCGGGATGACTGGGTATGCATAGAATCAATTCGTAGTGCTAGTTAGCTTTCAAGTTTGCATATTGATGTTATGGTATGGGATGCCTCTGTGATAGCATACTTTTCAGTGTATCAATTACATTGGTTTTATCTAGTGAATATAAGTGCCTGTATGAATGCTTGCAAATGCAAGTTGCAGAAAATAGTTTGGTGGTTGATGACTCAGTACTGGTTTGGTACTGAGGTTCTTTTATAAAAAGTGGGTATAAAAAAAAACTGAGCTCAAAAAGATATTTCGTAAACACTTAAAAATAGCTTATTTTCAGAGTTTTTTGTGAAAAAAAGCTGAAAATGTAAAGTAGTAAATATGAGTTTTTTCTCACTGTACAGCAAAAAACAGTTTTTTTTAATAGCACAACAATACCAAACCAGTCCTTACTTTTCAAATTAATTTTAAATCTGCTATACTCTTAATTTTAGAACATACTATTTTAGGGGAAATTCCCTTCTACAATTTTCGCCCAAAAAATAAAAGATTTGAACTAGTGAACTAGATCGACATGAACCGGTTGCAAATTGTTCAGCTCTTGGCTTTGCCACTTGTATCCCTTCTTTTTCTCTTCGCTCTCCATTCACAACTCTCTTTTCTTCTTTCCCTTTTTCCTCTCTCGGTATGTTTTTTCGACAAAACCAACTGCGCCTAACTTGAATCATTGTCGGGTGGTGCTAGCGACATTTTTTTTTTACTTTCTACATACTGTTACTTTATCTTATTTGATTCAACGGTCAAAATTGAAAAATATATGTGAAAGTAAAAACAGGTTTGTAGATAGCACGCCCTTTGTATTGTTTGGTTTGGTTTGTGTTTTCGAGGGTGAAGCGAACCGAACAGAATCTGCCCACCCGTATTGAGAGGCAAAGAAAATCGGGTGGAATTTGAATGTTTGTGTTAGAGAGAGAGGAAATAGGGGAAATAAATAGTAGTAGGTGGTTGCGGGTTGAGGCCAAGAAGAAAATGGCAAATACAATAAAAGAGGGGATAAGAAAACGGCAAAAATGAATAGCAGAGGATTGGCAAAAGTCCAAACCACACGCTCAAACTTGTCAACTTTATTGCATGCAGATGAAAGGGTGGCGAGGTGGGGGTGGGGGTGGCCCGGTGGGGGACGGGGACAGGGAGAGGGACGATGAGATCAGATCAGATAGGCTTTTCCTTTCATAAGACTACGAGTTACCTCCTTGTCTCTCCTTTCAGCCACAAAACAAAACAGTTTTCCACCTCCAGAATTTAGGGTTTGTTCCGAATTGTTTTTAAAATGATTGAAAATATTTTTGATGTAATTGATTATGGATTTCAAAAATACTTTAAGTGTTTTTCGATGCTTATTGCAAGAATCACTTAAAGTGTTTTTCCATAATCCATTTGAATTTTTACTAAAAATTGATTTCAAAAAATATTTTTTACAAAAACACTTTTAATCATTTTAAAAACACTTCCAAACAAATTCTAAACTTTCCACGATAAAAGCGTGTTTCTCTCGTGCACTTCAACTTTGGACTACAGTGCAGAATTTTTTTTATCATGTTTCAGTGTTTGTCCTGCATCGAAAGATAGAGGGTCAAACGTTCGGTTTTAACCGTACTGTGTGATTGAATTCACCTAAAGTAATAATAATTCAGTTTTAAGTTTTAACCGTACCAAGTCCCATCCAAACGTTTAAATGCCATCGCTACCTCCTCAAGAGTCAAGTCTTTCTAACATGCATGGAAGTGACCATTCCTGAATGCCAGTCGTACCTTTCCCATCGATACACCTAGAACATTGATTTCCACATTTTATCTTTCTTTTCTCCGCTTTATTAGTATACTTCTTATAAATATATTTTTCTTTATAATTATAAAAAGTTTGGAATGCCAAATGAGATTTTTGAAGTGTTAATAACAATTCCCTTTTTATTTCTAGGTAAAAAGAACACGATGGATTTGTATACCAAGAGCTGGAATTTTCTTTTGAGAAAATCCGATATGATAATCACAAATTCTTTTAATTTTGTTCCTTGTTTTCATTTTTCTTGAATGCCAGACTTTTTGCATGCTTTATCATCGCTAATTGATGAGTTCATAATGTCGTAATCTAATACGAGTTACATTCTCCTAGATCTTATTCTCAAATAAAACTGTGTTCTCTCATCATTCGATCTTAATGCAACGATTGAAGAGAAAGTGCAACAATAAAAGTTAAATGATCACATACTATTGAATTAAGACCAAACAGTGTATGACCATAATTTTCTTAAAATCATAGAATCCAAGATAACGGATCTAATATTGTGGTCGGCATGCATCATAAAATTGCTATTGTTTAGAAATGATTAATGACATGCAAGCTGGCCATTTATTTGAGTAGGTTTCAGGTCCACTTCTTTACTTGATTAACATAATTATGACAACTTTCACACAAATGAAAGTTGGAAAATCACATACATATATGAGAATGTCTTAATCAACAACGTGGTTCGAAATACCGGTGGTCAAACAAGTCTTGGACCCGTGGGGCGGGGCGGGTATGAACTGTTTTCACCGTCCAAATGATTTGATATTCAATTTATATCCTTGATTTTATCTCAACGTCTCTCTCTCTCACTCACTCAATCTCTCCCCTTCGACTTGTCTCTCTCTCATTCAGCCTCTCCCACTTGGACCAAATTGCATAGACATTATTGTTCTTGGTCACTGCGGTAAAGCGTTATCCGTCAACTAATGACAACTTTGAATCGTGACAACATAAATATAAAACATCGTACCCAAAAATCTGCCCAAATACAGCAACGAAAAAAATAGTAAATTACCCATCCCAAATACAGATATAAGATAATGCCACACAACTAAAACATTGTCACATTATCAACCACATGTCCCAAGTGATTTATGAGGACAATTGTGTCTTCAAGGAGCACACAAGATTGCATCAAAGCTGACACCTAATTCTATTAATTAATGGAAGAGGATTCTCTTCCCTCCTAATATCTCTCCCCTTCACTTCCCTCATATTTGAATGGTTACGTTTTAACCACGTCAACATCTTATATTGATTTGTTTATAAAGACAATAAGACAAAAAACAATATGTGAGATGAGGGGACATAAGATGATGAAAATATGAGAAGACAGAATCATACTCCATTTAGAATAGTAATTAACAATTAATTAGGTCGAAAGTACGAGAGATAACTATTACTTTTACATACACGTTTCCATGTTTACGTACGACTCTTGACTCTTAAGACTTTTAACCTACTACACCCAAATATTGGTCGCCAACACCGCCGCGGGATTCCCGGCCGTTCTCCTCCTCCTCCTCCGCAATCACATGCATTTCTTTCTTTTATAAATCGAAACTCCATCTCTTTACTATTTACCATTTACAGTACGCGTAATTGGAGAGTGTAATTCACCGTTCACCTCCCCGCGTGGTTAAATAACTTGAATTCTCAAAATTTGCCTCTGGCTCCCATGCTCGAGTGTGGTTCTTGGCCAGCCATCCCACCATAAGATTTGTTTGTATAATAACAGCGACCCTCTTCAAAGCGCGTGCGGCCTTTGTTTCCACTTTTAATTTTCTCTTACTGCGTCACCGACATGCTGATTTCTAACGTAATGCATCGGTAATCGTAGTTGCACCGATATTTGCAGCAACTGCAGGAGCAGTGTAACAGTGATTCCCAACAACGATTGCCAAATTAGTGAGAAAAAAAAACCCATCGTTCCATGACTTTAACTTAGAGGGAGTAATAGTATTTTAATTAAAAATTTGTAATTATTGATCTCTTAGCTCATCAAAACATGCAGTTATGATCCTTTACGTCAACTACTTTAAAACTTCAGTCCAAATCAATCACGTGCCACGCACGTGAGGCTGAATCAAGAGCTAAATATGAAATACCAAATGAGAAAAATTGTAACAATTGTTCCTCAACTTTAATCCAATTATAGCAATGGTCATTCCAACATGACTCATTTTGACGAAGTTGATGAAAATGACCATAGTTGCACGTTTTAATGAGTTAAGAAAACACGACTCATTTTGACGAAGTTGATGAAAATGATTATAGTTGCATGTTTTGATGAGTTAAGAAACCAATGATAATGAATTTTTGTTGTCGAATAATATTGTATTGTGAGAATTTTTCATCAAAACTTGGCAAAATAAAATACAATATATATCTAGTAATTTTACTACTAATAGAATGAAACGTTTAATAGAATCTCACATCTATTGGACTTAATCCCCATGTCACTAAATTGAGAACAATGTGTGTGCTGATTAGTAGTTAATCACTAGATAGTTCAAAAGGAGAACCCAACAAACTAAAATACTACATTCGTATAACATTTTGTAACGAAAGTGTACACATGTTAATGGTGTAAGTAATTAAGTTAAAGAAATATGATACTGATATTGATTAATAGTGGACCGTTGAAATCTATTTTATTTTAAAAGAAGAAAAGAAAAACCAGAGTTAAAAAATAAAATACAGAGAGCAGAGACATCGACTGCTGTTATTTTCTCTTCACGTCGACCATTGTGGGGGAATACTAGGCTCCATTATATGAGAGATTTTTCAGTTTGATCGGTACACAGAATAGTAAATCACGCGTCACTAAATAAATAGTGGGATATGTGCGCTAAAAAATTAATAATTTAAAAAATAATTTTTTTTATCATTTCTATTAAAACATGTAGTGTATCACTTGTATTCCCGTTACAACTAAAAATTTATCCCATTATACATATAATAGCCGTCAATCCGATGCTCATAAGTCATAGCCTCGAGAGACAGGCAGACATACAGTGAGAGAGAGAGACAGACAGACATACAGTGAGAGAGAGAGAGAGAGAGAGAGAGAGAGAGAGAGAGAGAGAGAGAGAGAAAGGGGAGAGGAAGAGAGGGCTTTGGTGATTTATGTAGCTGGATATATATACACACACACACACATATTCCGGCAATGTCGTTCGCCGGCGGCTGGAGGCTTCTGCATTCTTCCCTTGTGGTGATTCTGGTCGTTTCGGCGTTACAGATTTGGGTCTGCTACGACTGCAAGGCAGGGGCAATACGGGTATTCCCGGGAAATACAGATAATTTAATATCAAAGGTGCAGGTGGAAGAAGCAGAGAGGAACATGGTGCAGGTGGAAGAAGCAGAGAGGAACATGATGCAGAAGAAGAGCAAGACAAGCACAGAAGCCCTATTCCATAAGTACATCGGCGGAAGCACTTCCAGTTCCAACTTCAACAAAACAGAAAAAGGGTATGAAGAATCCAAAAGAAGAGTGCCCAGTTGCCCAGATCAACTCCACAACTAGTAAAACTGTTCAAATTTCCTTCTTTTTTTCTTGGGAAATATTTCTGGAATTAAAACCAAAACACCCACGTTTTTCTCATATCGTTTGGCAAGTTTTAATCTTTTCTTTTTGTAATTCACCAAGTGAGAAAACCGGGGGTATTTTGGTTGATTAATCTGTTTTAATTAATTTCTTAAGATTAATGGATCACAAATCATGATGTGTACAGAGAAAAGTTTAGGAATTTGTACTAGTATTTCTTTGCTAGCTACCAGCAGAGTCTCCGTACGTATGTACTAGTTTTCCAAGATCCCATACATCTTTTGATCTTTTAGCTTTTCTTTTTGAGATATTCAGAATATCGAATATATATCATCATCAGAGATAGAGTGTTGGCAGCAGAAAAATATTTTTGCAAAATTACTAACACAGAGATTCTTTGCTTTCTAACAGCAACAATACAAAAGCATTTTCTACTTTCTTTTTTTTAAAAAAAATTAGATCTTGGTTATACTAATTTTGATCAATAATCTAACGGCTTCCTAGCAAATTCCTGAAATCAAGTGAATGGTCTATTCTGGTGAGAGCTAAAAGATCTCGATCGATCAAATATTATTATTCTGGGATTATTAAATGAGTCTGTGATTTTGTTTGCCTTTTCCGATGAAAAATCATAAATAAATGTTATAGTCTCTGGGATTGGCGTATCCGGTAGGGTTTTCCTCTGCTTACCTGTATAGGGTTTGGTTCCTGTCTTATTTCTTAACTTGGTAAAGAAAAAAGTTTGAATCTTCCATCTTCCAAAAGAGAAATTTTTATTTGTGATGAGAACACGACTGGTATATTACGTGTTTTTATGTAAATGGTGGAAAATTTTAATTTTTAAGTTATTAATCTTTTAACACACACATTTCACCATTTATATATACACACATGATATACCATCTCGTATGACGATCATAATGAAAAAATCTCTCATTTCAGAAAGCTTAACGCTGCTTAACCAGCAATAAATTTTAAATTTTACAACACCACCCCATATATGGACAATTGTTGTGTTCATCGCGTAGTTGCACCTACTTGTCCATATGTTTTTATTAAGGTATTTAATTGTAGATACAATAATTGGAATCATTTTATTTCATCAATCGTGAAATATCTATCTCTGCAAATATAGTGATTAAACTGAAATCATCGATTTGTATAACATACGTACCTATACGACTACTATATAATCTTTAATTTGATTGAATTCTTACAAATAATTTTTAAATAATGGATAAGAAAATGAACGGTTATGATTGTTATATGATGATACTATGTTAAGTACAATTCTATGTATCCGTGTAGAATAAACGCAAGTATTGTCCTCTCAAACTGGATATAATATATGATTTGAAGCCCTTTCAAGTCATCTCGTGTAAGTTGTAACATTGGTAGCAATTTCTAATCATGGAGTCTGAATAGTTGCTGTACCTGGCTACATATTTTAAGGTCATGAGGGCCTGAGCCGTTGACTCTCTTGTAGTAGTCTTTTAACAATTAAACAGTTCAAACTTCAGGATTAATTTAGACTACAAACCCCAACAAGCCTGGCTTTTCTACATCACATTTCGCCATCGCTTTTTAGCTTTTTCAGAAAGCGGTTTTCCGGAGTTGAAAGCCATGCAAGGAGAAGTGCTTTTGATCAAAGAAATACTTAATGTAATATTAAGATTAATAAATTAGGGTTTGAGTGGGATTTGCAAACGTGGGATTCATCCATGAGAAGAACACTAAAGAGGAGAGATGGATGTATATTCAAATGATCATTGAACTGTGGAAAAAGGGTAGTAATGTTGGATGAACTTTAGCGTTTGTAAAGTAGCGTAACACAGAAAGTTTGTGATATTCAACTTTTTGATTTTCTTGAAAAGTACTTTTGTCTGGTTGCAGAAGAAGTGCATGGAGACAAAGATTTCGCAGACTAATAATTTTTATGATATTAATTCTTCGATTTTATAGTGCATGTTGTTTGGACATGGATATGGTCAAGTTAACAAGCAAAACAAAAGGGTTCTCGTTTTCTGGTATTTTGGGTGTTTTAGGGGATGGGGAGGAGGGTGGAGGAGGAGAAGACCGAAACATAGAGAGAGAGAGAGAGAGAGAGAGAGAGAGAGAGAGAGAGAGGGCAGCAGAGAAACCGATGCGAGAAACGCCACGTCTTCTGCGGCGAAGGATGGTAAAACTTCAGACTCGTTTGTCTGCAAGCTTTTGGATGTGGAATACAACTAATTGATAATACATTTTGACCCTCCAATCCACCATCGATGCCATATTCACTGCCACTCCTATATATATTTTACTCTACCTTTGTCATTTGTTTGGTTTTTGTTTAATTGGGACCAAAATCAAAATCATGAATGGGTCAAACTCAACTATTATGCGGTTTGAAGAACAATTTATATGAAATGTGTTTTATCGTCGCGTGATGTTTCAATTTAGTGGTGCAGTACATTGTCGAGAAAAATTCTACAATATTATATTGTTCAATTGGAACGATATGATGACAATAACTTTAGGTTAAATTGCTAATTATTAAGGGGAAAGGGAATCGAACCCGCATCAGTGTGCATAAACATTATTGTATTTTGCCATTGCAATAAAATGTTATTTGCACCTCATAGTCAAATCACAGACACTATGTATCAAGAAATTATTGATTTATGAAAAATTATAAGCAAACTCTCTTAAAGTAAGATTCTCCATGAACTCTCACTCACCTTGTGTTTTTAGCATAATCCATGTGTCAATATTATAAAACATTGTGCCAAAAGCATAAGTTGACGAAAAGTTTAAAGAGAGTCATGCTTTTAAGATAGTCTCTTTTATCGTTTAATCCAAAAACTTGATGCAGCAATCCAACCAAAGATGGAAAGTAATCAGTCACACATTAATGTAATTAATGAAATTAGTTAAAATGGGGTGGGTCATCAGGATTTGCAAAACTCCTGGCCCAAAATAATGGGCCACTCACAATGTCCAATCCAGGAATTAAACCAAGGCAATCCGTACATCAAACTTGTTTTCGGACTCCTGCCGATCTGGAGTGTTCGACTGTGAGGCCGTCCAGAGCTCGTGCGTGTCACGTGCCAGGTAATCATTTGCCCTTCTTCCTTGTCCTAATTTCATCGGCTGTCTTCTTCTTTGCTTTCACACATTCTGCCCCTGTATTGGATCTAAAATTACATTTCTGCGTATAAATGGGAATACAATTTTATGGAGTTTCCATTAGAAAATAGAATGATGCTCAATAGTAAAGCATAATTAGAAAGGGACCAAAATTTGCTAATAAACTTTAACAATATATTCAAAATGTACACAAGATACAAATCTTAATATAACTGTAGAAGTATTAAGTAAATACAGTAAACACTAAAGCGGACAAAATCTGCACAAATAACAAAAGAAACCAACCAAAATCACAATTTTTAATATAACGGAAAAATAATTAATGTAAATGTAGCTAAACTAAAACAGACATAATCCACACAAATAACAAAAAAGAAACCCATCGAAATCTAGCATAATCCATGTGCAGCCTAAAACAACCAAAATTCTAAATGGTAGCACACAAGACTACATTATCTACAAATTCACAAGGTGGTACACCATATGTCATAATAAAAGTGGAGAGACATTGAAAACTATATTCAAAAGTGGAACATACCAACACTCTCATCCGCTTATGCTGTACCATGTGGTGTACCAGCTTTTATTCTAGGTACACAAAACACAACCTATGTCTTTGTAATTTATAGTTTATCCTTCTTCTTTTTTTTAGAATTAGTCATTAAGTCTAATATTTTGACTTAATTTGCTATTGAAAGTGTTAGTCACCTAAAAATATGGGCCATGCCTTTATCACATCATCATGTAACCATCATGTAACGATAAATTTAAAATTAGATAAAAATTTGAAGGTAAAAAATGTAATTTACCCCACATATAAAATTAGATTAGTTTTATATTCTATTACCACGGTCGGTTGGTAATATAAGATTGCATGCAGGGTTAGAGTAAAAGGGGAAAGCACAAAAACAGTCTGCTAATTTTCCACTTTTCCCTGAATGCCATTTAAACTAACCCGGAAAGTGGCAACACAAAACTGCTGATTTTCAACTTCGAATTTTCTAAAACTCGAGTTTGATTTTTTCTAGCTATTTTCAAGTCGGTATTATACGAGGCTTGTGGACGAATCGTGAACCCAACGTACGGCTCGGTAGGCATGATGTGGTCCGGGAGCTGGGACCAATGCCAGGCAGCCGTTGATGCAGTTCTTGAAGGACCGCCCATCACAGGAATTGATGCGGATGCGCTGCAGCAGAACACGAACCCGAACCTGGATCCTCCTCACATATCCGGGGACATACGCTATGTGTCTACGGACACAAACTCGGGCTGTTCGTCTCGTAACAAGGCAAGAACCCTGGAACAAGTTGAAAAGGTCCATAAACCGGCCCAAAGTCCAACCAGATTTTGCAACCGGGTCAAACATCAATAATTTGGCACCAATCTGCAATGTTCCCGACCCGGATGACTTGTACCCGAGTCCGCAAGGAAACGGGTCTAGCAGAAATCAGCAAGCTGCTGATGATCGAGATGGAGCGGCCGGAGCTAGCTCTTGGTCTTGTGTTACCTCTTCCAACCAATGTTAATTAATTTATTTATTATCTATTAATTTATTATTAAGATGTGGATGCTTGTGGGAGTGACAAGTGGATTAGCAAATGTTTTTTCCTTTTTAATTTGATTAGAAATGTTATAATTGGTTAGTGTATTTTAAATTGGTATGGAAATGTCTTATTAAAGAGTTTATGGTGAATTGTCAATTTAGCATTTGAATTATCACCTAAGTCAAAATTAGTACCTAAACTATTTTTTTCAAAAAAATCAGTCATTGAATTATAAAAATCTACCAATTACATTCCCAATATTAGATTCAAAGCTACTATATTCAATTTTTCGTCAATTTAAGTCACATTACTTGCATGTGATACACATTAGAGGGTATATTGATAATTTTTTCATAAAGAAATAGTGTATGGAGTTAACTTTTGAGGGTAAATTAGATGTTAGATTTGCAATCTATATATGAAATGGTAAGGGCTTATAGGCGAGGAAATAGCGGTATTACGCTCTAAAGTGTGTGAAGTGACTTAAGTTGACAAAAAATTTGATAAAATAGCTTTGAATATAATAGTAGAGACGAAATTAGCAATTTTTAATGAATTTAGAGACTTATTTTACCAAAAAAATTAATTTAGAGACCTAATGTCATTGAGATGAAAGTTTAGGTATTAAATCGGCACTTCACCCAAGAGTTTAAAATTGTCTTAATCAGTTTGGGATTAAAACTTTAAATGAATCTTGATACTTAGCACTCATAGATGAATTGGAATTGTGTGTCAATTTCTACACTGATTTATATAGAAGAAGCAGAGTGATTGTTTCAATATAAATAGTGATCAATGCTCTCACAAAAAAAAAAAAAGAAGTTCATTATTGGATTTAGACCTTGTAAGTCAGCATATTATTTCTGTTAGAGATCAAGAGAAGCTTAGTATTGAAGTCGAGTATGAGTTCATAATTTTCGTTTATTGAAAGTCAGATTAATTCTTACAAATTAGGCAAGTTGAAGTGCTAAACTACCTTCAAAACTTATGCATAACCAGTTATATCAAAGTCTAGCTACCTTTCCCTCAGTTTCAAGAATTGGAGAGAGCCAACCTGACACGCCCCGATCCTACTATTATCCAAATATCAGGATAAGCACGTGTTGGCCAACACCCGAAGGTGACGAAATCCATTTATTGAATACATGAGGATTAAAATAAGAATAAGATAAGAGAAATTTAAATAGAATTAATATTAAGATTATGCATGACATGTCCAGAGCATACGTCTAATACAAAGTACAAGCGGAAATTAAGATAGAGAGTGATATTACAACAGATGCCGAAGCAGAGAGAATATAGCATGATATCAATGGTAGGGGAATGCCTCGTAGATGAGATCGTATTCATCTACCAGTGATATCGTGCTATATTCTCCCTGCTTTAGCATCTGTTGTAATAGCACTCTCTATCTTAATTTTCGTTGTACTCTGTATTAGACGTATGCTCTGAATATGTCATGCATAGTCTTAATATTAAGTATATTTAAATTTCTCTTATCTTATTCATATTTTAGTCCTCATGTATTTAATAAATGACGGCAGCACATGCCTATCTTGGTATTAGGGAAACATCGGGATCAGGGTGTCTCACAACCCCCAATATAATACCCCCTCTCCTTCGTAGACCCAACTTAAATAGCCAAAATAGAAGAAACATGCATTGCAATCATCAAAATATAAAATCCCTATAGGGTATAGGGCTACCACGGAGTGAATTCGCATCCAAACTATCGGATGCAAATAATTGCCTTTTTATAACAGAAAATTGGGTATGAAAATTGTTACAGTTACTAACAACGAAACAAGATGAGCCTACATCCGTAAAATTTTGACCCATGAGCTATATATATACATACATACATACATATATATACATACATATATATATATATATAGGGAATTGATATTGACACTCAAAAAATCTCATTTTACATTCTAAACTTTCTATATTTGAAAAGAAAAATATATTTGTGAGGGATGTAGAATGAGATTTTTGAAGTGCTAATAACATTTCCTTATATATATATATATATATATATATATATATATAGAGTCAAAAATGTTTATTTGAATAATAATTGATGTACCTGCTTGTGCATGTATACACAAACTCAAGTTTACTATGAGGTAAACTATGGACTCAACCACCGGGCGGGAGGGACGTTCATCTGGCAGGCACGGGAAAAGCAGATCCTGCAAAGGATGCTTTCTTGACAAACCTCCCTTTCATTCTTGGTCTCTTCTCGGCATTCAGCTTTCGAACTTCGTACCTTATTTTCTTCGAGAACAGCCTTGTCCTCCTCTTTTCTCTATATCTCGACACCCTCGCCTCCCTCCCTCCGTCCGCCATTGCCGGGTGAATTCCAAGCCCGTTCATATCCCCATAAGGGTAATGAAGTTCAGCTCCACATGCACTCTGAGAAGGTCACAAACATATTTGTTAATTACTAAGAACTAATTATAATTTGGCACTAACTCTATCTGCTTACGAGTTAATTAAACAGATATCAATTGTTCTATTTATTGTATCCCTCCACAAATATAATCAATTATATTAATTGATTTATTTATCAATTATTGAATTTTATTTTATTTTTTTGAACAAAAGGTCAATTATCGAATTTGAACATAAAATTTCTTTCACTTATATATGAGATTTGAACTGAAATTGAACCTCATATATATATATATATATATATATATATATATATATATATATATCCATATGACTTGTACTTTACACGAAAGGAAAAGTATTGAAGATTTAGGGCAGTAAGTACAAACCATGTAGTCAGGCAAGCATTCGGAGTCGAAATCCGGGCGGTCACCGGAGGTCCACGGGGAGCCATCCCAGGCTGTAATTACCGCCTCGTAATCCAGCCTCAAAATCATCTTCCTCTTCTTGCTGTTATCTGTTGCATCGTCGTCAGCCTCCTCACGTTCATGATCTTCTGTACTACAATTACTATAGATTCCCACTCTCAGTTTGTCATCCTGCTCACCGCACGATGCTGGCGAGTCATCGTAATCTTCAATATTCAATGCAAACGGCTCCCTCATCATGTCAATCTCACTCTCCCCTAATTGGCACCCCATAAAATCAACGTTGTCTGTTCCCTCTTGATCATCATCCTCCTCAAGCTTCACTCTACCATTCGATTCCTTTTTTTTACAATCCATCAACCCTAACCTTTCCATCCCAAAACACTCGTCATCATCAAGGCCTCTCCCCAGCAAACTATCCACGTCAGCCGCGAACTCCGCAAGATCCATGTCGCTCGGAGGCAGAAACGCATCGTGGCCGTTAAAATTCGGCAAAGACGAAACTGCTTTTGATTCGCTTCCGACATGATCAGAAACAGTAATAAGATTGGTAGCTTCATAATTAGGAACTGCATCTTCCTTAGAATTATCAGAGTTATTGCAAAGCTCCGCAACAAACGGATCGAATATCGGAACCCTATAAAGCAGCTGCTGGTCCTCTGTATTTTCTTCATCGTACGAGTTATTATCATCTCCCCCAACTTCCGGAACCTGCGGAAACAGGTTCCGGACGCCATCCTGGGATTTTCCATGATGTGTCATGGACTTCCCGCCTCTCGGTGTCCGTGCCTTCCGCGTGAACCCGCGGTGCCAAGACGGTGCCGCTGAGGTCTCCGAAACAGCGCTCGCTCGATCATCTTTGTTGCTAGGTTTGAGCGACGACGCCGTCTTCAAGAGAACTCTTTTGTGCCGATGGGCCAACTGGTTGGCTGAGTGCACGGCGGAGTCGCAGGCTTGGCATAAGAAAGCGTCGTCGGCAGCGCAGTACCAACGAGCTCTCTTTTTTATGCAGCTGTCACACGCTCGGGCAGTTTTACCGCCGACGGCGTTTGCCACTTTCTTGCTAGAATTCATCAAAGAAAACAAAATTCGACACAAAATTTGAAATCCCAAAAGCTTTTTCTGAGAGAGTACAGTTAAATAGTGCGAATTCGAGAGTAGCAACTGTCTGCTAAAATGCACTTTTATATAAGTGAAAAGCGCAAGAAATAATTAGGGTGGGAGTGCATGCCCCACAACCGGTGCTTTTACAGAGCATAAAACAGCGAAGGCAGCTCTTGGATCTGCACTTTTGGGGAGGAGAGAGAGAGAGGACCGTACTTTCGGGCCCTCAGAGAGGCTTATCTGTTTCCCAATTGGTCGAGTTTACAAATTCGATCCGAATCCCCGGCTTCCCATTAGCTATTTCTCCCTACAGATTTCTTGTTTCGTAGTGATACGGGTCCCATCTCTCACTTTCTTCTTATCCGAATTGTAAAAAGACCGTTTTGTTAGTTTTTCATCCCTGCCATGGTCCATCGGTACTAGTTTAAATTTCGGAGTTTTGCATTTCCTCCAGCATTGTGGTCCTCCCATGATCCACGTGTCCTCTAAAAAGAGCTTGGCTTCTATCCATCGTAAAGAACGAAGATCCTCAGAATTTTTAAAACATGTCGGTTCATCGTATATCGTACGGTCAGATTTCGTCGGGTACTATTTATATTTAATTTTAAATAAAAGTATTTAAAATAATTTTTGACAACACAATATACGATAAACGATAAATTATCATAATTTAAGAACTTCTAAGATCTTCACAAAAAGGATTCGGATATGATACTGATTCCATCGTAGATCCTCGTTGGAGTGTGATAGGACCAATCATCTAATAATATCAGTCCTCGTGCATAAAGATCATTTTTTTCACCCTAGAAAGGTAGTACTCATTAAAACAAAAAAAACAGGATAATGTTTGAGAGCATGAATTTGTAGATAAAATTTGCAAATCAAAAGGTGTTCATAAATAAGAATGAGCACGTTTTTCGATGCTTAAAGTCATAATTCAATTACCAACTTTCATGTCATTTAGTTTACAAAACTTTGTCTGTAAATTTAGTTTCTCTAGTATTTCCTAAAACATGGATCTAACTCTAACAGTGAATTGTGGTCTTGCTGCGTATATAACTCTCAAATTCTACGCCGCTTTTATCATTTAGATTACAAGTTAACTTTGTGTAGGAAGTGATTTATCGAACTTTTATTTTCTTTTTCAAGTTGATGGATAAAAAGTCACTCCTGACTAGTAGTAGAAATAGATGGGTTGGATTAAGAATATGAACACAGCCAATTGAGGCACGACCTTGACGTACAAAAAATGTTTGAAAAGAGGTCGTTGATGATTAGTGGTTTGAATTCACACATCTCGTTGTCAGGAACGAAGCTAGAGATTTGTATGAGCGCGGACATCCTCAAACAACAAAGTCACAATTAAATATCTCAAAAATTTATAAACAAAACACTAATATATTAATCCATAAAGTTTTTCATAAAACATATTACATTATTCCTCGAATCGTTTTCATGTTTTGAAAGCATTGTATAACAATATCATTACCAATACCATTAATTATCTCTTTATATAAAAATAATCATGTTATCATTCATCCATTGATTTCTAAATTAGAAAGCTAAATTCTAAATTGAAATGCCAAAAACAAATTAATGAAGTAGAGTTGTATAAAATACCTTATGGAGTAAAATTCTTGTGTTGAATTTTGATAATTATTACTTGAACTCAAACTGTCTATAACACTCCAAATTCAATTGAGTTTTGAAAGGGGAGGAAAAATCTGGAGAAGTTGAGGACTGGAATTGTTTTGCCGTGGTGGGATGAGTTTTGTGTGGATTAACGATCTAGGGTTAGAAAAACGGGGAGGCACAATTAAATTAATTGTTAATCAAATTGTCATCAGGTAGGGCATTTGGGATCCAAAATGGTAGACTAGTTTAGTTGCCTACCAATTTTTTTAATTGTAGTTTAATTAGGGCTGGTTATTGAGAATTGGAACACAAGCATACAATTTTTTTTTAAATGAGTGGGGGCAGCCGCCCCCCTTAGGCATACACTAGCTCCGTCCTTGCTCTTATCTAGTTAATTAGATAAAAGGATAAGTAATAATTGTGTATGAATAAAAGGTGACGTGGAGATCATATAAATTGCAGAAGATTACCGCAACGGCCAAAAGGTCGTTGAGAATTGAGACTTTTCTCCGAGAAAAATATGTCGACATGGTATTATTATTCCTTGTTTTGGTTACGTTGAAAGGGACTTGTGTGTAGCTATCTCTGTGTGTAGGACCTAAACAGTAATAGCCCATCCCTCTCCATCTCTGTCTAAAATAATTTTAGAATCTCACTCACTTGTGTATGTTTGTCTACAACTGTACAACATGTCAACATGTACGTATGGGATAAGGTTTTGGTAACATGTTTTGTAATATTGGTATCGGTATGCGTATGGGAGAAAATGATGAATGAAGGATTAAGGGAGGAGTAGGAGAAACAGAGGATAATACGTCAGAACAAAATCTGTAAGTGAAAACAACTTAAAATTATTATTGGTGTTTAGTTTTTAAATTTTATATTGTGTGTTATTGCACTTACATTTCTTTCTCTTCCTTCCCTTACGTACTTCATTTCTCCTCTCTACCACATAACGAAAAACAATGACAAATGTATTGACTTCTATTGGATTTTCCATAAAATATTTCCCACCACATGAATTTAAGAAGGGATATTGCTAACCCATTTGTACATTCTACACACTTGTTAATTTTTTAACATTGATCATTTTCTTCAATCAAACAGTCGAAATTTGAGGGTGTGTGGATAACACTTCCCTTTAAGAAGTAATATAGGACTCATCAACTAGTGAGTTAGAGAACTTCAATTACGAAAGAAATGAAAAACCAAACGATGTACATAACTAATCAAATAGATAATATTGAACCTGTCACACTGAGAGAGGAGAATTTGGGTTGTCAGGCAATGAACCCGTCACAATAGATTATATTGAACTCGTCATTCACGATATTCAAACTTAAGACACTGATAGGTGAAAAAGAATACTACTAGATTACAGTACTAAGTGCATAATTTAAAATATAATGTTGGGCTATTGTTGAAGTCTACCTTTACGTCAATCACCGGGCCTAAGGCCCATATTGATTTGTAACATTTTAAGTTCGGCCAAGAAGGCCCATTAACCATAGAAACCTGAGAATGTTAAGCTTTGAACTTTGGGCAACAATGGCAATTTCGTCATTGAGAAATCCAATCGCCTCGTTGCCTTGGGTGTAGGGTTGGTTGGTAATTTGCCGAGCTGCTGAGGCAAACCAGTGTTCCCGTCCAAGATCAGAGGCTCGCGTTCGGTCTAAAGGCTCAACCTTTGTAAGTGTTTGCTTGAAACGGTGTCGTTATTTGTCAATTTACAGCAAGCTCTGCAACTTTCTTCGCACTCTGTAATTTTGCTCACCTGCATATATGGATAGATGTTATCTTCGCCATTAATTTTTTTCGCATGAAATTATGGATACAGCCTTAATTTTACTTAATCAAACTTTAACATCGGAATTTGTATTGATTCTAAATTTTCCTTCATTAATTATATCTGATTATGGAACTCCCAAGTGCAATTATGCAAAAGCATGTTTCCAGCTTTAAGAATTATACTTCTAAGTGAAAGTTTTGGACGTTTTAGAGATTGGAATGCAGAGTTGTAGTTGATGTAATCGAAAACACCGAAACCATTGATGCAGTTCAAAGAGGAATTCGATGGTAGTAAGTTATTATGCAGAGTGAATCATGCACTTGGAGGATGACAAAGACCTTCCGTTACAGTTTTTGAACGAAAGAGGGAATTCGGGTGCACATTTTGTCACCGAAGATGGTTCCATAGGTTTGCCGATAAAGAGGAATTCGAGGATATATAGTCCTTTTTTCTATTAGGATGGGATTCTATATATATGTATTAGTTAGTTCGTTGCAAGTAGTGAACTGATCGCAGTTAAGATGGACGTTTATGATTTACTATTTTGTAGGTGTTGTCTGCGATTCGCAAGATCAATTCAGAGTATTGATTATGCTCCTAAGTTAGAAAAAATAAGGATGATTAAGCAATATTCTCTACATCGATGCGTATTTAAGTGCTTAGTGTTGAATTACTTTGAGGAGCTAATTTGACACCGATATATGAGGTTTTTATTTCTTTTTGAAAGAACGAGATAGGAGTTCATCATTTGAGGTTATTTAATTGTCATGTTTAGCCGACGTGTTTGAGACTTGTTACCTTTTAAAGTATGATCTGTGATCTGATGGAAATGGAATCCATTGTAGTACTCCATAGATCTTAAATGGCATCATTAAAACAATCGGGGAAGCATGGAATCAATGAAGAGCAAGGATTTTACGTATATTTCCATTCAATTCTTTTGTTTCGGTAGCTCTGTTCCTTGAACAGCTGGACCAAGGATGATGTTTCATCTTCTGTCCTAATTTATGTCTCCCTTGATCATACTGAACTAGTGTGATGATGGCATCATTACTGCAGGATCTCCCGATGTCAGGGAGAAACCGTGTGTCTCGCCATTCTAACGGTTATCGAGGTTATCATGATGATCCACGACCTGTTATGAACAGAGGGCCGGGATCCTTGTCTATTCACCTTGCAGCTTTGGAAGAACAACTTGCTGTGCAGCATAGAGAAATGCAGCGAATTATTGCTGAGAACCGGCTTGTAATTGATGATAATACCCTTCTTCAAAGGCAATTGGCAGATGCGAAAGATGAAATTCATAGACTGGGGCAGGCTATACCTAAAATCCGGGCTGAGAAAGAGGCGCAGTCTCGGGAGTTGATTGAGAGAGGATTGAAGCTAGAAGCTGATCTCCATGCTACAGAGCCTTTAAAGGCAGAAGTTGTGCAGTTAAGAGCTGAAGTTCATAAATTAAATAATTTACGGCAGGAACTGTCTTCCCAAGTCCAAGGTCTGACACAAGACGTTACTCGGTTGCAAGTGGAGAATCGGCAACTAATTGCCATGGGGGCTGATATTGATGGGATGCGAAACGAGCTTGTCGAGACCAGGTTTTAACAATGCATTTTTAATTAGGTTAATAGCCAAAATAGTATCTTGCTCTTCTTTTCCTTTTTAGGAGATGGGTGCACACATTAGGAAAACGCTTAATGCGTTTTCAACCACGTTAGCTGCTGCTCTTTTGTCTGCATATTTGGATTGATTTTGCAACTTTTTTAGGAGAGCTTATGAATTTGAGAGGAAAGCCAATGAAGAACAAGTTGAACAAAAGCAAGCAATGGAAAAGAACCTCGTTTCCATGGCTCGTGAAATAGAGAAGCTAAGAGCAGAGCAGCTGAATGCAGACAGGAGGGCACGAGGACTAGGTGAATCTCCATCTCTCTCTCGCTCTTTCTCACCCATGCGCGCATACACACAAACACAGAGAACTCTAGCGCTCATGGGCCTCTTACTCCGGCAGGCAAGTTGTTTTGACTGCTCTCATGTTTATGTATAGGTGGTGGGGGTTACGGAATGATGAATGGAAGTCCCGAGATGAGATATTCAGGTCGTCCGTATCGCAACGGCTATAGCACTGGTTGGGGACCCTATGATAAGCGTGGATCACGGCATTAAGTTGTCCTAAGAATATCGAATGCTCGGGAATTGGTAAAAGAATAGAGATCTTGGCCATGTATTTTTTTTTCTTTACTTACGACAAGATGAGATGTTGGAAGTGAGTAGTAGGCAAGACAAACGTATGAAAGGGGAAGCGGGGTTGTGTCATAGGTTCCGTTTTGGAAGTAAATATGGACAAATTAATATCATTTTAAGGGGGTTTTTAGATTGCTTCTGGAATGATTACTGATTTATGACAATCAAAAACCCTTTAAACTAGTTGTATAGTAGAATTTGTAGGTGTTGGCTCAGAGAAGCACTTCAGGAAGAAGCACATTGTCACATGTCTTCTTAAGGAAAAACTTCTAGATACTTTGTCAAGAATCCTTGGATTTTCAATAGAAATTCCAATGTGCACATCTTCCAGGGACACTGAATTTTTTTTTCTTTCTAAATGTGGATGGTAGCTTATCACGGGTACATCGTTACCGTGAAATCTTTTGCCTATGCCTTGTAAAAGTCGCTTACACATATTGGATTATTGACATAAGGCATCACAAAAACCACATATTCGTACTATATAACTCATTATCCTAAAGGATAATATATAAAATAAAATATATAAAAAAAAGATATATATAAAGATGAATATCACAAATGTTTTAAGTATAAAAAAATGAAATAAAAAGCTTTTTATTTAAGCTGTTGGGTTTTGACTATGTAGCATTTAAGACGGGGCGGGCCGATAGGCCCAACATACCATTGGTCTAGGGATAGAACTTCTTTGCTGAAAAGATCAGCAGCTGCTGATCATGAATCACGGTTGGATACGTGTTCAAGTTTAATTAAAAAAATCAAATACTTGGTCCAACTGTAATTACTAATCAGCTGCTGATATTTCAGGTGCCATGTCCCAATATGTGCAGTGGAAATTTGGAAGTAATTATTTGCCACCGGCCCAGTAGGGCCGGCAACATTGCAGCTGGATCCATATGTCTGCCCATGAATCCATAAGTCTCCATCGTGGACGGTACTAACATGCTCTGTTTTAAATTAAAAGAAAACAGATAAGGAAAATAAAAATATCAATAAATTCTAGGCCAGAAGTTATTTTTCTGACCATTTATGTTAGAGAAAAGAAGAAAGTAAAAGTTGAAAGGGAAATGTTTGTTATCTCACTAGCACCGTCTCTTTAAAAGAAAAACAAACTTTTCAAAATTCATTTTGTATCACCGCATTCTAAAACCGTTAAGTTTTCCATCTAAACAAATCATGCACATCTCCATGGCCTCACCTTCCCCTCGCACCTACCCCCACCCTTCTATCTAGATCAGGAAGAATTTACTAGAATATGGAAATGGGTAGAGCGAGGTGATAAAAATCAAGTCAGACATTTGGAATTGGTGACATACACAAACATTTCCTAACGTTAAATTTTTGGTTTAGAGTAGGGAGACACCTGTCGGGTTGGAGGTAATGTGGATGATATTTTTGCATGCAAGTATGCAAACACCCAAATTAGCTGTTTTACAGTTTACTAGCTAAGTCTTTCTTCTACGACAGTTAATTGGGGACGACAGTTCATGGCATGCATGCCACCATGGTTCCACAGTCTCGTCGTCTGCAATGGCCAGTGCTGGCTCGCCACTGTATAATTGTTGTAATATTAATGGCATGTGCAGCTCTGCGTATTTTATTTAATAACTTCTTCACCCTTGCATCCACAACCATGAAGTCATTCACCAGTATACATAGGCATACACTGCTCAGCGTTTCAATTGGTCAGATAATGAAATTAAAGAGAGACGACCAATGTGGCAGCAATGAAATCCCCACTATATGTATTATACATATAAAATTAGAAATTTGTAGCTGAAGCCTGAAACATTGGACAGATGAACACACACACACACACATATATATATAGGTTTTGTTTTTCATAAATGATCCTTGAAATTAAAAATCAATCAATGTAGTCCTTAAAAATAGTTGTGACAAATCAACATGGTCCTTCCGTCACAATTCTGTTAAAAATTTAGTTAAATGCTGATGTGACACATAAATGGGTCCTACAAGATTTACTGGTTTTTATCACAAATGGTCCCTGAAATTGACTCACACCATCAAGATGGGTCCTGAAATTGAGCCACACTATCAAGATGGTCCCTGAAATTGAAAATCGATCAATATAGTCCTTGAAAATAGATGTCGCAAATCAATATGATCATTCCGCCACAATTCTATAGATTTTTTTTGTTATGTGCTAATGTGGGTTAATAATTAATTAAAATAGTTGTCTAAATACCTTTTTGCACAATGAATTTTTTTTCTTCTTCTTATATTAGGGCCTAATCCGAAGAGAGATCCATTCCATAAATTCTCAAAGGTAAGAGGGGGTGTGGAAATAATTTTCAACCAACAATAGACGCACATCGGGTATAACCTCATTATGTCAAGGTAGACCTTGATGTTCTTTGCATCACCAGACCACCATAGAATTGCCGAACAAGCTCTCCAAGATTAAGGTTGAAGATGTTGATCGCCTAAATATTAACGGTGATGTCCCAAAAGTCATTGCCAATCGGCCAAGCCGTCACCAAAGGTGATCTAGATCCAGGTTCAATTCGGTGAAAGGTGTTGAAGTGTGTAAAGATGGGTATATTGAGATTTTTTAGAGAATAGAGAGCGAATAAGGTACAGAAATGTGGACTCGGATCAGAGGTGATTGCAGGATTGGGTTTTTGGGTTGACAACTTTTTTTTAACTACTAAATTATTAAGCATACTTGTATTTTTTTTAAAATTTAATTAGACTTGTATGACTCATTTATGTGTCACATTAACACATACAAATTCTTTTACAAAATTGTGACGGAATGACTATATTGATTTGAGACACTTGCGGGACTACATTGATCAATTTTTAATTTCAGGGACCATTTTGATGTTCCGAGTCAATTTCAAGGACCATTTGTAAGAAAAAAATGATTTATGGGGCCCATTTATGTGTCACATTAGCACTTAACAAAATTTTTAACAGAATTGTGACGGAATGACCAAATTGATTTGCGACACCTATTTTCAGGGACTACATTGATTGATTTTCAACTTCAGGGACCATCTTGATGGTGAATATCAATTTCCAGGACCATTTGTGATAAAAAAAAACCATATATATATTAATACATATTTATATATGTCTTAATCGATCATCTGTCACCAGTCTGCTGGTCCCATGCATCGTCAATAATCAATCCAATATATATATATATAAGCAATATTTATGTTTGCATAAAGGACAAGGATTGTCTGCCCTCCCACTTCCGATGCCCTCCTGTTTGTGTGGTCACGGTTGAGCCACATCAACCTTTTATATTACTATTCATTTTTGTCTTATTATCTCTATAAAAAAAACAATATAAAATGTTGACGTGGGTTAACAGTGACCACACAAAACAGGAGGGCACGGGAGGGCACCGGAAGTGGGAGGGCAGACAATCCTTGTCCTTGCATAAATTAAGTAATTAACTGGGAACACACTGATAAAGTTATAATCCTTGATTTTCAGTGCTTCACATTCGGGAAGAACAGCCCTAATTTTCAATGATCCAGTTAATTACTGAAAATAATCATCTGTTGGCAATAAGTAAGGGCACAGTATATGTTAACTAAGTTTCTACAGCATTTCAAGAGTATTAAATACCAAATTTTTAGAAATTTACAGCTTTAATTGGACAAGAAAGATTAATTAACCATGCATCCACATTAACCTCGTTTGTAAATGATGAAAATTTCGACGGCTAGCCGCTTCCATGGATCTGCTTATTAATCCAGTCACGAGATATGGATCTTTTTCTCCGTGTGTGTGTGTGTGTGCATGTATATATACACTCACATATCTAACTTTAATTTATTAATGTGCATTTGTTTACCAGAAAGTTCTGGTTTCAAATGCATTCACGCACTTAGTTTACATGTAGCTAGGGTTAGCTAACCCAGAAATCAGCTTTTCCCTCCTATGAAAGATTTCCCTTCATATTTTGGACCTGTAGACCCGTAGAATACACGTATAACCCGCCAGGCACCACCAACTCTAGCTACTACGCATGCACGGGGCCAGAAGCTTCATAGCCTTAAATCCAGGACCTCTTATTTTACCTGCATTTTGGATGGCGTTGCAACAAAATTTATGAGGCTATATCCTTTCCAATTTGGTGGTCCTCAAAGTCCTTGTTTATTACTTAATTGGCCGGCATATTAACTTGTGTAATAAACTGAACAAAAAGATACAGGAACATTTGTCTTGAGGACAATTTTGTGAGTTAACACTACGTGTTGAACAAAAATTGCATCTATCATCACATAAGCAGGTACACATATTTTCTGAAAATTAAGATTAACTATCGTCGAGTTTAACTCTTATATTTTGTATATGTTTGTTTCAGTTAATTAAAAGCTTCCCGTTACTGTTAGTATCACTATCAGTACTATAATATCCATCAACAATCACATAAGGTGACATATCACTGATCAATCCCTAGTTCCTTTTTTTTTTTTTTTGTTTCCCTCCAAAATGTTAGGCGGGTAATATTAAATACGAATAGAAACATTTACGTCAGATGTCAAAGTAATAGACAACCTAGCATATCTAGCACACTTCAATTTAAACACGCTTATTCTCTACCTCTATATATACAAATGTGAATAGAAAAAAAAAAACTTTTCCATGAATGAAAGATATATAATTAACCTTATTCTCTATCATCATCGTCGTCATCGTGGTCATCTGCCTCAAGGTTCATTTATGGTCGGGACAAGTTTTCACTTCTAGGAGGATAAAAATGATTTCGACAGATGTAATGTTTATTCCAGTCAAACGGGACCTTGAACAACTGTGTTAGTTTTGCACCAATATCAGCGGTGGAGTTGGTTGTCCTCCATTTATTTTCAGAAAACAACCAATGCGTGGTATCTGCAAATCCAGCCTAGCTAACTATCATCCTATCCCGTTTCTTGTTACGTCATATCTTTACAATTTAAAACCCAATCAAATGTCGCTTAATTTGGTTCGGTTTCTAGACCGCTCTCGGGTACACACGGCAGACTCGTATTAGGTCATCGATGGCGCCAATTCATTAATGTATGATACCAAATTAAAATAAAATGGGAGCACGTACTGGTCGAGTGTGGCAATCACATATAGATGAAAGTTTGGAATGTTGAGTTAATGTTGTGTTTCGTCATCAGTCGATGGTGTAATGAGTTGATAGCTACAATATAGATACATGCAAAGTACAGCTTAACAAAGACGAACCAAAATCAATGCATCACATGCTGGAAACCTAAATTTAAAGCCATGGCGATCAATCAAAACAATCCCGCTGTACTTACAGATCGATGAATCCTATATATTTAGAGTTCATATCTTCTACACCCATTTTGTGTGTGGCTTATCTGTGACCTATATTAGTGATTGACATGTGTTAATAAAATTAAGTTTTCTTAACTTTGTTGTCATAAACTTAACATGTCAATCAATGGTGAAGATTTGATCTCGTACATTTACGGAAGAAGAAAAAATCATTAATAATTGAGGACACGATACCACTTCCTTTCTAACATTTCTTTCGGTGTACATATAATCAATCAAATCAAAACCATCTCATGTTAATTTTGTATATAAAAGTTACCCTAAAATTTAGCGATCTTGACTGAGTTGAGATCTGTAATCTGCACTGTTCTAAAAATCTTTGCCTAGCGTCGCCTAGGTCTCGTCTAGGCGCTAGGTGGCTGGCCACTGTTCTGATTAATGCCTAGGCGTTTGAAAATTAAGAAATGACGCCTAGACCTACTGAGGCGTCTGCCTAGACCGCCTAGGCACCCGTCCAGACTTGCCTAGGTCGCCACTCACTTAGACAAAAAATAGATAACTTTCATTTTGCATTTTATTTTTTTCTATAAATTGTAAGAGACTTGTTGCATACTAAATTAATGAACACACATTATATCCTTATTCCCCACGTTTTCATTATGTTCCAATACTTCATAATATATATGTCATTCTATTTTGTAGTTTATGATAAAATTATATATATTTATAGTATAAACAAACACTTATTTATATGAAATATAATAGATTTACTTAAATCCGTTTAGTCCGCCTACCGCCTAGGCGCTAGGCCCTAGCCTGCCGCCCGACTAGTGCCTAGCGTCTTTTAGAACCTTGGTAATCTGTTAAAAATCCAAAATTCCAGTAACAATAAGTTGTATTGTGTTTTCCTTACATGAGTTGAAAGACAGTATTACATCGATCAAAACCATACTCGAGCCAAGGTTACAAATTCATATAGAAAGAAGATATGCGAAAAAAGATAAAGAAAAAGAACATAGAGTTTTGCTATGACACATTGAAACGTATTTAAACGGCGTGAAATGATTTTTACACTTATAATTGAGGGAACAAAAGAAAATCGAAGCACAAAAACGAAGCGAAAATTGCAAAAAGAGAATGAGAGATGTTACAATAAACAGGTGTAAAACCATATTATATATATTTGAATTGAACAAATATTTAATTAGTTATAGTTTTATAACTGGATCAAAGAAAGGGCACCACCAAAAAAAAAAAAAAAAAAAAAAAAAACGCAACCACCAATCCCATTCACCATTTCATTATGAATTTTGTTTGTTTGTTGTTTGCTTTGACTTTAGAGCTTGACCACCTCAGGGATATGAACCGGGTAATTATCGATGCAATCAGCCCAGGGCCCATCTGACGTTGTTGTGATGGTCCGATTGCACTTCCAGACCGCGCTGTTGCACTTAAACCCGCTCCCGAATGCAATCTGCCAAACCCTATCACCTTTTTTCATCCTACCCTTCGCCTCGATGTACCCCAACTCGTACCACAGTGACGACGACGACGTATTGCCGAACCTGTGCAGTGTCATCCTCGACGCCTCGCAGTGCTCCGCCGACAGCTGTAAATTCTTCTGCAGCTCGTCGATCACCGCCCTTCCGCCCGCGTGGATGCAGAAGTGCTCGAACGCCTCTCGGAAATCAGGAATGTAGGGCTTCCATTTCGGGTTCAAGATTTTCCGGCCGATGAGCGTGAAGAGAAACAGCAACTGCTCCGACGCCGGCAGCACTAGCGGGCCGATCGTCGTGATGTTCGATTTCAGCGCTTCCCCCGCAATCGCCATCAGATCTTTAGAGAGTGAAATTCCAACGTTGCCTTCCTTGTCTTCTTCCTCGAACACGCACCTATACGCCTTGTCATCTGCTCCCTTGTGTGTCCTTACTACGTGGACCAATCGGTATTTTGCGCGGCGGTGCTCGGACCTCCTGTTTGATAAAAGCAAGGCGGCGCCGCCCATCCGGAAGAGGCAGTTAGGGAGGAGCATCGCCCTCTCGTTGCCTTGGTAATAGTTCGGGGTGATGATCTCGGTGCTGACGACCACCGCGTTGGAATTGGGATGCACCTGGAGGAGGTCGCGCGCCAAATCGATTGAAATGAGGCCGGCGCTGCAGCCCATGCCGGAGAGGTTGAAGCTCTTGATGTTGCTTCGGAGCTTGTACTTGTTGATCACCATCGCCGAGAGCGACGGCGTCGGCGAGAAGAGGCTACAGTTAACAATGAGAATATCGATGTCTTTGGGCTTGAGCCCAGTCTTCTCGAACAGAGAGTCCATGGCGGAGAAGATGACGAGCTCCGCCTCGCCCCTAGCGGCCTCCATGGTGGGGTTGGGCGGAATATAGTGAATCGCCGGAGGGAGGCAGGTCTCCTCCCCGAGGCCCGAGCGCTCGAGGATCCTCATCTGGAACTCGACGCTCTTGGGGTTGTTGCTGAGGTTGAGGCGGGAGTGCTCCATGAAGGTGGAGAAGGGGACGCGGCAGGTGACTGGAGGCTTGAAACAGGCGTAGTCGACGAGGTAGATGGAGCGGGGTTTGGACATAAAGTAGACGGTGGCGATGAAGATGATGAGGAATGAGGAGCAGAGGATTTGGACGAGATCGAAGTGAAGTGAGTCCCAGAGCTTGAGAAGCTCGTCGGGGCCGAGGCGGATGACCTCCAGTAGGATTCCGGCCATGATGAGGATGAGAGTGAGGGTAAGAATGTGGTTGACGAGGTACTGGTAGCCGAGCTTGACATACTTGAGCTTGACGGAGTTGGAGAAGTCCTGCATGATTGGAGGCATGGTTGGATGCTAGGTTTTCGGCAGAGAAGGAGAGAGTTGAGTAGAGATGAGAGTTGAGGGGGTGTGGTATTAGGTGGGAAAGGGGGGGGTGGGGATTTAAAGGCAACGGGACCGGGGCAATGAAGGTGGCAGATGAGGGGATTAAATGGGGAACTTCACGTCACTCAACGCTCACTTATCCTTGGTATTAATTATATTTTTCGCATACATTTCTTTTCCACGTGTAACTAAATCCATGCCCTAACATACATAGCTATAGCTACATCCAGTTTTGGGCTTTAAAACTTTACATGCATATCTTTATTTTTTGGTTCCACTAGTCATGATTCATGAGCTTCCCCTCCTGTAATTTGTCAAACATTAACAAGTCAGATAATGTTAGAGAGATGGATATATAATTGTATTTTGTGAATTCTCTTTTTAAGAGAAAAAAGAGCAGAGGTGTCCAACTATATTATTGTATGACTCGTTTCATAATAGCTTGAGACCCTTTGCGTTTTAGTTACAATCGGCCTCATGCTATTTTCACTTAGGGGTGTGATATCCACACACATTTTTTTACTTCTCTCACACCTTTTTGGTTTTTGGCCGTCGGATCGGAAGAATTAAAGAAGATCAACGAACAGAAATTAACAAGGGGTGTGTGAGAAGTAAAAAGGGGTGTGTGGATATCACACCCTTTTCACTTATTATGAGAATTGTTCTAAATGCGTTACCAAATATATTTTATTTGAAACTAAATAATTAGTTTCATATGTGCGATCTTTATAACCTAATTTATCAATGCGATCATACAAAACAAAAAGAGAGAAATTTTTTGTTGTGTCATATTAAGGGGTGGTTTAGGTATACAAACTAAACAGAATTTAATTTGATGTGTATTCTCAACTACATGACGATGATGTTATGAATTTGACTTCAAACCATATGCCTAAAAGTATATATAAAATTCGGAAAAAAAATTGAAAATAAAGTCAACTTGAGTCAGCCATTATAGTTAGGGAAATTAATTTCCAGTTCCTAATTAATGGTTGTTAGTTGTTATTTACTTGAATTGAAAAACAATTTTAGAAGGAATAAAAGACCTACAGGAAATGAGAAGGAGATTCACAAAAGTGAGATTTTTTATAGATTATCTATCACCTCATGTTTTTTACGGAATGTTTTATAATGTTGACAAAAAGTTCATGAATAGTCATACTTTGAGAGAGTTTACTTAATACTTCTCAAGTCTTATATTATAATTTTTTTTGTCAACCAATCGGATAAAAGTATATTTTATTTATTTCTCCTCCATTTTCCCTCTTTGGAAGGGTACATTAAACCTTTCTTGAAATTTGTCATGGTCATGGACGGAGCCAATGAAGGCTCAGTGGGGGCAGATACCCCCACTTAAGTGATTCGTTTGTTTAGTTGCAAACTATAATTATATAATATACACGGATTATCTTTGAAGAAAATATATGTATCTAATATCTAACATACATTCATTCTACTTATACTCCATATCAAATATTATATGAGCAATAGTGCTCTTGTTCTGTCATTCAAACCGAAAAAACCCTCTCCCGCCTATCATGTATTTATATTTTTCTCATTAATTTGCCACTTTCCACTACTATATTGAAATTTTTGTAACATTGGAATTGTGATATATCATCATTTGAAACCATCTTTAATATCATTGTAGACATTGAAATTTCGGTAAATAAATGTTGAACGATAAATCAAAGTTTCAACGCTCATGTATTACATAAATTTTACACGTAACGTGTGTCTAAACAAAAAATCGAAATAAGTTGGAAAAGTCATCAAACAGGACACGTGTCAACACCTGGCAGAAACGACTTATTTTATCTGGAATATTATATTCAAAATTAGGCCTTGAAAAATTCTATAAATAGAAGGCTAATTCATTCATTTAAGGGGGGAATTCATATTACACCTTGAAGCTCTGAAGCTCTGAAACTCCGAAGCTCTCAAGCAAATCCCGAAGGATCAAGAAAACCCCTTTTCGTTCTTCATCAAATCCTCCTTCAAGATCAAGCCCCGACGGCCCTTGAAGAAAGTGTTCTTCGTTCTTCGTTCTTCGTTCATCATTCTTCCAAGATCAAGCCCCGACGGCCCCTTGGACCAACAGTCATCCACCTTCAAGATCAAGCCCCGACGGCCCCTTGAAGAACTTCCACCAAATTCAAGATCAAGCCCCGACGGCCCTTGAAGAAAGTGTTTTTCGTTCATCGTTCATCGTTTTTCTAAGATCAAGCCCCGACGACCCCTTAGATCAACAACATCAACAAATCCACACGTCCAACCGTTCTTCAAGATCAAGCCCAAAAGCCCTTGGAGATCCATTCATCACTGTTCTTCAAAGATCAAGCCCAAAAGCCCCTTTGAAGATCCGCTCAAATCCACCTTCAAGATCAAGTCCACGGCCTTTGAAGAACGTTCATCCTTAGATCAAGCCCAACGGCCCTTTGGATCAATCGCACATCCACAAATCAACATCTTACGGAGATTGAATCAGAGGATCAAATTTGAGAGAGATTGTAACCCAAAATCATCAAATACAAATATTTGTTTGTGCACGTTGTTCTTGTCTCTTTCGTTTCAGGAATTTTCTGTGTTCACAAATTGGCACGCCCAGTGGGACTGTCTCTACCTCTCATCTCTTCCTCCGTTCAAGAAATATAAGCACACTTCCAAAATCAATGACATCAAGGAAGGCTCAAGCTGTTCCCATAACCGGCGCAAAGAACAAAGGCGCCCTCGCCGCAAGTGGTGTCACTTTGGGCATCACGACTCGAAGCAAAGCAAAAGCTACTTCTGCCACCTCTTTCACCTCTGCATCAACTCTGCCAAGGGAACGAGAGTACCCAAGGCACGAGCCTGTGATCACCTTAGCCTCACTAAGGGCACCAAGGGGGGAAAGACCAAGGGAATACTCCGAATCCATGCTCTCCGATGCCGATTCAAGGGGCAGTTCAGCCATGCAAGTCATGACCACTGGAGCAACTTCAATCGATGAACAGCTTGCTCAAATGAATGAAGCAATCACAAGGCTAACTCGAACTGTGGAAGAAAAAGACTTGCAAATCGCAGCATTAGTCAACCGACTGGAGGCGCAGGACAGCGAGAAACCCGACCCAGAAGATGATCCACTAAAGGGAGGAGCTGGCGGAGACGAAGAACCTCCGGTGAAGAAAATCGATGGAAAGCCGAAACCAGACCAAGCAGCGGCGCTCATGGGATCTCTCTCTATCCAGCAGCTGCAGGAGATGATCACCAACACCATCAAGGCACGGTACGAAGGGAGCTCTCATGCCTCCACGTTGTACTCAAAGCCTTACTCCAGGAAGATCGACGCCTTAAGGATGCCGAGGGGCTATCAACCGCCGAAGTTTATGCAATTTGACGGAAAGGGAAACCCGAAGCAACATGTCACACATTTCGTCAAAACCGGCAACAATGCAGGGACGGAGGGAGATTACCTCGCTAAGCAGTTTGTGCGCTCGTTAAAAGGAAACGCATTTGAGTGGTACACAAACCTGGAGCCCAAGTCCATCAACAGTTGGGAACAGTTGGAAAGGGAATTCCTCAACCGCTTCTACAGTACCCACCGCACTGTGAGCATGCTAGAGCTGACGAGCACGAAGCAATGGAAGGAAGAACCAGTCATGGACTACATCAACCGATGACGTAATCTAAGCCTCAACTGTAAGGACAGACTCTCCAAGATTTCTTCAATTGAGATGTGCATCCAGGGCATGCAATGGGGTTTACAATACATCCTTCAAGGTATCAAACCACGAACTTTTGAAGAATTAGCCACCCTTGCCCACGACATGGAGTTGAGCATCGCCCACCATGGAAAGAAGGAGCCAATCACCGATTTCAAAAAGGGATAAGGTGTTTACTTCAAGAGCAGACAATCATGGGAAAAAGCCCGCCAAGGAAGCTTTTACCACCAATACCACCCCTATCAAGACCTCGTCCGCGCCCGTCAAAATCTCTTTCAATAAAGCAAGGGAGATAAAAAGAAGTGAGCCTTCCCACACCCAAGATAGGTACAAAAACACCTTAAGGGAATTGGAGCAGAAGGTATACCCTTTTCCGGACTCCGACATGGACGCAATGTTGGACGACCTGCTGGAGAAGAAGGTGATTGAGTTACCCGAATGCAAACGCCCTGAAGAAATGAATCGCATCAATGATCCCAAGTACTGCAAGTACCATCGCATCGTGGGTCATCATGTGGGCAAGTGTTTCATCCTAAAAGAACTCATCATGAAGTTGGCACAACAAGGACGGATTGAGCTTGACCTAGAAGACACAGCTGCGACGCACACCACTACGGTCGTGTTCGGATCCTTTGATCCCGTGCTTCTTCAAGAAATGCCTGACCATGCTCGGCAATATTCAAACCACACTGCACATTCTGCGCCACCGTCACTGGGGGCAAGCAACCAGGACGCACCTATTGACGATGACAAATGATGGACATTGGTGACCTATAAGAGGACGAGGAAACCGAAATCGCAAGCTATAAAGCCAAAGGGGGAACAAGGGAGAAAGCACCGCCGTCGCGGCAATAGGAAGCCTAAAAGAAACATAAGAGCTGCTAAGCCAATATATGTTGGGGAACTTGCGGAGCAAAAGCCACGCATTCCCGTCTCCTTGCACGAGTACTTCCCGGATGACTTCTTCCAACATTGCACTGTCACCGCATGTCACATGGTCGAAGTAGAAATGGAAGAACCCTCAAAAGACAAAATTGTCACCGCTGAGGGAGAAAATACTCTGACACCTGAAGAAGGTCTGCCAATACACTTTAGCATCGAGGAAGTGCTACAATTGCCAAAGAAGATACGAAGGGCATTGGCAACGGTTTTAGCAAGTCCAAACGACCACGAAGTGCAAGAAAGCAAGAACGAAGGCTTGAGGCCTCGGCCACACGAGGGTGCCACATGCTGTGCCGCCGAGGACACAATCCACTTCATCGACGAAGACTTGTTGCTAGGATCCAAGCCTTACAACCGACCTCTCTTCGTCTCTGGGTACATAAGGGAGCACAAAGTCAGCCGCATGCTTGTGGATGGCGGGTCAACCATAAATATCATGCCAAAGTCAACAATGACCGCAATCGGCATCAAGGTGGATGAACTATCCCTAAGCTGTCTACTAATCCAAGGTTTTAACCAAGGAGGACAAAGAGCGATGGGCATGATCCGAGTGGAGATGACCATTGGTGAACTCAAGTCAAGCGTAATATTCCACGTGATTGATGCAAGAACTTCCTACGGTTTGCTCTTAGGAAGGCCTTGGATCCATGCGAATGGAGTAGTACCGTCCACCCTTCACCAATGTTTAAAATTTTACCGAGAACGAGTGAAGGTGATCTATGGCGACACCAAGCCTTTCACCGAAGCCGAATCACATTTCGCAGACGCCAAGTTCTATATGGATGAAGACACGGTGCCCGAAACTCTTCCAAAAGAGATTAAATCCATGAGCAAAGCAGCACCTAAAAAACAGGAGTGGCAAGCTATGCCCAAGAAGCAAGAAGAAGAAGCTATGCCATCTTCAAGCAAAAACGACGATAAGCTTTCTAAACCTGCAACAACCAGAGGAAGTAGGACGGCCTCAAATGGACCAAGCATACCCGTCTTCCGATACATCCCGACGTCGAGAAGAAAGAATGGTCAATCCCCATTCGAAACTGCAGCAAGCAAAGCCGATGCACGGCGGCACATAGATAATGTAAAGTTGCTCAAAACGAACGCAGTTTTTCCTCTGACACAGCTAGGCGACACTAAGGTTGCAAAACCATCACAAGGCTTCATAAAAGGCCTGCCAAAGGGGGTAGAACCAAGCTTTCTCCCAACCAAAATGACCGAAGAAGGTTTTGATCCAAACGCCTACAAACTTATGTCGAAAGCTGGGTACAACTTCACCTCTTCTGTAAATTTGGGAAAGAATGATTTGAACACCGTCAAAGACAACGAACGTGATCTCACTAAAACTTAGAAGAAGTTGGAGAAGCATGGTTACGGGGTTAGCAACAACAAAGCTGGACTTGGCTTCACACCAAATGCACCGGTGAAGATCTCTAACAAGGCAAAGAATGTTAGCGCTCAACACATCAGCGTAAGCATTATACAAGATAAAGAGGAGCATCAACCTGCCCCCCAGACATCAGTATTCAATAGAATGAATTGTTCAAAGCCCAGAGTTTCGGCACCTAAACTCATTGGCAGTCAAAACAAAATTTCCGTCTTCAAAAGGCTTAACACGTCAGTATCTCGAGGCTCTGTTTTCAAAAGGTTATCGAAACCTAAAAAGCAAAGCAATACGACTAGCTTTCCTCCACGACAGTCAGTTATGGAAAGACTTGGAGAAGCCAAAGAGCTTTCTAAAAGGAGAAAGACGACACCAGAAGCAGAAGAGATCGATCGCCTGGCAGAAAAGGATGACGTTCGAAGTTCCATTCCTTCAAGAATGAAGCGCCAAGAAATTTTGGAGGTTAACACAGTTGGATCACTGAAAGTGAAAAGGCGCACCATCATTCACACTGGACAATCTTCATGCCAACAAGCTCGAGAGGTTAACACCGAAGAAGAAGCCCAAGACGTCTTCCACATCACAATTCAAGAAGGTGAAGAAGATGAAATCCTCGAGGAAGATGTCATTGCAGCACCGTCACAACTCGAAGATGGGGGGCAAGCCACAGTTGACGATCTCAAAGAACTCAACTTAGGCACAAGTGAGAAACCGAAACCTATCTTCGTGAGTCCATTACTAAGTGCAGATGAGATAGAGAAGTATTACCAGCTGCTATTAGAGTACAAGGACGTCTTTGCTTGGACCTACAAGGAAATGCCCGGCCTCGACCCTATCATTGCTGTGCATCATCTTGCAGTCAAGCCTGGAACGCGACCAATAAAGCAAACTCAAAGACGCTATCGATCCGAGCTCATCCCACAAATCGAGGCCGAGATTGACAAGTTGATCGAAGCAGGCTTCATTCGAGAGGTGCAATACCCCAAGTGGATCTCCAACATCGTCATAGTCCTTAAGAAATATGGACAAATACGTGTTTGCGTGGACTTCCGAGACCTCAATAATGCTTGCCCAAATGATGACTTCCCCTTGCCAATCATTGAAATCATGGTGCAACCACTGGCCATGAGGCACTATCATTCATGGACGGCTCTTCTGGATACAATCAAATTCGTATGGCTCTTGAAGATGAGGAACTAACAGCCTTCCGCACTCCAAAAGGTATTTACTGCTACAAGGTGATGCCCTTTGGTCTGAAAAATGCTGGAACTACATATCAACGCGCAATGCAGAAGATCTTCAATGACATGCTACACAAGAACGTAGAATGCTATGTAGACGATGTGGTGGTCAAGACAAAGAAAAGATCAAATCACTTGAAGGATTTGCGAGTAGTGTTCGAAAGGTTGCGAAAATACAACCTCAAGATGAACCTGTTAAAGTGTGCATTTGGCGTCACATCTGGAAAGTTCCTTGGCTTCATTGTCAAGCATCGTGGCATTGAAGTGGACCAATCAAAGATCAAGGCCATTCAAAGCATGCCCGAGCCAAGAAACCTGCACGAGTTGAAAAGTCTACAAGGACGGCTAGCCTTCACCAGACGCTTCATCTCCAACCTTGCAGGACGTTGTCAACCGTTCAGTCGACTCATGAAGAAAGATGTTCCGTTCGTATGGGACAAAGCATGCAACAATGCTTTTGAAAGCATAAAGAAGTATTTATCAAGTCCACCTGTCCTGGGGGCACCTGTACCAGGGAAACCGCTCATATTGTACATTGCTGCTCAGGAAAGTTCAGTTGGAGTACTCTTGGCACAGGAAAACGAGTCCCAGAAAGAAGGAGCGCTCTACTACCTCAGTCGAACGCTTACCGGAGCTGAATTGAACTACTCCCCAATAGAAAAAATGTGCCTGGCCTTGATGTTTGCCATCCAGAAGCTCAGACATTACATGCATACTTACACCATCCACTTGGTTGCTAAAGCTGACCCGGTCAAATACGTCATGTCTAAGCCAGTTTTGACAGGGCGACTAGCTAAATGGGCATTACTTCTCAATCAATACAAGATCATCTACGTCCCAGCTAAAGTCGTCAAAGGACAAGCGCTAGCAGACTTCCTTGTCGACCATCCAATCTCAGCCGATTGGAAAATCTCAGATGACTTGCCTGACGAAGAGGTGTTCTGCATCGACATATTCCCGACATGGATGATGTTCTTCGACGGATCTGCACGAGCAAACGGAGCGGGGGCAGAAGTAGTATTCATGTCGCCACAAAGGTAAATACTATCGTATTCATTCCAGCTAAGCGAATTATGCTCCAACAACGTCGCTGAGTACCAAGCACTGATCCTCGAGCTCCAAATGGCAATCAACATGGAAATCGCAGCCCTTGAGATATACGGCGACTCCAAGCTCATAATCAATCAACTCCTGACTGAATATGAGGTGAGGAAAGATGACCTCGTCCCATACTTCCGGCTGGCAACGCAGTTGCTACAAAGGTTTGAGGCCGTAACACTAGAACACGTGCCAAGAAAAGAGAATCAAATGGCAGACGCTCTCGCCAACCTAGCCTCGAGCATGACATTAGGAGAAGACGAAACTACAAACGTGCCAGTCTGCCAAAGATGGGTAATCCCGCTTGTCACTGAAATAGTACTAAGTGATACAAACGTTATTTCAATACTTCCGGTCAACGTTGAAGAATAGAGACAGCCTCTGATCAACTACTTGGAGCATGGAATACTTCCAGATGATCCAAAACACCACTCTGAAGTACGTCGACGAGCACATCGCTTCCTTTATTACAAAGGGACACTCTACCAGCGATCTTTTGAAGGAGTACTTCTGAAATGCCTAGGCGAGGAAGAAGCCAATCAAGCCATGGAAGAAGCACACTCAGGAATATGTGGAGCGCACCAGTTCGGACCAAAGCTTCATTTCCAGCTCAAAAGAATGGGTTATTACTGGCCAAGCATGGTAAAGGACTGCCTAGAATACGCCAAAAGGTGCCAAGCCTGCCAATTTCACGCCAACTTCATACATCAACCGCCTGAACCATTACACCCCACAGCTACTTCATGGTCGTTCGATGCATGGGGATTGGATGTCGTATGACCAATTGCGCCAAAATCATCTACAGGAGAGGCTTACATCCTGGCTGCAATAGATTACTTCTCTAAGTGGGCTGAGGCCATACCCCTGAAGGAAGTCAAGAAGGAAACTGTCGTCCGTTTCATCAAGGGACATATCATCCACCGATATGGGGTGCTTCGCTACATTGTCACCGACAACGGAAAGCAGTTCTCAAACCGACTCATGGACGAGCTCTGCGAGAAATACAAGTTCAAGCAGCACAAATCCTCCATGTATCATGCTCCGGCCAATGGTCTTGCAGAAGCATTCAACAAGACATTGTGCAACCTCCTGAAGAAGGTAATCGGTAGAACAAAGAAAGACTGGCATGAAAGAATAGGCAAAGCACTGTGGGCATACAGGACAACATATAGAACGCCTACCCAAGCCACACCTTATTCTCTTGTATATGGCGTGGAAGCTGTTCTACCACTCGAAAGTCAAATCCCCTCGCTAAGGATGGCTATACAAGAAGGCTTGACTGACGAAGAGAATGCAAAGTTGCGTCTTCAAGAGCTAGAATCGCTGGATGAGAAAAGACTCGAAGCCCAGCAACACTTGAAGTGTTATCAAGCGCGACTTTCTAAAGCCTTCAACAAGAAAGTTCTCCCTCGGTCTTTTCAAATGGGAGATCTCGTCCTTTCATTGCGTAGGCCTATCATCACAACTCACAAGACAAAGAGCAAGTTCACGTCAAAATGGGATGGACCATACGTAGTACAAGAAGTCTACACCAATGGCGCCTACTTAATCATGGCGGAAGACGGCTTGAAGATCGGCCCTATCAACGGCAGATTCTTGAAGCGCTACTACCTCTGAAAGGCAACAAATTCCCGCTCTTTATTCACACGAGCCTAAACTGCATGAACTAAAGCTACTGGCCCGCAAGAGCATAAACTGCGTAGGGCACCAAAAAAAAGGAAAAAAATGTATTTTGAACTACGTTATGACTTGATCCCTCATAAACAAAGGGTACGTAGGCAACTCGAAGTGTCAAAACTTTAAGTACAGTCACACCATCTAAAAGAAATAATAATAATAATAAATAACACTTTGAAGATTGAAGAGCAAATTCAAGAACATAAATGCTTTATTTCTTTGAAAGAATGAGTTGGCTCCAAGGCCTTATTACAAGAAGATACTACTTGAAAACTATGTCCTTAAAACTACGAAGGCGATCATCAAGCGAGCCTTCCAAAGTCTTCAGAGTCTCTACCTTGGCGGGGGACAAGATGGGTAACTCCATAGTCATGCCTTCCTCTCGTTCTAGACGTGAAATCTCCTCTTGGTACTGAGAAAGTGCAGTTCCCTGCTCCGCAAGAACACTTTCAAGTTGCGATGCTTCGATTACCAACTGCTCCCGCTCTCGCGTCAATGCATCTAGACGCTCCTGGACAGAAGTTAAAGCAACCTCCGTGACTTGATAATCTCCTGAAATAGCTTGCTGAAAAGACCGGACTTGAGCCAGTGATGAGTTTATCACTGCTAGCTGATGAGCTCTAACATCTGGACTCAACTTCTCCAAGGAAATAGCACGCAAGGAAGAATACTCAGTCGAGGCGGCCATAAGTTCGGCAATCTTGATCTTCAAGGATGAGGAATCAACGTTAAGGTTGTCGATCGCGGAAACAAACCTCGACAAATCCTCATTGAGCAACATAAGGTCTTCCAGCGGACACTTAGAAATCCTCTCCTCGATATGACCATTGATCTCCATTGCCGCACCAAGACTGATGCGATGGATAAGTCGCTCAGTACCGCTAAGGTTCGGCTCTCTCAAATTGATCTCAGAGCTGGCTGGCAAATGTGTTGGGCGTATGACAGGTTCTGGCATACCTCCACCTACACATGGCAAACTCGGGAAGTTCAGCAGATTCGGAACAAGCTCTGTACCAGGCGGATCCCCGATCTCCCTGTCTGTAGGTAGGTCACCTACAAATAGCATCTCTGTGTAGGAATAGATATCTGCAGTTGCCAAATCAAGATGACAAGAAGGCCTAACCTAAAGGAGACAAAGGAAGGCGTTAGAAACGAAAGCCAAAACAATGAAAGCAGAAGGAACCAAAAAAAAAAAAAAAAAAAAAAAGGAAGTACATACATCTCTCTCAAATGGCGCGCGGTCATCAAATTGATGAGGTCTAAACACTTCCTTTTTCCTATGGCGAAAATTGACATCGCTGTCGACCTGAGCATCCTCAAGTGGTCGCTTGTTTGAAACTTGTTGACGCTGCTGTAGAATAAATCCGTCTTCGTGCGAGTCAACTTCATCTCCCGCCTCTTCAGAAGCATCCGGATGTCGAGGAGACGAGTGTGGGCGTTGATGAGCTAAAGCTACAGGTCTATCTTGTAAAGGAGCCGCACTCGCGCAATCAAGGGGTACCAGTCGCATAGAAACCACAGGACAACCCTCTCTCGACATACCATCGCCTAAGAGAGAAGAATTGGTACCACTTGTCATCCCCAAGTTCGTATAATGTGTCTTTGACCACCAACGTGCGTAAACACGGGTCATTGGATTACTCTTGAACTCATTATTGGTCGGCAGCGTGATAACAACATTTGTGCATGAACGGGTACAAGACTCCCAATGCATGTACACGGCTTGCAGGGATGCCGATGGGCTCTTTTCCTTCAACTTGCCTGGCACGTTTTGGACAAAACCAAATTGCATGCTGAAACGGTGGGGACTATATGGCTGAACGATGCATCGGTCTTCTTGCCGCAAAGAAACAAACCCTGAGCGAAGACTTATAAGATAAGACAAGTCTGAGAAGCGGATATGCGAGTTGTCTATGATGCCTCGCCGCACCGAGCCAACTCTCGCTAAGGGGTCCATCCTCAAATCTTCACAACTTTTAAATAGCGCCCGCGCTCGCAAATCATCAAGGCTCTTCGTGGAGAGCACACTAGAATATTTCGTCATCAAAGGCCCTAGCTTGGCTCTGGTCGATGAAGAAGGCCTTGACTTATCTAGAGTTGACAAAGAAAAATGAGTGCCAAAATATTCACCCAACCAACCATACACATAGTGGTAAGGAAGCACCGCAACACGATCTTCAATGCTTGCCGAGTCTGAAACAATGCTCAAGCCATTGTAAATGTTGGCTAGGACCGGGATAGCAAGGCTAAAAGACTCACCCGCAGCCATCTGGCTAGCAACTTTGAAAACTCTAGGACGAACTAAGTTGACATCGTCTGCTGGGAAAACAAACTTACAAAGCCAACAAGCTAAGAAAGCAGCCAGGTAAGACTCCTCCACATGCTTTGATGCTATGCCAAGATCCTCAAATGCTCTCAACTCGTCAGAAGAGCGACGCCTGGTTGAGCCAATAACACCAGACGGGTCTGAGTCTCCCTTTGGCCTAGTGGTCTTGTTACGACCAACTTTCTTCAAAGGCTTCTTATACCTCATGGCCTCCCAATACCAGAATCGGATCCATGAGGAAATCCTCACTCCTGATTTACCTTGAGCATCCTGGAAAAGCCTGTGGTACGCCCAAAACAAATAGCGGCAACTTGCGGGCAATCATCGGCTATTGCAAAGAGAAAGCTCATCCGCACTGGGAACGACCTCGTCGTAAAACTTACCTTGGATCGGCAAGCCTCATATCCTGTGAAGATCCCAAAGTGAAATTGACATCTCCCCTTGCGCTGTGTGAAGTGTGTTGGTCGCTGAACACCAACGCTCTAAGAACGCACGAATAACGGGAGGATGGCAATCATAACTAAATAAAGATGCGTACACAGCATGGTAAAGGCCCACCTTAGTAAGCACATCTTTAGATCGGCTCAAGACATCTTCAAGCCACTCCTAATAAAACTCATCAAAGACGGCCTCTCCAGTAGTCGACAGGGTACCATTCCAAGCCATAGCCCCGCTGCGAATATGACCACCAAGAAGCTTAAACGAGGCCGAATGATTGTTGCGAGCATGGTGTGAAGGATTCAAGATAAGAACCCTCGACATGCACGCCTTCTTCTTTGTATTTGGCTGAATAGAGTCCACCACCTCCCAAGATACTTCGGAAGACCAAGACTTAATATGCATGGAGTTGTCTTTCGCGGGAAGCCTCAACGTTGTTCCCTTATCTTCCGAACGCCGTCCTTCACCAGGATGGTGATGGTGTTACTCTTAAAACACTTAAAAAATACCATGATTGCAAAAAGAAAATCAGCCATAAAACTTGGGTAGCACGGCAAATAGGGCATCCATAAAGGGGTCATTCAAAGCACGCTACACTGGAAAAGAAGACCAAAATTCTACGCAAATCGCACTCTGCAATCCCGCTGCAGGCTCTTGCACAGCACCACACGGCAGCGCACCACCGAGGGAAAACTATGACCAAAAGGCACTACACAGCGAAACCCCGTTGTAGTCCTTTGCATAGGTACATCCACGTCCTGCTCACCCCGCCACCAACTACCACGTCTCTGAAAGACCTCATGAGGATCCCAGCATCCTGCTAAAAATAAATAAATAAATAATAATAAAAAAAAAATAATAAAAAATAAATAAATAAATAATCAGTGGGATACACACATCATATATATATATATATATATATATATATATATATATATATATATGCATATATATGCATACGGGGACAACCACCTGCAACATAGATATATAATATATGCACGCAAAAGGCAAGATGGGATAACCACCTGCAACATATATATATACATGGGCACATGATCAGTTTTTTATGGGACAACCACCTGCCATATATATATATATACATGACCCTAGAAATAAAAGGTCGACCTCAACATAAGCCCTACCCGTGTAGAGGCTTCACAAAGGCACTTTGAACTCGTCTTCTTCCTTCACCGCAGCCTCCAAACTGGCTGTGCAGCAAACAGAGACCGAAGTGCAGCCTTCACAGACTTGGTGAGAGGTGCTAGTTCCTTCAACCTTTCCTCGGGCGTTTTCACTTCGCCCAACAGTTTCACCATCGCACTACCGACGATAACGCCGTCAGCTCCCCACCCTTCGCATTCTCCCTATCTTGCCTCACCGTCAAAAGCGCAAAAAGGTTTCTTTTGGCTTGCTCGCTCTTTGCAACTTCAACTGATCATCCGTGGCCGACCTCTCCAGCTCAGCCTCTCGCCGCCAGCTCCCCGTCACCAGTCCGCCCCAAATATCCAAAGGTAGACCAGGTCCTGAGAACCTTATTCCCCTTTCATCGTAATAGCTTCTACCTAAGCCGGGGGGGAAGCTGGTTGTCGTCGTGAACGTTGGCGTGATGAAGAAAGAGACACCAACTCCTCAGGACGCAAAGATCGTTGGAGGGATGGGGATAAAGAAGTTGGCAACACTCGCGGTATGGGTCGATGGATCTGCAAAGCACTTTGGAGAAGCATGTCGTGCCCCACCTGAGCGGCGGACTGACTCAAGTAACAAGGAATCCAATTATGAGCAACGGCGAGAGAGCAAATGGAACACGCGCTGGGGGCCTAATGACAAGGCAGTGCAGATGGCTGTGCAAAACAGCAAGAAGGTAAAGTGGCTGTGCAGTTATGGTGTCCAAAGAAGCTAACAAAACATGAGGCAGCAAGCTTCGGTGCAAATGAAACTACACTTGATAGGTTAAAACTTTCAAGCATATGGAGAGGATCGGATACATGTCTAAAAGCCTTGCAGGAAGGCTTACTTATACACACATGCAACAGCAAAAGAAAAAGCTTTTGTTAAAGCTGGGAAAAGCTTTAACGTCCATGTTTGCCGTGAATGATGATACTCACATGCAGCTGCAAAAGAAAAAAAAAATCTTTTGTTAAAGCTGGGAAAAGCTTTAACGCCCATGTTTGCCGTGAATGATGATACTCACATGTAGCTGCAAAAGAAAAAAAATATTTTGTTAAAGCGGGAAAAAGCTTTAACGCCCATATTTGTCTGACATTGCAAGCAGCATATTTGGGGAGAGAAAAAGGACATACAGCTTTAGTTGTATGTTTGAGATTGAATAATCACCACAAGACCACTTGGAAACAACTCAGACATCTTCATGTACAGGGGTAACACACCATTTTGCAGTAAAGATTGTAGGCAAGAAGAGATAAAGTTTGATAAGAACAAGGAGAAGAGCGGGAAGGTTACTTCCAGGAGAAGAAAGTCGGATCCCAACAAGAACTCCACCCCCAACAAAAATGTACGGACGGGTTCTGTTGTTGTAGCCTGATTGATCTGAGACTGTAGAGGTTATTGGTGGAGATTGTTATTAAGCTTTCAGATCATTCCACGTGGCAAGATCATGGTGGATGTGATCAATATGTAAAGGTAGGGGGAAAAGATGAGAGGACGAGAGGATGATGTCCGATCGGATAGGATGTAAGGATTCAAATCCCAAGGAAAAGAAAGTAAATAGGAAACTGTGGCCAATTGGATAACGTAAAATTAAGGAGAAGAAATCAAGAAAAACCCATGAATTTTGTTTTTGTTTTGGTTGATGTTTGCAAGTCAAAGAGCATCCTATTGAAATGGAATGGTGGAAGGGAAGGTTAATTCGTAAAGTTTTGTTAGTGATCGATCATCTTTGTTTACTTCTCAAAAGATGTTGATACATTGAAAAGTTTATTCAAAGAGATTTTCGTATGAAAAAAAAAATGAGCATATAGACACTAAGTGAAATAAAGCTCATTTATTAATGTTTTCAATAAATTACAAATATGTACATATACATAAATCAAAATAAACAAACGAGAGAGAGAGAGCCTTCACAAAGGTTGCTCAGGCGGAGCCTCAGCGGTCGGCGGGGCCACAGAAGGAGGAGGTATCGGAGATTGATCATTTGGAGCTTCACTACGCGGTACAGCCCCAGAAGACGAAGGCAAATGTTGTTGGAACAAACCCACAAACCTCCGATGATCAAGTAAAATCTGACCATCAGATTCCTGCATCTGGTCAATTTTCCTCTTCATGTTTGTGGCATAGTTGTGTGCGAGCTTGTGCAACTGTTTATTCTCATGCTTGAGCCCTCTAATCTCCTGTTTGAGACTCATCACTTCAGCCGCCAACGATTCAACTTGACGGATTCGAGCAAATAGGCGTTGGGCCATGTTGGACACAGAACCCGCACACTGCACACTAAGAGCCAGAGACTCCTTAACAGCCAACTCATCAGACCGCCTGGAAAGTAATCTGTTATCTTTGGGAGTGACAAGGTTCCGGGCCACCACCGCAGCGGTCATATCATTCTTCATCACCGAATCCCCAACGGTAAGAGGACTAGTAGGGGATATGAAGGATGGGCGCCATATGTTATCTGGAGAAGACGGGATTACCTCTTCACCAAGGTTCAAATCAAAACGACGGTCGGAGGGTCCAGACATTTTCAAAGGTGTTGAAGAAAGAAGAGGTCGGACAAATCAAGACCTTAGAAGTGCAAGAAGGGAGTTTCTACAAGCGAAAATTCAAGTGTGCTTTGAAACGAACTGCGTGCCTCTATAAAAAAATCAGCACTCGACGGGATTTCAGAGATCGAAGAGGTGAGCTCAGAGTTCGAAAATGCCGATTCAAAAATCAAAGAGGCAAGCTCAGAAATCGGAGAAGCATCTTGCTTTTTCAGACGCGTTAGCACCCATCACACGCAAACTCAGCTTTGCGGAAATCACGGGCAATTTGTTAAAGCGCCAATCCCAGATATCGAAGAGGCGCTAGTCTTTTTCAGCCTCGTCAGCACCCATCACGCACAAACTCAGCTTTGCGGAAATCACGGGCAATTCGTCGAAGCGCCGATCCTAGTTATCGAAGAGGCGCCAGTCTTTTTCAGCCTCGTCAACACCTATCATATGCACACTCAGCTTGACGAAAATTACGGACAATTTGTCGAAGATTTCTGATAAAGAAGAAATCACGTGAAGCCATACTAATCAATCATGCATTGGTTGCCGACACGAGTAAAAGAATAGTACCTCTACAGGTACTAAAGAAATTCCTATAATTGTCCACCTTCACCCTTCATAGCAAGGCAGACATACATAACCTTTCTTCATCTTCGAGAATGCCTTCCCAACGAAGCCTCTTGAGTCACTCAGTGTTTCTTATTCCTTGGGGTACCTCTGCAAACAAATGACACCAAAGTAAAAGTATCTCATATCATCAGGGTAGAAAGCAAGAGTATCTCATATCATGCATTCTCCCTGTCCTTTCCTTTGTCCTTGTTCTTACCTACAAAGACAAGGATAAAGAAAACAATATGCCGGAACCTCCACTCAAACTCGGATGCCACATTTGCCTGGAGAACAGATAAGGCAAGTGAAAATGATACCTTGCAGCATGTGGAGACAACGTGCAGAAGAAACAAGCAGAGAAGAATGCAGTCTTCACAGTCAGCTCAGCAGAAGGAGTCTGAGCTGAGGAACTCAAGAAGTTGCCACATCTGCCTGAAGAAACAAGCAGAGAAGAATGCAGCCTGCACAGTCAGCTTAGCAGAAGGAGTCTGAGCTGAAGAACTCGAGAAGATGCTACATTCTGCCAGAAGAATAGATAAGACAAGGGAAAATGATACATTGAAGCATCTGGAGACAAGCATAACAAAGCACATCTGGAGACAAGCATAACAAAGCACGTGCCGATTCATCCGATACTTCTTCAAAATCAAAAGTATCTCATATCATTAGGTTTGCAATCACTCTAGACAGTGAACTCGTTTTGACCCTCAAATTCTTGGGTCGACTTACTAGGCATTGTGAGCTGCACATGCCGATTCACCGCCCTTGAATCAAATCCTTAAAGATCAAGTCACCAACTGGAAGAAGAGCCCATCAATCTTGAAGATCATACCGTTGACCAAACTGCTCAGGTGTGAATTAGAAAGATTGAACAAAGCAACAAGTCGTCACCTCCACCTCGTGCCTGTTTGCCATGTGCTCGAGTCAACCTTCAAGAATCAAGCCTTAACGGCCCTTGAAGAAGCTTCCAGCCAAATTCAAGATCAAGCCTCGACGACCCTTGAGGAAATCACAAGTCCGATTCAAGATCAAGTGTCTACCACCCTTGAATCAAATCCAGTTCAAGAATAAGCTGTGGAAAGTCAACAATTAGAGGAAACCAGAAAATCCTCCAACCCAGTTCAAGAATAAGCTGTGGAAAGTCAACAATTGGAGGAATCCAGAAAGTCCTCCAATCCAGTTCAAGATCAAAGCTGTGGAAAGTCAACAAGTGCAACAAAATATGTGCCGATTCATCCACTACCAAAGCCAAGGATCACCTACCACATGAAACTCCTTGTGGTCTAATTTCAACCTTCAAGATCAAGCCTCGACGGCCCTTGAAGAAATCTCAAGACCAATTCAAGATCAAGCCTCAACGGCCTTTGAAGAAATCTTCAGCCCAATTCAAGATCAAGCTTCGATGGCCCTTGGATCGACATCTACAATAAGGGACTTCAAAATGCATCTCCTACACATGAAAGCACATGTATACGACGTGCCTTCAAGTGGGGGCATTTGTAGACATCGAAATTTCGGTAAATAAATGTTGACCGATAAATCAAAGTTTCAACGCTCATGTATTACATAAATTTTACACGTAGCGTGTGTATAAACAAAAAATCGAAATAAGTTGGAAAAGTCATCAAACAGGACACGTGTCAACACCTGGCAGAAACGACTTATTTCATCTGGAATATTATATTCAAAATTAGGCCTTGGAAAATTCTATAAATAGAAGGCTAATTCATTCATTTAAGGGGGGAATTCATATTACACCTTGAAGCTTTGAAGCTCTGAAACTCCGAAGCTCTCAAGCAAATCCCGAAGGATCAAGAAAACCCCTTTTCGTTCTTCATCAAATCCTCCTTCAAGATCAAGCCCTGACGGCCCTTGAAGAAAGTGTTCTTCATTCTTCGTTCTTCGTTCTTCGTTCATCATTCTTCCAAGATCAAGCCCCGACGGCCCCTTGGACCAACAGTCATCCACCTTCAAGATCAAGCCCCGCCGGCCCCTTGAAGAACTTCCACCAAATTCAAGATCAAGCCCCGACGGCCCTTGAAGAAAGTGTTCTTCGTTCTTCGTTCTTCGTTCATCGTTCTTCTAAGATCAAGCCCCGACGACCCCTTGGATCAACAACATCAACAAATCCACACGTCCAACCGTTCTTCAAGATCAAGCCCAAAAGCCCTTGGAGATCCGTTCATCATTGTTCTTCAAAGATCAAGCCCAAAAGCCCCTTTGAAGATCCGCTCAAATCCACCTTCAAGATCAAGTCCACGGCCCTTGAAGAACGTTCATCCTTAGATCAAGCCCAACGGCCCTTTGGATCAATCGCACATCCACAAATCAACACCTTACGGAGATTGAATCAGAGGATCAAATTTGAGAGAGATTGTAACCCAAAATCATCAAATACAAATATTTGTTTGTGCATGTTGTTCTTGTCTCTTTCGTTTCAGGAATTTTCCGTGTTCACAATCATATTGCGTATAACTATATTATAATAAAATTTTCTTAGTTGTTTTCGATTGCCCCTACTGGAAGAAATTTCTGGCTTCGTCCCTGGCCATGGTGATAATCTATAATTTTGTTATATATATTTACCTTATGTATATAATTTTTTAGAATTAGCAGAGTTATTGCACAGCTCGATCATCCTTGTTGCTAGGTTTGAGCGACGACACCATCTTCAAGAGAACCCTTTTGTGCCGATGGGCCAACTAGTTGGCGGAGTGCAGAGCGGAGTCGCAGGCTTGGCATAAGAAAGCGTCGTCGGCAGCACAGTACCAACAAGCTCTCTTTTTAATGCAGCTGTCACACGCCCGGGCAGTTTTACCGCCGACGGCGTGTGCCACTTTCTTGCTAGAATTCATCAAAGAAAACAAAATTCAAAACAAAATCTGAAATCCCAAAAGCTTTTTCTGAGAAAGTAAAATAGTGTTAATTCGAGGGTAGCAACTGTGATAAAATGCACTTTTATATAAGTGAAGAGCGCAAGAAATAATTGGGGCGTAAGTGCGTGCCCCACAACCGGCGCTTTTACAGAGCATAAAACAGCGAAGACATCTCTTGGATATGCACCTTTGGGGAGGCTTATCTGTTTCCTAATTGGTCGAGTTTACAAATTCGATCCGAATCCCCGGCTTCCCATTGGCTACTTCTCCTCATTGACAGAAGAAATTTTTAGTTGTGACGGGAACATAAGTGGTACATCATGTGTTTTAATAAGAGTGGTGAGAAATTTTATTTTTTAAGTTATTAACTTTTTCGCACACATATCTCATCATTTATATAAATGACACGTGGTGTACCATCCCCGTATACTGGTCACACTGAAAAATCTCTTCATCGACAGATTTCTTGTTTCGTAGTAAATACGGGTTCCATCTATCACTTTCTTCTTACCCGAATTGTAAAATGACCGTTTTGTTAGTTTTTCATCCCTGCCCCCCACATAGTCCATCAGCACTAGTTTAAATTTTAGGAAAACTAATGAAAATAACTTGAAAACTTTGAGTTTTAACAATAAGGACAAAATAAATGGTAAAGTGAATAGTATCAGGATTGACTTGAAAACTTTGAGTTTTAGTGTAAAAATGTGATTTTTCGTTGAAGTGAACAATACCGGAAAAATAGAAGTTATAATCTAATTACTAACTTTCATGTTAGTTAGTTTACAAAATTTTGTCTGTAAATTTAGTTTCTCTGGTATTGCTTAAATCACAGCCTAACTCTAACAGTCAATTGTGGTATTGCTGCGTAAATAACTCTCAAATTCTATGCCGCTTTTGTCATTTAGATTACAAGTCAAGTTTGTTTAAAGGAAGTGATTTATCGAACTTTACGTCAATCACTGGGCCTAAGGCCCATATTGATCTGTAACATTTTAAGTTGGGCCAAGAACGCCTATTAACGATGGAAACCTGAGAACGTTAAGCTTTGAACTTTGAAGGGGCAACAAGGGCAATTTGGTCGTTGAGAAATCCAATCGCCTCGTTGGGTGTAGGGTTGGTTGGTAATCTGCTGAGCTCGTGCCCACCTCGTGGGCTGCATGAGTTATCTACCAACTTCAAAGATGCTACGTGTGAACGAATAATCAAACAAAAAATTCAGAGGACATGACTGTCTCTCGTTTGTTTTTTCTTTTTCTCTGAACCATCACTTTCTAACATCACTTGGTATATAAAAACATACCTTGACAAGTAAACCTACACAAACTTCCACAAAACCAGACGGAGAAGATGCCTGAATACTGTGTAACTGGAGGAACAGGCTTCATAGCTGCTTACTTAGTGAAAGCCTTGCTAGACAAGGGCCATGTTGTCCGCACCACGGTTCGAAACCCAGGTATCTATATTTGCAGTTATCAGCTACTTCCATCAATTTCACAATTTTTTCATGCATGCAAACGATGTTCTACTTTAAATGAATTTAAAGTTGAAGAAAAAGTGATTCGAACTAGGGTGCAATACGCTATAGCCAATATGACTACGCTCGAGTCCTCTCAGAATTTATAATTTTAGGTTGTCCCGTGATTCCATCTTTGTATTGATGACTGCAGTTCATGTAGCTAGCATTTACGGTTGGTAGTTTTTTTATCCTTTTGGTGACAGAGGATGGGGGGAAGGTGGGTTATTTGTGGGAGTTTAATGGAGCCAAGGAAAGGCTCAAGGTGTTGAAAGCTGATTTGATGGTGGAAGGAAGCTTTGATGAGGCTGTACGAGGCGTCGATGGAGTCTTCCACACTGCATCACCCGTTCTTGTTCCATACGACGACAATGTTCAGGCAAATTAGACTCTTCGTTTGATTTTTTTTGTTCTCCTTTCCCGTTGTTAAACTTCGTTTTATGTAATTCAATCATATTTTTTTATCGATGGGAGAAAACTTGAAGGCTTTCAAAACTGCAGAGTGCAGAGTGCTAAAATGTGGTACGTTCTTGAAAATATTCAAGCTAAAACGAAACTTTAATTGATTGATTGATTGCAGGCAAATTTGATTGATCCATGTATAAAGGGCACACTGAATGTTCTGAATTCATGCTCAAAAGCACGTGTGAAACGGGTTGTGCTCACCTCTTCTTGCTCTTCAATAAGATATCGTTACGATGCCCAGCAGGCCTCTCCTCTCAACGAATCACATTGGAGTGATGCTGAGTACTGCAAACACTACAATGTAACCACGTACAAAACCCTTCCAGTCCATGTTTAATTCCAGATGCATTATAAACAATAACACGTACATGTTGATTGACGTTGAAGTGCATTATTCATGTGTAAATTATTGTTTGTGTACAGCTCTGGTATGCTTATGCAAAAACTACAGCAGAGAAGGAGGCCTGGAGAATTGCTGGGGAGAGCGGAATGGATCTCGTTGTGGTGAATCCGTCGTTCGTGGTTGGTCCTCTGCTAGCACCACAACCAACCAGCACTCTATATATGATACTGGCTATACTGAAAGGTTGTACCACGTGACAATGTTCCAGTACCGAACAATTATTTGTCCAATTTGAGAATAAGGATATTGAATTTGCAATTTCTGCGATAGGTTCAAGAGGGGAGTACCCGAACACGACAGTAGGATTTGTGCACATAGATGATGTGGTAGCTGCGCACATTTTAGCAATGGAGGAAAGCAAAGCGTCGGGAAGGCTGATATGTTCGAGCTCGGTTGCGCACTGGTCGGAGATCATTAAGATGCTGAGGGCCAAATATCCATCCTATCCATATGAAAACAAGTGAGCATATATAAAAGGCAATCTCAAGCCAACAAGGCTTTACGCTTTCCAAGGGTTGGGGTGGAGCGTTAATCGTATATATATAGTTCCTAAATTTCCGTTGGTTTAATGTGGAAAATTATAAATGGAATTATCTATGTATTTTGCAGGTGTAGCAGCGTGGAAGGAGACAGTAATCCACATAGCATGGATACCAGTAAAATTGCTCAGCTGGGATTTCCACCTTTCAAAACGCTTGAAACAATGTTCGATGACTGCATCACTAGTTTCCAACAGAAAGGATTTCTATGAAAGAATCGCACAAGGCTTTGCTTTTGAGTGCGTTCCAAGTTTCGTTTTCTCGTTTGTGTTTTGTTATGTTCTTCTTTTCCTTTGATTTCAGTTAATCAAAAGGAAAGAGACATTCCTCGCTTTGATTTGAATCCAAAGAGAACAGTTAATCACGGTTTCTTCTTGTTTAGTCACAATTTTTTTATTTACATACATTACCATCTAAAATTCCAAATTACAAAATCTCATCAACTATCTTTTTAATAATTAAAAACGCATTTAAGCTTCTGGAGCTCACAGTAAGCACAACGGTGTTTCCGTTCTTTTTGGCACGTGAGTTTAAATTTCTTTGGCCGTGTTAGTGTAGTCTAAGATGCTTTAAAGAACCGTAACGTTAGTGGAGGTTCACTTTGAGACTTAATTAGGTTTAATGTCGTAATTAAGCTTAATGAGTTGGGGACAAAATTTAATCTTAGTGACTCATAACGCATTGGTTGAGGACAGCGACTGATTCCAGCGGCTTCTAATGTGCCAATAATTGGCCATCTTCAGTTTAATCCCCTTCTTAGATCTAGCTTTCGGTTAGTGTCCTTTCTTCAGTTTGGGGCGATGTTAGCGGCAGTTGCAGTGGTGGCAGCGACGGTTGCTGCCGTTGTGCTGATGGAGATTAGGATTTTGCTGTTGTCTTTTCTTACTTTGCCTACGGGCCTAAGTGTACGTGGGCTTCCCGTTATGTATTGGGTTGTTACTCTTCCTTTGCTGGGACCTGTTTTTATTTTATGTCTTATCTTTTTTATGTAGGGTTTTATATTTGTGTGTTTTGGTTAGATTTAGGCTTATCTTGCACGGATTGTAATCTTCTTTTCATTAACGAAGCTTTATTTTCGAACAAAAAAAAAGTGACTCATAACGCATTGGTTGAGGACAGCGACTGAATCCAAACATATAGCTTTATGGCGGCTTCTAATGTGTCAATAATTGGCTCTCTCTTGATTTGTCAAATGTAAAGTCCACTTGTGTATGATTTTGACTTGTTTAATCCCCTTAAGTTTGGCAAAATTAACAACCGGAAAAGACAATTACAACATATAAAATTTGATCGACCCACTGATGACGTAGACAACCAATAATACGTTTACTTACAGTATAGTGATGACCGTATGTGGTTGGGGATGAATTCTGGACTTCGTATTTTATGTGGTAGGATGGGGCAAGTACCGAATTCGATTCCAACGCATGTGAATCACACATGGGTGGACGGAGAGTGACTGAAATGTTTCTGTGATTCTTTCTGACCTTCAAAAGTGTGAATTGTCATAACAAATATGTTAATTGATTCTTTTAAAAAATAAATGTAGTGAGATATATTTACTTACCTGGAACAAATCTTTGTAAAAAATCATCTCTTGACAAATTTGTTTCTATGAGTCTTTTTTATCTTTAAAAATATAAACTGTCGAACGAATCCACTAATTGATTATTTTAAAAATATATATAAAGTTATGACATATTTACTTACCTAGAACAAGTGACAGTAAAATATCGTTCCTCGAATTGAAATAATCAGTAGAAGAAACAGTGGCACGTGATGTTAATGGGATTAGGATTCTCGCCAGATCTCCTACCTGGGAATCCTAAGGATCAACGCATATGGATCGTTGATAAAAAATCGTGCGGCCATAAATTTTTCTTTTTTTATATTTTTTTACACAAAATAAAATTGTTTTACTTTTAAAAATATTAAAAACATTTAATCGGGCCGTATGATTTTTTATCAATAATCTAATTACGTTGATCCTAAGATTCCTAGTGAGGGGATCCAGCGAGGAGTCAAATCTATGTTAATGGATCTTCATGAGGACCAAGTAAGCAGACGCATTGAAGCTGTGTCAGCAAACACCCATTGGTTTGGTAAATGAGGACCGAAGGTGGCTGGGTAGAGCAATTGGAGTACAGCTAGCTCAAGATATGCTTTGTTTGGCAAAAGAAATCCAACCCAGGCCCACCACTTCTGTTACAACCTTCAGTATGTTTTCACCCGGAAGGATCATCTCCGGATTCTCTCGTAGGATCAGGAGAGGATCCTCAAATCCTCAAATCCTATAAAGAGGATCCGGAAAGAATTCTTATTCCGTTTTCACCACAACAAAGAAAAGAGAGACTCTCGTACCTCAGCTGTGACATTTCATTCTAATATATTACAGCTCACAATTGTCGAGAAAAATTAACAAAATATTGTATCACTGATTCAAGACGTCATGGTAACATTCCTTGATATGAAACGTTCCGATCAATTATCCCACACAATGTTAACATTTCAGGATGGTGAAAACCAATTATCCAATGCCATTCCATTCGAAAAATTCAAACACACATCGATAATGTGTGTTAGATTTAAGACACCATCGCCTTGGTCTAAGTTACACGGAGGTAAAGTAATAACTACGTAAAATATGGGTCACCACCTACCTTGATATCAAATAACTCTAGTCATAACTACCGAAAAGACCTGAGAATAAAGGGAGGCACGGGTTTTGTGCTCCTTTAGGTACCGTTTGGTGTGCTTAAAAACTGCGGAACGGGTTATTTCATGGGACGAAATTTGGCTGATTTTTCGTTCCAACTCTTCCTCCTGGAACGACCCGTTCCACATTCGTGGAACACAAATTTATAACATTTTATGACAAAATTTCTCCTTATCTTTTTCAATATTTACATCATCTGTTCCGTCCTGTTCCGTCTCGTCCCGTCCCTTCCCATCCCGTTCCGTCCCGTCTGCGTACTAAACGATACCTTAAGGATTTGGATCCTCTCCGAGGCAACTGGTCAAGATCCTCCTAATCAATGTTAGTAAACCGTTAAACTGGTCAAGATCCTCCTAATCAATGTTAGTAAACCGTTAAATTTTTATGCAACGATTACAAACAGAAATGCCCTCTAAAAATTATAATAATTATAACCGTTAGATAAAAATCCAACACTCTACAAACACTGGTCAAAAGGATCCCGACCAGTTGCCTCGGAGATGATCCAAATCCCTCCTTTAAAGGATAGCAATCCACGGATTTGAATCCTCTCCGAGGCAACTTGTTGGGATCCTCCTGACCAATGTTCGTGAACCGTTAGATTTTATCCAACTGCTATAAGAAGATCCCTCTATTTATAACCGTTGGATCAGCAATCCACGCTCATAAAGCTCCATGAACAACTCCAAGCAGAAACCATAAATGAAAATACAAATCAAACTTCCAAAATCCACTGAGCATTTTAAATTCTTTGCGGAAATTAGGTAAAGTAATTAGACTAAATAAGGAGAGATTGGGTAAAGTAAAATTCATTGCAGAAGCTTCATAGTACATTACCACATCAGGGAGATAAAAGAGAGATGATAACGTTAAACCCTTCTACGACAACAAATCAGATCGAGAACCCTTTGGACGGCTCTGATAGCACAAGAAAACCCAAGGATTCACACTTAACACTACAACGCTTATGCCGCAAATCACCATCTTAATCTCTCTTTAAACAAACAAAATAATTAAACTCTCACATAATTACCACTCTCACTCGAGAACTCCATGTGTTACTTGAGAGTTCATGATATTACGCCTAATTGCTGCAAAATCATAAACAGAGATTTAACTAAAGAGAAGCTGCAAAATTTATTGGCATACTATGTTGAGGGGTTCATCCAACCAGCAAGCAATGTCATCCTTGCCAAGATCCTCAAAGTCACAGTCGGGTAGACTGCTCGGCTCATCGCTTTCGAACCCGGGAATCTGTATATCCTCAATGCTGCTGTAATTGTCGAACAACTGCCCAAAATCCTCCAGGTAAAGCGAATCGAGCTCCGGTCCCAAGTTTAGCTCTGGATCAAAATGAAGAGGGCCCAATGTCTCATCAAGTAAACCCAAATCGGGTATTTGCAGCTCTTCAAGATTTGTCGACTCATCGGCAATCTCCTTCTCCAAATCAGCACCATTCCGAATGTTATTGGAAGCAGATGTCTCCAAATCAAGCACACAAGAAGGAGAGCTCTGAGAGACGACAGAGTCAGAATCCTCAGACGAAACAGGTTCAACGTTGTTGTAGGAATTCTGGTTGGAAACGACAGCTGAAGCTGAGGTAGCAGCTGCCAACATTTCTTCAAATTCGAGCCGCTTGGCCTCATAAGCCTTTGAGGCGTCCTCCGCAGTGTTGAAAGTACCAAGCCAGAGACGAACCCCTTTGAAAGGATCACGAATCTCAGCAGCCCATTTCCCCCATTTGCGCTGCCTCACGCCTCTGTAAGGAGAAGAGGACTGCCGGTGGGACTTGGTGAAAGTCGCCTTCTTGCTGGGTTTTGGGGTTCTGACTCCATTGCTGTCTTGACTTGAGCTCTCTTGCTCAGCTGTGCCCGGCTTCGGGTGCGCGGTTGGGCAGAAAGTAATTTCACGAACGAAGCGTTTTGGGTTGTTGGGAAATCTTCTCTCTCTTCCTCCTTCGTCCTCGCTTGAAGATGAGTCATCAGTGGCGTCGGGATCGTAACAGATAATGCGAACTTTCCTCATAATCTTGGACTGGTGATCAGGAAATGGTTCTCTCTTGGACTTTCTCATTCTGTTTCGCTGTTTCCGAGGCACAGCCATTTTCAGAAATTAGTTTCAGAAAATGGCTAAAATCTTCTAAACCCCTCAAAAATACCCAAAAACAAAATTTTAAAAAAAAATTGAGATGTGAGTTTGAGATGTGAGTGGTATCAGGTTAGATCCCCTCTCAGGAATAAGAAGAGGGAAGAAAATAGTTTTATATGAAAAGCCCCAAAATATTGCGATCCAGAACAAGTCCTGCATATTTCCAAACAAGAAAGAGTAAGATTTTGAAAAATACAAAATAAAAAATCCACAAGGGTTTAACAAAGATTTAGAGAGATTAACCAAAACCCACATACCTTTTTGGTCTCAAACTCATCGAAACGGGTCGAATCACCGGGTTGAATCTCTGCCGGAAAAAGCAGAGAAGCATAAAGCAGACGGCAGAGCAAGCAGCAGTAAAAATCCAGAGCTTCGACGGAGCCCCAATCACCACCAAATCAAAGCTAGCCGACATAAAATCTCTCCACGCAGCCTCCTTCACACTCCTCCGTTCCTCAGAGAAAACCCGAATCTAAAACCTTCTGTAAAAATCTGTGTGAAATGCTGGAGAGAGCAAAAGCAGCAAAGGAAGACTATTAGGGGCAGAGTGATAGCAAAGATATAGTCGCTGCAAAACCCCAAAAGCTTCCCACTTTCGTGGTCAAGTTGGAGAGGATTAAGAATCTATGGCCACGATTTAACGAGACAGGAATCAGAGAGTGGTCAAATTGTTTTCATCGATTTCTACAGAAACATAAAAAAAAATATTAAAACATAAAAAATGACCACACTCTCTGATTGAACATAAAGATTGAACAACGCAAATCTCTATAAAATTAAATTATCGAAAAATCCCAGAAACAAAAATTAAATAAAATATTCAACAATTTGAAGAAACCTTTGTGTTGCTTTCTCGCTCCTCAGTATTCTATCCCTCCTCACGTCTCTCTGCCTGCCTTCCAGATTCAGTGTTGGCTTTTCTCTCTGCTTCACTCTCACACTCTCGCCATGCTGCTTTTTCTCTATGCGGTTAAAAAATTCATTTAAAAACAGAGATGGCGAGCGTGTGAAAATAAATTTATAATATGTGGAAAAAAGAAAAAAAAAACTAATTTTGGAAATTAATAAAGGACATGGATCCTCTCTCTCACCAAGTCACATCATAAATTTCAATGGTCCCGAATGTTACGACTTGGTAGATTAGAACTAATGCATCCGGAGATGATCCATGTCCATTAATAAATACTATTTAATTAAAAAAAGTTGTGGTTGGGCGCCCATCAACATACATGATGCATGACCCTACCATCCCAGGTTCATGCATATCACCCCCGAGTCCTTCGTCGTACTGCCTCTCGCCAGCTGTGTTCCAAACTGTTCAATCGTACGGCTCTGGATGGCCTATCTCAGTGGGGTTAGGTGGGAGCGTCAGTCCACGCAGTGAATTGGCTCGGTTCCTGAGAGAATTTCCAGGCACGCGCCTCGGACGGGCGTGGTAGACTCTGTGGATTTTTTAGGAATTGGATCCTATGATGAACGCACACAAACTGTTGATAAAAAAGCGTACGGTCATAATTAAATATTTTTTATATTTTTTAAAGTAAAATAGTTTCATTTTGCATCAAAAATATAAAAAACAAAAAAATTATGGCCACACAACTGTTGATCAACGATCAATGTGCATTGATCTCTAGGATCCCAGGAAGGGGATCTGGTGAGGATCCAAATCCGGTTTTTTACGGGGCAAACGCAGCGCCGCGAGTCGGCAAAAGCGTATTTCTTGTGTTGTAGAGCGGTTGTTTAGGTGCCAAAATAGGAATCAATATTTGTCATATATCTCCTAATTAATAAAACACTTATTTCAACTAAAATTATATAAAATTATCAGTTTAATCATCTAATTAAAACATAATATGAATAAGAAATATGGGGCAGAAATGTAATTTCATACAATCAAATCTTTTTTTTTTTTTTCAAAACTCCACCTACATGTAATTCTAACATATCTCTAATTAAAAAATAAAAAAAAATAAAAATTCCACTCCCACATTCTCTATCACTTCATTCCTCTCTCCTATTTCAAAAACAAAAATAAAAAAATTTCTCACACACTTTGTGCGTTCCAAAATGCTTGTGAAAAATATAAAAAAACTATTTTAAAATTGAAATTTTCATGAACTCTCTAATTTACAGTATTAATACGAAAATTGTGTCAAATACAAAATCACGGAGAATACACAAAAAGCTCTACTTTCTTTTAGAGATTTGCTTGCTCTAGATTATTGTTGTTTTTTTTAGGTAGGAAGTTGGTTTTGCATTTTTCTTGACCATGATAATTCTGAAAATCTGGACCTTATAAATTTTATGAGTGAATCGATTTGACAAAAAAGTAAAAACCGGGTGTAGAGTACTTAATTAGAATTTTGGAGTTTAAATTTTAAGCTTATTTTCATCCTTCACACACTTTTATTATTTTTCGTCCTTGATTTTCTTAATTTCATTTGATCTCACTATAGAACATTAAGTTACCATGTGAGAAATAAAACTGGATGTACCCTCCCCCCCCCCCAAACACTCTCCAACCCATGTTAAAATTTTAGGCTAAATGCCAAATGTTATTTCTCGGCCAAATACCCCCCAGCTTTCCCCCCGGGCTAAATGCCAAATGTTTATCGGAATTTAAATTTTTTTAAATTAAAATGTTCATAAAATTAATTTACAATAATCTACATATTTATTTAAAAAAATTGATTTAAGAAAAAAAATTAGCCTAAGTTCATTCTTTAATAATTCCGGTCTAAAATTTTAGGACAGAATGATTGGAGTAGAAAAGATGTTTCTAGGCTAAAAGCCAAATTTTCCGGGCTAAAAAATCTGGCTTTTAGCCCAAGGGTTGGAGATGGTCTTAGACCATCTCCAAACCTGGGCTAAAAGCCGAATTACCTCCCAAATTACCCCCCCAAACACTCTCCAACCCATGTTAAAATTTTAGGCTAAATGCCAAATGTTATTTCTGGGCCAAATACCCCCCCAGCTTTCCCCCTGGGCTAAATGCCAAATGTTTATCGGAATGTAAATTTTTTTAGATTAAAATGTTCATAAAATTAATTTACAATAATCTACATATTATTTTTTTAAATTGATTTAAGAAAAAAAATTAGCCTAAATTCATTCTTTAATAATTTCAGGCTAAAATTTTAGGGCAACAGGGTTGGAGCAGAAAAGATGTTTCTGGGCTAAAAGCCAAATTTTCCAGACTAAAAAATTTAGCTTTTAGCCCAAGGGTTGGAGATGGTCTAAAAGCCAAATTTTCCGGATTAAAAAATTTAGCTTTTAGCCCAAGGGTTGAAGATGATCTTATTAATTTGAAGTTAATTAGTTAACATATTTTCTTCGTCAAATAATTATCAGTCAACTAAGTTGTGTTGACGGAGAAACTTATGCCAAGGAACGTCAATTTAAATGTCCCATCCGTAAAAACTAAAAACACAAATACCATCATAGCACTAAGAGGCACATTATCTACGCTCCTGTTTAGATGTTCCTTTCTGAGGTAGATTCTCTTATCTCTCACTTTTTGTGTCCTCTTATATCCTTCTGTTTTGTGTAATCACGATTAAGCTACATTAACATTATATATGTTTTTTATAAAGATAATAAGACAAAAAAGAATAGTAATATAAAATGTTGACGTGGCTTAACCGTGATCCTATAAATAGGAGAGCATGGAAAGCAAGAGGGCAGAGAATCTACCTCCGCTCTTTCCATCCCTTTTTATTTGTGCGGTCACGGTTAAGGCATTTCAATATTTTATATTCTTAATACCTTTTGTCTTATTATCTTTATAAAAAAATTAAATTTTAACGTGATTTAACAATGACCGTACAAGATAAAAGGAAATGAGAAAAACATCCAAACAGGAAGGCAGGCAATCTGCCTCTATAGCACTGCCCTCGTTTCTACAATTTATGGGTCCCAGCGAAGAGCGCGCACACAGCACGTGACAATGTGGAGACCGATTTTCTAGAGGAGCAAAAGTTGATCCGACGGTCCGTAGCATGTCTGCTCAAGAAAAAAATGACGCATGTACTATTTATGTCCCACTCCCCAAGCAACCATGGACTTTTGACAATGGTAGTAGGTAACAGTCTATTACACTAAGGGCACTGTCCAATACCTCTATGACTAATATTCCACTTAAGCCTAGTTAATATACATGATTACGACTAATTTGATGGAAATGAATCATCTCCGGATCTATTCATCCTAATTCATCAAATTAGAGAATTCGTGCTATTGAAAATTGATCCAACGATTACGAATAGGGGCTCATTTTAAAAATTATAATAACTTTAGCAATTGGATCAAATTTCAACAGCACGAATTACCTGATTTGATGGATTAAGAGATCCTCATTTGATGTCCTGATTAGCTCAAATGATTCGCTTCCTCTATAACATTTAGCCAGATGCTTGGGTTTTAGTGTATTTGTTTCTTTTAAACAAAATGATATTTCATTAATAGAAAATAAACACGTTAATTAAAATTTAAATTATATCTCAATTATCATCAACTATGTCGTTTGTTTGAAAACTTGGTTTAAAAATTGAGTAATGCTACGTAGACTAAATTTGCAAATTAAATTACATGTCAAGAAATAAGCACATTAACTAACACTTCAGTAATAATCTAATCATTAACTTTCTTATTATTTAATTTACAAAATTTAATTCTTTTAGCATTAAAAATTTAGTATCTCTAACAGTGCTATAGTGTAAAAAAAAACACAATGACGAGTGAATAATGTGAAGATGTCTCACATCAAAACAATAATAACAAAACTTATTCCACTAAATGAGATGAGTTGTATAAATCATATAATGCTACAATCCTTATCGCAATTTCTGTGCCTCCCATCAAAAGTCTAAAATTTTGCATGTCTTAAATAAATTTGAGTTAGTCTTCCATCCAGATTCAAATTGTAGGGATCTTAGGAATTCTTACATGGTAATTGTTTATTGTATATTATATGATTATAAATTATTTTAAATTTATTATTTAAAATTAAATATAAATAGTATCTAAAGAAAACTGACTGTATGATGTATAATGAACAATCACGATACGAGAATCCCTATAATTCCTATAAAAAGAAACAAAAAATGATCCTCATCCAATATTCATTATAAAAGGTCAAGTATCATGTAATGTGTATGAAGTGCAATGCATGGACATGATGGCATGGCATGTATGGTGATGTTCATCATGATGTATATGTCCATGGAAATGACGCATGCAAGTTGACCAAAAAGTAGATGTCAGGGATGGTCAAGTGGGCTACGCAACTAGCAATGGGTGGACCGAAGTCCGGCTCGCCTCCGTTTCCCGCCAAGGGTGCCCACAATCCCTCTTTTTCCCGCCAGAACACCCATTTTGCCTGTCTGCCCCGAACCAGATGCTGCCACGTGTACTGCGGGGAGACAAGTGTCTTCGCGCGCTTGGGTCGTCCCGCAACTTTTAGGAAAGCCCGTGCATCGCCCACCTTTTCCTGTAGCTCCCTATTTGCAATATTTTGTTTTTGGCCTGAGATTTGGATAATTGGATATAGGTCCTCAGTATTTCTAATTTTAAGCAATTTCAGAAAGAAATTGTTATTAGTATTTCAAAAATTTCAATATACATTTCGCAAATGTAATTTTTTTTTTTGTAATTATAAAAAAATTGAAGTGTTAAATAAGATTTTTGAAGTGCTAATAACAATTCCCCTTTCAGAATTTCGTTCCATTGGTGGCAATTTCAGCAATAGGAGTATGCTTTTATTTGTTATGTTTCTTAAATAGACGTAAATACTATGTTATGTTTTTATTTTTGTTTGTTGATAAGTGCATTGTTACAGCAACATCATTGCTAGATAATTCACATGTTAGTCTGTACGATAAATAAGGTTTTAAAACTCGTTAAATGCTAGCCGAGCGGTGGACTAGGGTCTAGAAGGAGTAAGCAGATTTAAATAAATTTATTATATATCATATAAATAAGTGTTTATTTGTACTTACAAACATACATAATTGTATTATGATATATAAATTACAAAATAAAATAACATATTGATTAAAGTATCATATTGAAAATATAGGAATAAGCATATAATGAATGTTTATCTAAATATTCAACAAGTCTCTTTCAATTAATTGAACAAAAATAAAATTGAAAATAAAAGTTATCGATTTCTATTTAAGTGAGAGTCGTCACACAGACGGGTGTCTAGACGGACTAAGCGGGCATCTAGGAGGAAATTTTTAGAACTGTGACAATAAACCTATCATGTGAAAGTCTATATATCTATCCTGTGTTTTAAATTTTTATTAGGTCAAGCGTCTTCAGGTCGGCTCGATGAACTTTTCGAACGATATTTTTCATAAGGCATGGGCTTAAAATATATGCACATATTATAACGTGAGTAAATTTAAAACTAAATTACACAACAAAATACACACATTTAAACACGAATACGAATTTAGTACAAGTGGACAAGTTTAAATCTTAACGGGATGGAGACTTTGGAGCCGTTCGGGGAGCAGAGAAACTCTTAATAATTGCAACAGTGGAGTTCTACTTGACTATCAATTTTTATTTTGATTTTTACTATTATAGTAATAAATTAAAAGAAAATGATTTATACCAAACGTGACTTAGCAACCACAAAACTAATGCTTACTTAAATCTTTAGAATCTGTGGTGACATTTGATACTTGTTGGACGACCATCTTGATAAAATACTAGTAAGTCTGCGAAATCTAATTCTAATTCAACTTTTCTTCAAACCGATATCTTCTTTTGAAGAAGACAAGTTTTGCAAACATTAGCGTAGTCACGTTGCGTAGAATTTTTATTGTATTCTCCTTTGTGCACGTGATTTTAACACCTAACTTATTTTCCTGCAGTTCAAATCAGTATAAGACCATTGCTTGTATAAGGAAAACAAATGCACCTGGAAATTGGAGGCAGATTATCTGCCCTCCTATTTGGGCGAGGTGGATTGTCTGTCCTCCAATTTTCATACTCTTCTCATCTCCTCTTGTTTGTGTGGTCACGGTTAAACCACATCAATATTTTATATTAATTTTTTTTATAAAAATAATAAAACAAAAAATAATAAGAATATAAAATATTGACGTGACTTAACCGTGACCATACAAAACAGGAGGGGATGAAAAGAGTATGAAAATGGGAGGGCAAACAATCGACTTACCTATTTGGATGCCCTTTCCATCCCCTCTTATTTTGTGTGGTCACGGTTAAACCACTTTAACATTTTATATTAACTTTTTTTTTATAAAGATAATAAAACAAAAAGTAATACAAATATAAAATATTGACGTGACTTAACTGTGATTGCATAAATAAGAAGGGATGGAAAGAACATCCAAACAGGAGAGCAGACAATCTGCCTTCCTGAAAATTGTTGTTACAAGAAGCATATGCCATATGACGTCACTAACATTAGGCAGCAGGGTCTTATCTTTTTGGTGAATAGACAGCAGGGTCTCTGATTCAGAGATTAAAGAGAACTGATCGTTTTGAATTGAATAGCAAAACTAATTACCACATATATGCTGACCTTCCAAGGTCCAGAATCCAGATCTTTGAGAGAAACATGGTTGTCCAAGCCGAGACAATTTTTCAACATAACACGTTACATCTGGCATAGTTTGTACGAATATAAGACGATGTGCGTAATTAAAATTAGGGATGGGCAAAATACATATAAGTTTGGATAACCTTGATTACCCGTTTATTTAAAATTTACGGTTATAATTATGGGTAACCGTTTAGACGAACAAACGGTTATGAGTGTAACTGTTTATCTGTGAAATTTAAATTGGCCGTTATGGGTATTATCCGCCGTTATAACGGGTATCCATCGATTATGGGTATTACCAGCGGTTATAACAGATATCCATTTACCCATTTAATTTAATATATGTAAAATTTAAAAAAAAATTGAAAACCCTCGTGTTGAAGATTCCTCATTCGATGATGATACTGATGTAAATATGGTAAAAACTAATCTTTATTTTTGTTTTTGACTTTGGAGTTATTGGTGATACTAATTCAATTTATGCATATGAGTGTGTGAAAAATCATGGAATGTAAACCTTTTGTTTATGCATATTGATGAATGGTGATACTAAATCAATTGATTTGGTACTCTACTTTTGTTTTCTTTGTTTTTTTTTTTTTCCTTTTGATAACTGAGTATATAATGTAAACCTTATGTGATCATTGGTTTCGTTGTTCCTAAATGGGATACTAATTCAATTTATTCATTTCTTTTGTAGGTCTCTTTTGGTGACAAAGAGTCAAGACTTTATGATTGAACGTGCTAAAGCATTAGTGTTCGAAAATTTCAATATACATTTCGCAAATGTAATTTTTTTTTTTGTAATTATAAAAAAATTGAAGTGTTAAATAAGATTTTTGAAGTGCTAATAACAATTCCCCTTTCAGAATTTCGTTCCATTGGTGGCAATTTCAGCAATAGGAGTATGCTTTTATTTGTTATGTTTCTTAAATAGACGTAAATACTATGTTATGTTTTTATTTTTGTTTGTTGATAAGTGCATTGTTACAGCAACATCATTGCTAGATAATTCACATGTTAGTCTGTACGATAAATAAGGTTTTAAAACTCGTTAAATGCTAGCCGAGCGGTGGACTAGGGTCTAGAAGGAGTAAGCAGATTTAAATAAATTTATTATATATCATATAAATAAGTGTTTATTTGTACTTACAAACATACATAATTGTATTATGATATATAAATTACAAAATAAAATAACATATTGATTAAAGTATCATATTGAAAATATAGGAATAAGCATATAATGAATGTTTATCTAAATATTCAACAAGTCTCTTTCAATTAATTGAACAAAAATAAAATTGAAAATAAAAGTTATCGATTTCTATTTAAGTGAGAGTCGTCACACAGACGGGTGTCTAGACGGACTAAGCGGGCATCTAGGAGGAAATTTTTAGAACTGTGACAATAAACCTATCATGTGAAAGTCTATATATCTATCCTGTGTTTTAAATTTTTATTAGGTCAAGCGTCTTCAGGTCGGCTCGATGAACTTTTCGAACGATATTTTTCATAAGGCATGGGCTTAAAATATATGCACATATTATAACGTGAGTAAATTTAAAACTAAATTACACAACAAAATACACACATTTAAACACGAATACGAATTTAGTACAAGTGGACAAGTTTAAATCTTAACGGGATGGAGACTTTGGAGCCGTTCGGGGAGCAGAGAAACTCTTAATAATTGCAACAGTGGAGTTCTACTTGACTATCAATTTTTATTTTGATTTTTACTATTATAGTAATAAATTAAAAGAAAATGATTTATACCAAACGTGACTTAGCAACCACAAAACTAATGCTTACTTAAATCTTTAGAATCTGTGGTGACATTTGATACTTGTTGGACGACCATCTTGATAAAATACTAGTAAGTCTGCGAAATCTAATTCTAATTCAACTTTTCTTCAAACCGATATCTTCTTTTGAAGAAGACAAGTTTTGCAAACATTAGCGTAGTCACGTTGCGTAGAATTTTTATTGTATTCTCCTTTGTGCACGTGATTTTAACACCTAACTTATTTTCCTGCAGTTCAAATCAGTATAAGACCATTGCTTGTATAAGGAAAACAAATGCACCTGGAAATTGGAGGCAGATTATCTGCCCTCCTATTTGGGCGAGGTGGATTGTCTGTCCTCCAATTTTCATACTCTTCTCATCTCCTCTTGTTTGTGTGGTCACGGTTAAACCACATCAATATTTTATATTAATTTTTTTTATAAAAATAATAAAACAAAAAATAATAAGAATATAAAATATTGACGTGACTTAACCGTGACCATACAAAACAGGAGGGGATGAAAAGAGTATGAAAATGGGAGGGCAAACAATCGACTTACCTATTTGGATGCCCTTTCCATCCCCTCTTATTTTGTGTGGTCACGGTTAAACCACTTTAACATTTTATATTAACTTTTTTTTTATAAAGATAATAAAACAAAAAGTAATACAAATATAAAATATTGACGTGACTTAACTGTGATTGCATAAATAAGAAGGGATGGAAAGAACATCCAAACAGGAGAGCAGACAATCTGCCTTCCTGAAAATTGTTGTTACAAGAAGCATATGCCATATGACGTCACTAACATTAGGCAGCAGGGTCTTATCTTTTTGGTGAATAGACAGCAGGGTCTCTGATTCAGAGATTAAAGAGAACTGATCGTTTTGAATTGAATAGCAAAACTAATTACCACATATATGCTGACCTTCCAAGGTCCAGAATCCAGATCTTTGAGAGAAACATGGTTGTCCAAGCCGAGACAATTTTTCAACATAACACGTTACATCTGGCATAGTTTGTACGAATATAAGACGATGTGCGTAATTAAAATTAGGGATGGGCAAAATACATATAAGTTTGGATAACCTTGATTACCCGTTTATTTAAAATTTACGGTTATAATTATGGGTAACCGTTTAGACGAACAAACGGTTATGAGTGTAACTGTTTATCTGTGAAATTTAAATTGGCCGTTATGGGTATTATCCGCCGTTATAACGGGTATCCATCGATTATGGGTATTACCAGCGGTTATAACAGATATCCATTTACCCATTTAATTTAATATATGTAAAATTTAAAAAAAAATTGAAAACCCTCGTGTTGAAGATTCCTCATTCGATGATGATACTGATGTAAATATGGTAAAAACTAATCTTTATTTTTGTTTTTGACTTTGGAGTTATTGGTGATACTAATTCAATTTATGCATATGAGTGTGTGAAAAATCATGGAATGTAAACCTTTTGTTTATGCATATTGATGAATGGTGATACTAAATCAATTGATTTGGTACTCTACTTTTGTTTTCTTTGTTTTTTTTTTTTTCCTTTTGATAACTGAGTATATAATGTAAACCTTATGTGATCATTGGTTTCGTTGTTCCTAAATGGGATACTAATTCAATTTATTCATTTCTTTTGTAGGTCTCTTTTGGTGACAAAGAGTCAAGACTTTATGATTGAACGTGCTAAAGCATTAGTGTTCGAAAGTGTTTAGTTTCAGAATATTTTGGAGCTTTGAATCATCTAGTATTCAAGATAATTACTACTTTTTTATTTTTAGAAGCTTTACTTTCTAATCATATGGATTATAATTAAAGACTTGTTTGGGTCTAGCAGAAAAATATTGTGATGCTAAAATGTACCTAAAACGGTGTTTAATTATTAGAAAATGAAAATTACGACAAATTTTTCTTTTGTAATTTTCAAGTTGTTAAAAAAAAACATGTAGGCGGGTGAAAAAAGAAGTAAATGGATTAAAAAACAGATAAAAGGGTAAATGATTATGATTAAATGAGTAAATGGTTATGATTAAATAGGTAAACAGTTATGAGTATGGTTTACCGTTTATAAACGGTTATGGGTATGGATATAACCGTTTATGCAATTACACAACAGGTAAACGGTTATGCGGGTATGAATATAAACAATTATAGTTAAATAACTACGGTTACATGTTCGTAATAACCGTTGTCCATCCCTAATTAAAACACGATTAACACTCAACTGAAACTATAGATCGTACCCAGTGCACAAGGCTCCCGCTTTACGCAGGGTCTGGAAGAGGTGAATGTCGGCTAGCCTTACCCCATTTATGGAGAGGCTGCTTCCAATGAACTCGTGAATCGGGATGAATGTGATACGGATATATATAAATAAACCAGAACACGACTCATTGCCACCCGATGCGAACATAACTAGAGCTTGGGCTGGTTGTGAAAATAATGAAGGAAAATATTTGGGATGGTTACCGGCCCAAATACCCATGAAAGGATTGAAGCAGTAAGGCAGCAACACAGATAAGAGAACAAGTCCTGAAATTTTGCTTTATTTCGTACAAGCTAAGCAACAACGGAAGAGCCTCTAAGCAACAATAAACCTCACCATTTTTTGCTTTGTTTACGTGGAGAAGGATGAGGATATCCTTAACTCATCTCCTCGCCATCAACAACTGCGATAATAACTCTAAAGACATCAACTATTTCCGCCCGAATGGCTGCAGAACAAGTAAATTAGAGGACCAAAACTAGCTAGCTCAAAATAAAGGGCACATATCGTCTAGCAAATCAAGCCTTGATCCCCATTTTCCAAGACATGGCAAAGTTCTTCCCAACAGGAAGGGACAGACCGTTAACCTCCACCATTACGCTCTTGGTCTGCTCTCCGTCTTCTATCTCATTGAGATACGTCTGTTCTGAAGCAATCAACTCTACGTTTGAAACGCTTGTCGCTTGGTTTCCATCAACCTCGAGAGAAGATGTTGCTCCGCTTCCATCCAGTCCTAACACACTCACCTTCCCAACAATCCAGCCTTTACTTAAAGCAAACTTACCCTCCTGAACTTCTGACCACACTTTCACATTTCCTTCGCTTACAGTTGCATAGAAATCAACATATGTGGAGTAACCGTTTCCAAGATTCATCTCGGGAAGCTCATCGTTGTCAAGGAACAGGTTCCCCTTGGCTGTTGCATTGCTTGCCCCAGCTGGGAACGCAACAACGAGGCTAAAAGGGGTTGTTCTTGCTGCTTTAGAGATCAGTCCACCCTGCTGCATTGGTAGAATGGTATTCTGATACAGATGCACATTAACAACATGCAAAGGCGCATCAAGCGTAACATACTTCCCTTTTGTTGAGCTAATGGCCTGCGTCATATCAAATAAACTGTACCAGCTTCCCGGGGGAAATAATGCTTTAACGTTTGACTTTCCCTGTTCAAGCACTGGTGAAATCATAACGCTGCTCCCCAACAAGAATTGAGTACTCAATCCATACGTTTCAGTATATGTTGGGAACGAGAAGAAAAGTGGCCTGGCAATTGGGGCACCGCTGATGTGAGCTTCGTAGCTTAATGTGTACAGATAAGGGAGGAGTTTATACCTCATACCTAGTGCATTTCGAGCAGACTCAGCTACAGACTCCCATTGATAAAGCTCTTGTCTCGGGGAATAGAAGTTCGCATGATCCCTTGAAAAGGGATAAAAAGCGCCTACTTCAATCCAACGGTTGCAAAGCTCTTCAGTAGGTGCTGGATAGAACCCACATATGTCTGCACCAACCATCGGCACTCCAAATATTCCAAAATTGAGCACGGTAGTGATTGATATCTTCAAATCCTCCCAAGTCCCCTTGTTATCACCTGTCCAATGTGCAGCATACCTGCCTGAACCAACATATGTGGACCGGGTTAATATAAATGGCCTCTTGCCCTCAAGCCCTTGAAGAGCTTTGTGAGTTGCAATGGACTGGGAAAAGCCATAGAGACTGTGAGCATCATACTCCAAAACGCCATTGTAATGAGATGCACTAGTGGCTATGGTTTTGTATCCAATGGGTACCTGCAACCCTGAAGCATTGATCTTGTAAGGTGGATCATCCCATCTTGTCTTTGTAATGTTTTTGCAATCCAAGCAACATACCCAGCCAGGTCCTGTACCCGTCGGACACTGCTTGTTTGGAATTTTGCACTTCCCAGAACAGAAATTTGAAGCTTCGTTCATGTCAATCCATAAGCCATCAACAGGGACAAGTTCATGAAAGCGGCGGATCTCATCACCCCACCATGAAACAGTTTTGGGGTTGAGGAAGTCGGGGAAGTTTACAGCCCCAGGCCAAACTTGGGCCAAGTAGGGTTCACCCTCATATTTAATGAAAACATCATTCGCTAAACCTCTTTGGTATACACCGTAACTGGTATTAACACCAATTCCAGGATCGATAATGACAATGTACTTCATGCCTATCTTATGTATTTTGTCAAGGAATGCCAAGAGCTTTGGACGAGGGTAGTTTTTGGGGTTGAGGGTGAAGTCTTTGTGTCCGTCCATGTGATCATCGTCATTCCAAATGACATCTAGCGGGATTTCAGCCTTTTTGTAGTTCGCAACAACATCTTCAACCACTGATAAGTTGTGGTAACCCCATCTGCATTGGTGGAATCCTGTAAAAGCATGATGACAGACTGTTAGGAAAAATATTTCATCTGCTTTGGTGGAATCCTAAATTAGAAACTTAATGAACATAACATTGATATAAACCATATCTTCTGAAAATACAACATAATGGATAGACGCGTAAGTACACAGCTATTCATTCAGTTAGACCGCTATAACGAGACATTAGCAACGTCTAGTGGATCAAGTTAACATTCACTTTAAAATTCTCTCACTTACTTAAGTTGAACTTTTTTGTTGTTGTTCTATTTGTCATATTCACTCCAAATGCATCAATGCCAACTTACCATCACTCAATAAACATTTTTCCTTGAAACTGTAGAACTACATGAACGCCAAAAACAGTACTACATCGAAACAAGCATCCAAGTCACAAGTGAGATCTGAGGCAATGAAAGCATTACAAAAGGCACTGCTGTAATAGTATCAGTAACAATTGTTCTCCCACCAACCAGACAACAGCTAATGCAATGGCGGACAAGTTTAGAGTCCATACAAGCAAGTATGGTCACTAAAAAGTCACAAGTCATGGTAGCGTGGGTAAGACCTTCACCTTCTCATCTAAACAACCACAAGTAACTCAATAGTACAGTATCTCTTAAAACTTAAAATCGACCACAAGTAATGTTCCCCGAACAGAGGAACGATCCAAAAACCTCTAGAGTCTAAACCACAAGTTAGATCTGAGGCAATGTCAGGAAAATGCCTTGTGAGCTAAAACAGGTAAAAGGCACCACAATTACAAACTCGCATTCCCCACAAAACGACAATAGCTATAAATGTAAGACGGGAAACATTAACACGAGGCAGAATGCCTTACAACTAAACATGGTCTCACTCTCCTAAGACATGGCAGTGAGATATGCAGAAGTACATCACAGCTTGCAATATAGTTCGGAAACGGGAATTCAAACTCCACCTCTCACAGAGGAGATAATATTTGTAAGGACATGATATTTTTCCAGGATTAAGCAACGATATCGCAATCTGTGATGTGGGAAAAGTGTAAAGGCTTGGAAAAAATGGCAGAAAAAGCAGAAATCTTTGACGTGGAAAATTGTAAAGATCACATCTTTGACGTGGAAAATTGTTTCCGCGGCGATAGTTGTGTAAAGAAAGAAATGCACGAAAAGATGAAAACAAAAGAGGGACCCGACCAACCCACCAACCAGCAATTTTCCCACATACTATAATAATGCTCAACTAGTCATAGTTTAGTTCCTTAAAAATCTAACTCATTCCAAATTGTGATATTGTTTACATTAGTGTATTGGTCTCCCACAAGACAGAACAAAGTTTGTGGAAGAAACAACATCCACATTCTTTTTTCTTGGGCGAACTAACCAAACCATATTATATGCTAAACCGACAATAAAAATCATTCACAAAATCACAACAAAATAGAACAAAAACATTCACAGAAGATTTGGGAGTTGGGACGCTAACAAAAACATTTCTTCTCTAAACAAATACACATCCGCTAATCTGGGTTGGGTCAAGTTAACTAAAAAATATAGGATATCGGTTAACTAGCACATTGTGAGGATTAGACGATTAGCCAACTCTTTGTGCAGATAATATCGTTTGATAAAAAATAAAAATAAATGTAAATCGCTTATATAAAAACTAAAAAATATACACATCCAAAGCTTTTAATGTAAAGCAAGAAGTAGGAATAACTGAGTAAGTTAATGAAGGCAAAGCAGAGGGTAGGAAGCAGAACATACCAAGAGACCAGTAGGGCATCGGGGCCGGTCTGCCGATGAACGCCGTGTACTGGTCGACAACGCCCAACGGCGTCGGCCCAGCAAAGAAGTAAAAGTCGAAAACACCCCCAATGACCTTGTAGGTGAGAGAAGTCCCTCTGTAAAACACATCCATGCCATTGCTGTTGAGCAGCAGAACAGAGTGTGCGTAAGCCTCGCTGCCCACATTCCGGAGATCCATGTAAACCGGGTGGGACCCGTACAAATCAGTGTTGAGATTGATCGCCGAGACGTCGGTGGTGAAGAGGGTGTATGGATCGTTCGGGTAGAGCTTGATCCCGTGCGGCTGAGAGTTCTCTCCGAGGCCGTACAGGGAGGCGTCTTTCGGCAGTCGGGTGGATATCTCGAGGTACTGGTCCTTAAACACCAGTTCGCCATATGGGTCTTTCGATTCGGAGCTCGAATTGAAGAGGACCTGCCCGTCGGACTTCCTCTTGACTGCGAACCCAAATGGGTCGGAGATGTAGCTGAGAATGAGCTCAGAGCCGGAGTACTCTGAGACTTCGATGGGGTTCTTCGTCTTCCCTGACGGCGTGATGGTTTGTTTCAGAGACGGCGGCTGCTCCCTGGGGAGGAGGTTGTAGGGAACCTCCCACCTCTGCTTCTGAGCGTCGGTTATGTGGACCCTCAACCGGTCCTGTGTCTCGTGCCTGTAAAAATCACAAATTTAATCAAATGGGTAAAGTGGGTGAGCTGCATTTAGGCCTCTGATTGAGATTGAAAGAAGCACTTTTTTGAAAAGCGCTTTTAACAAAATTGCTTCTTTTAGAAAGATTCAAGTTCTTTCTGGAACTGCAGTTAGAAAGTCCTTCCTCCTGCTCGGAAAATGCTTCTTCACATACTATAACAAACGTAGTAAAAATTATTTTTAATCGTCGGCAAGTGCTTTTAGTATTTGCAGAAGCAATTTCAAGCATGACTTTAGAGTGTAACGTGTGTGATAGGGAACACGTACTTGACATAGAGCTGCAGGAGGGGGATATCGGGGCCGTAGGTTTTGGACTTCTGTTTGAGCTGGAGGAGACCCAGAAGGCCGCCGTCAGGGGTTTCTTCGATGGAGATGAGACGGTAGCCTTTGCCCTTGATGGTGGGGTTAACGGTGTCAGCTGAGCTCACACCAGATAAACAGAGGATTAACAGCACTAGAAGAAGAGAAGAGAGACATTGGGAGGAGGAGGAGGAGGAAGACATTGCTTATTAATTACTCTCCTGCCACTGAAGGAGGAGTGAGAGAGTACCAAGTGAAGAGTGAGAAACTGTTGGGACTCGTCGGGGTCTAATATAGAACAGGGGACGAAGATTCAAGACTCGAGAGAAACAGAGCGAGAGAGAGAGAGAGAGAGAGAGAGAGAGAGAGAGTGATTGGATACAGGTCAGGTGGATGAAGATGAGACCATCTTCACCATGTGATTGATCATGGTGTGGGCCCTACTTCCTATACCACCTTCAATCGTGCCGTTCGACCACTTCACTTGTTGTGGACCTGCATGAATTGAATCCTCCGATTATACGTCAATGTACAGTAGATGTTACGTTATTTAAGTGACTTAGGTCTGTTCGTTAAGGTTTCTACGGATTCTCTCCGATCTTAAAAAAATAGAGTTCAATGATTAAATGATTCGGATAGTTGAAATTTGATTCAACGATTATAATTATTATAATTTTTAAAGAGGTCCTCTATTTGTAACCGTTTGATCAAATTCCAACGGCCCGAATTATTTAATCATTGAGTTCCTTTTTTTAGATCCGAAGAGGATCTGTATTCTCAGCAAATCTCAAATAACAGTATTATCATCGAATTCAACAATGTGTATCATATACGAATGTACTCTAGAATTTTTTGGCCAAGCTAATAATGTGATCAATGTATGAGTGTGGAAATGGCCTTTTTGCAGTTGTTGGTTAATTTCTAATATTAGGAGGAAATAAAAAGACAAAAGAAGGCAACAACTTAATGAGATGTATAGAGCAAAGAGACTTATTAGAGTATGGGACTGTAAAAGTAGTAGATATAGTTTATTTTAGAGCTTCACGAAATCTTTGGGATTTTATAAAAGAAACCCTCTCAATGAAGGACTATATCTTTCAAACTCTATATGGGGCTATATATATTTATTTGTATGTAGTAAATTGATTAAGCGATGATTTTTTTTTTTGTTACCTTTTCTTAAGTTGATTTTTAGATGTGATATCTTAAAAAAAAAAAATTATGTACCCTTCAACCTAAAAAGTTAAAATTGTGACAAAATTAGATTTCATCACTTATGAATCGTTCATTGGATTAGATTCATTTATCTCAATCTCATCCGTTAAAAGAAACAAACCTCCACTTCGCCCTTTGAAATAATTTGATTTTCACGTATAATACAACAGTTTACCTAGCATCAATTGGTAAATTAGTATTACACAATTTTGAAAAAAAAAATTTATTTAAAAATTTCATCTATCAATGCCCATGAACGTTAAATCAATTTGAAATTTTAATTCTTATGGAATTCAAAACAATTATTAATTAACCAAATTGCAAGAAAAATAAGAAAGAAAAAAGAATTAAAAAATAATAAAATGAGAGTATAAGTGTATTCGCAAGTGGAGATAAAGTGATAGAATTTTGCTCACATAGGTTGCTACTTTTTTTGTAGGATCCATTGTTTTTTGGGACAAGATGTAGCCCGATTTTATGCTACCCAAAAAAGAAAGTTGTTAGCCCCAATGATGGATCTACCTCCATTTTCTAGCTCATTGGGAATGAAATTTCTCGTTAAGACTAGAAATGTGTAGCCTCACGAGGATAACGCTTCCATACGGGATGCTCTTAGTAGTTGCAGAGGGCAGAACTCATCAGAATGCTGTCACTTTGGGCTTTTGTTATAACAAAAACAGGGCAATCGTGATCGTTGATGATGAAACAAGGTTGGGGAAGAGAGATGAGTATCTTAAAAGGGGTGCGGCGAAACTTAGGGGAAGCAAGTGACGGAGTCGAAACCGTGATTCGCGCTGTTTCCTTCCATATCTTTTCTCCCACGTGTACCTCTGTGAACTTATATGTAGGGTTATCAAAATCTCCGCAATAATGCGTTTTATTTGCAGAGGAATTGTCTGCCTCTTGTTTGGGTGCGCTTCTCATTCCCTTCTATTTTATACGGTCATGGTTAAACTATACTGATATTTTATATTAATTTTTTTATAAAAATAATAAAATAAAAAATAATAAGAATATGAAATGTTGACGTTGCATAAATAGAAAGAGATGGAAATGACACCCAAACAGGAGGGCAAACAATCTTCTTTCTTTATTTGCTCCAGGGTAAACAATTTTAAAGATTTATTAATGGACTTATACAGTAAATAGCAAAGTAAGAGGTGATAAAATTTGAGTTTCATCAAGTTAAAAGTGAAACTCTTGAGTTCTCATGAAGTTTTTTTTTTTTTTTGTTTTTTTTTTTTTTATATAATTAAGCTTTTAAGTCAACAAATTGTAGCTCGGTAGATAAATATTGTAGAATAATATAATAAAAAATAAAGTACAATTTCGTATAAACTCTCATTTATGTCATTATCTACCACATGGATTCAATAAAGATCTCCTTGTAGTGGTGTTCTTGCAAGAAACCCCACCGACGGAAAAGTAAAACCAACCGATCATGTATAGCAATATTTGCTGTTCTTATACAGTGTGGTGGTAATTATTGCCTCGAATATCTCGATTCGTAAGCAGTGACTGCAAAATGATTTAATCGAAACAAGCAAATGTCCTGAAATGTACGCTTACAAGTAAAAGAAATCCAGCTCCTGATTGCTTGCTTAAGAATTACATACCAGTAATACAAGTCGTGAGATTCAGAAAGACTAAAAAAGACAAAAAAATATCTATAAATTAAGCAGAGAAACGTGACAGTGGTCCCTTGTGTATAAATTGATTCATATATATTCACACACATATGAATACGTACATGCTGCAGATGCAGATGATCATGCGAAAACATGTAAGATTTTGTCTGATTTCATAAGAAAGCCCCGTGACAGTGTCACTGAAAAATAGAAATCTGGACGTGTTTCCGATTTCTCTCCCTCCACGAATATGTGTTGCATAAAATGTTATCTTACTGACAAAACCAATTAATATTTTAATTATCTATGTATTTTGTTTTTTGACAGTATGCCTTTAAAGTGTGAGCCAAACTTACCAAAAGAAAACGAAAGGAAGCAGGTTTGAAACTTTGGATCACTCGCTGCAGGCTGCAGTTACTTGGAATCTTGCTTATGGGCACCACAGATATTGTTTCTACAGATCGAATAATGCCATGAGTTTAATTTGGTTTTATTATCGAATTGCGTCCTGTTTTCATTGGAATGGAAAACCCCTAACTAGCTAGGGTTTTTGAAATGTTGAATGTTCGTTTGGCCGACTAAGATCCTCAATGGCAGTAAACACTAACAACTGGGTTCGGGTGTCAAAAATATAGTGTTGATAAATAAAATTAAAATTAATATATATATATATATATATTGGGATTAATTTTTATTTTGTAAAAGGAAGAAGAGAAGGATTTTATATGTGCAGATGCATGGTGAATTTGGGTATCTCAGTTAATCTCAGTATGCGAGCCAACTGCAATGCACAAGGACAATTTGTCTAAACACTTTCCTTGGATGCTAAATCGTCTTATTAGAAATTAATTAGTAGTCAAAGTTATCCGGTAAACAAAAGGATAAGAAAGAATTAAGAATACTTGGCAGCACGAATCAAGCTTAAAATCCAACAATTATTACATATAAAATTATAAATTGTGGGGCATCGACGGTGGGCACGTGAAGACGAAAATCATCTTTGAATTGTCCATGCATGCATATGCATGGCCCCTCGTACACGGAAGGAAATACCTACATTATTTGTTTGTTTATACGATCATCATATTTTTATTTTGTTTGAACAAATGATATTATCTACACTAAAGAGAGGGGGTAGGCTTAGCCTCACAATGAGCTAGTAATAATGTGGCTCAAATTCGCCTTTAGCGAGAATCGAACCTAAGACCTCTCACTTACAAGTGAAGAGGAATACCACTAGACCGCAGTACTAAGTGGCGACCAACACATTTCTTACAATATTTGCTTTGTGTGTTACTAGCTATCCTTTTAACAATAGAAAATAACTTATATGGCAAGGGTTTATCATTACAGTGGCGTTCTGCGGATGAGATATTGGGTAATCACAACCCATTCGTCAATGCTAATACAATTTCTTGTGCCACTAAAGCACATTTAACAACAATTAACAAGTTCCATCTAGCTGCCTAATTAAAACACAATTTACAAAACACCAAATTACTGCAGGCCGTTAAACATAAAATCCTCTGTTAAATATTGATGGAATGGTTAAACACCAAAATCTTTGTTGAACAAACCCCCTTATGCACGCACCCGCAGCACTGCATGAGTAAAGAAACTGAACTTCCGTTTTACCTAATGTTGTTACTCATTTAAGCTATATGACCAATCGAGAAGGAGAACTGTTAAAAATCCGACCGTTGCTTTCAACCCTTTGGTAGATACCAAGAAAAGTACCTTGCAAGAGTTTGTGGCGTGGGTGGTTAATTGGTGAATGGACCATATGTGGTCAGAATTTGGGCCCAATATATCTTTGGAAGATCCAGCCTGATGAAGATGGGTGTGGGCCTGAAAAAAAATGTGGGGTATATCTTTGTAATCAAAACTTGGGGCCAATATATCTTTAGAACGTCCAGGCACATTCATAATTTATGGACTTGTTTGAAAGTTTTTTTTTAAATGATTGAAAACGTTTTTTATGAAAATGTTTTTAAAACCAATCCTTAGTAAAAATACAAGTGAATCCCGAAAATAAAAAAACACTTCAAGTGCTTCCTATAAGAAGCACAAGTTACTTCAAGTGCTTTCGGAACCCAAAAGCGTTTTCTTTAAAAGCGCTTTAAGTCATATCAAAAGTAATTCCAAACAAACCTTACATGAACCTTACATATGCCTGTAAATGTAATGAAGCAACACATCTTAACGTCATAAACAATCTTTTATCCTCGATTTTTCCCAAGATGCTTCTTTTTTTTTCTTTTTTAAAGGAAATGATAGATGTTATATATTAGGAAAAGTCATTACAAAGTTCGATCATGGAAGAGATGCATCCTCAAAGAGGACATCCAGTAAAATCCTTGGAGGGGTTACATCCCAAATACATTCATGAACTACAGTAAGACCAAACCAAGCAAGGCTATGCACAGCTTGATTGGCGTGACGGCGAGTGTCGGTAAAGCAAGCTTCAGTGATTGAGGAGCGGAGGGCCTTGATGTCCTCAATAATCTGTCCAATAGGCGAAAGATTAATTGAAGGGTCCCTAAAAGCTTCTACAATCTGAAGTGAATCGGTTTCAGAGATAAAATTGTTAAATCCCCTAGAAATCGCCCAAGATGCTTGATGCGGATGGACTCACCAAAAGGCACCCTTTCATCCGCATGCACTTCGATTAATTGACTAATTGGTCCTCCAATTTGAACTCAATTGCACGTCAACAAGAGCTACGTACACTAATCCATCACTACAATGGTCCCATACCTATATTACCATCAACAACCTATACTTTCTATTAGGGCGGGCACGAAAGTGACCAAAAGTCATCATCTCAAATAAAATAACAGTAGAAAGGAAATTGTAACTCAAGCTGTTAAAAGCATTTAATTTTGCACTCGAGGTCCCATATGTACATTATAAACAACTTACACCTTCTTTAAAGGATTTGTAGCTCAAGTTGCTAAAATCATCTAGCCATGTATTCAATGACTCATAATTACATTACCACCAACATCATCCCCCGTTGACGACCAAATATGTAGTCCTCTCATTCAAATATCAACAAAAAAAACTTATAACTCAAGTTATTAAAAACATCTGACGACTCAAGGTCTCATGGGCTTGTAATTAAAGTTTCTTAACTGCATTTGTTTCAAGTCCAATAAGTGTGGATAGTGGATTTTAGTCTTCTTGTAATCTTCATTGGGCTTTGTACAGTTGGACATCGTCTTACCTCACGTCCTCCCGTTCGTTGACGTCACACTCCTCTCACAACCAAACTCCTCCAAAAAAATATTCGGAGCAACTGATACACGTGGATAGAGTAACCACCAAATGGTGACTTAGTGGTTACTTTAGGACCATTTACAGGCATATATTTCTCATGGCTTATCTTGAATTTGATTCATGTTGTTGATGAATCACACAATAATAACGAAAAAGAATGAAATGTCTGTATGAGTCTTCCGAGCAATAAACCTGATGGACTGCCCTTATTCGAATAAAAAAAACACAATTGGATAGAGTGTTTCCAACGTGTCACCAATAATGCCCAACATTTCTTCAGTTCATTACACCAAAGGAACCTTCCTACCATACCAAACGGCGTATATATGCCTCGTCTTTTCTAATTTCTTAAGCAACCAGGTGACGGCGATGTTTAACGGAAAAGAAACGGAGGCAGAGAAGAGAAAGCAGCCGGACAACGACGGCATCATCTCAGGGAGGCAAAAGCAAAAGAAGGCTAGGGATGATAAGGGAGACGTCACGGCCGTGAAGGAGGACGAGGTTGAGGAGTTCTTTGCTATCCTCGGACGGATACGCCGGGTGGTCAGGCACTTCAAGAATGCTGACGGTGGTGGCAGCCTTAAAGTAGCGGGCGGAGGATCCCGATTGAGGGCAATGCTCGAGCGTGATGAAGAAGCAAACGGCGTTCAACTGGGGACCAACATGCAAGATTGTGGTGAGGAGGAGAATTTGGACTTGGATTTGAATGCAGATCCGGATCCGGAATGTGATCCAAGTTAGATGGGTAACTTCATGGGCTTTGTGCAAATGTGGATAAAAAAAAAATAAAAAAATAAAAAAAGGGAAAATTAGAATGCCCTACATATTTTCTATAGTTGTTAGATTAAACATTCATCCCTTTTAAAGATTTGATTAAGGTGCTTCAATCAATTGCCACCTCAATAATTTTCTATTTATTTAATTTCCATGTCATTAATTTAAATGCATTTATATAGAGGCATAAGGTAGCTTAGCAACTAATTGCCTATAATATAGGAATTTAATTTCCTCAATCCCCTTCTGCGCATTAAATGACATTTTTTTTAATAAAATAAAAAAAAATTAATTAAGTAATTCCTCATTTCCTTATTATCAGTATTTTTAAAAAAATACTCTTTCTATTAAAATTGTATCAATAAAAAGTCTTCAATACATATTTTTTTTTCATGTATAGATATATAAAAAATATACTTAAAACTTATGGTACATTTGAGAACAAAAGTATCGACTTTTGGTACGTTTAGATTTCAAATGTACCGAGAAACCAAATGTACCAAAAATTCAAATGTACCATAAAACCAAATGTACCAAAATTTCAAATGTACCATAAAACAAAATGTGCCCATTGTCAGGTAATCTTGTTGGTACGTTTAGATTCCTATTGTACCAAAAGACCAAATGAACAAAAAATCTCAAATGTACCACAAAACCAAATGTCTCTATCAGATAACTCTTTTGGTACATTTACATTCCAAATGTACCAAGAAATACAAAAAATCAAATCCACTATAAAACTAAATGTGTCCATATTATAGGTAACTAGACGTAGCTATATAGTCAAACAAATCTTTACTATGTGTTGGGTCTTCTAAATAATAAAATTTGACAATTTTTTTTATAAATATTCTACTATATTAAAAAAAAGAAGTAAATATTATAACAAACAATAAAAAAATGCATAGAGATGGATAAGGAATGCATAAATATAGGGATAATAGGAAAAGAAAAAAAAAAGAAAACGAAGTGCCCAGGAGATGGATAATAAATGCATAAATATAGGGATAATAGGGATAATAGGAACTGAAATTAATAACCAAAATTTTAGGAAAATGTTTGATCAAATTTTCAAAAGGAGTGTATGTTTAGTCTAAAAAATTAAAAAACGAGGCGGCTATATCAAAATGCCCCAAAAAAAAATGATTAGGCGGTTTGTTGTGTTGTGGATTGCAATTTGCAAAACTTATGCTTAATTTGGTGCATGTGGTTCTCTACAAATATCAAATTTATTTGGAAATTATTTGACCCTCCCCTTTGTTTAAAAATCGGAATTTTGTGAGTGCAACAACTTTAGATTTTGTTGGTTTAATGAACTATTTGTGTTGTGCTATTATTTCCTTTATCAAGGATCTTGAGTCTCTACATTCAGCTTTTGTGAATTTACGCATTTCACTAATCTCCACCATTATAATAATTCACCAATTTAGAACATGACACATCATCTTTAATTAATTTTAATTACATTTAAGTCTTTCTTTTTATAAAAAGAAAATAAATCTTCCAACGTCTGTTAACTCTCTTTGGCGTCCATCATGTGTCCTCTTTGATTTTCCCAGTCACATCTTTCCACTCTCTTGCATTAACAGAATGGGAAAAGAAAGAAAGGCGCATTAACTGATGGACGACAAAGAGAGTTAACAGACGTTGGAGGAAATTTTATTTTCTTTTTATAAAATCTAAAACTTAATTGTATTTATAACTAAAATTAATGGGTAAAAGACTGTTTATTACCCTCATGTTTCGTGGTTTTCAACATTTAGTATATCAAGTTTTTTTCGTCTCAGAGTCATACCTAAAGTGTAAATTTTGGGACAGTCTCATACATCCGTTAGTCAAACTGTTAAGGTTTCCGTTAACTGTGACGTGGCGCACTGACTGGGCGCCACGTGTCATCCACGTTTTTTTTTTCTTTCTTTTTTTTTCTTCTTCCTTCTTCTTCTTCTTCCTCCGACTGCAACTTTCAATTTTTTTTTTCTTCCTCCTTCTCCTTCTTCCTTCCTTCCTCATTCCTTCCCTTTCTTCCCCTTCTTCCTTCTTTTTCCTTCTCATTCTCCTTCTTCTTCCCCGAATCTGGGGAAGCTTTTTTTTTTTTTTTTTTCTCTCTTCTTCTTCTTCTTCTTTCTCCGAATCTGCCCAAATTCAGTTTTTTTTTCTTCCACCTTCTTCTTCCTCCCAATCTGCCCAGATTCAGTTTTTTTTCTTCCACCAGAAAACTCAAGAACCAGAGCTGTCCACCGCCACTCTCCGGAAATCTCAGAGACTTGTCTGCCTGGAAAAGAGCGCTGCGGAGTCTGAAAACCCGAGAACCCCCAAATCCACAGCCAGAAGCAACCGTGTCGTACGTTCATTGAGTCTCCCACTTAGCTCTAAGAATTCGAGTGAATCTCACGATGGGCCGAGAAGATCTTCGAGATTGAACAATGGGGTTGAGGCATTTCAGAGGCTTAGACGTTCTTCAAGGATTTTGAACAAGCAGCTCGTCCTTGTTGATGAAGGTAAGGGTCCCTCAAAAAAAATATCGAAGAAATTGGGCAAATTGGAAAATGGGTCGAGTAATTGCGGAAATTTGAGTTCTGGGTCAGCAAAATGTCGAAGAAAATCTGTCAGGTTCTGTATTGAGCAATCTGTTGTGAATCAATGCACTGATAAGGCAACTGGGTCTAGATCTAAGAGTGGAAAAAATAGGTCATTGAAGAAAGAGGAGTTCTCAAGTGTTGGAAAAGATGGAGCTATCTGAAAGAGTTTCGAAAGAGTGCAAAATGCAAGAGATAGATGGTGTGAATAAAGAAGTGTTTTTTTTTTTTTTTTTTTTTTTTTTTTGAGGAAGAAGAAGAAGAAGAAGAAGAAGGGGAAGGAAGAAGGAGAATGAGGAAGAAAAAATTGCAGTCGGAGGAAGAAGAAGAAGAAGAAGAAGAAGGAAGAAGAAGGAAGAAGAAGAAAGAAAGAAAAAAAAAAAAACAAACTTCCCCAGATTTCGGAGGAAGAAGAAGAAGAAGAAGAAGGAGAAGGAAGAAGAAGAAGAAGAAAGAAGGGGAAGGAAGAAGGAGGAAGAAGAAGAAAGAAAAAAAAAAACAAACTTCCCCAGATTTCGGAGGAAGAAGAAGGAGAAAGAGAAGGAAGAAGAAGGAAGAAGGGGAAGAAAGGGAAAGGAATGAGGAAGGAAGGAAGAAGGAGAAGGAAGAAGCAAAAAAAAAAAGAAAAAAAGTTGCAGTCGGAGGAAGAAGAAGAAGAAGAAGAAGAAGGAAGAAGGAAGAAGAAAAGAAAAGAAAGAAAAAAGAAAAAAAAACGTGGATGACACGTGGCGCCCAGTCAGTGCGCCACGTCACAGTTAACGAAAAACTTAACAGTTTGACTAACGGATGTATGAGACTGTCCCAAAATTTACACTTTAGGTATGACTCTGAGACGAAAAAAACTTGATGTACTAAATGTTAAAAACCACGAAACATTATGGTAGTAAACAGTCTTTTACCCAAAATTAATTAAAGGTGATATGTCATGTCATAAATCGTTGGATTATTATGGTGTGGAGATTTAACGAAATGGGCGAAGACTAAGGATGATGTATTCAGTTGAGAAAAAAAAAAAGTATATTAGAAAAACTGAAATCAAACTCGACAACTATAAATTTTATAAAATACACTTTCAATAGTTCATTTGAAGGAACAAACTTCTCAAATTATTCGGTTGTCGTACTTTAAGTGATTCATAGTTACGAAATATTTAGGTTCCATTACATAAACATTACATAACTAATCTCAAATGGTACTATAACAATATGCCAATATCGCAAATCAATCACCTATTTAAAACTCATATAATAATATGTAATATTCTGATAAAAAACAAAGGGTAAAAGACTGTTTACCACCCTCATGTTTCGTGGTTTTCAACATTTAGTACATCAAGTTTTTTTCGTCCCAGAGTCATACCTAAAGTGTAAATTTTGGGACAGTCTCATACATCTGTTAGTCAAACTGTTAGTTCTCCCGTTAAGTGATAACGTGGCGCCCTGATTGGACGCCACGTGTCATTAAAAAAATAAAAAATTTATTTAAATAAAAATAATATTAAATAATATTTAAATAATAAAATAATAATAAAAAAAAAAAATTTCCTTCTTCTCTTCTTCTTCTTCTTTTTTTTTTTTTTTTTTTCTTCTTCTTCTTCTTCTTTTGGGTTCGGTTCTCTCTTTTTTTTTTTTTTTTTTTTTTTCTTCTTCCTCCTCCTTCTCCTTCTTCTTCCTTCTCCTTCCTCCTCATTCTTCTTCTCCTTCTTCTTCCTTCTTAAGAAGGAAGGAGGAGAAGGAAAAAAACAGAAAAAAAAAAGAAAAAAAAACCGAACGCAGAAAAGAAGAGGAAGAAGAAGGAAGAAGAAGGAGAAGAAGAATGAGGAGGAAGGAGAAGGAGAAGAAGAAGGAGGAGGAAGAAGGAAAAAAAAAAAAAAGAAACCGAACCCAGAAGAAGAAGAAGGAGAAGAAGAAAGAAGAAGAAGAAGAAAAAAAAAAAAAAAAAAGAGAGAAACCGAACCCAGAAGAAGAAGAAGAAGGAGAAGAAGAAGGAGGATGAAGGAGAAGGAAGAAGAAGGAGGAGGAAGAAGAAGGAAAAAAATAAAAATAAAAAAAAAACCGAACCAAGAAGAAGAAGAAGAAACAAATATTTTATTATTATTTTAATATTTTAATATTTATTTAAATATTTTGTAATATTATTTTTATTTAAATAAATTTTTTATTTTTTTAATGACACGTGGCGTCCAATCAGAGCGTCACATCATCACTTAACGGGAGAACTAACAGTTTGACTAACAGATGTATGAGCAGTGGCGGATCTACAGAGGGACCTGGGAGGTCCCAGGACCCCTCGGCGATCCTAAATTGCTGCTACAAATTTTCCGGAGGACCCCTCGTACTCGACACGAGGTCTGTGCTACGGGTTGGCGCAAATCAATCACCTATTTAAAACTCATATAATAATATGTAATATTCTGATAAAAAACAAAGGGTAAAAGACTGTTTACCACCCTCATGTTTCGTGGTTTTCAACATTTAGTACATCAAGTTTTTTTCGTCCCAGAGTCATACCTAAAGTGTAAATTTTGGGACAGTCTCATACATCTGTTAGTCAAACTGTTAGTTCTCCCGTTAAGTGATAACGTGGCGCCCTGATTGGACGCCACGTGTCATTAAAAAAATAAAAAATTTATTTAAATAAAAATAATATTAAATAATATTTAAATAATAAAATAATAATAAAAAATTTTTTTTTTCCTTCTTCTCTTCTTCTTCTTCTTTTTTTTTTTTTTTTTTTCTTCTTCTTCTTCTTCTTTTGGGTTCGGTTCTCTCTTTTTTTTTTTTTTTTTTTCTTCTTCCTCCTCCTTCTCCTTCTTCTTCCTTCTCCTTCCTCCTCATTCTTCTTCTCCTTCTTCTTCCTTCTTAAGAAGGAAGGAGGAGAAGGAAAAAAACAGAAAAAAAAAAGAAAAAAAAAACCGAACGCAGAAAAGAAGAGGAAGAAGAAGGAAGAAGAAGGAGAAGAAGAATGAGGAGGAAGGAGAAGGAGAAGAAGAAGGAGGAGGAAGAAGGAAAAAAAAAAAAAAAGAAACCGAACCCAGAAGAAGAAGAAGGAGAAGAAGAAGGAAGAAGAAGAAGAAAAAAAAAAAAAAAAAGAGAGAAACCGAACCCAGAAGAAGAAGAAGAAGGAGAAGAAGAAGGAGGATGAAGGAGAAGGAAGAAGAAGGAGGAGGAAGAAGAAGGAAAAAAATAAAAATAAAAAAAAAACCGAACCAAGAAGAAGAAGAAGAAAAAAATATTTTATTATTATTTTAATATTTTAATATTTTAATATTTTAATATTTATTTAAATATTTTGTAATATTATTTTTATTTAAATAAATTTTTTATTTTTTTAATGACACGTGGCGTCCAATCAGAGCGCCACATCATCACTTAACGGGAGAACTAACAGTTTGACTAACAGATGTATGAGCAGTGGCGGATCTACAGAGGGACCTGGGAGGTCCCAGGACCCCTCGGCGATCCTAAATTGCTGCTAGAAATTTTCCGGAGGACCCCTCGTACTCGACACGAGGTCTGTGCTACGGGTTGGCGCAAATCAATCACCTATTTAAAACTCATATAATAATATGTAATATTCTGATAAAAAACAAAGGGTAAAAGACTGTTTACCACCCTCATGTTTCGTGGTTTTCAACATTTAGTACATCAAGTTTTTTTCGTCCCAGAGTCATACCTAAAGTGTAAATTTTGGGACAGTCTCATACATCTGTTAGTCAAACTGTTAGTTCTCCCGTTAAGTGATAACGTGGCGCCCTGATTGGACGCCACGTGTCATTAAAAAATAAAAAATTTATTTAAATAAAAATAATATAAAATAATATTTAAATAATAAAATAATAATAAAAAAATTTTTTTTTTCCTTCTTCTCTTCTTCTTCTTCTTTTTTTTTTTTTTTCTTCTTCTTCTTCTTTTGGGTTCGGTTCTCTCTTTTTTTTTTTTTTTTTTTTCTTCTTCCTCCTCCTTCTCCTTCTTCTTCCTTCTCCTTCCTCCTCATTCTTCTTCTCCTTCTTCTTCCTTCTTAAGAAGGAAGGAGGAGAAGGAAAAAAACAGAAAAAAAAAAGAAAAAAAAAACCGAAAGCAGAAAAGAAGAGGAAGAAGAAGGAAGAAGAAGGAAGAAGAAGGAGAAGAAGAATGAGGAGGAAGGAGAAGGAGAAGAAGAAGGAGGAGGAAGAAGGAAAAAAAAAAAAAAGAAACCGAACCCAGAAGAAGAAGAAGGAGAAGAAGAAGGAAGAAGAAGAAGAAAAAAAAAAAAAAAAAAAGAGAGAAACCGAACCCAGAAGAAGAAGAAGAAGGAGAAGAAGAAGGAGGATGAAGGAGAAGGAAGAAGAAGGAGGAGGAAGAAGAAGGAAAAAAATAAAAATAAAAAAAAAACCGAACCAAGAAGAAGAAGAAGAAACAAATATTTTATTATTATTTTAATATTTTAATATTTTAATATTTATTTAAATATTTTGTAATATTATTTTTATTTAAATAAATTTTTTATTTTTTTAATGACACGTGGCGTCCAATCAGAGCGCCACATCATCACTTAACGGGAGAACTAACAGTTTGACTAACAGATGTATGAGCAGTGGCGGATCTACAGAGGGACCTGGGAGGTCCCAGGACCCCTCGGCGATCCTAAATTGCTGCTAGAAATTTTCCGGAGGACCCCTCGTACTCGACACGAGGTCTGTGCTACGGGTTGGAGTTGCAGGTTCTAATGGAGAAGAAGACAGCTGGGGAACAGGGCCTTTTAACAATTGGTCCACAACGGCATAGTTTTGGCCAATTGTTTTAATTTAATAAAAAAAATCAATGAGACAAACTCTGCTGTTTGTCCATGATGTTCCATATTCTTTTAAAGCCCCACATGGGCCGCATCCTTCCCGAGAGTCCCTCCCGTCTCCTTTCCCCACTCCTCTGCTTTTCCCCCTAATCCCCATCTTTCTTATATTCACCCAAAACCCAATTTCTAATCCCACCCAATTCCTAATCCCACCCAATTTCATATTATAATTACATTACTCCAATATCATACCTCCACTTGTTTCAATTCTCCAAGCCACCACTATTTAGTTCAAATTTCAAGTATGTTTTTTGGTATTCTAATCTAATCTCAATTAAATTATATTAGATATTGGTGGAGATTTTTAGTCTATTATTGATATGGTTGTTGATATGTTTTATGTTTGTATACTCATTTTATCATTGCAATTTAGATGGAATTTTTGTTTATTGGTTGATTGGTATATATTTTGTGTTTTTGGTTAAATGTGTAGTTTAGAAATGAGAAATATGGAAAGATTTTTCAAGCCAAAGCCAATAGCACCATCTAATTTTTTAATGAAGTGTATTATATTTAACTTTTCAATGTTATTTTTATCTATAAATTTTTTTACCTTTATTATTGGGACCCTCCGAATTTAAAATCCTGGATCCGCCACTGTGTATGAGACTGTCCCAAAATTTACACTTTAGGTATGATTCTGGGACGAAAAAAACTTAATGTACTAAATGTTGAAAACCACGAAACATGATGGTGGTAAACAGTCTTTTACCCAAAAACAAAAGAATATGTAATCGAATTGAAACATCGAGACAGTAACATGTGAAATCTGTCTAGGCCGTGGGATGTTGGAAGGTTTGAGCTGGCAAAGTCCAAGGCCGTCCAATTCGCGGTTGCACGTTTCAAAGTTCAAACGTCGCTCCGATGACGCAACTCTCTCAAATGATACCCGCATCACTTAGCACCCAGCCCATTGGTTACTTAATTAAAAAGAAAAACCAAACGTCGGAGAAATCAAGGTTTACCAATATAAACAGCAACAATAACATTGATTGTACGCAACCTCGTCGCTCTAGATCTCGAGCTGTATTGTCGGCATCGCCGTCCACGGCGTCGTATTGTGAGATTATCAGGCAATGGATGCGGATAAGCGGAAGCGCGACGACGGAGGAGAATTAGAGGGGAAGAGAGCGAGAGGAGTCGAGGAAGATCGTAAAAGAGGTCAGGAGACGGTAACGGAGGAGGAGGTGGAGGAGTTCTTTGCGATACTCAGGCGGATACAGGTGGCAGCCAAGCACTTCCGCAGGACAGCGTCGATGGAATGGAGGCGCTCTTTCGAAGTTGAAGATTTTGAGGAAGATAACGAGTCTCTTATGATGAAAGACCAAAAACAGGAAGAGAAAAAAAGGGAGGCGGGGGCGGATACGGGTTTGGATCTTAACACACATCCCGTATGATCCAAACGAAGCTGAAACTGAAAGAATTGTCTCATTTTATATCTTGTTGTAATTTGTAATGTTTATTACAGCAACATTTTATATATCTAAAATCAAAGAAATATTGGAACTAATAATACTTTGTTGTTGTAGATATGTTCTTTGTACGTTGAGTTAAGAGTTAACAAAGATTTACTTTTAAATCTGACGTGATAGACATTGTATAAATGATCATATGTTTACGTTTTAATCTCAGTTTTGGTATTGTATAAAGCTTGTAGCTTAATTGGTTGAAATCATTATCAACATGACAAGTTGAAACCGCAAACCTAATTTCTTACTGGAAAGATGAGTGATATTGCACTCGAGGTCTCGATTTTGAATTTCACCATTTTGAATTTCACCTCTTGCATTACTTGTGGATTAGTAAAAATCCTCAACTTAAATCTAAAGTTGAGTTAGCATGCAATCCAGAGATTCTTGTAACTTTATTACCATATTACGCAATCAATAGAATAATTTTGTTTCATTTTCCAGTGGAATTTATGCAAAGCATGTTTTGACAGGTGAACTACTTGCAAATTAAATAAATAAATAAAACAAAAAACTAATGGCTATGATTATTAAATTAGGAAAACTAATGAAAATGGTTTGAAAACTTTTAGTTTTAATGATAAGGACAAAATAAAGGGTAAAATGAATAGTACCAAGATTGACTTTTTAGTGTAAAAATATGGTTTTTCGTTAAACTGAACAGTACCAGAAGCTTTTTGTATGACAGATTTGTTGGATTTATACGAACCCAATAAATCTACCTGGCCCAACCAAAGAAAATCAAACCGATAATAACTTTTTCAACGTTCGATTTTATGGATGAAGACTGTAGATGCTCCATGTATTGTAGATATTTGAAGTCGACATTTAATTTGTGTATGAACAAGATTTTGTATGCCAAAAGCACTTTACACGTATCTTGCTGTGCTATATTTGAACACGTTTTTACATTCAGAAAAATAGAATAAAATCATATTAAGATATCAACATCGTCAAACACCTTAACCTAGAAAGCTGTCGATGCATTTCTAAAACATTTTCATAAAGCAATGCAATGACGAATAGCAAAGCAAAATAGTGGCTCCATCACAATCAAAATTGTTCAGAAGCATATTGAAAATATACCTTTTAAAACAAACCAAAAAAACATAAGAGTGAAATATATTATTCAGTATATTAGTACAGTGGTGTTAGCATCCCATTTTTCAACAGTACCATGTTTATTTTTTCAAGTGGATATTATATTTGAATAATTGATAGACATGATAGAAAAGTGAGACGTAAGCGATCAAATTAATTAGAAATTTCTATGGAAGAACATATCATTATGATGTCGGTATTGGACATTGTAGTATCATTTTGTCTTTAGACTGTGCTACTGTTGTTTTCTTATTTAGGGACGTGACCATTTTGTCTCTTAACATGACACATTTGTAGTTTTATTTTTGATTTGCTATCAGACCAAGTTTGATCCTTTATGATTTTAATTTGCTTCTGTTACTATTAGTTTGCGCCACCTGAACCACATCGCATCGGAGCCGAGCAACACCTTAAACATTTCATTGCCAAGTCGGCATCCCAAAACTGTATGAACCATTGCCTATAATCTTGCCACTGAGCATAAACTCATACCTCGAACACCTTGAACTTCATGAATGGCCGTAATGAACATCGGTCTCCTCCAACATCTTATGAATGATCCAAAATTCTCTAACAAAATCAGGGTTATTTTGAAATAAAAGCCAAAAATAAAACAACATAACAAAAAAAAAAAAACAGGATTGAAGATGGATTGGTGGCCTTTTTTTTTCATGGCCTTTTTAAATGACAATGCTTTTGGTCGGTTTCTCTTATACAAGAAAGAAAACTATCTCGTAAATTTAGTTTTAATTAATACAATATAAATCGTGGTTCATAAAATAAACCTTTCCTGTGTTATGCATCCAATTAGAGTGATTTTCTGTCTTGTAAATTTGTAAGTGAATCGCATTTGCAAACAAGAAGGCACAAATTGCGTGACCTAACAGCAGTTTATAAATAGAAATAATAATTAATTTTTTGTATGGGCTAAATATTAACCCAATAGGTATTTTCGTTTGTTTCGCATTGTTCCAGCTGGCCCACAATGGGCACTACCATTAGTAGCCCATGGAAGGAGGTCGTCTAATATTTTCAAGATTTTTTTTTTTCAGTGTGTCGGTTCGGCATACCAATATAATAATACAATTTGTTGAAATTTAAAGAATTTTTATAACTTATTGTATTATGACAATTGATGTACTATGTACTGAATCATGTTCTCGAACTATAATAGTTCAATCCAACACAAACAAACACTAATTTCCGAACACCGGCCGTATAAAATTAGAAACCGGCTCACCAGTGGCACTGGCCGACTTCCTACTTACATATCTTCATTCAATCAAACACCAACCCGCATTGCAACACACCGCACACTGACCAAATCCTTTTACTTACTAAATTAATAAATTAAAAACACTTTTAGATTACAAAAAACGTTTTTGATAATATTCAGTAAATTTTTATTTTTTTTTAAATACTTCTGGATTAAAAACGTTTTTGATTTACTAAGGTTCACTTACATTTTAATCAAAATTATTGATGTGCTTCTAATAAAAGTGTTGTACTTCTAAGCACAAGTTTGTTTTAGTAAAGTATTACTAAAACGACTCTAAGGACTTGTTTGGTATTCTACTTGAATCTAACTTTTTAAACTCAAAAATAATTTTCAAGTTTTATGCCTTAAAAACTTATTTGTTAAGACTATTTTAAAAAACGGAACAAGACTAACTAAAAAATATAGTCTATTTTCTAAAAACATAAAAAGTGACTATTTAGAGTTTTTAAATTTAAACTCACTCCTTTATTTTCTCTCTCTTCTCCCCACTCACTCCAAATATATCTCTCTTTTCTTCTTTTTGTCTCCTCTTTTTTTTTTTCTTTTTTTTTACCTTTTTCATCTCTTCTCCAATCCGTTCTCTTCATTCTTTCGGTTTTTTCATCACTCTTCGTCTTCTCTATCTCATCCGATCCTCTCTCTTATTTTTCTTTCCTTCAATCATCTCTTACTTTATTTTCTCATCTCTCCTCTTTCTCCCTCTCCTACGAGCCTCTCTTTTTAGATCTCTTTGTCTAGTTTAAGTCGTAAGATTTAAAAATTTTAAATCGCAAACCAATTAAATTTTTGAGTCTTAAAGAAAATTGTTTTCAATAAATATTCTTAAGAAATGTTTTGAGAAATGATAAAAAATTTCAAATAGGATACCAAACAGGCCCTAAACATTTTCCAACGAACAAATACAATTAGGAATCACTTATATAATTAGACAAAAATAAAGGATGCCGTTCTCATTCCCCACGTCAAGTAGTCCAAACCTAAGAAATATTCTCGACTCACAGAGTTTATTTCTAGGCAGAAAGATTAGGGCACCAGTCAACTACAACAAAATCTTCTTTGGACGCTACCACAAAAACAAGCTTTAACAATTCGATTGTCCACAAAATCTCCACATCTAACGTAAAAGTTGGATCAGGCATCCATTGTTCTCTCCGAGGTTTGGTTTGCTCTCTTAGACCTATAATTCTTTTAAAATATTGATCCGTCCATTTGCCAGTTTGACACAGTTGCATAGTAGGTATGCCTTTTCTTTCAACTAAAAAGAAATTATAAATTATTAGGAGTATGAAAATTACGATATCATATGCGTTATAAACTCATGTGTAACGTTATAATATGAGTAGACGATAATTAAAATTATCATGTAATATTAGTAAACAAACATGTATGTTATACATGAATAACATGATATCACGTCGCAGTTCGACAGTCACGTTGAATAAATTATTCATTGATGCACGTTCTATACAAAACTAAAGGAACAATATTTTAGATTATCGTAAAGCATCATGGACAAAATTAAACCTTGTATTTGATCTTGTCATGCCATGTAATGTAAGCTAAGCAAGCACCTACTTGAAGGACCACGACGACTCCTTCGATTGGAAATATTACTAAAACGATGTACTATATATTTAAGATACATCTTTTAAATTAAACAACCAAATTAATATAACCTAAACAATATCCCAATATTAAGGGTATATGTAACATCCCACATCGACCAACATGGAGGGTGTGATGTGCCTTATATACATACCCACCTCCAATTAGCACGAGGCATTTTGGGAACTCACTGGCTTCGGATTCCATCGGAACTTCGAAGTTAAGCAAATTCGGGCAAGAGCAATCCTAGGATGGATGACCCACTGGAAAGTTCTCTTCTGAGTTTCCAGAAACAAAATCGTGAGGGAATGGTAAGCCCAAAACAGACAATATCGTGCTACGGCGGAATCGAGACTGGGATGTGACAGTATAGCTGGCCAAACCCTAAAACCCTAAAACAAAAACTCGATTAGGAAGTAATCTAATTAATTAAGTACAGCTAGATTTGCGGATTTAGGTACCTAACAAAGACTATGCTTTAAGCAGAACAAGTCTAAACTTTTTGTGTCCGTCCATCTGCATGTCGTGGGTGGGGACTTTATGCCCAAAGCATGTTTATCTTACACGAGCTAAGTTTTCTCTTTGCTTTCTGGAGAGTGGTTGCTGTTTGCATTATATTACTGATTAAATGGATTTGGCGATCTGCTTTTTTAGGTTTCCCATTTATTTTCTTAGTGAGAGGCTGAGAGCTTGATGCAGACATCAACCAGTATTTCTACCCGTGAATAGGTTGGGTTGGGGGTGGCGTGGGGGGTCCTGTGGGGGGTCCTGTGGGGGGGGGGGGGGGTATGGGTATGGGATTACTACTAATTTATCCCTGAATTGAGCACGGAGAAGAAGAGTGAATATTATTTTGAAAAACGAGTAAGTTGAGTTTGAATTGTTAATAATAAAATATTCGAAGTTTGTTAAAATAGAGAGTTTTGTTTGAAAAGAGAAGGTTAAATTGAATGGCTAAAATAGTTTTTTGATACTATTCACTTACGAGTTTAACAAAAAATGTAAAACTTCTCTTGGGATGCTCTAACAATTAGTGGTTTAATAAATTATTATCCTCGAACTATAATAAAATAAACTAATTAATTGTCGATGATTGAGTCACATCATAGAAATAACTTATAAAATGTCCTTGTTTTTCTTAACTAAGGACATACTTGTTGTGAAAATCCTAGTTTAGAAATATTTATATATCATCTAATAAAAGAAGTTCGAATTGCCAAGAGGAGAAGAAAGAGAAAGTATTATGCGAATCATTATGGTACTAGCAGGCCCGAATTGGATCGGGAAAAAAGTTGGTAACAAAAGTAGTTGTAACAAAATTTTGAGGTGTTGGCTTAGTGGACATATAAAACTTGTTAGCTGGGGACCTTATTGGAGATGCTTTCCGGTAATTATTTTCTCCTAGGACAAGCAAGTAGGAAGATTAGATTAAGGGTTAGTGTGTGTATATATATATATATATATTTTTTTTTTGAACAATTGATATTATCTATACTAGAAAGAGGGGTGGGCTTAGCCTCACAATGGGCTAGCAACAATGTGGTTGAAATTCGCCTTTGACGAGAATCGAACCTAAGACCTCTCACTTACAAGTAAAGAAGAATAGTACCACTAGACCATAGTACTAAGTGGCTTAGTATGTACTTTTAAAATGATTGAAAGTATTTTTAGAGACAATGTTTTTGGATTTCAAAAGCACTACAAGTGCTTTTCTATGATTTATGCATTTTTACAAAGAATTTGTCCTATAAATATTTTCACCAAAAACACTATGAACTATTTTAAAAGCACTTTCAAATGAGCCCTAAATTTCTTAGCAAAAGAAAAGAAGAAAAAATAGGAAGACTAAAGGCAAGCAACCTAAAATATTAATATGGGAAATAAAGTAGGAAGATAAGTAGGAATTTGTACCTCGCCCACTCCTAGAGAAGGAAAAAAAGAAAAAATAAAGAAGAAAAAAGGACATTATGTAGCTATGAATTGCTTTCAAGGAATTTTCGTGATTCATAAATTCTGTTGAGTGGAAAAGCATCATAGATGAAAGCTATGGGCCCACCACGTTACATTTTTGTGTTGGATAGGATTCCAAATTTCTTCGAAAGCCAAGTAATTTTTTGTGGTCGAATCGAAGGCCAAGTAATTAATCACTTAGAAATTGTGACCAACATACATGAGGATTGGACAAGTCATGGTAACAAATTGAGAGGAGCGTGAGAGAGATAAGATGAGTATGTAGATAAAATCATACAAACCTAATACCATCATGCATGATGGAAAAACAAGAAACTCGTAAAAGGTTGTTCCTCCAATAAACCTACAATAATACTTCAAACATAAAATTAACACACTTAAACGACATGCGCTCCAACAAAGATTTTTCAATGCTACCATTATATGTGAATTTCACGTTAAATAATTTGTTAACGAGTATGTCGATTTTATGTGTCTAAATAACTATATGGGATGAAAAACTTATGTATCAGATGTATAATTCAGAAGTCTTCAAAGCTAGGTTTTGGAATAGCACGTGTTTGACGTGTTTCTTGATTTTTGGTAAAAAATATATAGCAAGACATCTTGGTATGCTCCCCGACATTATAACCTAATACGAAATGCATGTTCATAAGAAAAAAACTCTGATGCATTATGTTCTATGCATTTTTAGTAATTATTTTTCTTACTTTTTCATGTGATCCTAGATTAATTAGTTTGAGGCTTTTTTCAAAATGGTCTTTAAAATTGACATAATTTATAATTTTGATTCCTAAGATTTAAATCGATAGAAATACTCCTTGAAATTATCTGCGGTCAATTATTTTAGTCATTTTATGAGAAATCTCTATTAAATTGAGGGTACTTTTTGTCAAGCCAACTCCTCACCTTGAATTTGTAATTTCTTCAATTTAACGGAAAATTTTCACATAATGACCAAAATGATTTACAATGGATAACCTCAGACACAAATTTTATCGATTTTAAATGTTAAGAACCAAACTGAAGAGTTATGATAATCTAAAAAACCATTTTAGTTAAGCCTTAGTTTTAATTAGATAGGGATAGACAATGAAAACTGCCACTTGTTTATGAATTTAAACTCCTTCCATTTGACGTTCGACGCTTGGTTTTTAGCAGCCGCTTGTTCTTTGTAAATATCTAGCAAAATATACAGTGTTTAGAAACGACAGGCCAGCAAAGCAAGACTTGTGTATTATATACTTTCGTATGGAGAGCTTATTGATATCGTTTGCGAAAGCAAAGTACTCCAATACATAATAGATATCGAAAACAGTATACATGTGATCTATTATTTCACGTGTCATAATAAAAATAGATGATAAGATCAGTATTATAATTTAAGTTTAACAGTAACATCATATGATTGTGTTTTAAATACACGAAAAAATTACTCTCAACGCACACCGACTTACTTTTATTTTCCCTTCTACTATTGCCTATTGGTCTACATTGACTTATTGTCATTTGCTGAATCTCTCAAGTTGTGGTGTTAATTTACTTTAGTTTTATACAAATTAGTTGTTGTTGTGCAAGGCAAGGCATGTGACGGTGCATCAGTTTTTTATCATGCATGACATGATTAGAAGATACTAAACAACATTAGACAGCAGCCTCCTCCCAATAAAACGAAGGGTAGGCGGCAGGCCATGTATTTTGATGATTAATCAAGTCTTTGTACGACGTTGATTATTTATAGAGTTGATATGCAATTCCAACAACCCAATTGAATATTTCTTCGAATCCGGATCCTCGTCGAATTTTTTTTGTGAGGATTTCGAAAATCCGTCAATACTGTATGTTCATCGTATATTGTGCGGTCAGAAATTATTTTAAATTATTTTATTTAAAATTAAATACAAACAGTACTTGACAAAAATTAATCGCACGATGTACGATTCACGGATCCCATGATCCTCAAAAAAAGGATCCAGAGAAGATCCTGTTGGTATTTCTTCAACTAATTGGACTTGTGCAAATATAATTTTCCAAGGAAGAAATGCTGGAAACCCTGAAAGGATCAAACAAGAGAAAGGAGGAAAAGTAGGCCCTCCAATATTGCAAGGAGGCAGATTGTCTGCCCTCCTCCGTGCCATTCACATTCCCTCCTATTTGTGCAGTCACAGTTAAACCATGTCAACATTTTATATTCCTATTGTTTTTTGTCTTATTATCTCTATTAAAAAATCAATATAAAATATTGATATGACTTAACCGTGACCGCACAAATAGAAATTGATGGGAAGAACACGGTAAGAGGAGGGCAAACAATCTGCCTCCATATAGCAAACCACGACTAAAATGGATAGTAAGATTAATTAATTGTACTAATAAAATAATAATAACATGGATCAGTGAGAGGGAGAGAGAGAGCCAGGGCTTAAGCTGGTACGTACGTCCGCACTGTTGAGTTGTTGTTGTATAAAACACATAGTAATTGGATCAATATTGTCTTTTAACACTCATTTTACTCTATGTACAACCAAAAAGACATGAAAATAATTGAAAGTTTAACTACTTATTAAATACTAAGATTTTTGTGTTCCTAAACTGCCAACAGGATCTGTCCAGATTTTTTTGGTGAGGATCACAGGAATTCATAAATTATGTTCGTTCATCGTACATTTTACGGTCAGTTTTTGTCAGGTATTGTTTATATTTAATTTTAAATTAAAAAAATTTAAAATGATTTATAACCGCACGATGTACGATGAATGGATATGATTCACAGACCTCCGAAATACTCACAAAGAGGATCCGGCAAGAATCTGGATTCCCTAAACTGAACTTGCGCAAATATATCTAATTATTTAAGTTACAAATTCGTTTCTAAATAATTTTCTATGCCTGCTCAGATATTTTTGTTTGGAACTACTTAATACTATGGTCTATACGTATTCTTTTTCATTTATAAGTAAGTGCTCTTGAGTTTGATTCTTGTCAAAATAAATGTGTTAACTCATTGTGAGACTTACTTTACTCTTTCTTGTTAGATAATATTGTTTGATATAAAAAATGTGTGCTATCCACACTGTCCTATTTACTTCATACACAATTTTTTAATTTACGGTCGTCCCATCGATTAAATTTAAATAAAATCAAAAAATAGACATTAATAATAAATGTGTGAGAGGTAAAATAGAGTGCGAATCTAAAAGAAAATCTTCTCGTATTCATAGGCGGCATAATACTGTGCGCACTAGGATCTGATGAGTCTTTCATGGGCACGATCGGCACACGCACCCAACTCCAAATTCGTCCTCGCGAAACGTGAAAATCACGACATAAATCATGTAGTGTGGGGTCAGATTAGACCTCGTGCCCCTGCATCATGTGATTGCTCTTAAGACCCCTCTGCGGCCGACGCATCACTCCCTTCTGGATCTCCCATCTTCTACAATTATTAAGAATATAAAAGCAAATAATAAAAATCTGGCGCCAAAAGCAAGTAAATAACAAAAATAGTCATTCAGTACTACGGTCTGGTGGAATTCTTCTTCTTTTAAATTTTTGAAAGTAAGAGGTTTTATGTTCGAATGTAATAGATGAAGAATTTGATACCAAATTAGGCTTCCTATTATGTGACTTAGCCAAACTCACTATTCCCTTAATATAAAAATATCGATGTACTTAAAAGAAAAATCTATACTATTTATTATTAAGAGAATAGCCCTTGTCAAATTTTTTTCCCCCGTTTTTTCCAATTTGACTCTCATTTTTTAATACATAATATTGATATGAGAAGGGTAAAATAGTAATTTTGTACCTTTTAACAAAATGATAATCATATTCTTATTTTTTCTATTCTACCCTCTTTTTTTATACTTTTTTTTTAAAATTTTATCCTCATTTTTATACGTAATATTTACATAAGAAGGATAAAACAGTAATTATATAATATTAAAAAAATAATAATAATAATGGAAAGTGCGGTCACGTGGAAACGTGGAGGCAGACGTCCCAACGCCAAGTTGGCAAACAAAAAGCAAGAAACAAAGATAAAATGTATTAAACGAGGAGCGGCTAAATAAACAGGGCTGGCCGCTGGCCTACGCACGTACGTTTACACTCGGACGTGTCACGCAACCAACGGCGGGCTGCTCGTACTATGTAATTTCGCCGATCTCTTCAATGAAAGCCGTACTCATTTTTTTCGCCATTTTATCGTGTATTAGAATCAGGTTATTTTACGTGTGAAGTTTAACGAATACGGATTCACAGATATTTACAGTATTCTGTTATTAGTGTGTTAAAAATAAATCGCACATTAATAAAAAGAGTGATATCACGTTGCTTATAAGTAAGTAGAGCTACTCTTTCTGTTACCCGCTAACTTTACAATGAAATCTCAATTTTCTCCTAGTCTCTAAGGTTGTCTTCGTCGACGTGGTTGTTTGATTCAAGAAATTTCTAAGACGCTCCAAGTTGAATTATGCCACCTTAATTAATTAATGAGTGGTGTTATTTGTTGACTATTTTGTCCGAGAAGATGGATTCTTATTTATTTGGCAAGAAATTTACAGATATTGAAATATATTCTTATCCGAAACAATATTTTGTTCAATTATTTCGTCGGCATGATCCATGACTTATTGTTTTTTTAGTGTAACACATAACTTATTCACATTCGTTGTCTATTATGAGTGGGCATATATGTTAGCCTTGTAATATAAGATACCTTTTTTTTTTTTTTTAAATGAATGACAATTTTTTTTTCTTTTCAAAATGATGGGTATGAGTAGGAGATGTATTTTTTTTAGAAATGAATCCTAATATATAGAAAGTTTGTAAAACTTCTTTTATGTAGATAGTAATTATGCGTGGTTTTGGTGGCTGAATCAGAATTTTAAATGTTAAGCATTTGATTTGAATTAGTGATGTCTAAATCAAGAATTTTCTATTCATTATCAAAGCGTTGTTTAGACGACTCAATGTTTAACATCTACTCATAAGCAAAACCTAATTTTAACGTTTATTTGAACCTTATAATTTTCCAGAATCACTAATATATGATGTATCTATTTAACGTTTTTTAGTGTATCTACTTATAATTTTCCAAATAGCCTTCCCCATGAATTTTTAAAAAAAAAAATACAAAAATAGTTCATTATTTTCAAAGTATATTTTAATAAAAAGACGAATTTTTAAAATTAAACAAAATTAAACAAAAAAGAGTCAATTGTTATACGCGTCGACGTGCCGGAAGCAACTAATATATAGATAGCGTTCCTTGGCGTTTACTAGTCTACTACCAGACCACGGCCCTTACGTTAATTCATTTGTTTTGGTGCCCGTCAACATCATCACTCACACAATCAACCACCCAATAAAGCTCTTCCAGAAATTCCTAATCAAATTATGAATTACCTACAACTTTCCCTCGCACACCACCAAAGCCCCTTTCTACAAAAGGTCAGCCTCATCTTATCCCACCCCCGGTGACCCAATCCAATCCCATCGATTCATTTCTATAACACCCAACCTACTTTTCCAAAAAGCACCCTCGCACTTGCCCATAATTTCATTCTCATTCTCTCGCCTATCGTCAAACAATCGAAAGCAACTCCTATGGCATCTTCATACTACTATTATAACGTTTTGTTTTAAGGAAAATGATCAATTTCCGGATCTCTGTTCCACCTAATCATTCTTATCAAATAATCTGGACCATTTAAATTTGATTCAACGGTTAAAGTTATTATAATTTTTAAAGTTAACATGTGTTTATAGCTATTTGATCAAATTTCAAGGATCCAAATTGTTTACTGAAAATAATTAGGTGAAAGGGAATCGAAGAATATCTTTTTCCTTGTTTTTTTGTTTTAATAACATCAGGCAGTGCTTCTACACAACTAAAAGTAAAATAATATCACTAATAATATAAGGCTCCGTTTGAGCACTCAAAAAACTTTCAATATGATTAATTAACATCTTGAGGTTTTTTTTTTTTTTTTTTTTCTGGTTGACAATGGGGTAAAAACTTGAAAGAGAGAAAGATTACGTAAATATTACAAGGCCACCTCAAATAAAATAATCATAAATTAACAATAAAAGCATGTGTGAAAAGGAGAATACTTGGGTACTCAATGGAGAGTACCCAATATACTGATTTTAACACGTGGAACAATTAAATAATGACACATGTCCATTTAACATATAACCAATCAGCATTTTTTCTTCTAGCCAAACATGTGTTATTCTGCTATCCAAACACATGTTTTCTTCCTCAGCGAAACACAACCCAGCCGTCCATCCACCATCTTTTCCCACCACCACCAACCAGAGTCGCCCAATCCACCATCCTTTAAACACACTGATCCATCTCCTTCCTTCCTCCCTTGATTTGGTGCTGCCATGGCAAATCTACCATGGCTGCCGTCAGACCCACCCCCGTCCCCTCTCCACCCAATCGCCTCCCTCATTACCAACGTGTTTCCTCTTCAATCCCTCTCTTCTCCGGCGAGCCATTACCAATATTTCTCTTTTTCGTCGACCCCAGCCAACCCTACTCTCTCATGCTCTTCAACGGCGACGTTGGGTTCGAATGTGAACAGTCACGGCAGAGTGTGGGTGCTTCATGACGTTTTGTTACACGAATAGTAGGTATATTTAATTTGTTTTAAAATAACTTGTGTCATGATATTATTGGCCAACTAAAAGAGTCAGTAAATTGGATACTCTCAATTGAGGACTCAAGTATTGTCCGTGTGAAAAAGCCTATATACATAACATAATATTATAAGGGAATTTTTTTGTATTGTAATATGAACTTGTACAACTTTTTTAATTTCTTATATAAAATTAAAATTTTTAGTAGTTTGTCGTATTAATTTTTTGAAATTATCAATTTGTCATTTCATCTTAACTTTGTTAAGTTTTTCATTCAAAATAAGTCGCATATGACTTGTGTTCAAGGTTATTTATGTCATTTAAGATCTTTTTACAAGTTATTTACTTTTCTTTAGTAAAATCCTAAAATTTTGTATTTGTGAGTATTCATGCAGATTGTTGTGTTCGAGCAGCATATACGCATCTACAACTCTATTTCTGCCACCAAACCTCAACTCGTTTCTCATATTACATAACCCTATATAAAATTTGATGTCATGACATACTAAACTAAACACCCTAGAAGTGTTTTGATCGAATACAACTTAATAGAAGGAAGTGAGGTGTTAAAATGACAAAAATAACCCTAACACAAGTCATATGGGAGATACATGACTTATTTTGGATAGAAGACTTAATGGAGTTAGGGTGAGATGACAAATTGCTTAAAATTTTAGTTTATATAACAAATTGAAAAATGGGTACAAGTTCCCATATTATAATTAACATGGAACAATGCCACCCGTGTGGTAGAAATTGGTAGAGGATTATCTCTGGATCCACTTTGTGGGGATCCTAGAGATTCTCACATTCTAGCTGTTCATCGTAAATTGTGTGATCAATTTTTGTTAAATACCATTTGTGTTTGATTTTAAATAAAAAAAGTCAAATAATTTATGACTGTATAATACACGATGAATGATTAAAATATAAAAATCTTAGCACAAAGTTGATTTGGATGGGATCCAATTGCATAAAAAATCCTGCTAAACAATAAAACAACCACAGCGGAACCAATCAAAAGCACAAATTTCACCAAAAAAAACATCAATCAAACCACGATCTTTCAGTCAGCTGAGTCGAGCCAATGTCATCAATTTATCATCTCACTTTAACTCTGTTAGGTTTTTCATCCAAAATAAGTCGCACATGACTTGTGTTCAAGGTTATTTCTATCATTTTGAGATCTTTTTACAAGTTATTTACTTTTCTTTAGTGAAATCCTTAAATTTTGTGTTTGTGGGTATTCATTGTGTTCGAGCAGCATATATGCATCTACAACTCAATTTCTGCATCAGACCTCAACTCGTTTCTCATATTACATAGCTCCATATAAAATTTGATGTCATGAGATACTATTTGTATTTAATTTTAAATAAAAAATTAAATAATTTATAACCGTATAATACACGATAAATGATTAAAATGTAGAGAACATACCACTGGATCTGGATGGGATCCAATTGCGTAAACATCATGCTAAACAATAAAACAACCACAGCGGAACCAATCAAAAGCACAAATTTCACCAAAAAAAAATCAATCAAACCAAAATCTTTCAGTCAGCTGAGTCGAGCCGTATGTTTAGCGGGACCCACAACTGACCGGACTCCAACCCGGAATTCAATTGAGTTAATAGAAAACAAATCCGGAAAAAAGGAACCAACCAAAAAAGAAAAGCAAACAAATAAAAATGTAAAAAACAGAGGCAAGGCGTCCGTGATGGCCTAAGTATTCGAACCCACGCGCTCCTGCGTCACATCACCACACACACACTCCCTTTCTCTCTCTACTTTCTCTCTCTACATTGTCTCCCTATATAATCCTTCTCTCCTCCGCTTGCCACCACCACCGCATCCACACGCTTCATCTGAAAAATTCTCTCTCTTGCGGTAGGCATTATTTCATACATGGAGGACCACACCCCAACTAACAAGAAGCGGGTCCGAGACAACTCGGACGACTCGGTTCACGACTCGGCCGAGGTGAAGCGACTCAGGGAAGACCTACTGGGTTTCCTTGACGACTCGGACGCCGATCCCACGACTCAGGACCTCGACTCGGTCATGAAAAGCTTCGAGGAAGAGATAGCAGCCGCAACCACTTCTTGCCAGTCGTCGCCGCGTCCGGCATCGGAGACTCTGCTGGCTCCGGTGCCGGTGGTTGATCTGACGTCGGAATCTGGCGAGTCCAAACCCGACCTTGGCTACCTTCTAGAAGCTTCGGACGACGAGCTGGGCCTGCCCCCGCCGGAGAACTTCAAAGAGGAGGCGGCGAAAGGCGGGGAGAGCGAGTTGGTCCGAGTTCCGTCCGACTCGTCCGTAGCCGACGAGTTATGGCAGTTCGACGATCCCCCTCCGAGTACGCTTGACGGGCTGTTCGGAAACGACGATGTGTATTTTGACTCGGCTGATTACGGCGAGTTTTCGTGGCGTTTCGAAACACTGCCGGCGCAGTAGAGCGAAAAGAAACGGCGTCGGTTGGACGGAATATGATGCCGGACCGATCTGTAAATTTGTCCCTTTTTTCTAATTTTTTTGAAAAGGAATCGTGAAAAGAATATATGTAGGACCGTTACAGTAGGACTTTAGACTGATATGGAAGGAAGATCAGAAAAGTAGCAAAGAAATTCGTTGGCGCCAAAAGAAAAATAAAAAAGCAAAATGATTGGTTCGCTTATTTAATGGCGGTCATTTTAATTTCGAACCCCCTTTCGAGGGAATCTGCTCTTGTAAAAAGCATTAAGCAAGATTTCTAGATCGATACTCTGTTTGTTTGAAACAAACGATATTATATTAGTTAATTTAAGGATATGAAGATAGCTTAATTTCGTAATGAATTCGTAATAATGTAATTTAAATTTTTTTTTAACGAAAATCGACTTTAAAATATCTTATTTATAAATAAAAAGAAGTATTATAAATTTTCATAATCAAAATTATTAAAGCGGAGATTCGAACCTGAAACGGGAATTTGAGAAGGACGGTAAAGAGAGAACAAGTTTTGTGTGAAAGATTTAAAAAGCTAGTTATTGATCCTAAATGGTTAACAAGTATGACTTTTCTTTTATTATTCTTTAAGAGTAATATTACGCAGATTAATTTTTTTGACTACATTTGTAAATCATGCAAATCGTCTGCATGATAATTTATTTGGGATGCTATAACTTTTCACTTTGAGCTGCTTAGTACTACAGCTAAATTGTATTTATTTCGTGAATAACGAATTCTAAACTTACAAAATTATAATATAAATCTCACTTTAAATAGATTTCAAAGATAAGAACTTGTTATATATTTAAGTCAATACTACGGTTAAATTGCGATGAATATATTTTTCCAAGGCAGGTCGGTATGGAAGATTCAAAGGAAAACTAATGAAAATAGTTTCAAAACTATTGAGTTTTAACGATAAAGACAAAATAAATGGTAAAATAAATAATATCATGATTGACTTTTTATTATAAAAATATGGTTTTTCGTTAAAGTGAATAATAACAGAAGTTTTTCGTAAGATTCAATGAGATGATGTAACATGATTCTCAACTTCTTTTTTGAACGATGTCATGAAAATTGTGTGAGGCATATTCAGAGTAGATTATTTTTCAAGAGTTAAGTATCAAAGAAACCCATCCAATTTAATTTGGGTTAAAAGCAACAGCCCAAACTCTCTCTGAGCTCTGAAATTGCAATCTAAGGCGAACCCTAGCCGCCGGCCCTAGCCTTTGGCTTGGGTGCCGGTGGCAACCCCTCCCATCATTCTCTCTTCGCTTTTTTCAGTTTTCTTTTCAGATCTGTTTCGGTTTTGGGAGCTTGGTCTCCTTCCTTCTCTAAGCTTGTCTCAGTTCCAGGCTTCATGCCCTTTCTTGGGTGTCCTTCGTTCTTTCTACACCCTCCCTCTTTTTCGGCCGTCCCTTTCCAAACCCTGAACTTGTTCTCCCCCCACCTTTCCTCTCTACCTCATCTCCTTATACTCCACCCGCACCCCTTTTTGGGCTCAGACCTGTGTCCGCCGCATCGAAAATGGTTGCCAGATCCATCTCCCTTGCTCACTTCCCTCCCCCAACCGGCATGCCGGCATCCCCTCGAGGCCAAGTGTTCTGCGGTTCCGACCAAAGTAAGGGTATTTTACATACCCCCTTAGCCTCACCTTCTATCCATGTGTTCCCATGTTTGTTTATATTTGCAGGGATGTGTGATGGTGTATCGGATCTGGTAACCATTTCTCAGTTTGGCGTCTCCAGTGTCGACTTTTGGTTGTGGTGTTCTGTTAGTTTCGGGTTTGTAAGTTTTCTGTTACGATGTCTTGGTCGAATTGACCTCTCGGTTGCTTTCTCTAGTATTGCTGCTCTGGTGGCTACTGGCAAGACGTTCGTAATACCGGCAGCAGTGGCGGTCTGCTTTTGGAAGTTAGGGATTAGGGTTTCAATTTTCGTTAGTTGCTTTTTGGGCTAGGCTTTATGTATATGATTGCCCCCAATTTGCTTTGGGTTATTTTTCCTTTCCGTTTGGATTGGCCTGTAACCTTTTTTACTTAATGAATGTTCCTTTCTGTCCAAAAAAAAAAAAAAGTATCAAAGAATAGAAAATCATTTAGTTATTCATTTAAACAAAAACAATCGACAATTTTGTCAGCAATGAATATTTTTTATGTTGTGCTGTCCATTATTTGATATATATGAGTGATTAAATAATCTTTCTTACCCAAAAAGACCGAATAATCTTAATTTACTTATACTTACTTATGCATTAAATTTTTTTACACCGCGTATTAAAAAATGTATGATAATGATTGTGACATCTATGTATAAAGCCAATGGAAAAGATGAATAGTAATTTTGATGTCACAATTCTTCAACAAAATGATTTGGACAAAAATTCCCCCAAGACAAAAAACTTCAAAGACATATCAAAATAATGCATCAAATAGGGTAGGGCATTTTCATTATTTTAACAGTATTTTTTAATAATTAATTTTTTTTTGTGCTTAAAAAAAAATAGTGTCTCACAATAGGATAATAATAATCTGATTCAATTTCTCTATTTTTAAACATGTTCAAAACATTTTAAGAGGCGTGTAATGCCGGTTATAAAAAAAGGTCTTTGCATATAATAATGTAAATAAATTAGTTGTCAAATGATTTTTTTTAACAAATGATATTATCTACAATAAGGGGGAGGAGTGGATTTAGCCTTATAATGGGCTCGCAATAATGTGATTCAATCAGTTGTTTATTATATATTATTTTATCTATTTTTCAACACCGTTCAAAACCTTTAAGAGTCGTGTAACGTTGGTTATAAAAAAAGTATTTTGCAACGCGGATAATAATGTAATTAAATTAGTTGTCAAATGATTTTTTTTTAAATAAACGATATTATCTACACTAAAGGAGATAAGGGTGGGCTTAGTCTCGCAATGGGCTAACAATAATGTTATTCAATCAATTATTTATTAAATATTATTTTCTCTATTCTTAATGCAAATACTATAGAAACCGATTTTATTATGTGAATTCAGTTGCTTTAATTGGTTTATGAGGGCTTTCTTTTAGCATAATCTAAAATTATTTATTCAAATATTTGACTTTCCTTTTGTCAATTTACGCTAAATACATTTAAAACATGTAAGTCGTGCGTAGCACACGGTGATTCAAAAAATGCCTTATGCACCCGCGTGAGCACGTGCATGAAGCCTAGTGTATTGTAAATTGTTTAATTGAAATGGTGAAGGTGCACTCAAGCGCAGGACCCAAGCATTTTTTATGTGTAAAAAAAAACCTTGCATGGACTTTTAAGCAAGTTTTGCTATTTTCCTTATGAGTAATTGGTTTATGGTAGAACTTCAACTTTATTCAGTGACAATAACATTCAAATACTAAACATAAAAAATAAGTAATCTAATGAACAAAAAAAATAAGATTTCGATTAAAAAGTGGAAAACAAGTAGAAGGGGTGTATGCATTCCTTCAGCCTCCGCTACATTTGGGAAAATTCGTTATATGCGACATTTTGTCAATGCAGTTTAAACTCCTTGTATTTGGGCGTACATGACAATGACTGCACTAAAATCACTGATATATAGGCAACACACTCTCCTCTTATTCCTCTCGTCTTGTTTTCTCTCATTATTTTCTCCATATTTCACGACTTTATTAAATATTGTAAATGACGATATATGTAACGTTGCAATAAATATAACTGATAATGGGAAAAAAAGTACATAGACAACTCAAAATAATACAATAGCGGACTCGTCATGAGGCCTTTTAAAACATGTGATTACTAAATTTGTTCAAGGAGGAACGTGATTAAGGTACTAAAACATCAAATTAAGGTTGCTAAAACATTAAATGAGTTGGCAAATGATTAAAATACCCTGCGAGGGCCACATCGGCGGTGATATGATATAGGACGATCAAACGGTGATCTGAAGTTCCATTTGCAACAGCCATAAAGATTAACACAATCAAACACAAAAATCTAGCTGGCTATTTTCACCAGTCACTCAAAACAGACAATGTGCCCTCTTTACGATTTCTAACTCTACGCGCCCATCTCAACCGCTCACGTGCAATCCAACGTACATTCGGCTGCACGCGTTTCACATTCTCCCTTCAGCGCGTTTGCATTAGCACCCGGGGCCCCAGTATATAAACCAGAAATTTGGGAATTTTCTCAAACTTTTTCCTGCTTCTGCTTCACTTTACTTGCGCATTCGGCTTCTTTCTCTGAAACCCTTTACAGATCACAGGCTCCGATACTGTAAGGACGGCGGCGATTCCGTCGAGAAGAAGATGAAGATCTTCGTCAAGACTCTCAAGGGCTCCCACTTCGACGTCGAAGTGAAGCCTGAGGACACGGTTAGCCTCAAACTTTCTGATTCAATTTAGTTTTTCAATTTTAAATTTCGTGTTAATTTCTTAATTTGCATGAACTAATGCGCAATTATGATCGTAATCGGAGTGCTTTCTAGGGTTTTTGTTACTAATATCCGTTTGTTTCGTTATTTGGTAAGGGATTAGTGTGTAAGCATTAAGAGATTATTTTTCTGTATTTGCTTGTGTGAGTTGATTGGAATTAGATTTTTGATTAGGTTATCGTGCAATTGAAATCTTTGAATTTACGTTTCCCTTATTAAATTAATCTTTCCTTTTTTTTCTTTTTTTTTTGTTTCTTTCAATTTTATCATCGTTGTTTTTTGAAATTTATGAATTCTGCGATATGGGAGACTTTGGGATAGCATTCAGCTTTCTAAATGTAAGAAATGTAGTTTGGTGGAGTTGTAAATTGTAATTTTACTTTGCGTCCTGCTACGCAGTAATCGCTGACGAGTGACGACTTGATCGAAGATACCATAATCGTGACTAACTGCTATTATTTCTAGGTTGCTGATGTGAAGAAACATATAGAAGCTTGCAAGGGTTCAGATGTATACCCTGCTCCACAACAGATGCTAATTCATCAAGGAAAAGTGCTTAAAGATGACACAACATTGGACGAAAATAAAGTTGCGGAAAATAGCTTTGTTGTGATAATGTTGACTAAGGTAATGTTTCATTTTCTATTCAGCAATTTAAAGTGCGTCGTGTCCTTCAAATAAATATGGTCCTAAAATACCTTTTCGAATAAAAATTTCCTGAAATGTGTAGGAAACATGTCGGTTTGCGACAGGGTGTGTTATATGTAACGTGTATTTTTGGACTGTGTCAAAACATAGTTTTAGCATCAGGAAATAGGGATCAAACCAAGCATATGGGTGTTAAAATAAGAATTTAAACCGGCCCTGTTGAGACCGTATTCAATTGAATTATTCAGTTAGTAGTGACGGTGAGCTCTGAAAGTAAAATAAATGAAGCAGTGACAGAACTTATCTTTGTATTATAGCTGATGTCTTGGTAAAGAAGCATTCATGAAGAGGTATTGTGTATAATGGCAGTCAATAGTTTTGAAATTGCTGTTTTGTGATGATGTCGTATTCTTGTCTTGTGATTGCCCTGTTTCTTTCACGTTTAATTTGTGCGAACTCTAGTAATACAAATTTGTGTACTTGAAGTTGATGATGTCATCGTGAATACCCTGGTTCTTTCACATCTGATTTATGCTAACTATTTGTCTGGTTGAAATTCCTTCTCCCACCAGCTCAGACGTTAAGGCTCTATAATGTTGCTTGATCTTATTTCCGTTGTCTGTTTAGAATCTGACTAGCTTCCTACAAAAAAAGAAAAGAAAAAGTTTAATGGTGACAAGTTGTTGTTATGCTCAACTCCTGTTTACTAGTTGTTGACTTTGTATACTTAAAAATGGTAGAGTAAGAGCCCACCCGGTGAAGGTTCAGGTGCATCAACTGCAGCTACAACTAAGGTAAGAGTTTCATCCTCTTGTCATTGTTTTCATTGGTTTATACCTAAGACACGGTTAAACTTGGATGACTTGTTTTGATATTAAAAAGTTGAAAGCCTCAAATTGATGTTCTATTGTAAATTTTATCTCCTTCGTGCTTTTCTTCAGGAGAAGATATTGTACCTAATGCTTGCTTTAAAATCTGTGCAGGCACCACAGCCAAGTGCACATACTGGTCCTCCAACTGTGACATTCACAGCAAGTCCAGCTCCAGCAGCAGCCTCAACACTGTGAGTCTGAGATCTTTCATGCCATTATTTTTTATGTGTGTTAGGTGTAGCAACAGCATGTTGTTCATCTTTCTTTATACATGTTCTGTTTGTAATTATATTATTTTCTCAGGCCCGCATCTGTTGCCATGCCTGCTCCTGTTGCTTCGGCTACCACGGAGTGAGTATTATTATTCCTTCTGGTGATGCCTTCAGTTCGAAATTTGGAGCTCCTGTATTTCATATTCATGTATTTAGTATTACCTCTGTTTGCTTCTCCCCCACCCCTTCCTCATTGGCTTTGCATATAATTTTCTTGTCTAAAATAGTTCAGTGTAATTGTTGAAGCAGTTCACAAGCTGATTCTTACGGCCAAGCAGCATCTGATCTGGTAGCTGGAACTAACTTGGAGGGAACAATTCAGCAAATTCTAGATATGGGTGGAGGGACATGGGACAGGGATACTGTTGTACGTGCTCTTCGTGCTGCATTCAACAACCCAGCAAGAGCTATTGACTATCTTTATTCTGTAAGTCAAGATATTGTAATGACAAATTTACAAGTTGATCTACCCTCTTTTAGTTATATACCTTCCAGTTATATCCTAAGTTTTCAACAAGGGTAACAAGGTTGAGTAGCATTATTGAAAAAAAAAAGTTGATAGGAGTAGTGATTTTCAGAACCAAAATCAGCAGTTATCCCTTCTCTTGGATTATTGGTGTCTTTTCCTTTTGATGTCAATTTCGTATTTCTTGAAGGGTATCCCTGAGCAACCTGAAGCTCCACCTGCAGTCCGTATTCCTGTCGGTGGGCAAGTCACAAACCCTCCACCACAACCTCCACAGTCAGCACAACCAGCATCTGCTCCTCCAAGCAGACCTAATGCCAATCCTTTAAACCTTTTTCCACAGGTACTTATTATGCAAATCTCGAATAAATTATGGTAGGGAATTCTTTTTAGTAAACTTGAATTTTGTCGAAGCAGGGCCTTCCGAATGTGGGTGCTGGTGCTGGTGCTGGTGCTGCAGGCAATCTTGATTTTCTACGCGACAACCAACAGGTCATTTCTATCTCCCTCTCTTCTTCTCTCTGCCTATATGTTTGCTTGTGCACGTGTGCACATCTGTGTACGCAGCCATGCTTGAACATTGTCGGTTTCCTATCTAAAAAATATTATAAAAGAAAATTGTTCTTTTAACTTTCTATTTGGTGTTATTTTTTTCAGTTCCAAGCATTGCGATCTATGGTGCAGGCTAATCCACAAATATTGCAGGTTCTTTCGCACCCAAATGGGATTTAATTACTGTCTTCTTTTGGCCCTCATTATGTTACTCTTGTCACAGCCTATGCTTCAAGAGTTGGGGAAACAAAACCCTAATCTAGTGAGGCTAATTGGTGAGCATCAGGCTGACTTCCTTCGCCTGATTAATGAACCTGCTGAAGGTGGAGAAGGGTAAGGAGCTTATTATCTTACCTTTGATTTAGTATTTTAGTCTTTAGGGGTCTCTTGTTGGTTGCACATCTGTTAAACGTTCGTATGTTTATGGTGTGCACTGTTCAATTTGTTTCAGGAACGCACTGGGGGATGCAGCAGTGCCACAGGCAATAGCTATCACTCCTGAGGAGCGTGAAGCTATAGAACGTGTAAGTTGTTCCTTTTTTTGGTTCCTCGAATTAAAACACATGCAATGCATAGGAATGTAGTTATATAGTTAGGTTAAATAACAAGTTTCCTTCGAGAACACAATTTTCCTTCTCGTTGACGATTTCTTTTTCCTCACCCCCAGCTTGAAGCAATGGGGTTCGCTCGAGCAATTGTATTGCAGGTGTTCTTTGCCTGCAACAAGAACGAAGAATTGACCGCCAACTACCTCTTAGACCACATGCATGAATTTGAGGACTAAAATCTATGGAATATCACCGGTCGTCGAACCCGTCAGCTAAAAAATGAAAAAGATTATAAGAACCCCTCGTCTGGCCTTAGTTCCATTGCATTTTCTTTCTTCACATTAACCCTTAGTTTGGAGTTCGGATTATGCGGATTATCTGTAGCGTACAAGAAATGGCAAGTTATAACTTTCTTCACAGATCCTCTCTCTTCGTTTCTTCTCTCTTCCCAGTTTCTTGTTTCACAAGTATATATTGTTAACTATTTGTATATAAAATTAAAATTATAAAGTTCAGTAAGACAAGATTTTTTTTGGTAGGTTAGTCTGATCACGTGATTAGTTAGGCCTCTCACAGAGAGCGGGATTCGTGCATTCTATATTGTAGTTTCATGTGATCAAATGCTAACCAAGTACAAGAATACCTCTTGTAAGAGTGGCTTGATCAGTCACGTGGTTAGGCGTTCTTACTGAAGTTTATTTTACCGTTCCAATGTATTTCTTCACATGCTGTTGCGACATATCTGATTAAAAATGGACGACGACATCACATCTATGAAATAACCGTCCCGAATATAAACTCGTGTCCCATCCTCTCCTTTTCGTACAAGCCCTTCTAGAATTGCGAACGAGACAAGTTGGGAAAACTGTACATTAGAAAACACGTCGGTGTCCATGCATGCATGCCTACCTTCTGTTGTCGTGGTTTCGGTAGTTGTCAAAACCTCTGTACTCCATCAAATTTTGACCTAGTTTTATAGGCCACAATTTGCCTTCCCCACCCAACAAAACAAGACCATCCCAAAAATATATATAGTGATTACTAAAAATATCATCAGTATTACAGCACACATTTGTGGCCACACGTAAATGAAACAGTAAGCGTAACTAAGCTGACAAGTTACTCTGCTAGCTCGATCCTTTCCTTCATATCATATTGCCTATAAATAATGGAGCTTCGTTGGTCACTTAGACTTAAAACAGTAAACGAGAGACACCAAAAACAAGATGGTGGAGATGGAGGAGAAAGGCAGTCATGCTACAAGGAAAAAGGGAGGCTTGCTCACTATGCCCTTCATCTTTGGTAAGAGCTAATAAAATCTAGTGGTTTCAAATTTTCTGAGGCAGACCTGAGTCTAGTCAAGTTAGTTAATTAGAGCAGTGTGCTTATCTTTCTGCACCAAAATTTGAAGTTTCTTTCCATAATTTTGATGAAATTAGCATAAATTATCCTATCATTGTCACCTCTTATATCTCTTTGTTTATTTAGTTTTTTTTTTTTTTGGGATTTAATTAATTATGATAGTAATCAGTGTATTGTTGTTGTGGGCTTTGTGTGTGTGTAGCTAATGAGTTTTGTGAGAAGTTGGCTGTGGTGGGCGTCGAAGCAAATATGATTACCTATTTGACAACGCAGCTTCATATGCCCTTGACAAAAGCAGCCAACACCCTCACCACCATTAGTGGCACTGCAAGCTTGACCCCCTTGCTTGGCGCCTTCGTTGCTGATGCTTACGTTGGCCGCTTCTGGACTATCACCATTGCCTCCATTATATATCAAATTGTATTTTTTTCTCTCTCTACTAATACATATTATGCCCACCCAATATCAATTTTATTAGTTAATTAATTAAATACTAATTCAGTTTTCTATTTGTACAATTATTCAATGAACCAGGGAATGATTGGCCTAACAGTATCAGCAGCACTTCCACAACTGAGACCTCCCCCATGCAACCACGATCGAGTGTGCGAAGAAGCCGATGGGGGGCAGCTAGCATTTATGTATGTCTCCCTCTTACTAGGTGCACTCGGGTCGGGCGGAATCCGACCCTGCGTCGTGTCATTCGGGGCGGAACAGTTCGACGAGAATGACGAAAAACAAACCACCAAGACGTGGAACTACTTCAACTGGTACTACTTTGTGATGGGGGCATCAGTACTAGTGGCTATCACGGTGCTTGTGTATATTCAAGACAACGTTGGATGGGGTTTAGGGCTTGGAATTCCAGCTATAGCCATGTTTCTCTCAGTTATTGTGTTTGTGATTGGGTTCCCGCTTTACCGGAACATGGAGCCGGCGGGGAGTCCGTTTACCAGGTTGATACAAGTGGCAGTGGCTGCCTACAAGAAGAGAAAGCTGTCTATGGTGTCTGATCCTATAATGTTGTATCAGAATGATGAACTTGACGGTCCTATTTCTATGGGTGGAAAACTTCTTCACACTAAGCATATGAAGTACCTCTCTCTCTCTCTCTCTCTCTCTCTCTCTCAAGTTGCATATTTATTGTGACTCTAAACGACTTATTAAGTTGATTTTTGTCAAAATGTGTGGTCCTAACTCACCATCTAACAACATGAATTTGATAATATTATATATATATAAGAGTACTCTTTTTATGGTAGGCATCGCGTTTTACGGTAGAAAAATGTGATAATCATCATAAGAATTATGTATTCACAATATATATCCTCTTATATATTTCATTGTTTCCTTTTTTTTTGCTATATAGTATAAAGGTCTTATACGATAAATACATAGTTCTTACGAAAGCCCTTATCACATTTTCACTACAATAAAGTAGGATTCCTGCTAAGAAAAGTCTCGATCATACACATATACGTATAACCCAATTGGTAAGTTTATAAGATAAACATAATTACCCAATTGGTTAGTAGTAGTATAGGGCACAATTTTTATAACCTACCTACTAGAAAGAAAAAAAGGTCAGCTCTCTCTCAAACCTGCTTTTTAACCATGTTTAACATGGAGATGACCAGTTTAGCTGCTAGTATCATCGTCAAATTATCACGATTGTCGTTAGGTGGAAACATGTTGCAGATAATGACTATAGATCATTTGTCCATGCACTTTTCATGTTTTGGTTAGGTGGAACCACATTCCCTTGATCTTTCATGGATGAGCAGCACCACATATATACTTGTGTTTCTATCATTGCTAAGTAACAGAAATCTCACGTCCTCTACTCCATTATCAGAGAGTCAGAGTCATCCCAACCTCCCCAATCCACAGCAACCCAAAAAAATATATAGAAAGGAAGAACATAAAACCTAGTCACCTTACCCTAAACCCTAACGTGATTATGTATGAATAATGCAGATTTCTTGACAAGGCAGCGATCATGATGGAGGAAGACAATCTCAAGGCACCAAACCTATGGAGGACCAGCACCGTTCATCGCGTCGAAGAACTGAAATGCGTGATGAGAATGGGACCTATATGGGGTTCAGGAATACTCCTCATCACAGCCTATGCGCAACAAGGCACATTCTCACTCCAACAAGCCAAAACCATGGACAGGCACCTCACAAAGTCCTTTGAAATCCCTGCAGGCTCCATGTCAGTCTTCACCGTAGTCACTGTGCTCGCCACGATCGCATTGTACGACCGCCTCTTCATTCCGGTGGCTAGAAAGTTCACCGGGCTAGACCGGGGAATAACATTCCTCCACAGAATGGGAATAGGGTTTGTCATTTCGGTATTTGCCACATTGGTCGCCGGGTTTGTCGAAATGAAGCGAAAAAAGGCGGCTTTCGCACACGGGTTGATCGATCATCCTCATGATGTAATCCCTATTTCAGTGTTTTGGTTAGTTCCTCAGTATGCCCTTCATGGGATGGCTGAAGCATTCATGTCAATTGGGCAGCTCGAGTTTTTCTATGACCAGGCGCCGGAGAGCATGAGAAGCACAGCTGCCGCGCTGTTTTGGACCTCCACCTCGGCCGGGAACTATGCGAGCACTCTTTTGGTGTCACTGGTGCACAAGTTTAGTGCTGGTCCTAATGGATCGAACTGGCTGCCGGATAATAATTTGAACAAAGGGAAGTTGGAGCACTTCTATTGGTTTATCACGTTATTACAAGTTGTTAATCTTATTTACTACATATTTTGTGCCAAAATGTATACGTTTAAGCCGATTCAGGTCGTAAAGAAAGAAGGTGCCGAGCATGGGGAAAAGTGGTCCTTGCTAATCAAGTCCGGCCCTGAGAACTTGGGGGCTCTACGCCAGCTTTCGAAATGAGGCTCTAGAGTTCTTTACCTTTTACACATTGATTGTATAAAAATTAATTCGCTAAATTCGTGAAAAAAAAATATATTATTACATGTCTTGCATTTTTAGATGCAAATGTACTAATTAAGTTTACATAATCTAATTTTTCAACCAATTTTTTTTCAATTAATAAAATAGCTAACCCATTCAAAGGGTTTGGCCGTTTAGGGTTTGATGTCTGGCAATCTGGGGAGTGCGACAAAAGAAGTAATCATCTTTGTTTTTCTAGTCAATAAGAACATGTTTAAGTCGCTTGACGTTTCACCTTTCACGTACAAATAAGTTTGCTTTTTAATTCAGTTAATTATATAAACAATCAAATCTTACAAATATTGGGCTCAGCTGCTCAACCCAGTGAGCTATTGTATTTAGACAAAAACTCAAAATCTATAAACTTCTTGTTTGAACAAATACAAGCTTTGTGATATTGTTGACCCTAAAAACTACCAAGCCTATGTGGCGCGCAGACCAAGTAAGTAATGAGCTAATTACGTCATTCGGTTGTGTATGGGGCGTGCTAACTTGATGGCCGAGCTCGGCTAGTGAGTAAAATGAGTTGATATTGCGTTGAGCGCGCTGCTAACTTTTTAATCTTGTGACTGCGGCTGAGGAAGGAACACGTCTCGGCCTTCGGGTTCCAGAGCATGAAGACAAGATTGCTACTTCTGCGAAGTTCAATATCAAATTCGGTTTTCAATGTGTCGAATGTTGTAACTTGTAACACCTCACTTCGTCGAGAAGGTTAATGAGATGACCTCTGCCAATAAGGATTCGAAAATCATTCTCGACCGAGACTTGGATAGATAACCAGTCGGCCTCGACGCAGTGCTGTTTATCCAAACTGAAGGTGCTCCGCGATCGGCTGATTCTACAGCAACGGTGCTGTTTGTCCAAATTGAAGATGTTCGCCGGTTGCCTTCACAATGCTGTTTATCCAAATTGAAGATGTGTCGGCGAAAAAGAAAATAAAAATCTCAAGGTTGTTGAGAGGTTTCGTGTAGAACGAGAATTTACGCAGAGCAGTTTGTGTGTTGAATTGGAAGGGCTTTACACGTTGTTTGCAGCCTTGTATTTATAGTAGTCATATTTTCTATTTGGCATGGCTTGGATTATTCCATAGAGTCCAACTAAAAATTAAACTCCCTCCACGCACTAACACACGGCATCACCACCATATTTTTACTCTTGATAAGCCAATCCCTTTGCTAATAATTATCACAACCTGAATTGGTGCTAGTCAAGCAGCATATTCGAAATGCTTGATGCCAACCACACGCAATAGAACTCTCATTAATTTCAAACTCTCCACGTCCACACACATCCCAACTCAATTTGAAATGTACCACTTGCTTAGAGATATAATTTGCATCTTATTTATCCCGTTTAAGAATACGCCAAGATAATTCATATTAAAAAATAATTACTATGATAAAACCATAATATTATCCTTTAATAACAAAATTAGCCTCATTTTTCCATCCGACGGTTGGAAGCTATGCTTACTCAACGGCCTTGATTGCACGGGCCGTTGATGTAAAATTGGGTCCAAACAGATATTAATTTATATATATATATATATATATTATAAAAGGTTTAGGATTTATACAACACAATGACATTTTAAAATTCATATAATTAACCTCACTTAGTGAGACAAGACCTTATTGTTGTTATTAATATATAAAATATAAAAAAAATTGGGGCTTCCAAAGTGAGAGCCTTAGGCGGCTGCCTACTCTAACTACCCTCATGGGCCACTCTATTGCCAATAAGGCTTAATATGCTATCAGTTAATTAATTAATTTGTGTTGGGACAGGTGGTCATTAGAGCAAGTCCACCCCTAAGAACTTTGCGCCAGCATCCAGTCCATTTATCCACTTAAGTGAACAGTGATATACTCTAATGAACAGTAATAGACAAATGCATCTCCACCCCTAAAATTAAATAGCCTAGTCAATTTTATTAATTTTTATTATAAAATAATAATTTGGTTTTTTACTTTCTGACTTCTTCCTTTCTTCTTCTTCTGGAAATTGACCTCCTCCTCACCACACCATTCTAGAAATTTTTTACGGTGTAAAATGACGAGGCTGCCTATCTCATCTTCAGATCCCACGGTTTGGATGATGAGTTAAAGGGGTAGAATCATCTTTTTATCAATAGGGTTTCAGATTGGGGTTAGTTCCTTCCCCTGTCACTTCGTTCTTTCTTCGGCGCAGGCAAAGCCATGCCGATCCTGGCATGGCAGAGTGGAAGGGAGATAGTGAGAGAAAGAGCGAGTGACAGTGAGAGAAAGAGAGAGTGGTTGTCCGGATAATAGGGAGAGAAATAGAGAGTGAGGGGTTGGGATGGTGAACATAGCCGATCCTGGTCTCCTCGTCGTCGTCTCGTCGGAGCTCGCAAAGGGAAGGGGGATATGGTGTTGAATATATGGATTTATCAGGGGAAGGGGGTTGATGGGCTTCCAGGGATTGGGTTCCAGGAGTCGGATGGGGTTCTAGATGAGAGAGACGGTAGCCATGATGTCAACATGGCGTCAAATGACCCGTCTCCTTCCTCTGTCGATTTTAGGCCGGCCTGTAGACCGGCTTGGGTTGGGTGCCAGTCTATTCCACGGGCTGGAGTGAATTGGCTGAGTCCCAGCTTGTTTTTTCCACTGAGTGTCGGGCTATTCCACCTCAGGTGGAACTGCTCTTAGTCATTGTTCATATAGCTAGTAACTAGCTCCTGGTGTTTTAGTGTATAGAAATGAAAAGAATATCTACTTTGGACTCAATAAAATCATAATTAAACATCCAATTTGTATGATCTTTATACTATGTATATTAAGATCTTGGAACAAATGAATTTGAACAGTGTGCTTCATACTCTTATCCGCTAAACCAAGACCTCTAAATTTTTCTGTTCACAAAATATCAACTATATAACACATGTACATGATATAACTGTCACACTCAAAACCATTATTATGATGAGGATATTATATGGCCTAATGTCATCTTCTTTATATATTATAAAATGAGTGAATGTGAAATCACGTATATTATGTCAATTATATTAAAAATATCAAATTTTGTTTACCACATGATAAGATAGTGTTTTATTAATTTAAATATGAGGCGAATTTAAACTTTACTTCTTATTAACACATAAAGCAATGGCACCTCATGCCGTGAACAAATTTACTGCATAAATTTGATTACTGTTGCATTGCTGATTTTTTTTTTCCCTAGAGTTATTTATTTTACTGGTTTTTTTTATTGAAATTTTACTGTATCTTCAATTAATTGTTTTTGGTCAATGTATCTTCAATTTACTTCAAACAAGAAAAAACATAGGAAATAACATATGGGCAGGATTCACCAATTGGACAAACTTAACTAAAATGAATCAATTGTATAAAGTGTATTGCTGTTTAAGCAATACACTACGAGGAAAGTAGAGATCTTACAGAACTTGATGAATGTCCAATCGTTAATCTCATGGTTTGAAAGTGTTTCAGTTTTGTTCTATCTTCCTAGAAACGTGTGACGCTTTGTTGGAAACATTTCTACATTAGTGGCTAATGATTTGATTCCACTCTTTCAAATGATTTTAGGGACTCATGGTTTCTCTGGTTTTAAGTGGTGTCCAACCCGTCAGCTAAAAAAGAAGAAGATTATAAGAACCCCTCTGCTGGCCTCCTTTTATAGTTCTGTTGCATTTTTTTCTTCACATTTAACCCTTCTTAGTTTGGAGTTTGGATTATGTGGATTATCTGTAGCGTACAAGAAATGGTAAGTTATAACTTTCCTCGCAGATCTACTCTCTTCGTTTCTTCTTTCTTCTCGATTTCTTACTTCATGAGTATATTATTAACTATTTGTATATCAAACTAGGTTCACATCCTTCTTTTTGTTACTCCATTGATTCAAATCCTATTCTTTTTCAATTTTTGATCAAGGTCCTTGGGTATTAATAACATCATTCATTAATTGAATAATAAAATATTTTTATTTTTAAATATATTCCTTTAATGTTAAAAATGTTACAATTAGTATATTTATATTTATGGCTAAATTTTTTATCATATATTTTTATTTTTAGTTTGCACCTATTTTTAATTTGCAATTTTTTTTAATTTGCAATTTTTTTTAATTTGTACCAATTTTCTTTTCATTTTTAATTTGTACCCATATATTAGTTTCTTTTTGTGCCCATATTTTTTAAAGTTTTATCTGTGTTTGTACCCATGTGTATACCGTCATGTGACATTGTATATTTAATCAATGATAGAAAAATTACATATGGTATATTTATGTTTTATGCCTAAACTTTATATCATATATTTATATTTTTAGTTTGTACCCACTTTTAATTTGCAACATTTTTTTCTATATTTTTAGTATTCTCTTTTTTAGTTTTATTTTGTACCCATGTATTAATTTTTTTTAGCGCCTATATTTTTAAAAATTCATTTGTATTCATAATTTTTAATATTTTATCTGTACCCTAATTTATTTTTAATGTACCCATTCTTCTTTATTAATGTACCACTTTGTTATATGTGAAATGTACCATTTTTTTTAACACTATGGATACATTCTTTTGCCATTTATTATTTCTTATTTTTACATAGTTTTTATCCATTTATTCAATCAAAATGTTTAAATTTTTTTATTGTAACTATTTCTAATAGTATTATAATGAGGGATTTTAAATTTATAGGATTATAAATCTCAAAAAATATTAAACAATTAATGTCAAAACTATAAAAATATAAATATCAATAGTAATATAATGAGGTGTACAAAGTCAAGGGACCTTGATCAAACTTTGAATACTATTAAGGTTTTAATCAAAGAATGTTAAGGATTAGGGACCGCATCCAAAATATCCCAATTATAAAATTAAGCAAGACAAGAAAAAAAATTAGTAGGCTAGTCTGATCACGTGATTGATTAGGTCTCTCACAAAGAATGGGATCTGTGCATTCTGGATTGTAATTTTGTGAGATCAAATGCTATCCAAAATCCAAATACAAGAAAACCCATTGTAAGAGTGCCTTGACTAGTCACTTGGTAAGGCGTTCTTTTTTTTCTTTTTAACCGCACATTTAATGTATTTCTCCACGTGAAGATGCCGTCGTGAAATAGCCGATTAAAAATGGACCACGACCTCACATTTAAATTTCTGTTGAGTTCCGTCTTGGTCCAGATACAATCACAATATAAATCAGGAAGACCACAAATTCTGTGGATGCAGGACTAGAAATTTAGAGTCATGCATTGCGGCGTTGCAATTTCATAGTGGGAACCCATGATTTTGAATCTTATTTGCATGCAGTCGCCGTCGCAATATTTTCCAAATTAGCCATATATGAATACAAAGCCACGCAAAAACAAAAAAAAAAATATTAATAATCGACGAGAAAATGTGATGATCGGCAGTGCCTACATAGCCTTACCTTCACAAGAATTTACACTACCATAAACACGAAGAAAACCGAGGATAGAATTCACAAACAAAGTGAGAAAAAAAAAATTGAGTTTTATACTTTTGCAAGAGGTGCTCTAGAAATGTGATAAAACTTCGGTTAGAGTTCTGGGACCGACGTGGAATCAGCTAATTATGTTAAAATTCAGAAAGTCTTGCTCCTTCTTGTTATACTCGTAGTCAATCCTGCTTAGCATGCGAGTTAATTATATACACATATATAATCTTTCTAAGAGTTGCTTACTTTCGCCCTAACAAGATATTTTAGTTTACTCATTTTTTGTCTTTCCATCTGTCAAAGGAATGAACCAAACACGGAAAAAGTGGAGAAATTTTAATTGTGATGGGAACACAGGTGGTACACCACATGTTTTTATGTAAATGGTGGAAAGTTTTATTTTTAAAATTATTAACTTTTTAAGACACAAATTCCACCATTTGTATAATGACACATGATGTACTACCTCGTGTGCCGATCACACTGAAAATCTTTCGAAAAAATTAGGGGTTCGGTGTTTAGGGTTAGGTGCTACGTCGTTTGGTCTTCCTTTTTTATCTTTGGTTTGTCGTTTAGGGTTTAGGTGGTATGTCATTTGGTCTTCTTTTTCTATCTTCGGTTTGTCGTTTAAGTTTGGAGCTGTATCGCAATAAATACGAATAGGTGGTGTTCATTTGTATTTTGGCATAGATAATGCTAGAAAGATAATATATTTAAATTAAGTTGTAAATTAGATGATGTGAATATTGATGATTGGATAATAATTTAAATATTAATTAACGTGTTTATTTTTTATTAGTAACACATCATACGATTTACATATTTGGTCTCATAAGTTAGTTTCGTCTGGAATCGAATCAAATCTTGCATATTAGAAGTCAATATAAAGGTGAAAAATCCTGCAGAATGTTCAATGATGAGTCACTGTATATATTATATGCAAAATGCATGCCACCATAAATCACAAAGGCAAAAGTGCATAATTTACATTTACATACTGGGTATGAATTATCATGAACGATGACAACTTTGTCATGTAACTTGCATTATCATCGCACATGGAAATAAGAAAACGACATTTATAAAAACGTAACTCAACTTCGAATGAATCACAGTATACGTATATTGATCAGTGGTTTCTTGTGCATTAGATAATTTACCGTCTAATCTAAATTAGTCCAACATTTAGCATAACTATAAATATATATCTTTTTAAATATAGCAACTGGAAAGTGGCTGAAATGAAAGAAACCAAAATCTCTTCTAGAGTGTCGTCTGTCGGTGGAAAAAGAAGAGAATGAGAATGCGCTAATCTTCTTAATCATGCACACGCATGCATGCAGCACTGAGCACTAAGCACGACTTCCTTCCCGAATATGGATAGGTTTCACTGTTTTGTCCATGGGGCCTACAGACAAATATCGGGGGACTTGATTCACTTGAGCACTTCTGAATTCTGATAGAATCATAGTTCGCAATGTGTATCTTTCGGTGGATCGGTGATGAGGGTTCAACAACATATACCGTCCATAACAAACCTACCTCTTTTTGCTCAATTTTCTTCCCTTTTCCATTTTCTTTTTGGTAAAATTATTTTTGGATACAAATAGACAAATATATTGTACTAACCAACCAACCTAGTGTACATATATATGCATACGCGTAACATTCACTTCTTTTGCAATCACAGAGGTTTACCATATCTAATCTAAGGACTGAAAAACATGCATGTTGTTATGAAACAACATTTAAAGAATATTTTATCATATAAAATGTCATTCACATGTAAGCTAATTTAGAATTCATTAGGGTTCCATAGATGGATAAAATAATTTTTTTGCCATTAGTTTTTATTTCTTTAAGAGACTTCATATGTTTTTGTAGATAGGAAGCAATTAAAACCATTACAAAGATCATATATATGCCAGCAAACTTTATTCTGTCTTGTTCCCAAATTTTGTCGGCTGAAAATTGTATCCACCTTTCAATCTATATGATATTATGATTGCATATTGCTATATGTTAAAATATTGAAAGCGTTACTTACCGCTCCGTGGTTCCGAACGCGTTTGCAATCATCCTGGCAATAAACGATAGAGAAAGAGATCATCTTCGGATCTCTTCCATCAAAATTCACGGATCAAGTGATCATCCAAACGGTTAAAATTATTATAACTTTTAAAAGAGACCTTAGTTTTTAACCGTTTGATCAAATTTCAATGACCCGAATCACTTGATCCGTGGACTTTAGTAGAAGAGATCCGAAGATGATCTCTTTCCAAATGATACTTCACATCTTACAAATTATATCACCTTCATCACATCTTACAATTTACATCACCTACTCTCTTAAATTAGCTCTTTAGGCAATCAAATTCGGTTAGGCATAACAATCACGTAACGATACAAAATGTCCCATTCTTATAGACAAAAACACAAGTCACAATTTCAGTAGTAAAAAATGCGTGCCCCAATTGGTCCCCTAAAGCCATTATTTTTATTTATTTCCCATCACATCGAAATCATCATGGATTTAGTATTACAATCTTTTGGTATTTCCCTTTACTTATAGGTAAGATGTTTTAAGTTTGATTCTTATAATAATAATGACTTCTATATAACACGTTATTATGATGAGCTAATTGTATGACTTAACTCAACTTTCTCCACTCTTCAACATAAAATACCATTGCATTGAAATGAAAAAATAAACATTGAAATCATCCTAACCTTAAAAACGAAAATTATCCTAAACCCAAAACCTCACGAATCCAACTAAGCAAAACTGGTGCGTCACCGAGTTTTATTAGTGCAAGGACCACATTAGTCCTTTCCACTTCCAGGGCCCCTTCTAGCCCACCCTACTGATCTTTGAATCACAATCCAAATCCGGCTCATTTAGATAGAGTCACGGTGACGTTGATCTGAGTCAATTCATGGAACAGGCGGAAAGGTATAGTATGACACGTGGCGGTTGGGTAATGGGTGATTAACCACCCTCTTTGTTACTGACAAATACTGGAATATTAGATGAAGATGTTTATCTACATATGATTTATCTTAAGATTATTACAATTTGCACATTATTTTAGCTGATATTTTATCTACACATGAATATTAGACACAAATATGGGTGATTTTTGGTCAGATCGGATAAGGAAACAAGCATTCCAATACTAATCTAAAAATGTTTCGAAACCAAATAATAGTTCTAATTTCGAAATTTTGGATTAATTATCGGTAATTTTCAATCTCCTAATTTTGGACTGGATAGAGACATTCTAATTGCCATCTTAATCTTTTGAAAATTTTCAAAATAAAAAATATTCAGACTCGAAACGTAAAATTTTCGATTGACATTGAAATTTCCAATTCAATTTGCACCCCTAGACACATATTATATTTCAACTGATTACCATCTCTTTATTTTCTCTTTCACACTTGTACAGATCAACGGTTCAAAAATCACTCATCTGCAACTAGATTCTAGATGACTGAACTTAGTACATTCCTTCATAAATAAAATTCTTTTGGTTTTAAATATATGGTTTTGGTGAGTTTTTCAGTTTTCAGTAATTCACCTCTCGCCAGCTTCATTGCTCACGTCAAGCGCACTATGCCTTCACACGCCTTGTATAATTTGGCTACGGTCATGCTTGCTTGGCTGCATTTGATAAATCGAATCTTCTCCACCGTCTAACAGTCTGAAGAATCGCGACTTATCGGCTGAACTTATTTGACTCAATATATATGAAACTAAAACGCATGCAGGACCTTCTTGAAATAATATAAGTATTTATATGTGTGTGTGTGTGTCGGTGTGTATATATAACAACCACTAGTTAGTTAATAATGATGTTCAAGATATTGATGAGGATGGCAAGATTCTGCAGTGTGGTAGCCAACAGAGACAAGAAACTTGTATGATTATTCTGCGATCCATATCTGTCAATCATGAAGCGATTAAAGTTGAACTCGTCTTCGTTATTCTGCGATCCATAGCTTTGAAATCATTATTATTATTATTGAAAAACATTCAAATGAACTTAAATATTTTTTCAAATCATTTAATTTGAAATCATTCAGCAAACTAAAGTTTTGATGGTTTGAAATTATTCCGTAAAATTAAAAATGAATGTTATAAGATTTGAGAAATGTGAGGTGTATAAAAAATGTAGGGTGTGTATAGAAAATGTAAGGTGTATATTAAGAATGTGGGGTGTGAGGGTATTATGGGGGATGAAATGGGGTGTATTAAGATAATTTTTAGGGGCATTTTGATACAGGCGCCTCGTTTTTTAATTTTTTAGACTAAACATACACTCCTTTTGAAAATTTGATCAAACATTTTCCTAAAATTTTGGTTATTAATTTCAGTTCCTATTATCCCTATTATCCCTATATTTATGCATTTATTATCCATCTCCTGGGCATTTCGTTTTTTTTTTTCCTATTATCCCTATATTTATGCATTTATTATCCATCTCTATGCATTTTTTATTGTTTTTTATAATATTTACTTCTTCTTTTTTTGTGAATATAGTAGAATATTTATAAAAAAAATTGTCAAATTTTATTATTTAGAAGACCCAACACATAGTAAAGATTTGTTTGATTATATACCTACGTCTAGTTACCTATAATATGGACACATTTAGTTTTATAGTGGATTTGATTTTTTGTATTTCTTGGTACATTTGGAATGTAAATGTACCAAAAGGGTTATCTGATAGAGGCATTTGGTTTTGTGGTACATTTGAGATTTTGTTCATTTGGTCTTTTGGTACAATAGGAATCTAAACGTACCAACATGATTACCTAACAATGGACACATTTGGTTTTATGGTACATTTGAAATTTTGGTACATTTGGTTTCTCTGTATATTTGAAATCTAAACGTACCAAAAAGGTTATATAACAATGGGTACATTTGGTTTTATGGTACATTTGAATTTTTGGTACATTTGGTTTCTCGGTACATTTGAAATCTAAACGTACCAAAAGTCGATACTTTTGTTCTCAAATGTACCATAAGTTTTAAGTATATTTTTAATATATCTATACATGAAAAAAATATGTATTGAAGACTTTTTATTGATACAATTTTAATAGAAAGAGTATTGTTTTTTAAATACTGATAATAAGGAAATGAAGAATTAGTTAATTAATTTTTTATTTTATTTTATTAAAAAAATGTCATTTAATGCGCAGAAGGGGATTGAGGAAATTAAATTCCTATATTATAGGCAATTAGTTGCTAAGCTACCTTATGCCTATATATAAATGCATTTAAATTAATGACATGGAAATTAAATAAATAGAAAATTATTGAGGTGGCAATTGATTGAAGCACCTTAATCAAATCTTTAAAAGGGATGAATGTTTAATCTAAAAACTATAGAAAATATGTAGGGCATTCTAATTTTCCCTAATTTTTAATTGAAAATGTAAATATGAGGTGTATTAAGTATGTGAGATTTATTTAACAATTTATGGGATGTTAATATAATAAGCCTAATTCTATATGTTAAAATGTGAACAACGTTAACGCCAAGACCTGCATTAATATATAATTAAATTTGATCAGATAAAATAAAAAAGATTCCATGTACTAGGAAGGCAGCCAAGAATATTACACATGCACACACACACACATATATATATATATATATATATATATATATATATATGTATGTATACGTGATGACTTTTATTTTATAAGTTGTATTAAATATGTTACCATGCAAGTATAGGCGCCAAATGCCTATATGATTGGGAAAAAGCAAACAATAAATAAATAAATATGAAACCTTAACAAGCCCAGGAGTCGAATCCCTTTTCTGAAAAACAGTCCACGGTGGTAGTAGTAAACCCCTTAATATTTATATATAAGAGATTCTTGCTTCTCTCAGTACCTTTTTGAAGCAATTTTCGTTCTTCATATTTTTGTATGTTCAATATCTTTTCCTCCTCACGGGTAAACAAATAACAATAGAGGCATATTTGTAAGTGGTGGACTAGTATGTTAGAAAATTCTCTTGTTAGTCTAATTGTGTTTCGAACCCAGACTCTTCTCTCCTTCCTCCTCCTTTAGTCTAACTTAGTGGCAAAGCCCATAAATTAGAAATAAAATAAATAGATAGTATTTACAAGAGAGTATAATACATGCTTGGAGTTGTGAGCTAATTAAATTTTTTTAGGTGCTAAATGCTTTTTTTTCCATGTTGAAATTAACCTTCCAATATCAATATCAAGTCAATATAGAGAGTTATCAATAAAAAATTAAGGAGGATTAAGAGAAACTAACCTACAAATATCAAGTCAATAAAAATGCATGCTAGGAAGACCATGTTTTTAGATCATATTTGGAAACCACATGATGTGGCAGTTGATGATCGGATTCATTTTTTAATGATTTAAGGAAGTAGTCCATAACCACTATATTATCATGTGGTCTCGAAATATGGCCAAGTAGGTGGTCTCTCTATCATCACCCAAGTCAATAGAAAATGGATTGGGAATTTGGAGAACAAAATATATGAAACGTAAAAATTTAGTAAAAAGTTAGAGAGAACAAAGAGATTTACAAACCTTAATAGTGTTGTGGGTTGGGAATTTAGAGGATAAAATATATGAAATTTCAAGAAGGGGAGGATGAAAGCTCAAAGTTTATGATTCTTCCATTAGCAATGTAAAGAATGCTTTTGATAAAACAAAATCAGACTTTAGGTTTTAATTTTAAGAGTTAATAATTGTTTAAGTGACAGGTTTTAGGTTCGATTATCGCCAAAAACAAATTCAAACCACATTATTCCTAGCTCATTGTGAGGTTAAGCCCATTCCCTCCCCCTAGTGTAGATAATATTGTTTATTAAAAAAAATGTTAAATTTAGTTTTAGGACAAGTGTTGTTGGGATTGAACAAGAAATGAGACCTCTTATTTTAACTATTAATGAATACAATTTAAAAGTTTCGTGTAAACTACAAAAAATATAACACTAAGTTCACCGGAAAAAAAGCAAGTATAATACTAAATTATTGGCTTAAATGTCATAATGATCAATGTGTTATAGCCATATGGCCAATTTAGTCCCCGTGTTTTCGATTTGGCTAATTTAGTCTTTGTGTTTGTCTCTGTTAGCCAATTAAAGATATTTCATTCAATCTATGTTAAAAATTTCATAAGAAAAATCATAAGAGATATAGTTACCCTTTTTATTTACAAATATGAAAAATAACACACATAAGAGATAAAACTTTCAATATGAAAAATGATTAAGGTAGTGACATAGAAAAGAAAGGGGGTAACGTTATGAAGGAGGTTGGGAAGTTAGGAGGAGAATAATTTTTCTTTTAATTTTTTATTTTATTTCATATTTAAATATTTCAAATCAAATAAATAATTCTATAAATAAGTCTATAGTAGTTTATAATTTTTTTCACAAAAATTAAATGAAAATGTCTTTAATTGACTAACGAAAATAAACACAAAACCAAATTGGTCAAATTGAAAACATATGCACTAAATTGATCTAATGATTAAAACACATGAACCATTATAACATTTAAGCCTAAATTATTTAGAAAGGATTAAAGAGGAAGGGTAGGCCTAAGGCCTGCCTGCGCCTCTGGTCTAACTTAGGGGGGTGTATTCAATTGGGATTTTGAAGGATTTTAATTATTTTTAATGAATCTAGACGTTTTTAATCAGGATTTTAAGTGATTATCTGAAATTCAATGTGTATTCAATTAGGATTTTAAGATAGTTTATTAAAATCTTTAGAAATCCGAGTCTATTCAATTAGAATTTTAAAGAAGTTTATAACATTTCAGTTGTATTCAATTAGAATTTGAATTTAAAGAATTTGGAAAATTTGAGGAATTAGAGGGAATTGGAGAGATATTGTAGTGTATTTTAAGCATTCACAAATCTCACCTCTCCCCATGAGATTTTGATGGAATTGAATCAAAATTTTACATGGAATCTCTATAAATCAATTAAACTCCATAAAAATTCATGAATTTATAAATACATTGAAATATCTCAAATTCCCAATTGAATACACATTCCTTAGTAATAAAAGAAAAAGAATTATAGAAGTGGCGCTTTTAAACAATGCATAGCTATGCGATAATTTGTTTTGTTTTTTAGTATAAGCCTTTCTAGCTTACCAAGGATTATGAGAAAAAAGTCGATGACCATTACGATGAGGCATATATATATTTATATTAAATGATTAGAGGAGTGGGTTAAATTTTACAATGAGTTTATCATAATAATGTGATTTAATTTTACTTTGACGAGAATCGAAGTTAAAACTTTTTATTTACGAGTAAATAAAAATACAACTAAATCGTAATATTAAGTGATTATTTTGTTCCGATTGGTGAGACAAATTGTGAAAACTGTAAATTAGAGTACTCGTCTGTCCATACATGCCTACCTTCTCTTGTCTTGGTTTCAGTAGTTATCGAAATCTCCGCACTCCATAAGTTTTTGGCCAAGTTTTATAGGCCACAATTTGCCTACCCCACCCACACTCACAAAACAAAACAAAGAGAACCCCAAAAAAGTTAACAAGAACACAACTGTGGTCACATGTAAATGAAACAGTAAGCTTAACTCAGCTGACAAGTTACTCTGCCAGATCTATCAGATCTATCCTTTCCCTCATATCATTGCCTATAAATAATGGAGCTTCGTTGGCCACTTAGGCTTAAAGCAGTATAGGAGAGAGACGCCAAAATAAGATGGAACATATTGAGGAGAAAGGCAGCCATGCTGCAAGGAAAAAGGGAGGCTTGGTCACTATGCCATTCATCTTTGGTAAGAGCTAATAAATCTTGTTGTTTCAAATTTTCGAGTCATACTTGAGTGTAGCCAAGTTAGCTAGAGTAGTGTGCTCATCTTTTTACACGTAAATTCGAATTTTCTTTCCATACTTATGATGAAATTAGCATAGATTATCATGTCGTTGTTCAATTCTTATTATGTATCTCTTTATTTATTTGGTTTTTTGTTTTGGGGATTTTAATTATTGTTGTTGTTGGCTTTGTGTGTGTGTGTGTAGCTAATGAGATTTGTGAGAAGTTGGCTGTGGTGGGATTCGGTGCAAATATGATAAGCTACTTGACATCGCAGCTTCATATGCCCTTAACAAAAGCAGCCAACACCCTCACCAACGTTGGTGGCACTGCAAGCTTGACCCCCTTGCTTGGCGCCTTCATTGCTGATGCCTACGTTGGCCGCTTCTGGACTATCACTGTTGCTTCCATTATATACCAGATTGTAATCTCTCTCTCTCTCTCTCTAACTAGTTTTCTATATATATTATTAACACACATGATAAAGATTATGCGCTTGTAAATTTACATCTCAATTGATTAAACACCTTAAGATTTGCAACTCATTGATTACTCGTGCACCCAAAGTTATGTGGTTTGCTCACCCAATATCTATTGTATGAAAAATATTAAGATTCTTATCAACTTCATCGTCACAAGATTAATAGTTATCATCGAGCCATTTTTTATTCAAAAATTATTAATTAGGCCGACTTTCTAACCATTCTTTCGTGGTGGGTTTTCCAAAAAAAAAAGAAAGAAGTAGAATTTGTCACAAGTGGACGTATTTAATTTAAAATTATTAAAAGCATTGTCCAATATGATTGATTGAGTTGAATTTTTTAATTCTCTGTCACAATCAAGCTCTCAGAGTATTGATAAATTACCTTGTTAATTTTATTTGTTTATTAATTAAATACTAATTATAATTAACTTTTGTATTTGTACAATTAATCAATGAACCAGGGAATGATTTGCTTAACAGTATCAGCAGTACTTCCACAACTGAGACCTCCCCCATGCAACCACGGCCAAGTGTGCGAAGAAGCCGACGGGGGGCAGCTAGCAATTCTGTATGTCTCCCTCCTACTAGGAGCACTCGGGTCGGGTGGAATCCGACCCTGCGTGGTGTCATTCGGGGCAGATCAGTTCGACGAGAATGACGAAAAACAAACCACCAAGACGTGGAACTACTTCAACTGGTACTATTTTGCGATGGGGGCATCAATACTATTGGCTGTCACGGTGCTTGTGTATATTCAAGACAACATTGGATGGGGTTGGGGACTTGGAATTCCAACTGTAGCCATGTTTCTCTCAGTTGTTGCGTTTTTGATCGGGTACCATCTTTACCGGCACTTGGATCCGGCGGGGAGTCCGTTTACCCGGTTGATACAAGTGGCGGTGGCTGCCTACAAGAAGAGAAAGCTGTCTATGGTGTCTGATCCTAGAATGTTGTATCAGAATGATGAACTCGACGGTCCTATTTCATTGGGTGGAAAGCTTCTTCACACTAAGCATATGAAGTAACTCTCTCTCTTTCTCTCTCTCTCTCTCTCTCTCTCTCTCTCTCCCTCTCTCTCTCCCTCTCATGTTGCATGTGTATTGTGGCTCTAAACCACTAATTAAGTTGATTTTTGTCAAAATGTTGGCCCTAATTCATCATTTAACAACATAAACTCAATAATATAATTATATATACACAGCACTATCGTATCACGTTTTGCAGTAAGAAAATAAGATAATGCATGAAACTATCACATGAACTATTTTCACTATATATGACCTCTCATATATTTCATTATTTCTCTGTCTTTTGCTATATAATATGAGAATCTTATACGATAAAATACATGGTTTCTACGAAAATCCCTAATCCTATTTCCACTACAATAAAATAGGATTCCTGCCAAGAAAAGTCTCGATTATACACATATACATATGTTAAGTCTAGAAGATGAACATAATTATCAGGGTTAGGTGGAAACAGGTTGCAGGTAATGACTAGGTCGTTTTGTCCATGCACTGCTCATGTTTTGGATGTAGGGACCACAATCCCTTGACCTTTCATGGATGAGCTGCACCACGTACTTCTGTTTCTGTCACTGCTATGCAACAAAAATCTCACGTCCTCTGCTCTATTAGCAGAGACTCAGAGTCATCCCCACCTCCAGTCCATAGCGACCCAACAAATATATAGAAAGGAAGAACATGCGACCTAGTCACTTTTTGAATTTCCACAACGTGGCTGCACTTAGCTTCACATGTGTGCGAGTCTAAATCATTGGTTAACTGATACAGACAGTTTAGGTTTAATAAAATTCATATCACGATAATTGGACGGTTAAGGTTTCATTAAATTGATTGTTTGTATGATATAAGCGTCTTATCTTGATAGACTGTTTAACAATTTAACAACGTTACATATGGTGAAATAATGCAGATTTCTTGACAAGGCAGCGATCGTAACGGAGGAGGACAATCTCAAAGCACCAAACCTATGGAGGATCAACACCGTTCATCGCGTCGAGGAACTGAAATCAATAATCAGAATGGGACCTATATGGGGATCAGGAATACTCCTCATCACAGCCTATGCCCAGCAAAGCACATTCTCACTCAACCAAGCCAAAACCATGGACAGGCACCTCACAAAGTCCTTTGAAATCCCTGCAGGCTCCATGTCAGTCTTCACCATAGTGACCATGCTCACCACGATCGCCTTGTACGACCGCATCTTCATTAAGGTGGCTAGAAAGTTCACCGGGCTAGACCGGGGAATAACATTCCTCCACAGAATGGGAATAGGGTTTGTCATTTCGGTATTCGCCACATTGGTCGCCGGATTTGTCGAAGTGAAGCGAAAAAAGGCAGCTTTCGCACACGGGTTGGTCGATCATCCTCATGATATAATCCCCATTTCAGTGTTTTGGTTAGTTCCTCAGTATGCCCTTCATGGGATGGCTGAAGCATTCATGTCAATCGGGCACCTCGAGTTTTTCTATGATCAGGCGCCGGAGAGTATGAGAAGCACTGCTGCCGCGCTGTTTTGGACCTCCATCTCGGCCGGAAACTACGTGAGCACTCTTTTGGTGTCACTGGTGCACAAGTTTAGTGCTGGCCCTAATGGATCCAACTGGCTGCCGGACAATAATTTGAACAAAGGGAGGTTGGAGTACTTCTACTGGTTAATCACGTTACTACAAGTTGTTAATCTTATTTACTATTTATTTTGTGCCAAAATGTATACGTTTAAGCCGATTCAGGTCGTAAAGAAAGAAGGTGCTGAGTCCGGAGAAAATCAAGTGGAGCTTGCCAATAAGGCTTAATTGGCTTAGTATCAGTTAATTAATTAAATTAGTCATTAGTCAGAGTTAATATAGCTATTAAGAACTAGCTGCTGGTACATTAGAGTGTAGAAATGAGAAGAATATCTACTTTGGATTAATAAATTCATAAATGAAACATCCAGTTTGTATGATCTTTATATTAAGATCTTGGAAGCAGATGAATCTGAACAATGTGCTTCCTACTCTTCTCCACTAAACCAAGACCTCTAAATTTTTCTGTTCACAAAATATCAACTATATATACATATGTACATGATGTAATTGTCGCACTGAAAGGAAAACTAAATTATTATATGGTCTATCATATATCATAAAATGGAAATATGAAATCACGTATATTGTGTCGGTACTACTAAAAAATAAAATTTTATTTACCAAATAATAATACAGTATTTTATTGATTTAAATACGAGTCGACTTTAAACTGTAGGAAAGTACATTGGGCTGTATCTTCAATTAGTTCTTTTTGGTCAATGTATCTTTAAGTTCAATTTACTTCAAACAATACAAAAAAAACATAGGAAATAACATATGGGCTGGATTCAACTTTAGTTGGACTTAACAGGGCCTTGAACCAAGCCCGTTTTAAAATTGGACCTGACTTCAAGATGTAAAACAACTACCATGGCCCAATGTAATAACCGTCTAGAAAGCGAAAACAAAGACGAACGAGAGATTGACTTTTCTCCATTTGGACTTTTGACCTTTGACGTGCAAAAGTGTTTTTTTTTTCTCCGTTTTCTAATCAATATTTATAATTATTTACAAAAGCGGTTGTGTTTTACGCAAGAGAATCATCTCCGGATCCATTTTGTGGAGATTGTAGGAATCCTTATATTTTAAGGAAAACTAATGAAAAAGATTTAAAAACTTTTGAGTTTTAATGATAAGGATAAAATAAAGGTAAAGTGAATAGTATCAGGTTTGACTTTTTAGTGTAAAAATATGATTTTTCGTTAAAGTGAACAATACCGTGGGCTTTTCGTTAAAACTTCCTATATTTTAACTATTGATCGTACATTGTGTGATTAATTTCGTCAGATACTATTAGTATTTAATTTTAAATAAAAAAAAATTCAATAATTTCTGACTGCACAATGTATGATGAGTAATTAAGATATGAATCCACAATTTGAATCTGGAAATCCGTTTTTTAACTTAAAAGTATGGCAGGCCGCGTCCATAGCGAAGCTTCGAACGGTCAAACCCGACAGCCTTACGTTCCTTCTCAAACACAAATTACACAACCAAAAACAAAAGCAACAAAATCAAGATTGTTCAACAAAACACGGTTTTGTCTCGTTTTTAGTTTGATATTACGGTGCGGGGAGGAGGTGTCTGTTTGTGCATGACTTTAACGGCGAAGCACGGCGGCGGAACCAGAGCCATGGACGGTATCGCAATGGCGGAGTCGACGTCGACGCCTCCTCTAACGGAAATCGTCGAGGCCTTCGAGGAGTTGGGCAAGATCCTCCAATCCCATTCCCATAATTCCCAACGAAAACAACACCAAACGTTGCGTTTGGATACATTCTCCCAGGCTTCCACCCTCGTCTCCATCCTCTTCAGTTGCCTTGGCCTCGCCTTCAAGTTCGCCGAGATGGAGTACGTCTCCAAGGTTCCTTTCTTCCTTCCCACCACAAACCCTAATTCTCATTTTCTTTAATTTTCTTGTATTTGTTTGATTGTTGCTTCTTTTTTTTTGTGGGATTTCGATTGTTCATTTTTTGTTAAATGTATGATTTGGTTTGTTGGTGAGATCTTCGTGAAATTAATCAACGTGAAAATGTGACTTAGTCTTGTTTAAAAATGTTTTTAAAATGACCGAAACTCTTTTGGCGAAAATGTTGTTAAAACCAATCATCAGTAAAAATTCAAGCGGATGTTAAAAAAAGTACTTTATCTAATGCTTCTTCCAAAATCAATTTCACGAAAAATGTTTTTAGTTGCGCATCCAAACGAGAGCTTTAACATACCTAAATATAGTGTGCCCCTAAAAGTATTGTCATATCTTGGAGATCTCACTCTGGTTGGTTGCAATCGCTTCAGTTAGCCTGCCTCTTCCTGCAGGATCTCACACTGTGCTTGCTTGCATTCAGGTTAAAGATCTTGTGGAGGCGTCACGGACTTACGACACATTAGAAAGCCTTATAGATTATGATGTTGCTAAGGGCACGGTGAAATCCCCCGGAAGCCATTCCCGTAATCTGCGCCGTGTCCGGCAGGGTCTCGACCTCATCAGAGCTCTATTCGAACAATTCTTGTCAACCGAGTATGTTCAAACTTATGTTGTGCAAACTGCAGTTGTGCTTCATTCTGCAGATTTTCGGTTTTAGACATTCTTCCTTCTTTTGCCTTTCAGTGACTACTCTTTGAGGGAAGCAGCTTCAACAGCTTATGCCAAAGTGTGTGCGCCATACCACAGTTGGGCAATCAGGACAGCGGTTGCTGCCGGAATGTATGCTCTTCCGTCGAGGGATCAACTGCTGGTGAATCTCGAAGAGACCCGTAAGTCTAAAAGCTTTTCTCCGTCCAGAAACAATGATCTCCAGTTTTGCATGCTGTTTATTTCTAAAATGCAATCAATTTCATTCCAGATCAGTCAGCAGAGAAGAAGATGAAAAGGTACATCCAAGCGTCGCGTCCGGTGATCGAGTACATCGACAGGCTATACCTTTCTAAGAACATCACCTTGGACTGGTGACTTCAGTCTTCATCTATCTCAGTAGGCGTCTACGTTAACGTATGGTTCGTTACGATTACTTCTTCGCTAATACGGGTCTGTACATAAACGTTATTTACCTTGCTACAAGAGAACTATATGTTTATAGGAGGCTATTAATTAGACTGCAATATCAGAAGTTTATAACTGCTAGAGATGGTGAATATTATTACACAGCGACGGGTTTGTACTTTCTACCCAAGCAATCCCCTCACCGAGTTCTATCAAACTATTTAAAAGTTACTATTTCCCTGTTTCAAAATTTTCTCAACAGTGACTGATGAAGCAATGCAAATTCTTAAAATTTCAAAACAAAATGAAGTAAACACAAGCAGAAAATGCTAGAAATTACTGCAAGAGCGTGTTCCTTAGTTGGGCATCCCGTTCGATAGACACACCTTTCCTTTGTCACTGAGGGTCAAAAACATTAATCCTTGGGAGTCCTGAAACACCAACTACAATGTGAGGCTCTCTGGGTTCTCAACAATCTTTGCAAATGTCTTGAGGAAGGCAGCCAAATCAGCACCATAAACAATCCGGTGATCAGCAGTTACATTCACCTGTAGAAAGAACCATATTCCAACTCAATTAGGTTACCTTTTGTACAAATTTCAGCAGGTTCAGCGAAATTGTGTTCAACTAACAAATTGATAGAGCGCAAAAAGAAAAATATACGGTATAGAGGAACCTAGATGTTAAATCCAATCAATAATGTAACATATTGATGTTTCTGGAAATAGATCAACTACAAAGCAAGGGTTGTTCCCCTCCTTTCACAGAGAGGTTTATAAATATAAGATTGTTTCCTTCCTCTTCCGACAAGATTAATTGACAGTTGCTTTCAGTAAAGCATGTCACATGCCAATTTATACAAGTTTGATGTACTGGTGGAAGTATTCTTTTGAGTTGTGTATAAGTTCGTTTAACAGACTCATCCCTTGTATACGTGTGAAACTTAACTTATAACCTTGTAAAGTACGAGAAACAACATCAACAAAATAGTATACATTACGGAGAAAACGCAAAGACACTCACCAGCATTTTACTTTTTACACTGAAGAATCCATCTGTATCAGCGACAACAGTTGGCTTTGAAGCTCCAACAGCCATGATAGCCCCCTGATTGTCAATCAAAACTTCAGCAAGCAGCTAAAAAATCATAAAAAATAGAACAATCCTATCGATTCATGAAGACAAAAAATTATCGTATTAAAGGATCAAAACTCACCTGCCCTGGTGGAAGAATAGCATCAAACCTGTCCACTCCAAACATGCCCAAATTGGACAAGGTGAAAGTTCCTACAAAGAGTTCAATATAACTTAATGAGTATAAAACGAAAGCAAGTAGGTAAGAACTGACAGAGAGTTTGTAAGTAAAAACCTGTTGTGTATTCGTGGGGCTGAAGTTGCTTTGAACGGGCCTTCTCCACTAACTCTTTCCATTTCTGGGATAGCAAATACAAATCCAACTGCACAAACACATACAATTCAACCATCGATAATCAGAACACAAACTACTAAGAACAGAAGCACTAAATGTTGAAGACGAAGGTTCCGCTACTAATTGCATCGAGGCCTTTAGATAAAACCCCAAACCGACTAAACAAATGGTTAAGTTGCGGACAGTATTGGTGTTGATTAGTAATGGTTCATCAACCACCTTCGAAATCTTAACACTACAATACCAACAAATAATATATTATTCACAAGTAACAGACCTTATCAGCATCCTGAAGAACAGGGGTTATGAGTCCTCCATTGATTGCCACAGCAACAGCAATGTTTATGCTGCTGTTATACGAAAAGCTCTTCCCGTCTTTGCAGCTCGCATTCACAACCGGGTGCTGAGCAAGTGCCATAGCAGCAGCCTTGGCCAACAATGCAGTCATTGTCACACCCTTTGGTTTCACCTGTTGGACAATTTCAATGAATTCACCCCAAAATTCCAGAAATTCAAACACCAATCAAACCCAAATGACATTGCAAACCAACAATCCAATTAATCCAAACACTATCCACAATGTACCTTCTCATAAAGGGCGTCGATGGCGTCACTGTTAATCGGGTAGCCGACCCGGAAAGTCGGCACCGAGAGACTTTCGACCATGTTCTTCGAAACAGCAACCTGCATCGTGGTAAATGGCACCACGGTTGAGCCGGGAAGCAGAGGCGGGGCTGCAGCAGAAGGCTTGGGTGGAGCAGCGGCCACCGGAGTGGGCTCGGCGGCGACGGGTTTAGCAGGCTTTACAATTCCGGCGGCTGCCTCCACGTCAGCAGGCGTAATTCGGCCAAATGGGCCGGTGCCCACCACGGAGGCAATTTCGACCTTGTGCTGCTTGGCTAGCTTCTTAGCAAAAGGAGTGGCCACGCCCTTTTTGGCAGTGTAAGTAGGAGTAGCAGATGGAGCAGGCTGGGCAATTGCAGGGGCGGGAGTGGCGGTAGCAGGAGGAGGCGTGGGCGTAACAGCTGGGGATGAAGAAGACGATGTGGATTTGGCCTTTTCCCTGGCCTCGGCGACTTCCTCTTCGGTCTCAGCGAGAAGCCCGATGGCGGCGCCGACGGGAGCGGTCTCGCCTTCCCCGACGACGATTGCGGCGAGAATCCCGTCGTAGAATGTCTCTACGTCCATGTCGGCTTTGTCAGACTCGACGACAACGACGCTCTCGCCTTTGGAGAGGACGTCGCCCTCGGATTTGACCCAGGAGACGATCTTTCCCTCGGTCATAGTGGAGCTGAGAGCAGGCATGAAGATCTCCCTGATCTTGGATTGGACGGTGAGGGTGCGGCGGCGAGGAATGGAGCGGAATGCAGTGGAAGAGGAGGAGGAGGAGGGGGAGGGGCGCCATGGGAGAGCTGTGGAGATGGAGGAGGAGAAGGAAATGGTGGTCTTGGAGAGGAAAGGAGACGACGCCATTGGAATGGATTGGGAGAGAGAGAGAGAAAGAGAGAATTGAATTGGGAGATAAATGGAATGAGAAGGGAACGGAGAGAAAGTTGATAGAAAAAGAGAGGGGCGGAGAAGACGAGGGAGAGAGTTGGTTGGAGGCTTTGAGCTACCCGCAGCAAACTGGGGAGCTTTAGATTGTTTTCATCGCCTTTCTTCTGGCACCCGCCCACTCCCACTCTTTCTCGTTACTTGTTTTACGATTTTACTTGTATTTATTTTTCATGATTTTCTTTTCGGTATTTGGTTGGTATGTGGTTAACTTTGATTCATATATCGTCTATGATTGATCGATCTTTTGCGTTATTTGAATGATACGTAGCCACTATTTGATGTTTCAGGATTTGATGGATGCATCGTCAATATTTAATCGGTATGTTATATATGATATATCAACATTTGATCGATATATCGTATTTGCTCTTAATTTGTAAAATGATTGTTTTGTTCAATATACGCACAAAAACTTTAGCTACATTATGTTCATATTTTGGAGAGGGGATAGGGGTTATATCAGTAATGAACTATTACTAATAGATTTTGTCTTTTAGGTGAGTCAAATTTGATATCAAACACTTATAATTAAAGATGAATAGTGTTAGTGATATTTTTGACATATACATGTACAAACTTATTTCGACCATAAAAGAGTATGATTCGGTCCAAACTTCACTTCTTTTTGTGTTTTTAACATATCAACATTATACTACTCTAGCATATAGGTACTTAAACTCGAGCGCAAGTGAGAGAGAGCAATCAAATCCAAGCGATACTTTTCTATTTAGTACAATTGTACAAATAGGAGGTGCATTCAATGCTTTGGACCACTTTTTTATTTTTTGAGAATTTTAACGAAAAACTCATGGTACTATTTATTTTAACGAAAAATCATATTTTTACACTAAAAAGTCGATCCTGGTACCATTTACTTTACCCATTATTTTGTCTTTATCGTTAAAACTAAAAGTTTTCAAACATTTTCTTAATTTTTTTTAATTGTTGACAACAGAACATAAGCCTCAAAAATAAAAAATAAAAATTACATAAAAATATTACGAAGCCACGACACTTGACTTTATCTGCAATTATTAATTGACGACAAAAAAAAAAGAAAAAAAAAAGCTTACTAAAAAAAATGGATCACCTATCTTTATCTTGCTTCCACGCTTTTACTAAGAATTTATGAAATGTGAAGAATACCAAGAGTTAACCTTTACAAATCTTCACTCCGTCTTGCAAAAACCATTCGGATTTTGATTATGTGATCCAGTCAACAACGTGGCTCGGGCCAGATATGAACATTTGATTCATGAACCGAGGATTGCTCGTTTTAAATAATTTTGGGTCGAAGGCAGGCAGGGATTGATGGGCACTCGATTTGAATACGGGTTTTATTTAACGGAGCCCACGATCTTGAGACTCGAAGCTTTGATACGATCTTGAGTCTCGCATTTTGTCGCTATTAAGGCAGGGTCACCAAATCAGATTTCAATATTCAAAATAATTAAAAATGAAAACGAAATAGTTATTAAACGCCTCCTCACTCTTCGTTGAAAACTGTATTTTAATTCTAACTTTTTGTTTTTTAGTTTTCTTTTGTTTGAAAATTAAAAGTAGCTACAAAAAAAATATTTAATTTTTTGATTTTCAAATAATGAAAAATAAAAGTAACTTAAAACGAAATAGTTATTAAACTCCTTCTAACCATATAATTAGTTGAATTAGTCTTGAACTGTGACACAACACTTAATTATATGTTAATTTGGAGACTATATGATATGCACTAATAGACAACCCTGTCCAAAATCATCATGACGTAAGGTTGGTTAACCCCTTGACCGACCTATTAATAAACATTGATAATGTCCTTAACATTAGGTTACGTATGGATAACTATCTAATTTTTATATGTGATTCTAGATTGGTTTTAACATTTTAAAACATTTCAAGTTACTATTTAACATAAGAAAATGAACGCTCGTCGGGTAACCAGCTTTAAATGATGATGCCATTACCATGAATGGATAATGTCCTTAATTCAAGTTATAAGGTGGACAAAAATGGAAGCTGATTTTACTAACACATTATTTTGGAGTTTTTGGATCCCCAAACAGACTCCTCTTGGTCAAGATAAACGCTAAATATGTATACGGTTCTAGAGCTCAAGACTAAATTGTAGTAATGGTCCATTGATGTTAACTCAATTAGAGCAATGGTTTTTCAACTAAAAATTTATTATCATTGATCTCTCAACTCATCAAAATGTGCATCTATGGTCCCTCAACTAAAAATTCATTACCATTAGTCACTCAACTTTAATCCAACTAGAGAAATGGCCTCTCAACTTTAACTTAATTGGAGCAATAGTTTTTCAACTTTAACCCAATTGTAGTAATGGTCCTCCCAACATAACTTATTTTGACAAAATTATGACAAAGTTGACGAAAATGACCATAACTACATGCTTTGATGAGTAAATGGACCTTAATTGTAGCAATGATCATTCCAACATAACTCGTTTTAACAAAATTATGACGAAAATGATCATAGCTACACATTTTGATGAGTTGAGAGACAAATGACAATTGATTTTTAGTTGAGGGATCATTTATTGCTCTGGATTGATTAAAGTTAAGGGATAATTGCTACAATTTACTCAGAGCTCAATATATGAGGTGAAAATAAAACTCATTTCAATACTTGTCCAAGTCATTACTTAATATTGGTGATCTAATAAATGTCTAATTTTCATGTTAAGTACATATTTAAAATATTTTTAAAAATTGGGATCAATTTAAGATGGTGTACTTAATCCAATGAAGTTTTTAATTGTTTTTTATCAAAAAGAATAAAATACTCAATCATACACTAATATAAATGAATAAATAAAGAGGTGTGATATCCACGCACCTCATTTTCCTTCTCACACACATTTTTAATTTTTGGTCGTCGGATCGGATGAATTGAAGAAGATCAACGGACATAAATCATCAAGAGATATGTGAGAAGTAAAATTGAATGTGTGGATATCACATCCCTAAATAAAATAAGATCCACGGCTGAGTAGTCGACAACGAATGGGCCTGGATCGCAGGGCAGGCTCAATCTTTCTATTAAAGGCAAATTGTTCTTAATTTGGGGCCTATTTTAATTTTAACTTTTAGTTTTTTAGTTTTCATTTGTTTGAAAATTAAAAGTAGCTACAAAAAAATATTTAAGTTTTTGATTTTCAAATAATGAAAAATAAAAGTAACTTAAAACGAAATAGTTATTAAACACCTTCTAACCATATAATTAGTTGAATTAGTCTTGAACTGTGACGCAACACTTAATTTTCTATTGTTTCATGCCACATTTTAAATTATACGTTAATTTGGAGACTACATGATGTGCATTAATAGACAACCTTGTCCAAGATCATCATGACGTAAAGTTGCTTAACCCCAAGACCGACATGAGGTGAAAATAAAACTCATTTCAATACTTGTTCAAATCATCACTTAATATTGGTGACCTAATAAAATATTTTTAAAAATTAGGATCAATTGAAGATGGTGTAGTTAATACTATTTAATCCAATAAAGTTTTTAATTGTTTTTATCAAAAAGAATAAAATACTCAATCATACACTAATATAAATGAATAAATAGAATAAGATCCACGGCTGAGTAGTCGACACGTTTATGAATGGGCCCGGATCGCAGGGCAGGCTCAATCTTTCTATTAAAGGCAAATTGTTCTTAATTTGGGTCCTATTTATGTGTATTCCCATATATACCCCGGAAGTTGGCGCCAATTCATGGCCCCACCAAACGAATCGTGAGATAGGAGGAGGTTTGCATCTGAAGGAGGCAACGGCTCAGATTCGCTCTTGCTTGAATTGAAAGTAAAATATCCCGCATCCTTCTCCCGCCTTCCGGATGCAGGCCAAATTTTTGAAGGCCGGCTTTGCTGTTTTATGGGGACAAGGATTGTCTGGTCTTCCACCTCTAGTGTTATTCTGTTTGTGTGGTCACGGTTAAACCACGTTAACATTTTATATTACTATTTATTTTTGTCTTATTATCTTTATGAAAAAACAATATCAAATGTTGACGTGATTTAACCGTGACCACAAAAAACATAAGGCATCGGAAATGGGAGGCAGACAATCCTTGTCCGTTTTATGGAGCCATTTCCGATGGCCCTACCTCACCCATTTGCTTTCCTTCTCGTCCTTATCCTAATTATTTTAATATTTGTTGATTTGTTGATATTATACTCTCCCTAATTTAAGGGGCCGAAATTTCAAAATTTAACTTTGTATTTCTTGCTATTCATTTTACGTATGAAGTTAGAAAGTTTTTTTTTTTACTCGAACGGTAGGATCAAATAAAATCATCCAATATTAGTTTATTGTTTTTTAGTGAATTTTAAAGTTAAAATAAACATGTTATAAGTCTTGAGATTAATAAGGCATGCTGAGCTATAGAGGTAAGAATTTATCCAACGAACCGCACTTCTTCTTACATGTTAGGAGTCCATTTGATGAGAAGGGGCTGGGAAAAGTTTGAACTTTATTCTTACAATGATGAATATAAGCACTTCAATCATGAGGAGATATATTTGTAAATGGATAAGATCATTCACTATTTCTCGATTTATATATATATATTACATGATGGAGACTCCTCTAAAAGCCATTGGCACGCGCCTATATGCCTAATCAGAGTAGGTGCCCTAATTAGTAATGCATGATGGTCTTACATAACTTCTTGAAGTATTTTCTATAGAACCAGATTTTTTCCCAAATTTTACTCTTACCCTTCTCAATGTGCGAGTAGCAAATGGGTTGTCACAAACAAACCGTTTTATTATAATTTGGCACTTCAAAGAAAACTTGTCTAAAATTACCTATAGGTGGTAAATGTTGAGTTATTGATGTGAGATGGATCCAGAAAAAAAAGAAGAGTTCTAGTTATAATCCATAAACAATTCGTGTATATATTTCACAAAAAATGATCATGATTCATGATTGTATGGTTAAATAAATAAGGAGGCATTTGTTACACCTCCTTAGGAGGGACTGGTTTGGACTAACTTAAATAAGACTATAATCCTATGTTTGGTAGGTTATTGGACTAAAATAAATGAGACTCGCCTCGACTAAGAATCCTTCCGCGCTTCATTAACCCTCGCTATCTAATCCCAAGATTTCCCTTGGTGTTAAGGCGGACTAGAAATGAAACGAGGCCAACATCCCCAATTCCCAACTTTCACTCTAATCCTTCCGTGCTCCGCTTGTTATTCCGCGACGCCATCACCGTGGCCAAGTTGTGGGTCGCTGCACCACCCAAATACCCAACCCAACCTTCAAAGAAACCTAGCAATAACATTCAAGCATCCAGAAGGCAAGCAAACAATTTCCATGGAATTTTATAAAATATTTGTGAAAGAAGAACAAAAATTGAGGAAAGAAAAAGGCAATACTCCACCTTCTTCTTATGTGCAAATCACTGTTGTCGGTAGACGATACGGCCAAAATCGGGACCTAGTGTCGCTAGACGGTACATCGAGAAGCGGATTAAGAGAGGTTAGCGATGAAGGTTGGGGGTTTTTAGGGATCAAAATGTTAGCAATGAAGGTTTGAGATGGGTTTTTGAAGTCTCAATTAATTTGAGAATCTGGGTTGTCTTGAATAATAGTGTGATATGGGTTTGTGAAATAAGCATTAATTGTTAGCTTGGAATTTTACGAATTCAATTGGAGGTTTTCATAATTTTATCTTATTTTTAATAGAAAATAAATTAAAATATAATAATAATAATAATTTATTGTTAGTCTAGCTTCTTAGTTCAACACTGCATCAAACGCTTCACTAAACTAGTCCAACTTAGTCTAATCTAAGCCAATCTAGTTTAGTCTCTCAAGCTAATCTAATCCGAGATAGTCCGGTGAAACAAATGCATCATAAGTTTTTAACATTATTGGCAAGGCCTAGGAAATAAAAAGGACGTGACGATTTTCATCCCATCGACAGCTGGCAGCCAAACTGAGCGAGTCTTACACCGCCAGTTCCGGGCGCACTCTCTCTCCCTCTCCTCAACTTGTGCCTTGTCGTGTTGTCAAATGCCCAATTCCAACACGTGATCGATCGATAACACAACAAAGGAATTTCCAAACTTCTCCAGGGGCATTTATGGAATTCCGTAACCTTAGATATCCTCGCGGCTTCCTGCAACTTTCCTGCATGTCACGTTCGTGGAAGAAATCTCAGCCGTCCATCCCAATCCGAAATCCCCAATCTCGAAATCCCCAATCTCGAAACCCTAGCTCCCCCTTCCTCTCTTGAATAATAAATTTCACATTTGCTCCTCAAACCCCTCTTCCATTCTTCATTTGAGAGAGAGAGAGAGAGAGAGAGCGCCTCTGGTTCGTGGGTTTGGAATTGGATATATAGCTCGTCCTCTTCGATCAGGGTTTTATATAGCTCAACCTCTGTCGGTTTCAATCAATTAACGGTTTAATTGTCGAGCTTTGAGCGGATGGGGGGATTGGTGGCGGAGGCGGCAGCGGCGCCGATTTGCTTCATGAGATGGGATGAGGTGTTTGTGTCGAGCGACAAAGGGCGGAGGGAAGTCCATTACTATCTGAAACGCAGAGACGGCAGTTCAGATCTGGCGGTGGTAGGCAAAGAGAAGAGCTTGCGGCACATGTCCTATCATTATGCTTTCCGAATCCGGTCCTTGTTCTCCATGTCGTCGCTCGCTAAGCTTAAATCTCGCAGGGAGGTCATCGATTGGCTCGATTCCGTTGTTACAGGTAAATTTCGCACCTTTCGTTCAGTTTCTCAGATGAATTTTGATAGCTCTCTCTTTCTTTTTTGTTTTTGTTGCTTTCGGAGATTTTGGGGTTTTCAGTTTTCCTTGTTTGGAAAATTGAAATCTTTTCGGTATTTGTCTTTGATTGATTCGTGTGTTATTGTTGGGATTTGGGTGGTGTTGAAGAATTTTGTAGATCTGGTGGGTGGTTCTGGATGTTTTTGTTGGTGGGCATAGATTTTCTGGGTTTCCTATACTTTTGTTGTTGATTTATTCATGAAGTGGGGTTCTTTCTCAATTTATAAAACCGTTCTCTTGCGGGCTTTGTGTTTCCTCACCAGTTTTGCATCCGTTATCAAAATTTGTTGGAAAACGCATTCTCTGGTTGATAGGGCGGCTGGTGTCAAGGTTCACCCACCGGCTAAATCCAGGGCCTTTCATTTTTGTTGTACTTTCACTCCATAAGAGTCGTGGATTTTGGAATAATCTTGGTTTCACCCGTCAGGCAAAGTACAAAGCTTTTCCTTTTGATAATGTTTCAACCTTTGTTACGAAACAAAGGTTTTGCATTTGTCTTCAATGGCGTTCCTTTCTCTCATAATTGCAAGAGCTCTTGTTCTTCAAGTTGGATTGTATTTCCCCTCGTCTCCTTCTTTGAGATCTCTAATTGCTTGTTGATCCATTCGGCATGAAGAAAAACTCTTTTTGTAGTTTTGTCTCGTCTTTTCTATGGAAATTCTTTTTCCTTTTGGGTTCCTCCTTACCTCTCCGCTGTGTTTAAAACTTGGACCAATATAGAAATTTGTCACCTTTTTTTGTAAGTTTATTGAGCCGCATATGGATTTTTTTTTTAATTCACTAATGAAGGACCTTATAGCCTAGGTGGCCTGGCCTGTTTTATGGGTGTATTTTTGTTTTGAACAACGGTGTGTTACTCTGTTCTTTCAACCGTGACCATGTTCTATTCTTCATGGTATTGTTGGTCTTATTGTTTTTATAAACTGACTGTGATTTGGGCTGCAGGATTTTTAATTAAATTGTAAAGAGCTGGTTGAGAGCATCGGATCCTTATGCCCTCAAAAACTCTAGGTCAAGACCCTTCATGGCCAAATCTACAATATTTTTTGTTCCCTAATGATCTTTGGTATATGTGATGGTTTATATCTTCAGATTTTCTGTCTCTATGTTTAATGCACTCATCTGCTATGGATACTTATCCATTTTATTTGCTTGTTTCAGTTTACACAATTATTTTGTTAATAGTCGTTTACTTTTTACTGTTTGGTCTTCCTGTCTGTCTCTGTTATCATATAATTATTACTGTAGTCCATGGTAAATGCCATGTGTGTTAATTTGTTTGTTTTGTAATTCTCTCAGATACATCATTTCTCAAATCACCCGATTTGGGTGGGAGTGTGTCGGATGGTATAGATGCTTGCAAGTTGGGGATTGAAATCTTTAAGGTAATAATGATTATGTTGACTTATGACTCTATTTACTTCCCCTTCATGTTTTATGCTTCATACATTTTTATTTTGATCAATGCTTATATTCATTCTGTCTTTCTCTTAGGATACAGTATTGCGGAAGCTAGGCAACCATACCACTGAGTTTCTGTGGTTAGGCTCTCCTTGGACATGCAGAAAAAAACGGAGGCATTATCAATCATTTAGCCGGAATGGTGTTGTAGTTTCGGTAAGTTCTATTGGTTTTCTGTTCTTTTTTTTTTTCATGTACTTTTTGTTTCTTGGACATCTTACCATCTGTATTGTTTTTCCTGTTAAAAAATGTTTACATTTGACTCATTGTTCTGTTCCCCTCTTTCCAAATACTTTCAGGTTCATGATTTTGTATTTGTTTTAGCCGAGGAGGATAAACGTCTTGTTGCACACTTGGAAGATATGTATGAGGATTCTAGGGGCAACAAGATGGTTGTGGTACGGTGGTTTCACAAAGTTGATGAGGTTGGTATTGTTTTGCCTCACAATTTTAATGACAGGGAGATTTTCTTTTCTCTTTGTCTTCAAGATCTCAGTATTGAATGCATAGATGGATTAGCTACCGTCCTCAGCCCCCATCATTTTGAGAAATTCAAGAGAGAGGCAACACAAACTCTTTTGGAACCCTTTGTATGCCGCAAGCAGTTTGAAAATGATGATGTCCAGCCCTTTGACATTACTCAAGTTAAAGGTTATTGGAAACAGGAGATACTTAGATACATGCACACACTTGCTTCTTCAAAGGTTCAAGGGAGTTCTCAACAGCCAGATGAAGGGTTGGAAGTGGAAGAAAATGATGGTGCCAATGATATCAGACCTAAAAAGAGGCATCATTCTTCAAGAAATGATGACATGCACTTGCAATACTGTGACCGAAGGGAGTCTCCGGATGCTGTATATGGGAATGTGGTGAATCTAAAAAGTAAAGATGGGACTAATTGCAGAAATAAAAGTGAAGCCTTTTGCCTTGGAAGAGCAGGTTCTTCTGTTTTACCTCGTAAAGAGGTGAAGAAAATTCCGCAGCAGCATTTAGTGGTTGGGTCCCAGGTTGAAGTCCTCTCACAAGACAGTGGCATTAGAGGGTGTTGGTTCAAAGCTTTGATTATCAAAACATACAAAGATAAAGTGAAGGTGCAATATCAAGATATTCAGGATGCAGCTGATGAAGCTAAAAAACTAGAGGTATGTTTTGCTGCTATCTCCATCATGTTATTTTTGTTCAAAATTTTGGGTGCACACCTGTTCTTTACCTATAGCTTGCTTGAACTTTATGGTTTCCGTGCTGTAGGAATGGATTTTGGCCTCTAAGCTTGCTGCTTCTGATCAATTGGGTCTTTGGACTTGTGGTAGGCCAATTGTTCGGCCATCTCCACCGTCTAATAAAGGCAGAGTTTCATGGGCTGTTGATGTTGGGACTGTTGTGGATGTCTGGTGGCACGATGGATGGTGGGAAGGGATTGTAGTTCAGAAGGATTCTGATGGTAGACTGCATGTGTATTCCCCAGGTTTGTAAAGATTTCTCCCCTTTTTAAATCTAATAGTAATATTGAATTTCATGAGGATCCAATTGAATATATGTTTTTTTCGTGTTTGTATTGCTGTTTATTTGCTTAAATATCTAGATTTGCTCTATGTGCAGGAGAGAAGCAGGTGTTGATTGTTGGTCGTGGTGAATTAAGACATTCTCAAGAGTGGTTGGGTAAAGGATGGGCTCAAATTAACGACAGGCCGGAACTTGTGAGCTTAATCTCATGTAGTTTAGAAACGAAGCAAGTTGTGGGAAAGTGTTCAGATGACGTGTCAGCACAATCTACAGTCTGTGATAGCGAGCCACTGAAGAAAGAAGAAACCAGATGGAATAATTCTGTTCCACTTGCTGAAGATAATAAAGATGAAAAGGTTAAAGAACCGGGCAAGGTTCCAGATCTTTTGAAGGATGATCTACTTGCCCAGCTGAAGTGGAGGTCCTCAAGGAAGAGAAGACGTGGTAACGGAAACTCTGTCCAGAAGCTGCATTGCATTGTTTCGGATAGTAAAAGCACCCGTGGCCTTGTGGGATCCGGTGCTTGTGAAAGTTTTATGATTTCATCGTCGCTGAAAGTTGACCATGAGAACTGCAAATATTTAGGGGATTCTCTTTTCAGTTCTTCAGTCGCGCCTTCGCTAACAAGTTTAGTGATGTAGGTTTGTTCTTTCTTCATCCACAAGTATATATTTTGTTGCGGTGCGTCTTTTTGATGCCGCTGTTTTTTAGGCCCCTCTTAGCTCAGTTAGCAGAATGTCATCTCTTGAGAAATGTTTCGTTTGAGAAGCCATGGCATCCATGTCCCTCTCTCCATGTACGTATTTAACCATCTGTTCTAGTGCTGCAAATTGCCTGAAGGGGCCTTATGCCCCTGCAAAAATTTCAGGCAGAAATTTTGGGTGCAAGTAGAGACGTAGAATAACCATTTTCTTAGTATTTAGAGATTTTTAGACTTCCTCACATTTTGTATGTCGTATTTTGGTTTCATAAAATTCTAACCTGTCACCTTCCCTATATGGACTTCATTTTCGTCTTGCGAATGATTAATGTAATGGAATTCGATGAAGTTAAAACACATGACATAGTTTATTCAGGTATCTCGAATGTGGCTGGAGGACTGGTTTTGAAGTGCCTGTATTTTACGACATTGAGTGTTATTAGTTGTGTGTGATGAGAGGGATAAAAGCGATTTTTTATTTTTATTTTTATTTCAGCTGTATTTAAAAGGACGAATATATTTTCTTTCTATTTTTCAGACCGTTGGCCGTTTGTCTTGGTCGCCTTTATTTGACATGGTCGCCTTTAAAACACAGCAGCTATATCAACTTTTTCTTCCACAAGTTTTGATTAGATATGGTTGTAGGGAAGGGAAGGGAAGGGAAGGATCCTATGCAAAACAGTTGAAAACTTGGGAAGAGGATGCTTGTTGGATCCTCTTTGAGGGCATCTGGGAATTAAGCAATCATGGTTGTTTATCATATAGCGGTCATAAATTATTTAAAATTTAAAATTGAATATAAATAATATCTAATGAAAACTCACGATGATAAATGACAGTAATTGCTTGATCCTCTGAATTCCTACAAAGAGGATCCGGCGAGGATCCCTTTTCCGAAAACTTGCAAGAACAAATATAACATTAGGCGGAGCCTACCAAAATGAGAAAGTTTTCAATGTACCGAGAACTCGGTCCTACACCAAACGTCGTAATACTAAAGTTATTGAATTTTTTTTTTAAGTATCCAATCTAAGGGTGGAGGCAGAAAATATTTTATGAGTGGGCTAGCTAAAAAAATTATCTTAAAATCAAATGTGTTTTTTTGTTACATAGGTATTGTATGCAAAAATTTAAGTTTAACTTTTCTGTTTGTATGCTTAAAATTTGCTTGGCATGAACTTAATAAGCTTCGCAATTGCAAACTATAAAAATTACAATGAATCAATAAATTTCACATATATTTAGATTTAAACACAAGAAGATAGAAAACTTGATATCTCAATTATAACCACACAACTAGTACAAAGCAAAACACTGAAAGTAGAAGTAAAAGCAATCTTAAAAAAAAATTGGTTAAAACCAATATAAACCCCATTAAATCAAAACAGAATAATCTTGAACAAAATGACATCATAATTTCCAATATAATTTTTATATTTTTAATTGTGCTAAATACTCACTGGGCTAGTTTCATTAAAAATAATTCTTCTTGCATATTTTTTTATCTATTATATAAACTATACACCAAACTGTGTATATATATATATATATATATATATATTGCCACACTCTCCCTGGGCTGCAGCCCACCGTAACCTTTGGTGTGGCTACGCCATTGATCCAATCACAGATATTATGATACAGTACACTAAAAACTCTATCCACCAAATCGACGACTAACCTGCAAAATTAAATACATAATTGGCTCTAAAATACAGCTGTATCGCAATGAGTATTGTCCTACGACATCACTGTCATGTAGAAGTGTTGTCGCATCAAGTATGGAGAAGGAAATACCAGTGCTGTAGAGGGAGAAGTAGGATTCCATCCCTCCTATAACCATTTCCTTCTATCATCTCCTCTTACGCTTTTCTTTTTGTCTTATTTTTTTATATAAAACATTCAAAATAAGATGTAGACATGACGTAATTATAACCTTTTAAATAGGAGGGGATGGAAGTGAAGAGAGATTAGGAGGGGAAAAAATCATACTCCAGATAAGGGGGCAAAAATAAAGTAAGGAAATGACACTTTGTTGCTGTTTGGGGGGGAAGGAAAAAAAATATATAAATGTGGCGTAATTGTAACCGTTTAAATAAGAGAAAATAGAATGAAAGAAAATTCTACTTTGAGGGCAAATATAAAGTAAGGAAAAGACACTTCGTTGCTATTGCTGTTTTATTTGGGGGGGAGGGGAAATGTAGACGTGGTGGCGTAATTATAACCGTTTAAATACGATGGAATAGAAGGAAAGAAAATCTTACACCGAGGGCAAATATAAAGTAAGGAAAAGACACTTCGTTGCTGTTGCTGTTGCTGTTTTGGGTGGGGAGGGGGGGGGGGATTTAAAGTAAGGAAAAGACTCTTCGTTGCTGTTGCTGTTTTAACAAGTTTTTGTTTCGTTGTATCCTTCTCCTTCCACCAACCGGAACTGAGTCTAAAATTACTAATTTTACTGAAGAACTCAATTGCTTGAAAAAAGTAGTAAGGCTCTGTCAGTCGGGGAAAGCCGCTGCTTGATCATTTTCTACTTACCCTCATGAGATTGAGATTTCAACTTTCCAACTTACTTTCTTCGTGATGACGACGATCTAATTGCTGTTGTGTTTAAGTAGTGGGATCACGGCCTGCAGTGGTACTCATCATCATGGCTTAAGAAGAAGCTCCCTGCAGGATTCGGAATCGGCATGAAGTCTCGGAGCTTTTCGCTTTCTCCCGCAACCAGTCTTGCCTCTGCTGAATCCTTGTCCATGCCTCTGGTTTGTTCCCTCCCTCTCCCTCTCCCTCTCTCAGGATTCCTTCTTTTACATTCAGGTCTTATCATTTCTTTAGTTTTTGTTGTTGCTGAAAACAGCTGCAGGAAGTTGTTCTCTCAGCTGATGTAAGCTGTAGTGATTGCCAGAAGAGACTTTCTGACATTATGTCAAAAATGGGTGGTACGTTTCCTCATCCTCTTCGTTAACATGATTTGGAATCTGCATTTGTATAATTTGGGGTTCATGTATCTTCATACAGTTTTATCTGCACTGTTTACGCAACATAATGTACGTCCCGCACGGAGAATATTTGTTGCATAAACAGTACAACTCCGCATAACTTTACCAATTTTGGTAAGCCCGGAAAAAATACGACTAGAGGTAAAATAGTATATACAAAGTTGCAGTGTTTATGCTACAGAAATATATGGAGATACAACAACCCCCAATTGTGCATCGAACTTGTTAGTATGTTTTGTTGGCGGCGTTAAATTAACTCATTATCGATGACATATGAACAATAAGTTCTTTTATGGTGGTTGAGAGCCATGAACTTTAGCTGCAGTAGTGAGTAGGTAACTTCTTGAACTCAGAGTGACAAATGTCCTTGGCCAGGAAAGAGTGAAAGACCATAAATAAAGCTGCTGCTACATGTTCCATACCAGTTGTACATGATTGTCTGCTAGTCATGTTTTAGGGCATCTTGTTTACCAAAATTGGACCACCTCTGCATGTGCTTTCACGGACGTTCCAGATAATTTGATAGCACTGTGTTGTTTTATTAGCACAGTAAACATGTAACATTGTTTGCATGCTTGAGCAGAGGTAGAATCGGTTGTGGTGAATGTGTCGGAGAAGAGGGTGACGCTCGTATGCAAATATCCCGGTGCGGCCAAAGTTCCATCCACTCGGCTAGTCCCTGCAGTATACAAAAAACCTCTAAACAAATTTTCGTTGATTCGAAGGATGCTTCGTTCTTCCTCATGTTGATTGAATATTCCAAGCCGAATAAGTCCCAACAGAAGCGTTCCTCATTCTTTGAATTGGACATGTATTTTTGTTTTTTCTCGCCTTGATATGTACATAAGTAAGTCCGTTGTTCGATTCCATGGTGTTTTGGGGACTGGATTTCTGTAACATAAACCTTTGAGTTGAAGAAAAGTGATGCTTAACCTTGCCATAATGTCAGGAAACAGGCAAAGCTTTATGGTGAGGTTAAAGGAACTAAAAGCCTCTTTCTTAACTTGAACATAACCAGATTCCAAAGGTGCAGAATATCACTTTGGTTCACAATCTTTCACATTTTTCAAATATTCCACAAGCACTTTTTTCCATCGACCTTTTCTCCCCCAAATAATCAAAAACAACAAAAATTCATCTCAGGTTCTGGCAATTCCAACTTCATGGCAGCAAAGGCAAGTTCTGTGTGTTTCTCAACAGTTTACGTTTCGATTTACCAAAAAACCGGAGATTCTGACATGGCTATACGTCTTTGTTTTGTGCATGAATTGCTGCAGTATTGTTGCATGGTGATGAGGCTCAATGTTGACTGCAATGGATGCTGCAGAAAAATAAGAAGAATCCTTCTAAATATGAAAGGTAAGATATCTGTAGATAGAGACATCGAGGTCCTTAAATTAGAGAAGAGTTTAAACTATCGTCTTATCAAAGGAGCAACATATATGTATACATATTCTAATATGTCCGAAAACTAATAATCCGATATCTTTGTTCTGTGTTGAAGAAATAGAGACACATTTGGTTGAGAAGCAGCAACGCAAGGTGAGCGTGTGCGGGAGGTTTGTACCGGCAGACGTGGCGATAAAGATGAGGAAAAAGATGAACCGTAGAGTTGAAATTCTGGAAATTCAAGAGTTTGATGGCAGCACTGAACAAATGGAGCAAAAGGCTATGATTACTACTTGTAGACCACACCAAGTATATTGCTTAAAACCTCTTCATGAGTGATATCAAAAACTTATTTACTTCACGAAAAAATATTCTTTCAAAATAAGAGATCGTTTGGAAGCACTTTTGACACAACTTTAACGGTAACGATATAACTTTTTTTAAGTCCTAAAATTTTGGACGGTTGATCGGAATATCTAACGGCCCAGATTTTGCCACATTTGCTAGCCGTTATTTTCAATTTTAGAATTTTTTAATTGCTGGAAATCCAACGGCTAGAGACCCTTCCCTAACCTCAGCTAAGTGCCTGCGCGCGGACCCCAACTTTGTCTATTAGTCGACTCAATCGTCAGATTTAGCGCATTTAAAGTGTGCGTTTGGCAAAAAAAAAAATGTTAACGTGGCTGATGTCAGCCTGACGTTAGTTCTCTAATCAGTGGGTCTGGCGATTCCGCCCTGAGTATTGGATTGCCCAACAGCCCAGAGTATATTCATGTGGGGTGGAGGTGGTCTAATATAGGCCCAATAAGTCGATCAACGGACAAAATATAGAATCAATAAATGGATACAAGAAAATAAAACATAAAATAGAAGACCATTCAAACGCAGCGTTTGACGTTGCTGTCCCGATTCAATAAGGAAACCCATACGTCACGTTCCCAGTCTCAAATCTCAAAAGTATATATAATTTTCTTCAAAAAATCTCATAAATTAAGACGAAATATCTCGCTGGCTCACGACTCTCTGACAAAACCCCAAAAGCAGAAAAACGACAAAAAACCAGCTCCTAACCCTAGATTTCCCGATGGCCAGCGACGCCCAGGACTCACATCGCAAGCACCGCCGGGCCTCTTCCGACGACGACGAGGCCGTCGAGAAGTCGTCCAAGCGCCACAAGCACAGACACCACCGCCGCCACCACCGTCACCGTCACGGGAGCAAAAAGCGCGAAGAGGAGACCAAGACCGTCGTCGACGATGTCGAAGCTCCTCCATCGCCGCCTGTTAAGTTATCTGATTCCGGTGTCAATGGTTCTATGCCTGTTGAAGACGTGGAGGAAGGCGAAATTCTCGACGAGGAGGGTGTCGGTGGTCGGGACGACGGCGTTTTGAAGACGACAGCGGGCTCTGATGCAGAGTCTGGTGAAATTGAGGCTCCTGGAGTCGGCGATCATTCTAATAAGCGGAATCTGGTGTGTTCTGATTTCCCCCCATTCTCTTCTGATTTTTCATTTGCCCGTTGCTTGCTTGTTTTCATGAAATTTATAATTAATTGGTTTTCAAATTTAAATGGGTTTTCATTTTCTTTTCATTTCTTTAAAATTTAATTAGTTGAAAATCTTGGAAATTTGGTAGTTTCAGTGGCCAAAAGAGTTTTATATTTCGTTCTCAACAGTATGATGAAATTTTGTTTGGTGAGAGCTTGTTCAAGTGGCTGAGTCAGTGCCATTGTTTCATACATATGTAAGAACCCGCTCTTGCACTAGCCGAACATGAATCAATTGCAAAAGAAGTTACCCTAGGCGTTTCAATCAAAGAAGACTGATGACTTACTGTTAATTTGTAAGAGTTGGTTACATTGCATATTATGTTATTAACTAGCTTTTTTTATTTGTTGTCCTCGGATTGGTGTTAATTACTGCAATTCGTGCACTTACGTTTTTTTTTTGTGGTGTTTTTGGCAGAGAGACAATGACATTGATAAAAATACAAAAACTGGGGTAGACCTCAGTGGTGATGATGATACCAGCGGTCATGTTGTTGGTAAGTCTTGGAATGAGGCTAGTTTGCCTAGAGATTCTAGTGTTGAGCCTCAAGATGAATTAGTTTCCAGTGGTAGTGTAAAGGATGATGCCAATGGAGACTTGGCTTTTCACAAAGAGGAGAAGAGGCGACACAGGGAGTTTGGGTCCCCTTCTAGAGGAAGTGATAAGCTAAAGAATTACTATGATGATGAAAAAGAAGACAGGGGTAAATTAGCATATCGAAAAAAGGCGTCATCTGGAAGTAGTGGGGACAAATACAATACCTTGGTGCGCTCACCATCTGGTGATAGGCGCGGTGATGAGCTGCACGGTAGGAGCAGATCAAGGTCATACGATCCTGTGAGGGAGAGATCTCGCTCCCGTAGTGTAATAGAAGAAGAGTCTCTTTCGAAAAGGAGATGTTATCATGAACGGGACAGCTCAATATATGTTCAGAAAAGCAAGGCTGTGCGCGGCTCTGATGATGAAGGAATGGCTCGGGGTATTGACAGTGTTGATCCGATGAGGGATGATGAAAGGGAACACAATATTAGGTATAGCAGATACTCTGGATTAGGTCGTAGTCGAGAAAGAGAGAGAAGTAGGGAGAGGGAGGCGGATCAGGAACGGAGAAGGGAGAAAGATCAAGAAAGAATCAGGGACAGGGAACGGAGAAGGGAGAAAGAAAGAGAAAGGAGTAGTGACAGGAAAAGAGGAATAGGACGAGACCATAGCAGGGAAAGAGTGGTTGATATGGAAAGGAGAAGGGAAGAGCGGCATAGGAGCAGGGACAGGAATAGGGATGATAATAATAGGAGCAGGGACAGGGTCAAGGATGATAGGGACAGAAATATGGAGAGGGGCCGAGATAGGGACAGAATTACAGACCGAAAATGGGAGCGGCGAGATGATAGAGACTGGGATAGGGGTCGAGCTATGGAGAGGGAGAAATATGAAAATCATGAGGATAGCTATGGAAATCGAGATAGGCATAAACATTCTGCTCGATCAAGGCATGATGAAAAAGAATATGACCAGGACAGAAGAAGTAAAACTGATCCAGGAAAGGTACAGAGTCCAAAGAATTATTCTGTTGAAGGTGATGAAGGCACGAAAGAAAGGTAGTTGCTTGTTTTGAAACACACCACCCCCTCCCTTACCCTTTTTTTACCTTTGATGCATATATTCCTCTTTTTTTTGTAGAGATGAAGATGAAGAAGAAGGCATTCAAGTTGCTGGCCAGGAAGAGGATGATGTGGATAGAATAAAGGAAGAGTCTCGAAGAATAAAACAAGCCATCTTAGAAAAATATAAAAGTCAGCAGTCACAACATACAAATGAGTTGGGTCTACGAGAACAAACTGAGTCACAGTTGCAGCAGCAATTTGAGCCTCAGCCTTTGGAGCAATCAGCAGATAAAGGTCCTGCAGATCATCTGGAGCAATCAGCAGCTGCTGTCCAACCTGGTCTAGAAACTGACGATGGAAGGAGTGATGGAGATGTGTCTGTTGCTGCATTTTCTGTTTCACCTCAACAGAATGGTGCTGATACTTCTAGAATGCCTTCTGGTGCCACAGGGCTTGGAGAGGGTACTCCAGAGGTCAGTCCACTCATCCTGAAATTCATATTATCCAGATTTTTTTATGAATATTTTTTTTATTATGAAAAGATAGATTCATTTGTTGTGGAACCCGAAGTTTTATATTCTTACATCCAAACTTGACTTGCTAGGTTTTGAATTTAACTGACTTATGTGATTTTTATTTTTATTTTCAACTCGTGCAGAGTGAAGGAGCTGTTGGCGTTGATGATATCTTTGGTGAGACCCCGGTTGGAGTACGAAAATTGGTGAGTCTCAGTGTCATGTATACGTTAGTTCCCTATGCAGTGCAACTTTGTGCAATTATGGCGTGGATTAGAAATTCATAGAGTTAAGTAAATATGGGTCCAATCTTATATCCTGAATAACATGCATTTGGTTGATCTGGTATTAGTTTGGTTTAATGTGCACATGTTTTTGTCTTGCATGGACAACAATGAGAAAGCTTTGGCCTTCGTCCACGTTGCTTGTTACTTTGCGCTTCAGTTCACGTGTTTATTCATTTGTGATTGATTTTGTCATAGTTGTTGTGAATTTGTATTCACGACTGCAGTTTCTTTAATTTCATTCAACAGTTTCATACGGGCAATATCTGAACAACGTTTTTCTCATTGTGTCTCATTTGGAAGATTAACTGGAGTGCTAGACTTAAATCTTTTGCACTATTTCGTGTGCAGGGAAAAGGAGATCATGTACGAATTGAAAGGAGTGGTCTTCATGATAACTGGGATGATGCAGAAGGGTACTACAGTAAGTATATGACCAGTTCTAATATGTCTTTTCTAATTATTGTTATTTCTTGCTAGGAATTTTCCCCACCTATGATAGGCTTTTAATGTTCTCTTTCAGTTAACAGTTGCATTGCCATGCCTCCCCCTTTTCTTCATGCAGTGCTCTAAAAAAATCTTGCATCTCCATATAGCCCAACCCATGTTCTCTCTTATTGGCTGAATTAGTTTCTACCCTATGCTTCCCTGTTTACTGTTCTCGGTTGCATTCGAATTTGTACAGAATATAATGCTGCGTTACTTGATTGCCTAGGTTGATATTTCATCCAAAACATTTTTTTCGTACTGTATTTTTACTTTTCTCATTTGTTATGATGTTCCTTTGTAGGTCACCGTTTCGGAGAATTACTTGATGCTCGGTATGAAATCACTGCTGCTCATGGGAAGGGTGTCTTTTCAACAGTAGTCCGTGCAAAGAACCTTACAGTTGGTAATGGTGAACCTGAAGAAGTGGCAATTAAGATTATACGGAGCAATGACACTATGTAAGTGATTATGATACCACTTGTGTTGCTATTAGCTCCCCCCCCCCCCCCCCCAAAACAAATGAATTGCTATTACTCTTTTACCTACTTTCTTGCTGCTTTTATGTGAATAGGTTAAAGGCTGGTATGACTGAGTTGACCATATTGAAGAAATTAGCGGGTCATGATCCAGATAATAAGCGCCACTGTGTTCGTTTTCTGTCGAGTTTCAAGTATCGAAATCATCTTTGTTTAGTGTTTGAATCCCTTCATATGAATCTTCGCGAGGTCTTAAAGAAGTTTGGGCGCAATATTGGTCTTAAGCTAACTGGCGTCAGAGAATATGCTAAGCAACTTTTTATTGCACTGAAGCATTTAAAGAACTGTGGTGTCCTTCATTGTGATATAAAGCCAGATAACATGCTGGTAGGTGTTTGCTACTCTGTTGATTGGATTGTATCTCGAATCATTTATGTTTCTCATAGTAATTTATGTTTCAGGTAAATGAGTCAAAAAATGTGTTGAAGCTGTGTGATTTTGGTAATGCCATGTTCGCTGGAAAGAATGAAGTTACACCATACCTCGTCAGCCGCTTTTATCGTGCTCCTGAAATAAGTAATTTTTCTTTTCTTTTCTGTTGAGCTAATGTTGGTTTTTTCAAGTCATGGGATATTGGGATGCATTATTCAGTTTTTAAAATATATCCTACATGATTAGTATGTCCACGTAAAATATTGATCTGGTATTTGATATGTCTTGGTTGCAGTTCTTGGCTTGCCTTATGATCATCCACTGGATATCTGGTCAGTTGGATGCTGTTTGTACGAACTTTATACAGGAAAAGTTCTTTTTCCCGGTGCTACAAACAACGATATGCTACGTCTTCACATGGAACTGAAAGGCCCTTTCCCAAAGAAGATGCTTCGGAAGGCAAGTATTGGGTTTGACATTCACCAACATTTTATGTTTATGTATGAATATGTTCTAACATCTTATTACTGTTTTGCCCGTTCTTGTATCTAGAAGGTATTCATTTTGCTAATGTTTTTCATGTCTTGGTTTTTGTTCTTATAGGGAGCTTTTACACATCAACATTTTGATCAGGATCTGAACTTCCATGCTACAGAAGATGATCCTGTTACAAAGAAGGTATGCATCTGTTGTCTGGCTTGTTTCTATCTATTTCTTGTCAAGTATCAGAGTTTTGTGGTTTCCTATCAAGTGTATGAGTTTTACATTCTTCTTGTGCAGGCAATCAATCGGGTGATTTTTAATATAAGGCCAAAAGATATTGGATCACTTATTACGGGTTCTGGTGAGAATGCAAAGATGCTAGCTGATTTTAAAGATCTTTTAGATAAAATGTTTGTATTGGATCCAGAGAAGAGGTTGACAGTATCACAAGCTTTGAACCATCTATTCATCACTGGCAAGTGAACCCTGTTGCTGCTTTACTGACTCCAGAATTCCTATTGAGCTAGATATTTGTACATTTGACCTAATTTATACAGTTTCTAATAATTGGGCATTATCTCTCTTCTCTGTGATGGCCTGAGAGCTTTTGGCACAGTTTTGGCATGGTTGAAGTCAAAAGGGGGTGATGTTTTGGTCAGGAGTACTCATTACTGGCGGGGGTTCTTTCAGTGGATTGTACTGTTTCTATCGTAAGACAACTAGCCAAAGGCGTCTTTTCCCCCTGTAATCATTCATGGTTGGCAAATATGAAAATTAATTACATCCATTTTAATTTTCCATCATGATTATATGTGTATTCTGAACTTGGTTTCTGCAATTTAATCTGTGGAACAACAGGAGATATATTTATCTTCAGCAGTTGTTTACAAAACATATACTTGAATTTTTCTTTCTGTACTTTCCTCTCTTACTATGTACTTTTTTTTCTTGGTTGCTTGTATTGGAGTTCATTCTTCGGTAATTGTGGTCTTTAAAATTTAGTTTATGATTGGTAGGTTTGTTGTTGTTGTATTGGTAGGTTTGTTAAACATCCTTCACTTTCATGTCCTCTGTCAGTTGTATCTTTATAGCCACTGTTTCTTAATTATTTGGGTTCTGGAGATTCTAATTTGACTTTTCATTCAGGATATGTGATAATGCTATGAGGCAACCCTCCAGTGCTTAGATGCTTAAAAGGAACCCAGGAGAAGGTACCTTGGTTTTTCTTATTAGGAGAATATTGTGAGGGACTTAGAAATAAATGTCATTCTGATGCATGCTTTGCCTTTCTGTTGTTCCTAGATAAAGCTACTGGGTCGCTTGGAAACCTATTTAAATTGAATCTTAGTGTCACTGCTCTAGATTAAGTTGGCTTCTTTTTGGTGTGGGGATGGTTACTTTATTTACTTACTCGAGTATTAGTTATCTGAAGTGTATGTGCATGTGCATGCATTCTGAAATGTGCATTGGAACTTCTAAATCAGGGTTCAGTTGATGCGTTGTACCATGTCATGTTTGTTTTCTTTGACGTGTTGTATTCAGACATCTATGTTTTTCTTTCAGTCTGTCTGTGCTTGAGAGCGTTGTATGTTACTTTTTGTTTGTTTGTTTTACCTTTTAAATAAATACATATCCTAATGAGATTGCATTGCATCTGATTCATGGCCATTCTGGAGGCACTTGCACAGGAGGCATGAGGCTGCTGCTGGATCTATAACAAATTCAGAGTAAGTTAGCTTATGAATTTACTCCTTACGTGCAGTGTATTTCATTACGATCTTTAGTATTAATTTTGGTGCTTATGTTTTTAGGGTATGGCCCCCATGCTCCTGCTCCTGCGCCATCTGTAAGTATATTTATGTCTAACTTGGTGTGCATTTTGTGTGAAGTGAAATTTAAATAAGGCTATAACTTTGACACTGGCTAAAACAGTTGTGTTAAGACTTTAGGAACCTAAAGAAAACACAATTTAATTCCTATTGAAAAATTAAAACATAACTAGCATAATTAGTTTCCCTTGAAACTGATGTACTTATGGAGGTTGCTTAACCTTATTCGATTTCGCGACATTGATCAGCACTTTTGAACACCTGGAAGGATACAATGCCATGAAATCAAATAAGGTTAAGCCACATTGTCGGCCTGCACATTCAGGGGTTGATTCTTGTTATTTGTTGGCTACTCAAAAATATTGCCTGTGCGGATGTGCTTTATTTGTTTTGGCTTCTCTGGTACACCCGACTTTAGTTTTTTCTTAACACTTCAAATCTTTTGTTGTACTTCCATAGTATCATAGCTTTACTCATATTTTTCTCTAAGCCCAACTTCTCTGTGAGGTTATCATGAATTGAAGGATACCATTTGCTTATGATTCTGTTGTCCGTTTTGTTTGATGAGCGTGAAAGAACATGCTATTTTTCTTGCCCACCGTTTTCAATTATTACCTTGCATTGTCGTTTTATGCACATATGCCAGTTTTGGAATCATTGATAAGCTCGATTGTTATCATAATTTGGTTTGTAACGTGTTTTTGGTGTAATTAGTTATGGTTTTACTCTGGTTTTTGTTTGATGTCACCGCCAACAACTTCTCCCTGATCTAATATACTCTTAGTTCACGTTAAGCCGGGTTGATTTGTAATTGGAGATGAAACCCAAGAGGGTCTTTGATTTCTTCAATCCTTCTGGATTTGGATTGATTTTTTAGGGGGCTCGGTCCGTTTTTCTTGGTCTGGTGTTATTCTTTGTTTGTGGCTACAATAGCCAAGATTTGCTCTTTATCCCTGCTGTCTACAACGTGAAGAAAGTCATTTTTTCGATTTTCCACCAAAGTTTTATTCGAAATTAGACGATGCAAGGGTCTGTTTCCTTTTGGTTACGGACATGCATATAGCAAGGGAATAGAGACATAATTTTTGTAATACTTAATTTACTATATAGTACGGCAACTACTGTTGATACTGTATATTTCAATCGATTCTGTAAGGAGATGGATTTGTTCTCCAACGTTTGATGCCGAAAATTGTTTAATTTTACTGAATCTTTATATATACTCTTGTTAAATCAACGAGACGTGTGCCTCGTTTAAGTTTGGCGTAGAGCTCGTTTTCAGCGGTGTCATCATCCAATTATTTAGTACTGTATTAATTGGATGATAGCATGTCCCCAAAACTCGTTCTCAGGAGTGGTGATAAATGTCAATTGCGTGGGTTAAGTGCTTTTGATAATTTTAGGGTCACTTTTGTAGACTAGTTGGCGGGTTGTGTCTTTTGTGGTCAAATAAAAAATTGGAGGGGACCAGTTCTCTCTTACTATCTTCTAATTTTTGGACACAATCGCACAAGAGATCTCCAAGAAGCTTCATCCCCACATGCCATTATTTTCCAAATACGCAACCGAGTCCACACTAAAAAGTGCTCGCTGCCACCCGACTCCTGAACGGGCAATTGGTTGGTTGGTGATTTCGATTAGCCGAGTAAACAAAAAAGCAATGGAGAATGATTGTGGAAGTAGTTCTTTAAAACTGTGGGTGGTTGCTTGACGTGCTCTTGTGCCTTGTAACTGGTAACTGAGGGGAGTGGATGATTCGACAGGGACACTCGGTTTCGCCAAACCCTCGCATGCTGTTTAAAAAAACTCCGTATAGTAGCGAATACGCTTTATTTCCGTTCACAAAACACTTAAATCATGACGAGTTTCGGGTTGAGTGATAAAATCTAGCCTTACATAGAAGAGCAATTTACATGAAATGAAATCAGCATCGTAAATCATACGTTGTCATGTGCAGAAAAACTCGCGTGACAATGTATTATTGGACAAGTTAGGTTGTGTATCTTCTTACACAGGAACATATAAACTATGACTTGAAAGAATCCATGTTGGGCCTAATGTTTCAAGTGACACGTGTCTAAAGAGTGTAAAATCAACTACATTCCTTCCTTGCTCTTGATAGATTTTTAGTGTGTTCTGAACACAGACATATATGTCATATGTCATTATATAAGAAGAGTGTCACTAAGGAAAAAAATAAAATTCTCTCTACATGTATAATGACGTATGGCGTACCATTCCGTGTTGCAGATATATTAAAAAAACCTCTCCTTGCTCCTCTTCGCAGAAATTGTCCAACTATAGACTAAATAATAAACCGCGTTTATTCAAAAACCACGTCTCCACATGGCCCGGCGTCTTCTAATTTCTATCTAGAAACTTAACCCTTAAGTCAGCAACACCTCCTCTAAAGTCCGAACGACTCATAAAAAGTCGTAGTCACCGAGTATTTCTCCATCGTCGTCAGCCCTTAAAGCAGAAAACGATCCAGGACTCGTTTGTTGCCTTGCTCTTTGTACCGCAGCACCTGGAATTATCGACCGAGAGAAAGAGGGAAGAGGAAGAAGAAGGCGAAAAAATGGGAAGAAAGCTCGATGCTTTGCTTGGAAGGAGTCACAAGAACACCGCCAAGTTCAAACCCACTTTGAACCTCGCTCTCTCCCGCCTTGCCGTTCTTAAGAAACAGCGCCAGGCCAAGTGCTCTCAGGCTCGATCCGATGTCGTCCAGCTCCTCCAGCAGGGTCACCAAGATCGCGCTCTTCTTCGCGTAAGTTTCCTTGTAAAATATTCAGTTTGCAGTGCAACGAGGGGGTGTTTCCTTTTGTTTGAGACTTATTTTGTAGGGGCTAAAATGTTCTCAGACAATAAAAAACACTCGACTATGTTTGACAGAAAAACTTACAATGTTTTTGGGTTGTAGAAGCGCTTGCTATGTGCTTCAGGAAGCACCTGAATTTTTAGATTAAAAGCGCTTTATGACAATCAAAAGCGCTTACACAGTATGATAAAAGCATTTCTAGCAAGAATTGAAATTTTGAGGCTGAAAGATTTGGTTTTATGTTGTTGGCAGGTGGGGCATGTGATTAACGAGCAGAATATGTTGGATGTGTTTGTCATGATAGAGGGTTATTGCAACCTAGTGATCGAAAGGGTTCATCTCATTGAACAAGAAAGGTTTGGTTTTTTTTTTTTTTTTAACTAATTGTATTCCTTGATCTAATTTGATTGATTTTGTTTCATTGGTATTGGTCTAATGTAATTACTTTTGCGGTGTCTTTGTTCACATAGGGAATGCCCTGATGAACTGAGGGAGGCAACATCGAGTTTGCTTTATGCGGCTTCAAGATGTGGGGATTTTCCGGAGCTTCAAGAGATTCGTGCGGTTCTCACTGCTCGTTTTGGCAAGGAATTTGCTTCTCGTGCCATCGAAGTGCGCAACAATTGTGGAGTCAACCTCACGGTAATGATCTGGAACAGACTGAAGTTTTCTTATTAATTTCGATGCAAAGCTTACATGTTTGTCAAAACAGAAATTTGGCATGTTAATGATTTGTGTGTTTTTCGGTTTTTGAAGATGATGCAAAAACTGTCAACTAGGATGCCAGTTTTGGAGGTCAGAATGAAGGTGCTCAAAGAAATTGCTGCAGAGAATAACATTGTTCTGAAGCTGGAAGAAACGTCTTCTGTTTACACCGAGGTATGTAATTTGGAAGAATAACGGGAATTCGGAGAGGATTAGAACTGAGGTATCGTATTTGCTTTGAACTTCGAATATTATTCATGGTATCTGAGGTTTGCTGTGTGTGATCAATAATGCAGGATAAATCGGATGTGAACAAGGCCGGTTCAAGTGGCACGGGACCAGCAGATAATGTGCAGGCTTCTGCAGAAGAGACGGGAAATGATGATAGGTTCTCTGGTTCGATTAAGCCAAGGAAATACAAGGATGTAGCTGATGCAGCTCAAGCAGCTTTCGAGTCTGCAGCTTACGCAGCAGATGCTGCTAGAGCAGCAGTGCAACTCTCTAGGTCTGAATCTCAAGATCCTGATGATCAAAATAGTCCCGGAAGTAAACGAGGAAAGTTATCTGACAGATATGAATCCTTTAAAAGTCTATCCGAATCGCAGCATGAGCGAAGTCGAGGTGAATTAAAGAGGTCAACATCTTCTTCAAGTTTAGATTCAGATGGAGATGAGGTGATTCCAATGTCCTCAGATGCCGTAGGGCAGGCCGATCTTTTAGGGAAGGATATAGTTTTTGATGAGAGTGAAAGCGACAACGAACCAAATACAACGCCCTCGTCTCATAACCAAATTCCTTCGAGGTTTCGATCTGGCTTGAAGGCGGAGTCAAGGCTTGAATATCCTGCAGCACATGTCACTGGAGGATCTGGAAGGCAAAGCCCGCCACGACTAAACATAGAGAAGGGACCATTCTCTCTGAGGACTAGACGGGTGCGTGGCTTCTGAGAAGAAGAATAGTCTTGTTTGTTATATTTCCTTATCAGTTTTGCTCGTTGTGCTAATAAATTCCGTTGCATATAAATTTGATTGTTTCTTTATCTCTTTCTTTGTTTTCGGGGAAATGTAAACTTAGTAGATTCTATAAATTGCGTCGAAGCGCCATGGAGCTATAGATAAATTGCTGCATATGTATAATATATAAAGGTTTCAGTATGTAAAATTGACGACTGATCGACTAATCAACGGATGCACAAGCCTAAGATTTTCGTTTTGCTAGTAACACGATGAAACTAATTTCCGAAAATTTGACTAATGCACGACATCATCTGAAAAACTCAACGGAGTCTAGGCCGCTTGTTACTGCGCAGGTCACTAAATGACTGCAAACTCACACCAACATCCTCATCATACTCGATCCCGAGCTCCTCCTGCAATAGCATAACAGACTATTCACAACTTCACCATAGTTTGCGCGTAAGACGGAACATCCAAATGCAGGCATACCTTAAATTCCTTGACATCTTTCGGTGAGTTCTCAGTAATAGCATCCCACAGATCTTTGGACATCCTTCGACGCTTTCTCCACTGACTTATTTTCTCAGAGACCATTTGCTCAACCGCCTTGCGGTCTTCTGGCTTGACCAACGTAACTCCTCCGCGCAATTTTTCCAATCTATCCTCCATTTCAGCGACCTAATACAGAATTCAAAACACCAAACTTGATCCAAATTCCATACACATTATTTCCAGTCACATATTTTGACCTAATGCAAGCACAAACGTATCCAATTAACTTACCTCCTTTCTCAGTTTCGCTTCTTTGTCCCGCATTTGCTCTAGGGTCAAATTTGCCTGCAAAGTTTTAATTTCTGCAACGAAAGTGCATCGCCATATTTCACACTCAGTAAGGCAAAGTCTTAAACCGAGAATTAAGAAGTCGAAAACCAGTCAATTAGTGAAAACATGAGGTGTAGTAAGGACTGGTAAACAGGTACCTCCCTCAACCTCGCTAATCGCTCTCTTTTGTTCACCCAGCTGTTCCTGCAGTTTCTCATTTTCTTGCTTCATCCGGGTAAGCTCCTCGCTGTTTGGAATATCGAACTGGTCCTGCCTAGCCAGGTAGACCTTCTGCTTACCGTACTCCTTGAACGAAATCTTCCCATTATCCGCAAGCGCATCCAGCGCCTTTTGTATGGCCGCCTTCTTGAGGTTAAACTTTTGCAACGAATCCGCCACATTTTGAGAATTCAGCGGCCTATTTTGCTGGACAAAGATATACAAATTCACATCAGCATTCGGACGTGCACATACTGTACATAGCAAAAATCTGTTTGTTTCCCCGGAAAATATCTACACAAAATTCCGGTTTTATGCTTTGTTCCTTCAATTAATTGCTAATTACAAAAATTACAGGGAATCAAACGGAGGAAAAAAAGAAAAAAAAAAGAATAACAGCAGCTAATAAAGGAGAAAATTAATCACAGTTCGATTTTCCCACCTCCCAAACAGGCCAAAAATCGGAAGGGAAAAATCACATTTCATCAATTTATTCGACTTTTATAGTAAAATTAGAATGTAAATCGGAGAAATGAAAGATAATTTACCTCGTTCAAGTAGTTGAGGACGATTGCTGCAACGTTTTCACAAAACCATAAGCAACAAAGAGGTTTAGCGATTCAGTAAAACGCAGATAGAAAATCAAATCGACAAAGCAAAGAATATCCTAGAGCTCCTCGGATTACCTTCGGGGTTTTCGGATTTCGGAGCCATTGATCGGAAACTCTACGGCTCCGGCAGAGAATCTGAAACTGTACGGAAATGGCGGGAAGAAGAAGCTTCTCAGAGACTCGCAAGCTTTTGGCTCTCGATTTGAATGGAACGAAAATAATGAGTTCCCTTTCCCGATACGGCGCCGTGTCTCTAAATTAAATAGACAAATATGATTGGACAAATGTACCCCTTCATCATACCCGAATTTACGTAAGCAAACAAAATCGTTATTTTGGCGCTGAGAGGGAGGACACGTAGTGCCGTTTCATTTCTCAGAAACGATGGCCGTCGTCAGCGCCACGTCTCCGCCTCTGCTCTGCTGCGCCGACCGCCGCGCCTTTTTTTCAACTAGGCCCTCCCTAGGCTCTCGGACCAAGACCCAATTGTGCACACAGAATCCATTTTTGGCGGCACTGGACTCCCAAACGTGGCCTTCACAACCGCCCGCAACCCTCAAAAGGGACTCCAAATTGAAGCCGCTCGTGTGCCGCGCGGATCGCAGGAAACCCACCACCTCCGTCCAGCAGGAGAACGACGGCTCAGAACGGCTGCTTCAGATTGCTCTGTGGCTTGCTGAGGGAGTCTACATTTTGTGGCTTTTTCTTCTTCCCTATGCTCCTGTGTGTAAATTAATGTACATTTTTATATAATATGTATAATTGTCTGTATATATGTGCGTGTGTATATATATATATCATATAATCTTTTAGCTGCTAAAGATGTTGCCTTGTTTGATTTCAGGGAGACCCAGTGTGGGCTATTAGTTCGGATACAGTGAACTCTCTTGTGGGGCTCTCTCTTAATTTCTTCTTCATCTTGCCTTTTCTCAACTCCGGTATGCTCGATCAATCTGCTATTGATTTTCTGAGTTCAATTTCCATGTTTCCCGGTGACAGTATCCCAAGTTAACAAGGGGACTAGAGTGCGGAAAAATAAAAACATGTGACATAACAGCGCATGATTGACTTAGATACTAACACAACAAAACCTCATCTTAACTAGGTAATATCTAGTAGTGGTTAATTTTAATTGATTTTGTTCTTGATGATTTCTGCGTTGAACTTCTTGGCAGAGTAGTTGGTGTTGGTTTGATTGATGCCCCAGTTCTTCACCCGGTATGAATTTGACTTATCAAGTGAATTTGGATTTTACTACCAAGTTTTACACTTTTAAGTATCTTTTTTGACATGGACATTGGACAATTTGTGTTCTTTTGTTCTTGGACTAGATGTCTGAGGGATTATTCAACTTTGTGATTGGGTGGACATTCATGTTTGCTCCTCTGCTGTTCACGGACCGAAGGAGGGACAGATACAAGTGGTCTCTCGACGCCTTGTGGGGTTTTCAGATGTTTCTCACAAACAGTATGCTTTCTTCCAAACCTTAATGTTTTCAATCTGTGAACCTTGTTACCTTAATCAATGAATTTTGATCAACGGGAGGGGGGATTCAAACGCAGGACCTCCTCACGTGATTTAGAAAGAGATATCACTAGGTCAAGAGCTAATTGTTACCCGTCCTTGATTTAAATTTGCTTTGCAATGGGCATGGTTTTTAGAGACCAGTTACATTTTCCATCAATCTGACCAATGTTGTGTATGTGGTGTGAACAGCTTTTCTAATACCTTACATGGCTATTCGGCTGAATGAGGCTGAGTCTGACTACACTCCGAGCAAGCGCTCACAGCTTGCATCAGTGATGACTAGCGGAGCTCCCATCGTTGGACTTGCTGGTGGAGCAATATGTCTAATATCTGCATTATGGGCTCTTTTTGGCCGGATGGATGGCGACTTTGGAAGCATTTCAGACCGATGGGAGTTCTTGATCGGTTACCTAGGATCGGAGAGGCTGGCTTATGCATTCATTTGGGACATCTGTCTTTACGCCGTCTTCCAGCCCTGGTTGATAGGTGACAATCTGCAAAATGTTGAGAGCAGCAAGATTGGTATTGTAAATTATCTTAGATTTGTACCAGTTGTTGGCTTAGTTGCTTACCTCGTTTGTCTGAATCTTGACGAGGAACTGTAGCTTGTACAGCAAGTAAATGTCTGACTTTAATGAGTGTAACAAAGGCAACAGAGTGTTGTACAATATGAGCATGAAGCTTCCTCTATTCTTCCCAGGAACAACGACAAAATTTACAAACCCAAAGACAAGGGCATGAAGTTTCCCCTCATTGGGTAAAGCCACCGGACCAATAGTTTTTGGTTTGGTGCCATCCACACCACTTTTTACCTTTAACACTCTCTTTTAATTTATATCATTTGATTATTTTCAATTCATTTGATCTGACGGCCGAAAATTGAAAGGTATGTGTGGAAGGTAGAAAGGGTGTGTTGATAGCACCACCCTAATCTTTCAAAAACGGTTTTCGCACACATTTTTTCTTCTTTGTGCACACCCATGTTTATTTTTGTTCCATATATATTTTAAATTTATCAGAGGCTCATATCATAAGATAAAATAAAATGAAAGCTAATGAAAAGTCCAAAAAAACTTTAGTTTTAATGAAAAATAACAAATAAATGTGTACTAAATAGTACCAGAGAAAGGTAAAAATGACTAGGAGTGAGATTAAGTACGGGTCTATTTTTAACCACAAAGACGTGTTGCTAAGTAGAAAGACGTCGATTCTTCTTATAAATTTAGGCTGCTCCATTAATGAGAAGTGGCACAGCAGGTTAAAAGGAACAGAGACTCACTTGGGCTAATTTGCGTGCAAACACAAACAGCATGGAAAAGCCACTTTTGGGCAGCTTCAAAGAAGCCGAGTACCAAACAGCAGAAAGCAGGTGCATGTGTTTCAATTCCATGGGGAAAATGATGATGAATTCTTGGAAGGATTTACTAGATTTTGCAGTAAATGCATGGCAAATGGGCCGTTCTGATCCCAGGAAAATCATCTTTGCAATAAAAATGGGACTGGCATTGTCCACGGTTTCTTTGCTAATATTTTGGAAAAAGTCGTATCGCGACGTTGGTCAGTACTCAATCTGGGCTATCCTCACTGTCATTGTGATGTTCGAATTCAGCATCGGTATGCATTTTTGATATCAGATGTAACGTAACAATTCAGGTCCGTTTGATAACCATTGTTTCGCTTTTAGTTTTCAGTTTTCCGTTTTCGTGCAGGAGGGACTTTCATCAAAGGATTTAACCGCGGGTTGGGGACGTTGTTTGCTGGAATGCTTGCATTCTGCTTTGCTGAGTTATCTTTGCTGGCTGCAAAGTTGGAGGAAGTTGTGATTGTCATAAGCATATTTATCGTTGGTTCGTATTAGTACTAATTGCAAATTAATATCAAAGTTAAATCCAACCTTTTCTAACCCTTCTTCTCTGTGACGCCCTTCAGGATTTTTTGCATCTTACTTGAAGCTGTACCCAACAATGAAGCCCTACGAGTACGGCTTTCGGGTTTTCGTGTTGACATACTGCATCCTAATGGTTGCCGGGAACAGAACAAGGGAGTACAGTGAGGCAGTTGTGACTCGACTGGTTCTTATTGGAGTGGGAGCAGCTGTTTGTTTAGTCGTTAACATATGCATATATCCGATATGGTCGGGAGAGGATCTGCATAACTTGGTGGTGAAGAATTTCAAGGGAGTTGCTACTTCATTAGAAGGTACAATTACAATATGTGAGTTTTTTTCAAGTTCTAATCAGCTTTCTGCTCTGTTAATCTGCTCAAACTTATTGCTTAGGCTGCGTTAACGGGTACCTAAATTGTGTCGAATATGAGAGGATCCCATCACGAATTCTTACATACCAAGCTGCAGATGATCCACTGTACAAGGGCTATCGATCCGTGGTAGAATCTACAAGCCAAGAAGAAACTCTGGTATGATTTACCCCAAGTTGGACAAGATTTGGGGTTGACTTTAGGGCCCGTTTGTATCTTTTGATTAAGAAGTACTTCTGCTAGAGGTGTTTCTCTAGAAAGCACTTCTGCGACCTGTAAGTGCTTGGGAGTTTTGATTTCCATTTGACATGTTTTTTATGAGTGCAGTTGGGATTTGCAATCTGGGAACCACCTCATGGGCGTTACAAAATGTTCAATTATCCTTGGACAAATTTTGTGAAATTAAATGGTGCATTGAAGCATTGTGCGTTTATGGTCATGGCTCTACATGGATGCATTCTTTCCGAAATACAGGTAACTATCCGTGACGAGAAACAAAACTACATATAAATGGTACAGTTTCCTTCACACACACACACACACACACACACACACACACACACACACACACACACTGTTGGTTTGTAATTTTGTACCACATGTAGGCACCAGCAGAAAAGAGGCAGGTTTTGCGCGACGAACTCCAGCGGGTTGGAGCTGAAGGTGCCAAAGTTTTGCGAGAACTCGCCAAGAAAGTGGAGAAGATGGAAAAATTAGGCTCCGGAGACATACTCAAAGACGTGCAACGGGCAGCAGAGGAATTGCAGAAGAAGATAGACCGGAGATCGTATCTTCTGGTCAATTCAGAGAGTTGGGAAATTAGTGCACCACAAAATGCTTCGTCAGAGGACATGCTTGGGGACCAAGCATCTCGGCCCTTGCCTCTCTCATTCAGTGGTGGCGATGGAGTGATGAAGGAATATAACTGTGGAACATATGAAAGCGCGAGCGCCTTGTCCTTGGCCACGTTTGCTTCGCTGCTGATTGAGTTTGTTGCCCGGCTTCAAAATGTGGTTGACACGTTCCAAGAGCTCGGTGAGAAAGCAGACTTCAAGGCGTTTGTTCCGGATGCACCACCTGCAAAGAAGAAATCTGGGACTTGGCCCTGGCAGTGGCGGATTCGGTGTTTCGGGTATAAAAGTGTTATGAATGAAACCAGGGAGGGTCGGGTGTAGGTAAAGATATGCCGAAACTGCTATGCTAGAGTTTCTAACACCCACAACACTTTCAACCTACTGGAAATCTTGTGGGAATTAGTTATGTTCGAATCCCTCTAACGAAAGATTTGCTTGTTACGCTATTCATTAGCACAGACGAAAAATGAGTCCATTACATTTCAAACCATCCAGTGTTTGAGAAGATCATACATGTCCAACCTCATCTGTGAACCTACCTATCACAAATCACAACACAAAATTGTATCTAGGAATGCTTGCGCTTGGATTTCTTTTTCGATGGTTCTCCAGATTCCGCAAGATATGCTTCTGGATTTACATTCTCAGCCATTCTTTGTATTCCATACTCTTTTGCCTTTTTCTGAAAAACAACCAGCAGAAAGGAGGTAAGGGAAAACGAAACCGATAAGGCAACCATGCTGCTAGATAAGATGTAAACTTTTAGCATGCCTTATTTCTATAATTATAGTTTACCTTCAGAGACGTGGCTACGGCAGCCAGATCTTTGTTACCATCATCAGAGTTGGTCTCCTGGACTGCAGGCTCCTGAATCAGAAAAAAGGAAAATTAACAACAGCTCGTAACTCGTAAGAAGATATATAACTAAAAAATTTGAAGCACGTAACACCAAACAAAACAGAGAACACCTATGTCCTACCTTAGGAGGAATGAAAGCAGCTTCTCTTTTTCGCTTATTTTCTGCAGTTTTTTCAGACTGTTTCTCCTGCTTCTCTTGCCACTTCTTTGCGGATTTCACTTTGTCGTTCAAAAAGTATTCTCCAGTTTCCAATTGTATGTCAATCTGAGAAAGCACAGAAAATGAAAATTTTATGACAACTAAAATGCAAGTTGATATAAAAGAGAATTGTTCATCCAAAATCAGTTTTACTGGGAAAAGGAAGAACATTGGGAACAAAAGGAGGGATATTTATTTACACAGATAGAATCAGACTACAATCAAGAAATCAAATGGTATTAAAAAAAAGTGGAGAAGAAGGCAAACGTGTTCCAGGGTAACATCTAAAAGTTAGGCCTCCACAATTAAGTACGACATAGACCACTGACATTTTAATATTTTTAGGTAGAGAAGATACTCGATTTATATAGACATAACAGCTTCCAAAAGTAGTTAGTTTTGTTTTGCTCATTCAGGAGAATAGCAACCTTATTATGCCTCGTTCACAAGGAACCCTTGCAGGAAGATAAACCATACAAGAGTCTGGTGGCAATTACTCACCTTGCTAGGTTGCTGAGGAGGCGGGAATGGTGTATATGGTCTCTTCTCTTTACTCTTGACCTTATTTTGATTAATATTTTTCCTGGGGAGAGAAAGAGAGAATAGTTCAAAACCGAAATAATAGCACCTAAGGCACCTAAAAAATGCAGGCAGACAATAACAGTTCTCCGCATGCAGAGTTAAAGAAAACTGAAGTAGAAGTCATACTTCTTGAACTTTGGAAGAAATCTATCCCAGTTCTCATGAGCCAGCGCCGGATCCTTTTCAAGTTCTTTCCTCACCATGAGAGTCTGCTCACCAAGCAGGAAGAGATAAAAAGTAAGCGAGATTCATTCACAGACCTTCAGGTCTAACTTTGTAAAATGAGAGAGCAATCTTGATGAAATCACACAGTACAACTATAATCACCTTGATATGAAATATGGGATGCATTGCATTCGTCATGCAGTCTTCCACAATCCTCCTGACTTGCTTCAATGCTTTAAATGAACCCATTACCGAAACAGTGTTTCCCTATTCATTTACAAGCAAATTAAAATTCTTTTGCCATAGTTTCATGTCAAATATAAACGTACAATATAACAATCAAAATCACAAGGAATAGCACACTTACTTGAACCAGAATATAACAGCCCGTAAGTATTTCAAGTGCCTGTGTCCAAAATTATATTGTGAAAGATTAAAGAAACAGAACAAAGATATATCTAATGAAATCACATATAATTGCATCAAATACAATTGCATTATAGAACATGATATCTGGTTTACTCTGCGCACCTTCAAAGTGGACGAATTGGGGCCAATCAGTCGGTCCCGCCGTTTTACAAATCGTTCCTGCACTCAATAGAAAAAATTGGAATGCTTAACCTAAAGCATCAAACAAATGTTCACATCATCTTAGTGCTCAAACTAGGTTGTGCACCAAAACTGTATATAAGACTTCAGAGAAAATAAAATAAAATTTTATGGGAAGTTAACTGCATATTAGACTCCAGAAAAATAAAGTAAAATTTTATGGGAAGTTAATAGCTTGGATCTGTTCATAAGAAAACAGACATTCCACCACTGAAAGTAAAATGAAGAAGTATGAAACAACGCACCTTACTTCTCACAAAGCTGCTAATCTTGATAATGTCACATTGCATTTCATCATTCAGTATTTTTATTGCCTGAACCAAAAAGTTGAGCACTTGAATCAGAACATTCACAAAAAAAATGCACAACCCAAAACTGATTTCCATTAAATAGAAAGAAAAAAAAATATATATATACACACACACACACACTGGGGTTTGCAAGTAAAGAGAAATAGTATCATGTATTAGTGGTAGATAACATTGATCCTGAGCTCTTCACTAGGATTCGAATATCTGACGTAAAACTAATAGCTTATCATTACTGTTGATTCTGAAGTTCTGAACGAATAATATATCCTAAAAAAGAAAAAGGAATTACATCACAAGAATAAACAGAAGTACCTTAAAAACTACTTCAAACTAGTTGATTCTATAGAAAGCTGATTCAAAGATAAGAAGATAATAACAGTAAGGTACTTCACATTTGTACCTGAGGAGCAGGAACACTTCTTGACAAAAGTTTGATAAGATCCCTAGCTTTGACAATAATATACGGGTCTTTAGTCTTCCTGGTTGTTGAGACTGTCATGGAACCCTCAACCTAACCACATTACAAGCGCCACAGTTATTACGCACATAAAATCATACAGAATTTGTCATAAGCCACCGATCGATCAAGAAGAAAATTCATAAAGGTCAATAAACCAAATTAACAAATACAGGAGCTTGCACAAACAAAAGTTATTGCAACATACTAGATTCAGTTCGCACGTAATGCCGTACTCTTTCAAAGCAGATTTCACCACTGGCCAGCATTCTTGCAAGTATTTTTCTGCACAACACAATGCAAAGACTCGTAACTGAAAGTATAATAGCATAGCATAGGTCCATATAATGCTCACTGGAAAACCAAAATCACGACGGTGCAAAAGCCATATTTCAAACTAGGTTTTATCCTCTTGACCACCTGAGTTCCCCAAATTCACTTTTCACAAGAATTTCAAATGCATTTTCTTAGCAACCAAACAAAGTAACAAAATTTAGCATAAGAAAATACTAAACAGTACAAAATAGCTCTAATGGAATTAGGTCAACAAAACAGATACTAACCCAAAATTTTAAACTTCACCCAAAATCTCAAACACTTATCTCGTGACTAAAACTTTGAAATTTTCTTTTCTTTTCTTTTCCCACACTTTCTAGGCAGCCAAACAGATAAAAAGGGAGAGGAACAAGAAGAAGAAGAAGCGAGGAGGCACCTCTGTATTGAGGGAAAAGCGTAGAGAAGGAGGTGACTTCAAGCATGCCGCCTTCGTTCCAAGAAGGGTCGAACTTTTCAATCGTCCAGCGGTCAATGTTAGGGTCGTCGTCCCAAGGCTTCGGCTTGCGGTGCTTGTCCTTGCGCCTCTGCGTCTGCTGATCGCCGCCGTTTTCGCTGGTCTCCATCGTCGTTCTGCTGTTTTTTCCTCCGGCGTTTGAAACCCTAGACGTTTAAGAGAGAGACCAGTGTTGTAAAGATTAAAAAAAACCCATGGGTCTGCGTCGGCCCGTTTATCTGCCCATTCAAGTAGGAGGGAAAAAACGGCCGTCGTTATTTTGCCGGGACACCAAGACAAAAAAAGCCGTTTACTCTTTCAGGAATTTGCCGTTTACCACCTAAATTTTTAGCTGTGTGCACAACAAATCACATCGCTACAAATTTCAATGGAGGGACGATTTAAATATGAGACGTAGTGAGTTAAATAAAATTATCATAGTAGAGTATCTCAAATATAATAGATGCTTTTTAACTACTTAGAGCATTTCTGATAGATATGTCAAATTCTAAATTAATGACTTATATGGCAATGTCAATTTTCTTTTTTTCTTCCAACCAATCTGTTTTTTTTTATTGTTGTGTTAATGATTTCCGGACTCACCTTGTTTTGTTGCTTTGTAATTGGTCATTTATTATAATCTCTTAATAAAGAACAAGACTTAGCTGCTGAATTTTCAGCAACCACTCAAAACTTGGACACGTGTCCACATATGATTGGGTATAAGCAGGAGCGGCTGCTGAATTGTTCAGCAGCCAAGTTAATTCCCTTAATATAGTTATAAAATGAAAATGGCAGCAAACACCCTTGATGCCAAATTCAATTACGAATGACACTTTCATTGTAACTTCTTCCATGCCTTCAAATTGTGTTGTGTGGTAGTCCACTTTTATTTGAAGGTTCGGATGAAGATGCTCTTAAGCTACAAGGTCTTTATTATAAATTTTACGTGTTAGTAGAAGATTTTATGTTCGGCTTAGTGGCTGAAAAAAAATTAAAGATTTATTTAAAGACAATATGAAAATAAAGCATTTTGTGTATTTTAACATACCACATTTAATTTCGCATATCCCTTCTATTTCTAATAAAAGTAATGCTAGAGAAACTAACTATTTAGATCAAATTTTGTAAACTACATGACGTTGTTGTTGAGGATTGAATCATTATTTAAGTATTAATTAACATGTTTATTTCCTATTAGTAACACATCACATAATTTGTAAATTTGATTTGAAAAGTTGGTATATCTAACATTACTCTACTAATAATATTAGTTGCTAATTATTAGACTTTACAACATATCGTGTTGTAATGTGCTGGGTGTTGTTTCTTAAAATAAAAAAAGGTTTGTGTTGGGTCATCTTTGCGTTGTGCGAGATTATATTCTTTTCAAACAACATGTCAACTTATCGTGTGTCCAAATATACATAAAACATGTCGTTATTGAGTCTCTCGAATGAACGTTGATTTGATAAAAGTTTGAGCTTATAAACTAATTAGTATTATTTCCCTTCTTTTTTTTTTCTTTTTTTTTTATAGCTACAATCTAACTGCTAATCACGAAATATACAACTTTCTCCTTTATGTTTTGTTTATCAAATCAAACGCACGGCAGACCTCTCTCTCTCTCCATGTACAATATTTTCAAAGATCTCACAGCCATGATCTGGTTTTGATTAGAAAAATGATAAAAATATTATTATTTTAAAGGGAATAGAAAGTTTAAAACTATTATAATAAAGTATGAGAGTTAAGAGTTCGGAACCAGAATGCGTAGAAAAAGATCAACACTATGTATATTAAGATATTAAACCACATAGTATAATAAAAAATAATAAAAACAAAAACCATAAATTTTTTATTATGATAAACACTTAGTATCATAATCTAGTGACAATTCTCAATATTTATAAGTTAAAAATTTTAAATTCAACTTAAGTAAATTGCAAGTTCGGAACCAAATTATCAGGCAGCTTACCTCAAATCTTTTATCTTAAATACATGGTTTATTTAAAAAAAATTATTCAAAACAAACTAAGGGACAAAGTGGTATGTAACTGAAAAATAATTAAGCTCGGAGGAGAGGATTCCTTTTTCCTAATCCACCAAATCAGTAAATCCAGACCATTGAAATTTAATCTAACTACTAAAGTTATTATAACTTTTAAAATAGATTCCTATTTGTAGCCGTTTGATCAAAATTTAATGATTCGGAATCCGTGATTTTGTGAATTGGAAGGAAGAGATTCGGAGGGATCTCTTTTCGTCTCCTCCTAACACAGTCCCCAGTTTCAACCGTTTTCCGTGAAATTTCTCGTGTCTTCCATCCATTGAACTCAACCACCTTCCAGCTCAAACTTTTCAACCATCCAAACCACCAAACGACGTCGTACACTTTATAGATCCCCATGCCTTTATATGTTCATCACATTTACATCCCCTTCACGGTTTTGCGCTAATGTCCCTTGGACGCTGTTCCGCTCGCCATTTCTTCTTCCTTCTCTGAAATTCTTAGCTTCAAATCTCTTTATTTTCCGACGACAAATGGCGGCCAGAATCGGGTCCTTCCACCACAGCTTCGCCGAGAGAAGCAAGGAACGGCTGCTCTCGCGAAAAGGGTACTCCGACTTCGGTTTCAACAGCTCCGAAGCTGGCGACGAACACGTCAAATGCGGCTGCTTCCGAAGATTCTCCGATGGGTTCAACAACTTCTACAACAATTTCCAGGACACTTTCATCAAATTGTATCAAATGGGTCGTTCCGATCCTCGAAAAGCCATCTTTGCGACCAAGATGGGGATGTCGTTGGCGCTCGTGTCGCTGCTCATATTTTTCAAGGAGCCGCTCAAAAATGCCAGCCAGTATTCCATCTGGGCAATCCTTACTGTCGTCGTCGTTTTTGAATTCAGCGTAGGTATTACTTCAAAGATTACCCCTTTTTTTTTTGCTTTTGCGTTTTGATCGAGATTTTGTTTGTTTATGAGATTAATGGGAAGTTTAATGTCGTTTTTTTTGCTAAAGGTGCAACCTTGAACAAGGGTTTTAATCGAGCTTTGGGTACGTTATCGGCCGGCGGGCTTGCTCTGGGGATTGCAGAGTTATCTGTACTGGCAGGAGATCTGCAGGAAGTTGTAATTGTTATCAGTGTGTTTATAGCAGGTATTCTAGTTGAAAACAATTGATAATTTGATCATTACTCTACATCAGTTGACAAAGTTTGATACATTGTTTATGATAAACCATTTTTTTCTGAATTTTGGCTGTTGGGTTTTGTGGTAATTAGGATTTTCTGCTAGTTATATCAAACTTTATCCGACAATGAAGCCATATGAATACGGATTTCGGGTATTCTTGTTGACATATTGTATCGTCTTGGTGTCTGGGACTTCATTATTCCTTCAGACAGCATTCTATCGATTGCTGCTTATTGCAGTCGGTGCCGGCATTTGTTTGCTTGTAAATATATTTATATACCCCATCTGGTCAGGGGAAGATCTCCATAAGCTGGTGGTGAAAAATTTAAGGGGTGTGGCTTCTTCTTTGGAAGGTTGGTTCATTTACGACATAATGTTGTGTGCATTTTAGTTCACACTGAATTGCAGGACTGGTTTTGATGGTTTGATCTTTTGTTCTAGGTGTTGTTAATCAGTATCTGCAATGTGTTGAATACGAGAGAATTCCTTCAAAAATTCTCACCTATCAAGCTTCTGATGACCCGTTGTATAGTGGTTATAGATCAGCTGTGCAATCTTCAAGCCAAGAGGAAACTCTGGTATGCTGATATAAACAATTCTGCTTCTAGTCCTCTGAATTTGAACTAGAATCGCAGGAACTTTTAATTCAACTAAATCGAATTGAAATAATTTTGCAGTTAGGCTTTGCTGTATGGGAGCCACCGCATGGCCCTTATAAGTCATTCAGTTACCCCTGGGTAAACTATGTCAAAGTTGGCGGTTCACTGAGGCATTGTGCATTCATGGTCATGGCGATGCACGGATGCATACTTTCAGAAATCCAGGTAAATATATATTATTCCTCCTCCCTGTGACTTTTCAGAATGTACATAGCAGAAGAGAAAGGATCTGTAGATAGCAGCATTAAATTCTGAATCTCCATTTATAGAGTCTAGGAGATGGATCTTGCAGTTCATGCTGTTCGTTTGAAGATAAAATGAGCTTATGAGTATTGTAACCTTAAATCTTGAAAACGTAGCCTGGTTTTACGTGAATTATATTTTGTTTAAGGCAATAGTTATGTGTACTATTAATTTAGGCTTATGTTCAATTTCCAAGATATTGATCATCAGCAGCCTGCAGAAGTACCGATGAGAAATTTCTACTGTTCCCTGAAAATAACGCGGAAAAGGGATTTGAAAGTTTTTGTTTTGGCTTTGTATAGAAGAATTGCATGCCATTTCCCAGCTTGCAAAGATAAGAAATTTTTCTGAACCATGCAACATGTCAAACCCTGTAGTTGATTAAGAACACAGATTTCTTCTTAATTCTGTGTTTTTAGTTTCTCAATTGATTTATTAGTTTCTTAATTTTCAGTTTCATCATCAGGTTTTTGTGAATGTGTTTCTGTAGGCACCACCCGAAAAGAGACAGGTTTTTGGCATGGAGCTCCAGAGAGTTGGTGTTGAGGGTGCTAAATTGTTACGTGAGCTAGGAAGCAAAGTAGAAAAGATGGAGAAATTAAGTCCCAAAGACATACTTTTCGATGTGCATGAAGCCGCAGAAGAGTTGCAGATGAAAATAGACAAATACTCATACCTTCTTGTCAATTCAGAGAGCTGGGGACCTGAAATACTTCCCAAGGAATATGAAGATACTGTGCAGTTTGTCGATAAAGACAATGAAAATAAGCAGGTGGTGATCAATTCTCTCAGTGAATATTGGGATCCTCAGAATCCAAGCACAGCCGCTGATCCTTCCGTGCAACAATGGATATCTACAGAAAGTCTGTTAAAAAAACCAATATCATGGCCGCGCCTCTCATTCAATGTGCATGCTGTGCAAGAGGAACCTGAAGAATCAAAAGTTTACGAAAGCGCCAGCTCTTTATCTTTGGCAACATTTGCATCGCTTCTGATTGAGTTTGTGGCTCGGCTTCAAAATCTGGTGGAAGAATTTAAAGAGCTGAGTGAGAAAGCAAAGTTTAAGGATCCTGTTGAAGCCAAGGAGGAGGTTGTTGGGTTCTGGACCAGACTATTCAGGAGTTTGCGGTTGAAGAATTAAAGAGTGTTTTTTTTATTCAGGTTGGTTGATACCTAATTATAATTTTGATCCAAGGATTTGGAGGTAATCACCGGTCACTAAAACAAGTTTAACAAATTGATTTCTTTGTTGGGTAACGAATTACCATTACAGATTGTATTAAAAACTGGTATAGAAGGGCAGTGTGAGGTTTTCTCTGTTTTGAACTCTTCGATTTGAGAACATTTTGATGCGAACCAAGCTGGGAAAATCCTCGTTCTGAGAAAAGTCCGGTTGATCAGAGAAAATCTGATGAGACCAACTGATGGAGAAGAAAATAATTTGGAAGCGAAAACTCCGGTGAAGCATGAAACTGCGTATGCGTAATCAAATCGCATCCTAACTGATGCATCAGTGTATCATTTGTTTAAATTTTGGCCAAGCTTGGATCTCATTTGTTGTAACTTGTTAGAAGTTGATGTGTAATGTATGACTTATACTACATGAGACGTGCCTGAAGGTTTTTTCTTGGGCGTCAAGTTATGTTCAATAAGACAATGTGCTTGATTCTCTTGGTCTGTACCGTTGGCAATGGATATTTTTGCTGTTGTATACGGCGGTTATATGTACCTCATCTATACGTTTGGTGGTCCAAAATCTAACAACGAACGGGATGCATTTCCTAAACCACATCACTTCTTATCAACAACACGAAAATTATACAAGTAAATAAAAATAAAAAACCTTTCTACTACGCTTAATAAAATAAAAATAAAAAGTTTTTATGCGTCGTAGAAACTCTTTCTAAATATGTTCTCCAAGTGTCATTTTAGAGAACACTTGTTTTTTTTAATAAATTTTTTCACATGAGAACTTCCTATCGGTTTCAAACAGGCACTAAGAATGAAAGCTTTGCTCACATGCACCCTTTTTTTTCACACGTGAAACTAAATCTCAAACGTTCACTTATGAAAAAAAAATACGTGGAAGAGAATTTCTAGAAAGGATGATTGCGCCACGATTGGGCGAAGGCATGTGAAGCCCAATAAAAGATGGGCTAGTTCACGTTCTTCTATACTTTATGGCCCACTAATACTTTCTGTAAAGATGGGCCCAAGAAACAAAAAAGAACCATAATAACGATACTCTCGTGTCGTCTCGTTTCCTCTCTCTCTCTCTCTTTTTCCGCTCTTAACAGATTGTCGAATCGGAGGCAGCCGGCGGGAAGGGCACTGAGATCGGTAAGGCCGTTGCCGCTTCTGAGTTTCATCGCTTTCCTCTTAGTTAATTCAAAATTTTCTGAATTTTTTTTGCTCTAACTCGATTTTTGGCATCTGTTTGATTGCTGAGAAAACTAAGTGAGAAAAATTGAAATCGAATTCTAACTTCCAATTTTTTGTTTTCGTTTCCTGAAATTTTAGAGTAATTCAGCTGAACCAATGCGTCGCTGGTTTTTGAATCCAAGATTTCATCTTCCTTCTTCATTGTCTTTTAATCATTTTCCTTATTTCCCCCATTGATTTGAATTCTAGGGTTTGATTTAGATCTCATCGTGCTGATCTGACGCTTTACCTAATGTCGGTGTATTAATATCCTGTAAATCGTAGGAATCGAAGTAATAATCAAAACCGAATGAAAATATAGTGGTTTCATTAGTTAATATTTCTGCATATTTACTTATGATAACTTGTTTCGGTGTTTGAAGGTTGTGGAAAAGGTTTGAATTACAATGTCTATGGTTGATGAACCGCTATACCCAATAGCCGTTCTCATAGACGAGCTTAAAAATGACGATATCCAGCTGCGGTTGAACTCAATCCGCAGGCTATCTACAATTGCACGTGCTCTTGGGGAAGAGCGAACTCGTAAGGAATTAATCCCCTTTCTGAGCGAGAACAATGACGATGACGATGAGGTACTTCTTGCAATGGCGGAAGAGTTGGGGGTCTTCATTCCATATGTTGGGGGAGTCGAGCATGCGCATGTTTTGCTCCCGCCCCTGGAGACCCTTTGCACTGTTGAGGAAACCTGTGTGAGGGACAAGGCTGTGGAGTCGTTATGTAGGATTGGGTCTCAGATGAGGGAAGGTGATTTGGTCAACTGGTTTATTCCTCTTGTGAAGGTTAGATAACTCATTTTCTTCTGTGCTCAAAAGTTCATTGCTTAATTTTGTTTTAGGATTGGATGGGACTGAATGGCGACTTTATTCTCGTCCTAAGCAGTATTTCCAATTGCCTCACGGCCGGGCTAGCATTCAAATTATTGCTGGGCAGTCCGTGTGAATCTTTACATCTCTGCCATGCAGATACTTCTAAATAATTAAATTGTCAGTCTTTCGCAATTATATGGATCTTTTACTAGATATATATATATATATATATATGCGCTATATATAATTCAAGGATGACATATGAAAGGTGTCGAATAGATTTGGATCATTCGATTTTGCATGTTCGGTGAAGGAATTTTAGTATTTTACATATATAATCTTAAAAGTTTCAGCACTGGCATTTATATCACAACGTCAGTTCATCACTGTCGTGCAGATGTTGCATTTTGTTACAATGTGCTTGAGTTTTGTATCCTTTCACCCTCAGCAAATTTTTCGTCCAAATACTTATTATATTTTTATTTTTCTTCTCAGAGGTTGGCAGCTGGTGAATGGTTTACAGCTCGAGTCTCTGCATGTGGGCTTTTTCATATTGCCTACCCTAGTGCACTGGATACATTGAAGACAGAACTGCGATCAATTTACAGTCAGTTGTGTCAAGATGACATGCCTATGGTTAGGAGGTCTGCTGCTACAAACCTAGGAAAATTTGCAGCAACTGTTGAACCCGCTCATCTGAAGGCTGATATCATGTCTATATTTGAGGATCTTACTCAAGATGGTAACTGAATGCTGCCTTCACATTCTCAATTTTTAAAGTTAAAGCTGCCACATTTAGTTTCATATTAGATGAAGATTCGCCAAGTTATATTTCTTACAATTAGTTTCATTTTAGATCAAGATTCTGTTCGACTCTTGGCTGTTGAGGGCTGTGCTGCTCTTGGGAAGTTGTTGGAGCCCCAAGATTGTGTTGCACATATCCTCCCCGTTATTGTTAACTTCTCTCAGGTAAACCTTGTATTTAGAATGTTGAATTCTACATTTGGTTATATTCATCCTATTTTTGCTTAAATACTGAATGGATAGTTACAATAATAAGGCATGTGTATGGAAGCTGTTGGGCATGACACTTTGGACTGTCACTAGTAGGTTTTTTGCATTCGAAAGAATATCATTGAATGTTTTGCATCTTAACAATTTTTCATTCCTCTGAATAGGATAAGTCTTGGCGTGTGCGTTACATGGTTGCAAATCAACTATATGAGCTTTGTGAAGCTGTGGGGCCTGAGCCTACGAGGTATTTATTGTCATACCACAGCCATGTGCTAAAATGAAGATAGTAGGAATAGGCTATTTTGATTTCTAAAGAAGTTTTTTTTTTTTTTTTAAATATTTGATTTATTGTGGTTGTCTTTGAAGGACGGACCTGGTTCCGGCATATGTGCGATTGCTTCGAGATAATGAGGCTGAAGTTCGTATAGCAGCTGCTGGCAAAGTTACCAAATTTTGCCGGATTTTAAGTCCGGAACTTGCAATTCAGCATATTCTTCCATGTGTGAAGGTGTGTTTGCTTTAATGCAAAGTTTTTCCTTTCTTAGTGGTGTTAATTTTTAACTTCAACTTATTATTTTATACTGGTAATTTCAATACTTTCCAATGACCTTTGCAGGAGCTGTCATCAGATTCTTCCCAACATGTCCGGTCTGCTTTGGCTTCAGTTATAATGGGAATGGCTCTTGTATTAGGAAAGGTGAGATTTGGTGTTATTATTTTTTTCTAATTTATAAACACAAATAATGAACTGGAGCTGATATGAGGTGTATATGACTGTTACATTAAATGAATATTTTTGGTTCGATGGCTTGTGGAGCTGAATATTTGTTGGAAAGTCCATACATCTGTGAAGAAGTTGGGAAAAAAAATGAATGAAATGTGTACAGGTCCATACTCCAAATTTGAATCCGGATGACTAAATGGTACAAGTCAATGAATCTTAAATGACATTCCTTTCCCATAATTTTCTCACTTGAAACGTAAATGTTCTGTGCCTAGAAGGTTTTACGATTGCAGTACAATTTCTACTAATTTACAGTGTTGTAAATTGACTCTTGTTGTGATAATAATTGAAAAGGAGCCTGCATGCCGGTGTGAGCTGCTTGTGTTTGCATGTAAACTATTTGTCTTAGTTTTTATATATACCACGGCCTGCACATTGCCTCTTAGTTGTTTTAGTCTCAATCCTGCAATTGATGTTTTAATCATATGATCTGCTCTCTGTGATCTTTAAAGTACATTACTTGCATACATCTCATTCTTAGGGTTAATGCAGGATGCTACAATTGAGCAGCTCCTTCCCATTTTTCTTTCACTCCTGAAGGATGAATTTCCTGATGTGCGTCTTAATATCATTAGCAAGCTTGATCAAGTGAATCAGGTCAGTTTAATTCTGAGAAAGTAAATGCACTATATTTCCCCCCATTTATGCTTTCTATGATTCTGTACGTGATTTTAAACTCAATTTTTTAGACCTCAGCATTTGGTATTTTTTTGGTCTTCCTTATCAAAATATCAAAGGTTAGACCTTTTCAAGTGAATGCCGAAGCGTGTCATTCTTGCAGGTTATTGGAATCGATTTGCTGTCTCAATCCTTGTTACCAGCCATAGTGGAGCTAGCAGAGGATAGACATTGGAGGGTTCGACTTGCAATAATAGAGTACATACCTTTATTGGCAAGTCAGCTGGGTGTAGGGTTCTTTGATGATAAGCTTGGTGCCCTTTGCATGCAGTGGTTACAAGACAAGGTTAGTGTATTCCTACATTTTGAGTACATCTCACTTCATGATAAGCCTGAAGGGAAGAAACGTTGTTCTTTGTTTCTCTTCCCCCTTCTCTCTCTGTCTCTCTATCCCTCTACCGCCCCCTCCCCCCAAAGAAAGAAAGACAGGGTGCATACTCATTAGTGCTTTCTGCTTTGGAATCTATTGCAGGTCTACTCAATTCGTGATGCTGCTGCTAATAATTTAAAGCGTCTGGCAGAAGAGTTCGGTCCAGAATGGGCAATGCAACATATTGTTCCACAGGTTTTTTTTATGACTTTGATTAATTCAGTTGCCACAAGTTCTGCCATGGGAGATTCCAGAAATGTTGAAAATAATGTCATTGTTTTGTCCTGAATTTACGGCTTTTATCTTCCTGGAAATTAGAATTATAGGTTTAGAATGGTTTTATGTAGGAAGATTTGCCAGCAACCACCTTTCTCATCACATTATTTTTTATTTCTTGTGGACGTTTGAATATACTAGTTAAAATTCACCGAAATTGTGGACAAGACAGCTTATGGCTTTTAAAGTTTGGTCGCTTACCACATTTTCGACTTTGTAGTTTTCATCATTATTTTATTCTTTAAGGGTTATGTATATACTCTACTCTCAAAATTTTAGGAATTTGTCATTTGGGCAGGTCCTTCAGATGATAGACAATCCACACTATTTGTATCGAATGACAATTCTTCGTGCAATCTGTCTCCTTGCCCCGGTTATGGGTCCAGAAATCACATGTTCAAAACTGCTGCCAGTGCTCATCAATGCGACAAAGGACAGGTATATACACACTATGAATTCTGTGTACCAAATAGGAAAGATACGATGCTGGTGGAGTTATTCCATTCACTGGCATAAATTCTTTGTTTTTTCCTCAGAGTACCGAACATCAAATTCAATGTCGCAAAGGTGCTGCAGTCCCTTATCCCCATAGTTGATCAGTCTGTAAGTATCTATTCGAGTCCTTTGTAATTTGTTATTTCATGTATTCACTTTCTCTGTCTTCTTTCTTCCCGGGCTTAAATTTTCCTTGACGTTGACAGGTGGTGGAGAAAACAATTCGTCCCTCTTTGGTTGAGCTCAGCGAGGACCCAGATGTTGATGTCCGGTTTTTCGCTAACCAGGCTCTTCAGGCAATTGATCATGTCATGATGTCAAGCTAGAAGAGCCTGAAGAGTAAGCGTCTAGGGGGTTCATTGCTCATGTTGAAGATGGAAGGCATCATTTCTGCGAACTCAGAGTACGTCGTTAATGTGTTCCTCCGTTGCCGGGAGCGTCTGAGAGTAAGCGTGTGCTATTAATTTGTGCCTAACTGCCGGACCGTTTTCGGATTCCCGCGATTTTACGTTATGCCGTCGTATATGGGTAAAATGTGTAATATTAGCATTGAGAATTTGTGTCATGTTCTGCAATATTTGTTATGATGGGTCTTCATCGGTAGGAAAGTATTGTCTTAGGTTTGAAGAACCTTTTTATTTGTTGGTGAATATATCGTTATATATATTTTTTTTATTTAATATTTTGTTGGTTGCAAGAACATTCGAGATCTCCTTAATTCATCACTTAATATTGAGCTTCTGATTTGTAAACAATTTAAACTTGTGAATTAAAATTAGAGAAATGCCAAGGTAGCTTGTAAAGTGAGACTCTTTATGGACTTCCTGCCACTTTACATTTTAACGTTAATTTTTATGTCAACGTTATAAAACATTGTGCTAAAATCATGAGATGACAATCTCCTACGGTTTGTCTTAAAATTATATTCAATTTGAGGTCCCATATACATAACACCTATTACAAGGAAAAATCGTGGTTGAAATCGGGAAGAGATACTCGTTTTGTCACTAATTCATCACGCGATAATTTTTTATTGAATGACTGATTCACTTTTTGAACATGTGGCAAGCATCGATGCGCCAGATGATGTGTTACTCGGTCTAAATTGATTGCAAAAGAGAATATAATAGAATCTCTCATCTCCTGCATTAATGCAAACTAATTAGTTACATGAGATAAGTACCGAGTCTAAGTTACACGGTAGAATCTCTCGCCTCTTTGATGCGTCTTCAAAGAGTAATGAAGCTGCCAACCCACGTGACAATGGAGTTTGGTGGGTAACTTCAGCAGAATGTGAGTGAATGGTATTCGACTATTCGAGAGGTCCAAACTGACGATACTGTAGGCGGTGGACGGTGGAGTTGTGAGAGGATGAAAGACCTACAGCCCTGGGGGTTGAGGCACTGTAAACAGTTAACCTACGACCGATGGTTCGCACCTGGTGCCCCATCCCCCACCAACCACCAAATAATAATTGAAATCTTGGTTTTGCTGCATTGCAATCAGTTTGGTTTGGTGCGTTGTGCATGCGACATGGCCTATAAATACAACCATAGAACTACAAGGATGTTAAATTCACCCAAACCTAGCGTTATTCCATGGATCATCTTCACGACATAGAAGTGGCAGAAGAAGAAGGAGAACATATGAGAAGTATGCAGGTATTTCATAAATTACATATATATAGGGACAGATCCGTGACATCATTGTTTTTTTCAAAACTTTTGACACACGTTTTTGTGAAGCCCACTCCGTAATGTATTTTAACGATTTGAATCGACTATCTTTTAGATTTTCCCTCAAAGATCATCTCTACAAAAAATCACCTAAATTTGAAATAGTTACCAAACGGGTCCACTCCGTAATATATTTCATGTCATGCAACTTTTTTTTTTTCTTCACTTTTTTTAAAAATTAAAAACTATAAATTGAAATAGTTATCAAACAGACCCTTAAATACGCATGATGAGAAAATTACCAGTACTTCTCGGTGTGGGATAACACTCGCAAAGTATTGTAGTTTTGGTAACTTTCAGATTAAAGAATATATGATGATCGATCTAGCAATATCCAGTTAAATTTTATGCAGGTTGGAGGAGCTAGGGCATGGGAACATCGAATTACACAGTGCAATATGATCTGCGTTGTTCCTTTTTAAGTTCTACAATATTCAACTCATTAACATTTGTTTTTGCAGCAAACGACTCGGCAGTAAATTCATATGGAGCACTCATTTGAGCAAGAATGCACAACTGATATTAATAGGCGAAGGTTCCCATCTGCAGCCCCGCGAAGAAACCTCAACCACGAAGTTTCACGAGGGGCGGCGGAGGCGTATTTTGGTCTTCAACTGTCAGTAGGCTAGCCGTGACTATGAGGAGGATATGTGAGTGTATGTATATATGCATGATTTTGTTTTGATGGTTATCATAAACTCACGTTAACAAATGTTTGCTAAACTTGGCCAGCGCCCCACCAACCCCCCGCATCAACCACCACACCATAATCCCTACTCTCTTTTGTCCAACGCAGTGATTGCTAATAATAAGGATTTAAAAGAGCATTTCATATCAAGAAGATCAAGATAAAGTCCGATGATGTTAATCTTGTTATGGAGGCCATTGTTGATCCTTGGCCATGCTTCACGCAAAGAAGAAACATATTTAGTCCTGAGTTAATTATGGTGTATGGATGTCCATTCCAATCTAATCAAAGCTTTTTGCGACAAACAATTGAAACCATATGGTTGTGTGATTGATTTTTCGGCATTACCCTAAACCCATTTTCCATTGGGATCAAATTTGGTGTTGGAGAAATTTTTATGGGTGCCTATAACTCACATGTTATAATTTGAGCAGAATAATAACGTCACGTGATTGTGTTCTAGATGCACTAAAAAATTACTCATAAATTTAATATCCTGACATTACTCTAAAATAAATCTTACTTCATAGTTTATATCTCTCCCACACACATAAATTTACCATCTTACCACCTCTTTTCTTCGATGCTTCACAAAACTCCCAAGTTCCTATCTTTCAATATAATCCATCTCTGAAATGCAAACCAGGGTAGGCCAAACACCCCTAGAGTTCAAGCACTACTACTCCTCCTCCTCCTCCTCTTCATAGGGTTGCAAAATAGGTGGTGGCGATTAGCGCCACATGGCAGCGCCAATCGCCAATAAGCATCGGAGGCTGCCAAGCTCAGCAGAGACCGAGGTTGCTTCACCATATGGTACTTCTCCGAACTGGTCCTCGCCTCTCTCCCAAAAAAGGATTGTAGCAAAATTTTACCTTTAACAATCAAAGTCTCAATCGAATTTTACTGATTCAAGTGATGGTGATCAACAGAAAGTGATTCGAACACAGAACTTCGCGTGTACGGAGCGTCGGGAATTAATATAACAAAGTCTCGTGGCCGCATTATGGGCTGTATTGGCACCCGCACTATCACCCACCATGAAGATTCTGGAAAAGTTGCATTTCCTTGACCACCATGCATTATTAATTGTATCTTTTTTGTTTTTTTTTAGGCAAGATCAAGCTTACCAATTTTTGTCCTTTTGTGCTTCTGTCCAATTTGTAGCAAAAATGTTGCTAAACATGAACAAATACTTGACCATCCAAATATAAGCACGTACCATAGCAAATCGATGCTCTTAATTGATCTTTACCTTCGTTTACGTTAAAAATTCTATGAATATGGCCGAATTCTATGGATAATTGATTTTATTTTTCATGTAAAAGTGACTGTCTGCACTAAATTAATCTAAACTACGAAAAAAGAAATTTGAAATAAAATAATTAATTAATTAAAGCCCCTAAACTTGCTAATTAAAGATAGTTAATTGTCATTAGTCATCCACATTATCTATCGTGAACAGTGCAGACGAATTTAATAAGCATAACGAATTGACATGTTCTTAACTTACGTGCATGACATATTCTTGAATTTGGATTCATTTGCAGGCAGATAATGTGCAAATCAGCATTTCTGCATCTATATCCATTTTTGACCACAAACGTAGTATTTTGTGTTCTTCGATCTCTCCCAAACTTTGTATATAAATCCCGAACTTTTCCCTTCAACAACCCAACTCACCATTTCCTGATCAGACATCCCAAAACAGAAAAAGCACTTTTGATTTCAGTACTATTGATCAATAATTCAACATGGAAATGCTCACAAACGCTAATCTTGCATTCGAGGATGAAAGTGCTTATGTCGACGACGATGATGTCTTTTTTGCCGAGATTAGAAGCCAGATTTTGGCGTTGACATCTGACAATGAAGATTTTCCGGACTCGAAAAGCGCAAAATATAACTCATTTAGTAGCAGTGTCACCAAACGTCCTGCAGGTCACACTATTTCATCATCACTTGGATATATAAGCTGGTTGGGAAATAAGAACAGTAGTAATTATGCAGTACCAGCTTCCCTTGCAAAGTTGTGGGAAAACAGCAATGTTACTGGGACTGGAGTTTTTATCCCACAAGCTGTAAAATCCAGAAGAGATTGCAGGCCAAGTAAATCACTCTAATCCTTTCTTAATTACGATTACTCTTTCCGCATAGAAAAAGAAGGATTTTATTCAATTTTAATTTATCAGTGACTAATTTTTGTCTGGTGTCCGGCAGGAAGGATGAACAACGACAGGAGAAGAACTTACAAGCGAGTGGAGAACATGAACAAGCAGTCATGAGCACAAGTTTGCCAACCTCAAATAATGTCACGGCCCAGAGTGTTTCAAAACAAAACAGATTACCGACGGGGGAAAATTTTGCAGTATAAACACTGCAAGCATCATGTGCCATAAGGGAACTCGGGAAGATTTAATTATATACCATTTTCAGGATGTATTAGTTACAATTACTCTAAAATACTACCTCATTGTAACCCAATTTATTTATTTGGTCGTATCAAATAACAAAACACAAAGGAATATGCCATATTTCGCCGTTTTGATTAGGGTAGTGATTTTTTCTTTTCGTGCAATCCTCTTTGTTTTCTTGCCTTCGAATTGAATAAATCAAAACAAAATCAGAAGGGCCAAAGGAGAAAACAAAAGTTCGGAAATCAATACACTTTTTTAAGGGAACATTAACAAAAAGTTCCCGATACTGTTCACTTTAATGAAAAACCACATGTTTACACTAAAAAATCAGCCCTAGTACTATTCACTTTACCCTTTATTTTGTCATTATCGTTAAAACTCAAAATTTTCAAATCATTTTCATTAGTTTTCCCCTTTTTTACTATTAGGCGAGATTTTTGTAAAAGTCAAGGAATGAAACAACTAGCCACTTCCTACAATTCAGGTTCTCCAAAAATGATTCCAGTCCCCACAGACTATCTGATGCGATTAGTATAGAACATAATGCTAAAATGAGTATACATCCATCCATTTATGCTAAAGAGGACATATTCTTTTACCTTAATTACATGCTAGGAAATCACCAGTCGACCTTTCCTAATCATCGACGTTTCGAAAAGCATCATAAGGAAAAAAAGGGGGTCCGAAAAGCCCGAATCTGCAATTTTGATGGTTAACCATCTTCATGGTCTCAGCACTAGAGCTGGTTTACTAATAAGGGGGGAAATACCTAACTTTTTTTGTAGGTCCTAAGGTGGGGCGGTCGAGCTGATAGTGAACAACATTAGTCCCTGGGACGCGCTTGCCATAAAGAACTGAGTGCTCGGAGACGAGAGAAGTAGTCACTGATGACAAGAAGGGCGCGAGCTGCTTGGCGAGTGGTCAGAATCCGATGCAATTGTTGCAGAGTTTGCTGTCTCAAAAGGTCGGCCTAACAAGTAAAAAAGGTGTGCAAGTTAGTTTTTGTATATCAAATGTATGTGCATAAAGATATGATAAGCGCGCTTGGTTACCTGGTGAAGGAAATTCTCAAGTGTGGCCAGCTTTCCCATAGCAATTGCCATTTGGCCCATGTAGTCCGCGACATTATCAGAACCAGTGGGGCAATGAATCGGCGAGGAAAGTGTTTCCACAAGAGATTGTTGCAAAGCTTCCATCCCTTGTGACAAGGCATCTTCAGCCTGTTGGGAGGATTGCTGCAGATTGCATATTCCCATCAACTGCTGATCTGTTAAAGGTTCGAGGTGGTTCCCAAGTATCTGAATATCCAATGATAAAATCACGATTAAAGATAGGCCTACGGTGAAGTATATACAACTTAAAAAACAAAATCAAATAGAAGATCACCTTGAGAAGTTCAGACGAGCGGAATCCACCCAACCACATAAAACACCTTTCAGCAGGTGTCTTCCACATTCCAGAGAGCATGTGAAACACATCAATCTTTGCAGCAATGCTCTTCAACCTGAATATCTCATCATAATGTGTCATTACGCTGTCAACGAGAATCCGCAATTCATTATCTCCCATATGGGAATTCACAGCTGATCGCATATCATGTATCAGCCGCTGATGTTCTTCAAGCCAGCGTGCATACTCCAAGTTGAATGTTAAGGCCCCTGACAAGTACAATCAGTTATCAGAAACCATTGGATCAGGACATGCTTTTCCAAATATCATATCATATATTCTCTACAAGTTACCCCGAACTGCAAGCGATTGTTCATTGAATGCAGGAAACAAGAAATTGGAAAACCTTTACAGCATTTTATGCTTCGTTTTCTTTAATTAACAAAACTAACTAAAATCTTCATGGATCCAACTGAAATAACTTACCATTTCCTGCCACTGAATGACCATGATCCCCTGGAAGTCCATCTGCAATATATATACCCTGCATTGAAACACCACCAGAAGAAATGAATAATTACATATATGCATACACACACACATTACCGATGAAAAATACAAAGTCGTTCACCTGCTGGCGGGCTCGCTGAAGCTCTTGCTCTAGCTGCGAAAGCCTAAGTCGACTATTTTCCAGCTGCTGGACATATGCCTATGTATCCAAAACCAAAACCTATAAATGATCCAAATATGTTCCATTCATTAACTTAAGACAATGTAACATTTTCATTCAACAGTTCAAGGTTGAAGAGGCTCGGTAAATTTGTGGGGAACATCAATTAACTAGAAGGGCATCAAAAGGTAAGAAAAGTAGAGGAAGGGAGCAGAAAGTAAATGGTTAAAAGGGTAAAATCCCACCAAAAGAGAAGTGAAAAAGGGGAGGGAGGCTACAAAAAAAAAGCCTTTGCTATTAAAGAGAATGAGAAGGCTGAGAAGCATTTAAGGCTAACCTAATTTTTATAGACCTGGCAGTGAATCTTCAGGTTTGATACCAAGATTTTGTCTCAACATAGCTAAAAGATTTAGACGCTGGGTTACAGACCTACACCGCGGTAAACCATGTGTTTTAATGCTCTCACGTGACGTTACGTAATTAGTGTAAGATGTCACGGCCTAACAAGGTGTAGGGAAGCCTCTCTCGATGAAATTAAAAAGAAAAAAGACATTCAAATACGTGCCGATGGAAGGTAAAGATGTATACTTTCTTCCTTAGTCGACTCTTCCTTGCTGCTTCTCTGTTCTGGGCCAGCCTACGTAGTGTCTGTAGATAAGTTAGCTTAATGGGATTAGCATTTAAGATCGAAAATTACTTTCTAATTAATAAAATCACTTTGATCAATAATCCAAATATCCTAACCTTTTGGTCACCAGTAGTTCTTTCCTTTGCCTGCTCTGTGGAATCCACTACCATTAGTGCTCCATGCTGCACTCCATGAAGCTAAAACAAAATCGTATCTCACATTAATCCACTGACACTAAAAAATTAGAAAGCTAAATAAAGTTTACAGTAAAATATGCAGATTTAAAGCAAATCAACTTAAGATATGGGCCAAGTTATTAAGGTACTAATTGAATTGAAAACATTCTGGAAGCTATCTTTTTAACTGACAAAGCGATATTCTAAATTACTATAATTTATAGGAGGGAGATTCGAACTATAATGCAAAGGAGGTGAGGCGTGGGCACAGTTCTAGCCAACTGACCGAACAAACGTCTTGAAGCTTGAAACAACATGGATGATAATCCAAAATTCCAAATTTCAAAAGATTCTCAATTCCACTAAGCCTATAGAAAGATTCCTATGAAAAAGTATGGTAGCAGTCTAGCAGACACATATGCTCATGAAACAGAGACCAAGAGAGAGATGGTGATACATGGTTTTTGTCATCGGTGTCAACATCCGTCGAAGTGTCAGTCTGCTGGCTGTTGTCAGCCATGGCTGAATTATCACCCCAATTCTCAAAGTGTCCGTTTCCAGACGACGTCGTCCCTTTCTGCTGCTGGTACATGTATGGCTGCTGCTGTCCTGTGTCCACACACCCTCCTCCTCCTGTTCCGGTTATAGTTGATCCTATGTCCAAACACCCGCCAACGTTCAAGGTCCCGTACTGCAAGCTATCAGGTACACCGCCAACATTGTTTGCTTTTAAGCTGAACATGGAGCCTACACCAGATTAAAACCCATATATTAGAGAGAGAAAGAGACAGAAAGGAGGAGAGAGAGACAGAGAGGATACTTGGGCTTAAAACAACAGCATCATCGTGAGGGAAGGCGGTAGCGGACTGTTCAAGCTCTCCAAGATCCGTAAAACGCGTTTGGTTCCGGTCACTGTCGTCTCCCCTGTTTTTTCACATCGCAGAAAAAACAGAGCAATTGGGTTTATCTTTTACTGCTAAATTTCAAGACTTTATGTTTTTTACGCACAACCCATTTCTCATACGCCAAAAAACGTAAACATAACCAGTAAGAAGACGGGAGAACGATAGACCTGAAATAGAAGGAAGAGTGGGAGTAGAATTCTGGGTTTGTTGACGCTGCTTTGAAGCTCTGCATTTTTTTTACTGATTGGGTGGTGATTCCTTCTGCCTGTATCACTTTAAAGCAAAGAAAAGGTAAAAAACGAAGATCTTCAAACGACCTTTTACAGTGGAGAAGGGGGAGAGACAGAGCAGGGTGAGTGAAGTCAAGAAAATCTTGATGTAGCTTTAAGAAGAGGATAGCGTATCAGGACACCCTTTTTAATAAATTTTAAAACAACAGGCTTTTTATTATTGCTTTCTGACTTGGGATTTTAGCTTCCCAATACCCCCAGAGCGAGAGAGCGAGAGAGAGAGAGAGAGAGAGAGGGGCCTTACGTTTCCTCAGTCTCTCGCTTTAGAGCGTTTCGAACACTCTCTCCAGTCTTGGCCTTTTCACTCTGCTACAAGCCTACAATCTCTGCTCTGTTTATGCTTATTAAGCAAAGCAAAATCCAATGTATTTTGAAAACCCAAATCGAGAAAATGATGTAAAAATTGAGGAGGAGCGTGGGACAACTAGTCCACTTGGCCCAAGACAAATAAGACCCCTATGTTGTTGATTCTTTTAGCTCCAGGGTCTCTTCCTGTACTCAAGAGTATAGAGTAGTAGTGTTTAGGGTTCTTTCTCTTTTCTTCTCTCGAGAAGAACTTTTAGGAAGAGGAATTCAAATCAATCATGTATTATTAGCACATCAAAATTTATGATTGTGTGTGATTAGTTTGAAATATTAATGTAGTGTCATGTTATCGTAAGAGCACTTTCACCAGAGGCACATTAGGCCGGCAGCCAGTCAAAAAATCAGGCTGGGACTTAGTTAATCCACTCTAGCCCACAAACTTGTCTGGCACCCAGGCCAGCCCAAACTTGACTGACCAAGGGATCGGCCCCTTTTTTGTTTTGCGCATGGCGCGTGGAGTTCACGCGGCCGTGGGCAAGAGTACCCAACAGCCGTTAAGAGGCGGGGCCCGTAGCGCAAGCGCACTCACATCTCACCCCGGGTAGGCGACGCGGCCCACTGTCTGCCGTTGGATTTCCAACGGCTAATTTTTCTAGACCGTTGTATTTCCAACGGTAAAAAATTTGAATTTCACTTTTGATCTGGACCATCCAATCACAGATCAACAGTTCATGTTTTTCTCCCAAAATTTTATTCTTTTATAAAAAAATTAATAAATTTTAAATGGGTTAGGTGCCAGTGCATTTTTTTAGGGATGGAGATGCCCTTGGCCTATTACTGTTCATTAGGGTCTATCACTGTTCACTAAGTGGATAAATGCGATGTGTGCTAGCACATTTGTGTTAGCGGTAGAACTACTCTAAGAGAGAAACTTTTGTGAAACACTGAGATTTCATCGCGGTATCCTAAACAAAAAATGCAAGCCAAACAAAAAAAGTTAAAATTTGTATCTAAAGTTTTTTATTTTTTTTTTGGGTAAACTGAGGAATCCATTCCAGTGCCAAGAGACCAAAACTAAACCCCAAAAGCTTACACAGAAGCAAACAAATAAACAACCACTAACACAATGCAGAAGGGTTCAACAAGAAGGACGTTGCAGCCACAGTAGAAAATATCGATAATATCGGCGAAATATCGCCGATATTATCGTTTTTTGGGGACCCCGATATTTTAGTAACTATCCAACTAGTTTTCGGCATAATATCGCGATATTATCGATAATATCGATAATATCGCGATATTTTCGAAACTATCGCGATATTTGGTATGGACACGTCGGAGAACACGGCCGGAGCAAATAATCCGAAACCCTAAATCCCCAAATGCTAATTTCCAGCCTAATGAACTGAATCTACAATACATGATTCCGACAAGAACGATTTCATTACAAAAATCAACATGTTTACAAGCCGAGAAGAACGATTTGAGTACAAAAATCAAAGCAAATGAACCGATCCCTAAATCCCCAAATTCGGATTCAAAGCAACTGAATTGAATCCCTAATTCCTAAATCCCTAAAATCTATTTCAGTACAAAAATCAAGCAACATGCAGATAAATCGCAATCTGTACAAAAATAGAACCCTAATTCCTAAATCCCTAAAATCAATTTCAGTACAACAAAGGTGTGCAACATGCAGAAAAATTGAAATCTTTACAAAAATTTAAAGTAATACAGGGGAAGAAGAGAAGTAGGAGCCTGGAACATCGTCTTCCTCACGAATCCAAGACGGCTGGGACAAGTTCGTGGTCCTCAGTGGTGTCGACGGCTTGGACTACGGAGACAGAGGGAGACAGGGAGACACGGAGACACGGACGGTTAAGGAGTGGTGTCGACGGCTGGGTTTAGGGCGGGTGAGATGGGAGGAGCAGAGGGAGACAGGGAGACACGGAGACACGGAGACACGGACGAGGACTGAGAACTTCTCGGTGATGATGTCTCTGTGTGTGTGTGTGGAAGAAGTGGAGAAGGGGGAAGGGAGGGAGAAGACTGAGAACTTCTCGGTGAGAGCGAAGGCTCAGACCGACCTCAGAGAGAGAAGAGAGAAGAGAGAGACTGAGAGGATTCGAGAGAGACTGAGAGGAGAGAGACTGAGAGGATTCGAGAGAGACTGAGAGGATTCGGGAATAGGGTAGTACGTGTGTGGTGTGCGTGTGTGGTGTGGTGGGGGGGGTCTCGAAGTGTGTGTGTGGTGGAGTGTGTGAGTTATTCAGTCTTTTTGACTGTCTGAGTGATGGCATGTTAGAAAAAAAAGCATCCAATGCTCCAAATTATTGAAAACCAAATCATTCCAAACCTATGTCTACCTCTCTGATACAATGATCCAAAGAACTTTTTGCAATTTCAGAACATGCACAACAAATACTACTGCTTTAATAATGAAAGCGTGTGACAGTCTTTCATATGCAAAACAGTGTCAATGTCTTTCACATGTAAAACAGTGTCAATGTCTGTTATATACTTACATTCTTTCATCATCAGAGGCATTCACCGAATTTTAACTTACATTCTTCTTCCCATACCATTTTCAAAACCATTCCAGATCCTTTCCAACGCCAAGCAACACAAAGGCTTCCATATTTAAGGTCAGTTTACAAACTTAAATTTATATTATTGTAATTTATACAAAAACAAATAAATTTGTGTGCACTCGTATGTTAATTTTTTTAAGTAATTACTTGCATGTTAATTATGTTAATTTTTGTAAGTAATTAAGTAATGTTAATATTAATTGTTTTAAGTAATTAAATAATGTTGTATAATTATTCCCTAGGATAATTTTAATGTTATTTATTATTTTATTTTCCTTACCATTTTCAAAGTCATTCCAGATCCATTCCAAAGCTTGAACACAAAGGCTTCAATATTTAAGGTAAGTTTACAAACTTAAATTTATATTATTGTAATTTATACAACAACAAATAAATTTGTGTGGACTCGTATGTGAATCTTTTTAAGTAATTAATACTTGCATGTTAATTTTTGTAAGTAATTAAGTAATGTTAATATTAATTGTTTTAAGTAATTAAGTAATGTTGTATAATTATTCCCTAGGATAATTTTAATATGTTTAATATTATTTATTATTTTATTTCCCTTACCATCTTCATTATCAAATTGGATTATTATTCATTAATATTAGGTTTTTTTATTATCAAATTGGATTATTATTCTTTAATATTAGATTTTTTTATTATCAAATTGGATTATTATTCTTTTATATTAGGTTTTTTTATTATCAAATTGGATTATTATTCTTTTATATTAGGATAATTTTTTTATCAAATTGGTGGATTATTCATTAAATTGGATTATTATCAAATTGGATTATTATTCATCACCATGTTTTATATTAGGATAATTTTTTTATCAAATTGGTGGATTATTCATTAAATTGGATTATTATCAAATTGGATTATTATTCATCACCATGTTTTAATTTAGGATAATTTTTTTATCAAATTGGTGGATTATTCATTAAATTGGATTATTATCAAATTGGATTATTATTCATCACCATGTTTTATATTAGGATAAATTTTTTATCAAATTGGTGGATTATTCATTAAATTGGATTATTATCAAATTGGATTATTATTATCAAATTGGATTATTATTCATCACCATGTTTTAATTTAGGATAATTTTTTTATCAAATTGGTGGATTATTCATTAAATTGGATTATTATCAAATTGGATTATTATTCATCACCATGTTTTATATTAGGATAAATTTTTTATCAAATTGGTGGATTATTCATTAAATTGGATTATTATCAAATTGGATTATTATTATCAAATTGGATTATGATTCATCACCATGTTTTAATTTAGGATAATTTTTTTATCAAATTGGTGGATTATTCATTAAATTGGATTATTATCAAATTGGATTATTATTATCAAATTGGATTATTATTCATCACCATGTTTTATATTAGGATTTTTTTTTATCAAATTGGATTATTATTCATTAAATTGAATTATTATCAAATTGGATTATTATTCATTAATATTAGGTTTTATTATTCCATATTATTTGTATAATTACTTAACTTTTTACAATCATTTTCTTTACTTTGTATTTAATTCTTCTGTAGAATAACTTTATTATTTAGGTTCTCTTATTTTTATCAAAAAATAATTGTCTAATTTTAATGAAAAATAAATATAGGTACGTTTAAGATGTCAAGTAAACGTGATCCAGCTTGGGAACATGGGGACCCAATAGACGGAAACAAACATGGCACAATTTGCAAATATTGTGGTCGGGTAATGAAGAGTGGCGGAGTGACACGACTGAAGTATCATCTTAGTGGATTAGATCCATCAAAAAATGTCCAACGATGCGATAATGTCCCCCCAGAAGTGAAGGCATTCATCAGCACATTATTAAAAAATAAAAAACAGCAGAAGGAAAAGATGACACAAGGAATGGAAAATATTCGAGCTGGGCTACGGGGAGAAGTCTATGGCCAAGCGGTTGACAGTGATGAGGATGACGATGAGGACGAATGTGATGATGACATGGGACCTGAAGAACGACGCAGTTTGAAACAAGCATTACGTGCCTCCAAACAGTCAGCATGGGAAAGAGAACACCTTCATAAAATTCCTAATAGGGGACAAGGTTCCGGGACAAGTGGTGGTGCACAAATGAGACGGGGAGGCAGTCTTAGAGAATCACAACCAACACCACCAATAGCCCCAAGTTTATATAAGTCATCCAACGCACGTCAAAAGAGTGTTTGGAGTTATTTCAAGGGAGGTAATGTGAAGGAGGGAATGGGGCGTCTAATTAGCAAGTTCTTTATCTATGAAAATGTCCCTGCTGCGAAGGCTTCATCACATCATTTCAAAAATATGGTAGTGGGATGTCAACAGGCCGGTGTTGGAGTACAACCTCCCACTCCCTATGAGATAAGAAACAAATATTTGGATATGGAGTATAAAGACATTGGCGAGTATGTTAACAAGTTGAGGTCAAAGTGGGAAACTAATGGTTGCACAATCATGTGTGACGGATGGACCGGCCCGACCAGATTATCTATCATCAACTTCATGGTATACTCCAAGGGCAAGACAATTTTTCTGAAGTCTGTTGATGCTTCAGACCATATAAAGAATTACAAGTATATTTACAAATTATTGAGGGATGTAATCATGGAGGTGGGAGAGCATAATGTTGTCCAAGTCGTGACCGACAACGGTTCTGCATTTGTCAAAGCTGGAAAAAAGTTAATGAAGCATCATAATGTGTTTTGGACATCATGTGCAGCACATTGTATTGATCTTATGTTTGAGGCAATGGGAAAGAGAGAGAATGTTGCTACTGTGGTCAAAAGAGCTAGAACGATCACTAATTATATTTACAATCACGGTTGGTTGTTGGCAAAGATGCGTGAATTTTGCAGAGGAGAAATTATTCGTCCAGCTACCACTCGATTCGCCACCAACTATATTGCATTAAACAGCCTACTCAAGAAGAAAGCAGGGTTGAAGCAACTATTCACTAGTGACGATTGGGCCAACCACAATTTCAGCCGCTCAAATACAGGTCGTATGGTGGAAAGTATAGTGCTTGATCATGCTTTTTGGAGTCAAACAGAACATGTGTGTCAAGTGTTTGAACCTCTTTACAAAGTTTTACGGATCGTTGACACAGAAGTGTATCCTACTATGGGGGCTGTATATGAATTGATGCGTGTAGTGAAGGATGAATTGGAAAGAAAACATGGTGCAAGGTGGGTCGTAAAAATAATTGAAGACCGATGGTATAAAACATTATACCACGATTTGCATGCAGCAGGTATAAATTATGTCATAATTTGCAATTCATTTCTTTAGTTGCATAAGTATTATTTATCTTATTAGAGTATGTGTTTCTTTGAACAGCATATTATTTGAATCCCCGATACCAATACAGACCCGGTGTTGGAGATGATGGTAACCTTATACGTGCTGTACATAATGTATACAATAAATTAGACCCTGCATCACCAGCAGTTGGCCAATTTGGAAATGAGGTACACAATTACTTAAATTATAATAATTACTTTGTTGGATTAAACTAACACAATTTATTGTATTCAGCTAACATGGTTTAAAGATGCAAGAAGAACATTTGGAGAACCAACATCAGTTGCTGCTCGAACAAATATGTCTCCTAGTGAGTATAAACATATTTCACTATAAGTTTATAATAGAATTTGTTGGAGTTATTAGGCTTATCAACATTATTTTTCATTGTAGCTGAATGGTGGATCATGTATGGGACCGATGCACCAACTGTGAGAAAGTTAGCAATAAAAGTATTATCACAAACGGCTTCCTCATCTGCTTGTGAAAGAAATTGGAGCACATTTGCACTCATCCACACAAAGCAAAGAAATAAGTTGGCTCATAGTAGCTTGGAAAAATTAGTTTATTGCTACTACAACATGAAGCTTCAAATTCGAGATAAGGAAGCAGAAATCGATCATGTCGACCGTGGTGACCCACTAGATGTGTTTGATATTGTTGGTGAAGATGATGATACGGAGGGTAACCAACTTTTTCAATGGATTAGACCTCTTCATTTAGATGATGATGAAGGCAACCCAGCTCCCAGAGTTGCTGAAGAAGCACGTAATGAAGGGATAAATGTAGAAAGAGTATTAGAGGAGGAGGTGGGATCTAGCAGCACTGACTCTTTCGAAGAACTTTTGCAGCCAAGACCAAGCAACACTGGAATTCCACCTTTTTCCAATCCTACACAACCACAACATCGTGCTGATACTAATGATAGCTCTAGTACAAGATCAGGAGACTCACCTACCACCGGAGGTGGGAATGATGAAGGACATAGTGGAGCTGGAGGTAGTGGAGCTGGAGGTAGTGGTGGTGGATATGGAAACTATTATGGACCACCACCTCCCGGATATATGAGCCCCTTCACTGGTGAGGCAAACTTCACGCATGCAACCCAGGATGATGACCATGGCAGTAGGCGGGCAGGACCAGGAATTGGTGCCATAGGGAAGGACTATACTCGCAGAGAAAGAGGCAAAAAGATTTTGTCAAGTCAAGAAGATGACTCGTTATCTAGAACTTCAGACTCTGTTGGATTGGGAAGTAGTAACTATGGTTATCCTTATAACCAACCATTTCCCTACCCTTCATATCCCATTCCTGTTGGGATGGAATCGAGCGACTCATGGAATCAATCCCAGCCTCAATCTTCAAATGATTTTTCTTATGGACAACCTCAACCAATCTCGGATCCATATGGGTGGCATATTAACAATTACATGCAAAACTATTTTGGGGATTTATCATTTGATAACTACTCTTCACAATACACTCATTCTACACATAGAGATGATGAAGATAGTGACAAATTTGAACCTCATAGGAACTCTATGTGGTTCTAAAGTGTAAAATATTGTACTAATTCATTATATATAAATGATTATGGTGTGTTTAGACTTCTTTCATTAATTACTACATATTTTCTACACTCATAATGTTTGTCAGATCGCTATATAATCAACTTGATAATGTTAAATCCATCATGCAATGCATTTCCTTCCAATTTTTTGTGATAAACTAATAGATAATTGACTAAATAAACATCCTACAAAGTTTCAATAAAAATTTCCAAGTTTTTCTTACAATTTCCGTGGTTTCCATGTAATTTTTATCGATATCGATATTTTACCGATATTTCCATCGATATTTCCGTGTTTTCGGACTACCGATATTTCCGATATCACCGATATTTTCTTCCTTGGTTGCAGCAAAGCGAAGGCGTCGCCCTCTACACTGCCAAAAGGAGAAACTAATGAGAACAGGGTAAGCCATCATTGTTTAAGACAAAAATCAACTAAGATGGAGGTCGATTGACCCAAACAACATTACACATCTCCAAATTACAAAATAACGCAAAAGAATCCACTGCCATATTGACCAAGTTTGAGTTGTCATATTAGTACTTAAAGCGTAGGCAAGGCATTCTCCACTGTAGGGAAAGAGTAGACAGTAGTGTTTAGATCTCTTTGCATTAAAACAGAGATCCCTACGACGCTGCGTCGAATTAATCACCCATTATTATATGAAAATGTTAAAACGCATAACCGTGCGCGAGATAACGACACAATTTCACGTCTTCTCTTTGGGTAAAAAAGTTTCTGTCCTCTCTTTCTCTTACCTCTCTCAGTCTCTCAATCCATCTATCTCTATAGACTGTATACAATTATTATTTACTAGTAGGACTGTAAGTCCTGCAGCTGCAATATACGTACGAATCATGGGGAAGGGTGTCAGCGCGCGAAAAATGATGGATGCGAAAATCAGATTATTTTGTAGATGAGGCCAAAAATAGAACGAGATCCTCTCACGATCTTTTTATGTGGATCCTAGGTATTCTTTGTTCGTATTCGTTTATAGTATATCGTTTGATCAGAATTATTATAATTTTTTTATTTAAAATTTAATATAAACAGTATTTGACAAAAATTGATGCACGATATATGATAAACGGACAGGGAATGATCCTCATTCCCAAAAATATAAGAGTAGTATAACATTAAAATAATTTAATCATTAATCAATTCCTAATTATTTTTTTAATTATTAAGGGGTTGCTTGCTTGAAAGGAATGGCAAGACAAGCAGCAGTTGTGGTTTTAGCCGTAGAAGTGTGTGGCAGACTCAGCAGGAACACCAGAAGCCTCTCTTGTCCTGTATTTCTTGTTGTAAATATATTAGGGGTGTAAGTAGATTAACACATATTTGCGTTTTTGGATTTGCATTACATTTATTGTGCGTCCCAAAGCCGAAAAGAATATGACGCATTTCATACGGCAATCGTACGCTTTGATGGCGTGTCCCTTTCACTCTTTCTGCCGCTGGTTTTTCGTCTTTTCTGTGTTTTTCTCTCTTGATGCTCTCTGCTCGCTCTGTGGTACCGGTTGGTGATTCAATGTGTGTGCCCCTCACGTGACCTAAGGGATCTATGGATGATACGGAAAACTGCTTCTCTAAGAGCAATTCCATCCATAGAGCCCTTTCCCCTGGCAATCCACTATTCAATCCACCATATTAAACAGTAACTGCCTTAAATGAATAGTAACTACCATTAATGAACAATAATTAACATTTACATCTCCACCCTTGGAACCCTCCCCCTGACAATAAGCAATTAAAATAATAGTTTTTTTTGTTTGTTTAAATAATAAAAAACCCTCTCTCTCTGACACAAAAAAAATAAAAAATTGCAAAGCCCTCGGGCCACAAGCCCGTCGACTCCCCACCCCCCTTCGCTCGGGCTCCCACCCTCAGTCGGACCCTTCCCCGCTGGAGCTGCTCCCACCGGCCCTCAGGCCCTTTCTCCTCCCCTGTCACCCGAGCAACCAGCATCCGCTGGAGTTGCTCTAAGAATCACTTGTAATCATAAGTGTTTTTTTTTTATCAAAGTACTTATTCTGTGTTTTGATTTTTCAGATACAAAGATAAATATTTTAGATAAAAGACATGCAATCTTTGATTGCATGTAACAAATGCAAATCAAAGTGTTATCTTTCCATGAATTGATAATTCAAAAGTTACATACAATCAAGACATCAAAACAAAAAAGCCAAGTTATGAACAAAAACAAGTGATACCTCCAACGGGTACATCCGGTTAACGGAAGTAACAAATCCATCAGAAGAAGAACCTTTGAGAGCCTGAGAGCAAGGAAAAACGGAGTTGCTTCCTCAGTCTCATTGTTCTCTTCTCAACTCTAATCCAACGACGTGAACGTATATATGGTCATAGCTCTGCCTAACCAATTAACTTCAAACAAAATTTTCTACCTATCACATTTTCCCTCTTTTGTGAGTGACAAAGATCCTATAACAGTGTACATGTTTTATCGCAGGTAACTTTTCAGGCGGGGAGTGTTTCTTGTGTGTGGTTATCAAGGTGATGGTGGGTCAACACTTCCCTCGCTCGTGAGCTCCTATGTTGAAGACGCTGGTGTAGCATCTCCGACATCTGGTTGAAGAACTCAGCATCCCACCTGCGAATCAACAAGGGGTCTTCTGCATAACAAATATAAATAGATGTAACGGCACTTTCCACAACCACCATCGCCAGCCCCACCTGAAAATACATGATCCATGCTAAGGTTTTCTACGCTCAAGAAAATATGAACAAAATTACAAGACGATCAAAGGTCAAAATCCATCTCAACTTGAACAAAGATCCTGATTCAAGAAACTTACCAAGACCATTCCCATCAACATTGCAGTGGACCCCACCATAACCACTCTGTCCCTGTACTTAATCCATGTCCAGATCCCGGCGGAAGTTCCAGTAATAAGCCCGCCCAAAACTGTTCCCATCAATAAAACCGCACCTGAACAATCGTAGGCAACAAGAGCCTCCACTCCAGTAGACTGAAATAACTCCCAGGCATCCCTCGCTGAATGATTGAATCCTTTGCCAGAAACAGCTATCTGTAGGGAACGACGTCACTCACAAATAACTACTTCTACACAACTTAAACAAAACGGCAAGAACTAAGTGATGGTCACTTAGGGTTGAGATAGCACCACTGGAAAACGAGGATGATCAGTTTTAGGCAAATAATGTTGTGATTAGATACAAGGAGAGCAACATGTGAAGGGAAAATCAAGTTGTTAAACTTCAAATATAATCAGCCAACCTGCCTTGTACTAGAAGTCTCACATTTAAAATTATGACCCCTCTGTTTTTTACTAAAATAAATATTACTGTTGTTAATATTTAGGGTAACAATTTTGGTGTTCCTTTTAACAAGATGCAAGGATTGGTATTTGTTGTTGAATTTTGCCAATTGCATACAAAGGTTGTGAGGTTACTATGCAGCATTACTTGCAGTGCACCAGCTCTTTTTGGACAAAAATATGTTGCTTTAATCTCAATTGAAAATTAAAACGACAGCGTTTGTTAACAGAAAACTACCTGCACATAGGCATACTTGTTAAAGAAACGGACAAGAGTCTCCACTAGATGAAAGAGAAAATCAACACAGCAAAGTAGACACTCGTTGTTGCCTATCTTGGACCGGACTCCCCTGATCTGAAATATGTTTCAAAATTGTAAGAACTAAGATACTCATTCTCAAACTTAAACAGAAATATAAGGAAATCATCGTTCAGAAAAGCAAACACATGTCTGTGTACCTTCCACCGCAGTGTCCGAATGAAAGCTGTGAAAAGTGAACCATAGCAGATACTGCCAAAAGAAGTTGTGACTGCATACCGAAGAGACTTCATCAGTGAGTTTGGAGGCATTGATGGTGCCTCCCTACCACCATGGATAAGAACAAGAAACATCATCCCAGACACTATAACATGCACAGTATTACAGAGTACTGCACCCGTCCAAAATAAGCTTATAGAGAGAACCTAAGTACATGTGTGACAGCATTAATAACGTCGTTAGCTGAGGCATTTTAATTGTTATATCGCATCCATATACCAATAACAATAATGAAAGAAGAGCAAAACTTGCCAGCTCACCACAAGAAGCCACCAGCGTCCACCATCTCCAATGCTTGACGCTACAACACCAGCTGCCCCGAAGGACCATAATACCATCCATAAAAGCATAATAAGCATGAAAGCATATGCTACTCTCATAACTTCACGAAGACTCCATACCATCTTGACAGCTGCTTGCAGCACCAGCATGGTAAAGGGAAGTCTATTGATTAACAATGAAGTCAGAAAGACTGCAAAGGGATCTGATCATTCCATTTCTAATTAGATATAAATTAAGACAATCCACAAGTGCAAAGAATTGTTCCTCTTGCAGCTCAATAATGGTCCAGAAAAACAAAATTTCGAAGTCATACCTGTCCACAATTGAAAGAACATACATGAACTGCAAAACAGCACCAATCGCAAATGCAACACCCCAGAAAAATTGTTCCATCCAGAACAATAGAACACTAATCACAGCAAGATAAGTAGTCAAGATGTGAACCGCAACCTTCATCATGTGAGTCGCTTGAGAACGGAGGAAAAACAACCATGTCCAACCAAGAAGTGTCCCAACTCCCCCGGCAAGAGCATAAAGCAGCCAATAGTTCTCCGTCAACCCCCTTTCATTTTCCAAAAATCTCTGGGTGTACCTATCTATGTTTAGCCTATCTGTTTTCTTAAACCTATTGGTCCCCAGAACCGTAAGAGCACATCCCACCAAAATCAAATGAATCAGAAACACTCCCAACCAGAAAATGTCACGCCATCGACGCGATGGCTCAGCTGCCAGGGCTTGACCACCATCCACGCTCCTCCGACTCGAGACTACATTCTATAATCAACAGAAACCAAACAACAGCGATAAAATTCAGAAGCTTTCGACATCAATTCGAGCTAAACCATCAAATTCAATCAAACCAATCAAAAAGTTAAGAACTTTTCAATCATAACATAGTCAATGGAACTGAATTTAACTTAAGTAAGCTTTAAAACATAAACAATTACAGTTTACACACGAAAATTGAACTGAAATTTCCAAGCACAGCGAAAAAAATTGAGCAAAAAGCTTTATTCTTTGCAGGAATCAACGTGGTTGGAAACTTCAAAACTAAATTTAAAAACTTCAGGCGAGTGATGCAGTTACCGGATCAGCGGTGTTGATGGAGGAGGAGGTGGAGGTGGAGGAGGCGGAGGAGCTGTGACAGATGTTGTTCATGCTGAGAGGGACAAAACGACGCGCATTGCCGGAGAGAAAGAGAATTTGAGGGGCTTTCGTGCAGAGAGAGAGAGAGTGCGTGAGGAACAAGGCGAAGAAGGAGAGGGAGGTCAATGGAGGGGTTTAATAATTTTCAGGGTTTGGTAATCGATTAATTAAATTAAATAAGGAAATAATACTAAAAAAAATGTAAAATTGGGGAAAACGAAGATAAATGGAGGCGAAGAAACTGAAACTCAACGGCTAAATCAGTAAAAAAAGAACTAGCTTTTCGGCGTTCGGCTTTCGGCTTTTGGCTTTTGGGTTAAGGTTTGAGGTTTGACCAATAGAAGAAGCTAGTGTCCTGATTAGCAATATTGTGAAATGTGCGGGGTGTTTGTCGTAATATCGACGTCCCAATGTGACTATCTAGAAGCTTCCAGACAAGTTCGTTGGTGGGACAGTGGCAGACAATGAATTCGGCTTTTTCCTCTTTGAGAATATATTACCCACGACATAGAAGAAAATAGTGGGAATTGCAAGTTTTGTTCCTTTTGGTTGTACCACACTATTGGAGTAGTCAAAGTACCACAATGCTTCAACAAAACTCCTATATGATGTGGGATCGGGCAATTGCCTTCCCTCAGTTGTGAGCACTTGATTGTGTGGCTTACTAGATGTGGAACAAGGCTTGCAAGTATCCATACCTTCCTTATGTATGAGATCTTTACCATACTTAGCTTGATTCGTAAAGATATCACCATTTTTTTGTTAGGTTTCAAATCTGATTTACAACTACTACTTAGTACTACAGTTTAATAGTATTCTTCTTTACTTGTAAATGAGATGTCTTAGGTTTGATTATCGCCAAAAACGAATTTGAACCACATTATTGCTAGTCCATTGTGAGGCTTTGCTTGTTCCCTCATCCTTTTAGTGTAAATAATATCGTTTGTCTAAAAAGAAAAAAAATTGACTAACCACTCGTTTTATTTCATTCTAATCATTTACCAATGCATCAAATGTTAGAGTTTGGTAGAGCTGAGAAGCTATCTTAATTGAATATTGCATGATTTTTAAATGTGAATAATCTTTTTTTTTTTTTACTTACAAATTATAATCTGACATGTTTGTGGAAAGAACTCAATTAAATCACAAATAAATAATTTCATATATGTTTTGTGTAGACAAGGTTGTTTGTAAAAAAAATAATGACTGACTACTAGTTTCATTTCAATCCAATCATTTACCAATGCATCAAATGCTAGAGTTTGGTAGAATCGAGAAACTATTTTAATTGAATATTGTGTGACTTCTTAAATGTAAAGAATCATTTTTCTTTACTTGCAGATTATAATCTGACATGTTTGTGGAAAGAACTCAATTAAATCACAAATAAAAAAAATTCATATACGTTTATCAAATTGTGATTTGATCTTGTTTATGACGAGGAATGTATCATTATATATAATAATGAGCCAAGTATTTTCCATTTCAATTGTTACGATAGACGGAAAACAAAATAGACAGTGAGCTGGTTTCCTCTCCGGTAATTGATTTAGATTGTTGTATCATTTTCTCAAAAGCCGGCCCAATTCAAAATCAGTGGAAAAGGACCCGTGACCACCAAATGATCAACATTTTACAAATTTAAAATTAGTAAAAATATGACTATTGAAGGATACTTGGATTTCACGTTTCAATTTTTTTAATTTTTTTTTTGTGCAATTCAAAACTTTGAACGCTTCAATTCAATGGCAACTACGTTATGAGTTTAAACTAAACTCCAAATAAAATCACTAGTCAATAAAAAAAACATTGACGGGCTTCATTGACTTAGCATTCTTTTGGGCCAAACTTGGACTTATACATGGTACGGCCCATAACCTTAGGCCATCTCCATCCGATTCGACCAAAGGGTCATAAGACTAAAAATAATCCGTTTTGACATGAAAACCGTCTCTAATCGAGAGCTAGGCCAAGGGGCTCGTGATCCCCACCCGGCCAAAAATAGGAGAATTGGCCAAAGGGTTGGCCAAGAGCAACCAGCCCGCTAGCCCTATAGCACATCCCTCTAGCGCCAGAATGTCAAGCTTGACATTTTGCCAACCCTCAAACTCAGCCCATTTGAATGCCAACGGCGCCAACTAGCAACGTCTAACTGACGTTAGATTACTGTTGGAATTTATTTATTTATTTTTTTGACGGATTTTTTTCCTATAAATACCTTCCTACATCATTCCTCACATACTTCTCATTATTCCATACTACCTTATCTCATTTTATTTCAATTCTTCACATTCTATTCTCTTACCTCTTCCAATAATCTTTCCTTTAATTTTTTTCAATAATTTTCAAATGGTCACACCGGCAATGAAATGAAGGGTTTGGACTCGAAAAGAAGATGAAATATTTCAGGGCTTATAGATGGGTCTCAGAAGATAGTGTCAAGGGTAGTTCTTAAACAAGTGAAGGTGTTTGGAGGTGTGTGAATTCTACCCCAATATCTAGTCAATTTATTAACATTGGAAGCTGAAGATAAGAAGTGCCAGGTAAATAAGAATCTTATCTAAAATTTGCACAACTAATTATATCTCGACACGTGGCACTCGAAATCCTATCCAAAAAATGATTGAGATTATATAAAGATAAGAAATCCAGAGATTTATTTATTTGGCGACAAGTGGCACTCAAATATGTCTGAAAACCTTATTTTAATATGGTAGTTTAATTTAAGGAACCATATTAATTCAATTAAAATAATCAATTATGTTTGACCTATGGTCCATTGGCCCCTCGGTTGGAGATAGTTTTTTGTCAAAGGGCAATGTTTGGCCTATGGCCTTTTGGTCCCCTCAGTTAGAGATAATATATAATATGGTATTGCACTGTTCATTAAAATAATTTCTTGCAAGGTTAGGCCATCTCCAACCGAGGGCTGGCCATATGGCTCGTTTTAGCCCTCTGGCCCTCCAAGATTTTCCAAGATATTAATATTTTAATGAACAGTACATGACCATATTTGCCTTCGTTTCCAACCGAGGGTCAGAATGCTCGTTATAGCCCTGTCACAAAAAACCGTCTCCAACTGAGGGCCAAAGAGCCATAGGGCCAAATATAATTTATTATTTAAAAACTACAATTTAAATATAAGTTTGTAAAATAGAAGTTATATGAAAAAAAAATATGAACCAAATTTTGTAAAATATAAGTTTGAAAATTATCGAAAAAATTGAAGGATAGATTTTTGAAAAAGGAAAGAAAATATGAGAATTGAAATGGTGTATGAATGGTGAAAATTTTGTGAGGAATGGTTAATGAATGATTTAGGTATTTATAGGAAAAAAATAGAATTTTTTTTTTTAAAAAAAAAAGGCCCAATAAACCTAAATATTGTTGTGGTCTATTTTTATCTAACAAAATAGAGAGGGTCGGCGGCAGTGGGAGAGAGAAGAGAGATGTGTGTTTGTAGAATTGTAGGGGAATGTGTGTGTTGTTATCTCTCCTACATTGTGCCTTTATTTATAGTAGTAAAGGAAGAGAAGATATTCCTTCTCCTCCAAGTAATACAAGTTGTAATAGGAAAGGATAACTAGAATCAAATCTAATCTAGGATTTACACAATCATACTTATTCTAGGAATGTTTACAACACTCCCCCTTGAATGTGCAAATACTTAAGGTAGATTTAGCATCATGCAGAAATTGAGAAAGTCAACTCGTCGGCACTGATTCCAAGGAACAACGCTTATTCTCAATAAGGTAGGAACTTGCATAAGTAGTAAGTCTCACTAAAAAAAACCCTAAGGCTATGGCAAAAACCCAAGTAGGGACAAAATCCATAGTCTAAGGAAAAATGTGTGAGAAATACAAAGTCAAAAGAAACGTCTACAGGACGTCATCAGGGATATGACCAGCCCAAGGTGGGTGCCTCGTTAAAACCTAGTTAGGTAGCAAAAACCCAGTGGGAAAAATGCTCCTAATAGTAGGAAAAAAGAGTACATTAAGATCAAGCAAGTATCCAGAAGATACTCCCCATGAGTTTGACATAATTCCAAAGAGAAATAGCAAAGTTACAACTCAGAAAGTTTACGCATACCAATTCCATGAACAAGCTTCTGAAACGTCGCCTTCGGTAGTGATTTGGTGAAGAGGTCGGCCAGATTGTCTTGTGATCGGATTTGCGTGACTTCAATCTTCTGATGCTCTTGTTGTTGATGTGTAAAGAAGAACTTCGGCGCAATATGTTTGGTGTTGTCTCATTTGATGTAACCATTCTTGAGCTGTTCGATGCAAGTTGCGTTGTCTTCAAAAATTGTCGTCGGGGCATTAACAGCGGGATGAAGATCACATGAGCTTCGAATATGGCCCATTACTGCTCTCAACCAAAAACATTCCCAAGTTGCTTCATGTAAGGCGAGAATTTCAGCATGGTTAGACGAAGTGGCAACTAAGGTCTGTTTAGTTGACCTCCAAGATATTGCGGTGCCTCCAACGGTAAAGACATAACCCGTTTGAGAACGCGCCTTGTGCAGATCAGATAAGTATCCAGCGTCGGCATAACTAACAAGGCGAGAATCAACCCGATGAGCATAGGGTGCGGCATCACTCGAGGATTCATAGGGATAGAATAAGCCCAAATCCGTAGTACCCTTAAGGTAACGGAAGATGTCTTTCACGCCAGTCCAATGTCTGCGTGTTGGTGCATTGTTGTATCTTGCCAAAAGATTAACAGCGAAGGAGATGTCGGGTCTAATGCATTGAGCTAAGTACAATAAAGCGCCTATCGCACTTAGATAAGGAACTTCAGGCTCCAAAATCTCTTCATCATCCTCCTTCGGATGGAAGGGATCTCGCTTTGCATCTAGCGTACGAACGACCATAGGAGTACTCGAATACTTCGCTTTATCCTCATTAAAACGGCGCAACACCTTCTGGGTGTAGTTCGATTAATGTACTAAGATTCCATCCGAACAATGCTCTATCTCGAGACCGAGACAGTATCGAGTCTTTCCTAGATCTTTCATCTCAAATTCCGACTTCAGGTGCGAAACAGTTCTCGCGAGCTCTTCAGGAGTTCCGATGAGATTCATGTCATCGACATATATTGCAACAATCGCAAATCCGGAATGTGACTTCTTAATGAACACACAAGGGCATAGTTCGTTGTTCACATATCCCTGACTAGTCAAATACTCACTCAGACGGTTATACCACATTCTTCCGGATTGTTTCAAACCGTATAGTGAACGCCTCAGCCGAATTGAGAACGTGTTCCGGGGTTTGGAAATATTTGAACCAGTCAATGTAAGTCCTTCGGGAACTTTCATATAAATTTTCGTAGCAAGATCCCTATAGAGATACGCGGTTACTACGTCCATCAGCTGCATATCCAGTTTTTCGGAAACTACCAAACTGATAAGGTATCGAAAAGTAATCACATCCATAACGGGTGAGTAAGTTTCGTCATAGTCAATCCCGGGGCGTTGTGAGAAACCTTGTGCTACAAGACGAGCTTTGTAACGCACAATTTCGTTCTTCTCATTACGCTTCCGAACGAAAACCCACTTGTAGCCAACGGGCTTCACATGTGGAGGAGTAGGAACTACAGGTCCAAACACCTTACGTTTTGCAAGTGAATCAAGTTCGACTTGGATTGCTTGTTTCCAGTTTGACCAATCAGCTCTACGTCGACATTCATCAACGGAACGCGGTTCAATGTCATTGCTCAACATGATCTCAATAGCTACTGTAAATGCTAATGCATCATCGACAATCATCTCATTTCTACGCCACACATCATCTAACTAGCATAATAGACCGAAATCTCACGATTATCGGGAGGAGGATTCGTCTCTTCAAGGACGCTTCCATAATCTAGAATTTCCTCATGAGTTGGGTAAAATGAGTAAGCGATAGTCAGATTCACGGTAGGCTCTTCAGGACCTTGTGCCGTGGTTTTTCTCTTCCGGGGGTGTGAATCCTTTGAACCAAGGGGTCTACCACGCTTTTGTGTAGGGGCAGATGATTGGCTAGCCGCTAATGTACGTGGATCACCAGAATTGGCGTCCCGGGCTTTCAGAAGGGTAGTCTGTCGTACATTTGGTACATCTATCTTTGCAGGCGTATTCGCAGCTGGAATATGTGATCTTGTCACGCGCGCTAGATCGATGAAAGCATCTGGCATGCTCTGAGCTATGCTCTGGAGATCTAATATGCGCTGCACTTCAGCTTCAGACTGAGCGGTGCGGGGATCTAAATGAGACAAAGTGGGAGTCGTCCACGATAATTCGCGTCGTTCATTCGGAACGTTGACGTTCTTATCTCCCCTTAACGGCGGGAAGATTATCTCATAGAAGTGACAATCCGCGAAACGAGTGGTAAACAGATCGCATGTCAAAGGTTCTAAGTAACGAATAATCGAAGGAGAATCATATCCGACATAGATTCCCATCCTTCGCTGAGGCCCCATTTTTGTACGTAAGGGCGGCGAAATTGGCACATAGACCGCACAACAAAAAACGCGCAGATGCGATATGTATGGTTCGCATCCGGTGACCAACTGAAGGGCACTAAATGGTTGTGTCGCAACAGGCCTCAGGCGGACCAACTTTGCTGCGTGCAATATTGCATGGCCCCAAGCAGCGATCGGGAGCTTGGTACGTATGACCAATGATCGAGCAATCATTTGTAAACGCTTAATGAAAGCCTCTGCCAGGCCATTCTGGGTGTGAACATGGGGTACATGATGTTCAACTTCAACCCCAACCGACATGCAATAGTCATCAAAAGTTTTAGATGTGAATTCTCCAGCATTATCCAATCGAATAGATTTGATCGGATAATCAGGGTGGTGAGCCCTGAGCTTGATAACCTGAGCCAACAGTTTGGAGAATGCAGCGTTCCTTGTGGACAAGAAGCACACGTGTGACCAACGTGTAGAAGCGTCAACCAAAACCATAAAATATCTAAATAGTCCACAGGGAGGTTGAATCGGTCCACAAATGTCCCCCTGAATCCGTTGTAGAAAAATGGGAGGATTCGAACGAATCTTGTCATAAGAAGGCTTAGTAATAAACTTTCCCATAAAACATGTTTGACATAAGATTTCATGGATCGAACCTAAGCTTCGGGTTAGTGGATGCCCGTGTGAAGTTTTGAGGATACGGCGCATCGCTATTCGTCCAGGATGTCCCAAACGATCATGCCAAAGTGTAATTTCGTGCGCGGTCCCTGTGGTAGGGCCGGCCACATAGTGGCATTCGATGGGGCGTATGGTCGTAGTATACAGACCACTCGGATTACGCTCCATCTTCTCTAGAATACACTTCTGGCCATATTCGTAGGAAGTTACACACAAAAATTCAACTCCATTTTCTACGTGGGTTTCAGCGTGGTAATTGTTATCTCTAATGTCCTTGAAACTTAGTAACGTTCTTCCGGAACGTGGAGAATAGAGTGCCTCAGCAATGGTCAAGATTGTACCATTGGACAACATTATACGTGCCTTACCGTATCCTTCTATCAGGTTGGATGGGCCTGAGAGGGTTGTCAGAGGTGCATTCTTAGGTACGAAGTTAGTGAAATAGATGCGTTCACGCAAAACAGTATGCGTGGTTGCACTATCTGCCAGACAACTAACTTTCCCACTAGTCATACCTAGAATGAAAAATTAATTTGAATTGGTCACATGCATAAAAGTTTATAAAAACAAGTATCAATTCAAAATAATTTCATTTATTCAAGGATTAAAACTGAATATCCAAAATAAATCGCCAACTAACAATCCAAAACATGAAGGAAAATTGTTCAAAATCAACCAAAAAACAAGGTGGGGTGCGGCAACTATGTGGAATTCGGCCCCAATTGTCTTATTTCAACTAAAAAAAAGTCTATGTCTAAGATTCTAATCTTCCATAGGAGTGGTATCCTCCTGAAAGTCAGAAACCTCCATTTTTGTAGTCTCCGGTTCGTCCACTTGCATGAAGTTTGATTCAAACTTCTTACGACGAGAATGATATTCATCTACAACCTTTTTGGGAGCACGGCAAATACGGGACCAATGGTCCTTTGAACCACAACGATAGCACATATCGTCATTCATTGTGGCAAGTGCTTTGCCCTTATTCTTGAAGTTCGGGGCCTTAGGAGCGAGGTTTGGGCGCTTCTGGGCTTTGTTTCCTCCCTTGGATGAGCCTTGACTCTGTTGACCTTGGTGGGATGGCTTCTGGCTGCCCTTACCACGCCTCTTTTGGCGTTTTGGGTGCTGATTAGTGCTATAATGTGCTTTAGGCACAGCAGTAGCTCCAGTAGGTCGAGCTTAATGATTCTTCATCAACAGCTGGTTCTGCTTTTCAGCAAGAAGTAAAACAGAGATCAAATCCGAGAACTTAGTGAACTTCTGAGCTCTATATTGTTGCTGCAGGACAATATTAGAAGCAGAGAAGGTCGAGTAGGTCTTCTCCAGGAGATCCTCTTCAGTCAAAGTTTCATTGCAAAACTTGAGAAGTGATCGGATTTGACAAACTTCAGAATTATATTCATTCACAGACTTAAAGTCTTGGAAGCGCAAGTGCTGCCAATCGTGTCTTGCTTCAGGCAAGAATATGTCATTTTGGTGATCGAAACGATTAGCCAAAGTGACCCATAATGCACGTGGATCCTCCTCGGCAAGGTACTCAGTTTGCAGAGCGTCATGAATATGTCTTCGGATGAAGATCATAGCAGTGGCTTTTTCAGCTTCGCCAACAGGTTCAGTTGTTGCTTCTTCAATAGCAGGACGCAAGTTCTTGGCAGTGAGGTGGAGCTTCACATCTTGAACCCACTTGAGGTAGTTCCTTCCATAGACCTCCAAAGCGGTGAAGTCGAGTTTGTTCAAATTCGACATGTTCGTATCACAAATAGATGGACAAGATGTGGTTAGTGTAATGGAGAAAAATCAATCCATTCACATAGGAGTAGAACACACAGGTTCTAATAGACATGTATTGGTTTAATTTTGCATGAAAAACTTCGGGTTTTCATGGGTGATATGTTTAAGAGAAAACTTCAGGTTTTCAAACAAGGTATGTTTATAAGAAACTTCATATGCAAACAAATATGTGCAAAAATATTGCATGAAAAACTTTATATTCCTGCAGGCAAACACAAATATATATGCAAACAAATATGCAACAAATATATGCAAAAATATTGTATAATGATAATTGAATTAATTTATTTGGTCTTCGGGGCCAAATTAAAGTGTGGGTGAAAATATAAAAACCCATATTATTTAAAAATATTAAATAATAAAATCTCGGGGCCTAAAAATATAGGCAAAGCCCACAAGTGGCACATGGAGCTCACGGGGATACATGGGCAAGGGGAATGGCTGATGTGTGCAGCCCCAAATTTTTTTATTTTTTTTTTTCCCGCACGGACTGGGCCGTGACATCTCAGAGCAGCAGCAAGCCCGGGACAGGAGCTCACTAGGGCTCGGGTTTTTGGGATCAAACACCCCAACGAGTGTTGGGTGTGTGTCGCCGGAGAAGAACACCGGACCTGGCGCTTCTGGCGTCGGTCGGGGTGTTGTTTAAGACTCGATTTGAGTCATGGTGACCATGGGGGTGAACGGAGATTTGAAACAATCTCGATATTCATTGTAAAACCCTAGAAATTTGATTGTAATTTCAAAAAAAAATCGAATTTTCAGACAAAAATTCGTCGGGGACGACTGCAGGTCGTCGGGGGTAACTGGGCATGGCTGCAGGCCATGTTGGTTGACGATTTCATAGGTGGCGACGCCTTCTGGGCGTCGGGTCTGGGTGTTGGGTCTGGAGCCGTGGCTCCAGGATTGGTTCTCGGCTCAGGAAAGCATGGGGGATGAGTTGGGCCATCGCAGGCTGCGGGCCTGGTGGCTTGTGGCTTGCATGGTGCAAGTGCACGGGTTCGAACAGAACCCTAATTCCCCAATCGCAAATTTTTTTTTTTTAATTCAATTATATTATATGCATGTATAATTCTAATGAATCACATATTTACGTTGATGCATATGCAAATAATAGTTTCAATGCATGTACATATGTAAGATTCAATTCATGGCAAATATCAAATTCACATAATTGTAGCAATTTTGGTTATGAAGCATACACAATTTATGTAGAATCTAAAATACGTTAAACGTAAAGTTGGGTCATGCATCATGGTGAATGTTCATGCTATCAAGGCTTGCAAAATATCGAGTTAAAAGCCGTTGTTTGGAAAGAACCTGATTGCGTGATGATATGGATGAACTGGTTTGATGCAGAAAAAATCTCCAATGTCAGATTCCTAAGCGCAGCGGTAGGAGCGTGCTGATTACGTGTTGTGGTCTATTTTTATCTAACAAAATAGAGAGGGCCGGCGGCAGTGGGAAAGAGAAGAGAGGTGTGTGTTTGTAGAATTGTAGGGGAATGTGTGTGTTGTTATCCCTCCTACATTGTGCCTTTATTTATAGTAGTAAAGGGAGAGAAGATATTCCTTCTTCTTCAAGTAATACAAGTTGTAATAGGAATGGATAACTAGAATCAAATCTAAAATAGGATTTACACAATCATACTTATTCTAGGAATGTTTACAACAAATATATATATATATATATATATATATATATTTGAATCCAACGGTAACCGGCGCCAGCCGTTGGATTCAAATTTGTTCATACTATTCGTGTTGGTTATAACCGACACTATTTGCAATTCAAATTACTATTAGTGTCGGTTATAACCGACACAAATAGTAATTAATAATATTCTGCTAGCCGTTACACTTATTCTTGTCGGTTATAACCGACAGGAATAACAAAACATTAAAAAAAAATATAGCTAGCCCTCCAGCCCTCTCCGATCCCGTGGGGCCTTCCCAGATTCCAGAACCCTGGTCTAGTCCTCAATTGGAGATGGTTTTAGGACTATTTTTGGCCCTCTGGACCTCTAGCCCCTTTCAATTGAAGATGGCCTTATAGGGCTAAAACGAACCTTTTGACCCTGCTTCGGTTGGAAATTACTTAATTTCTTTTATGTCAACGTCCAAGCCCAGCTGCCCAAACCATTTTCTGAGATATTTTTTTTGTACATGAGTGGTTGAACATGAACTGTAAAGTTGGGTCACAACCGCAGATTCCCCAAGTGTTGTTTGCTGTCAAAGACAAGTCTAGTAGGAAGGTAACCGTTATATCTGCAACTTACCCAGATCAGTGTATGTTAAGCTTCACAGTTTTTTTCGGTTGGCAACGAAGCATAAGTCCGAAAGAAAACAAAAAAAATACATGAGAATATCACGTTTGGTCACAAAAATCCAGTTATATCTGCAACTAGCAAACGATAACGAAAAAAACCAACAAAAATAAAATAAAAAGCACCTTGGGGATCCTAAATAAAAGTTAACTAAAAAATGAAAATAACATGGACAGACAACTGAACATGGTCAAAGCATAAAACCCATGATTTCCTTACTAACATTGGTTGGGGGAGAACCCGACCACGGAATTCACTAGATCGAAACCGACACGTGTCCCTTGCTGTTGGACATTCCCAATGATTGACAGCGAAGAGGGCGTGGGCGCGAACGCAAAGCAAAACGTCCCGTCCGAGTCAACCGGTATCAGGAAATTTTTGGCCGGTAACGGTAACACTTTCCCATCGGCGAAGTGAAACGACACCGTTGGAACCTCCACGCTCTTCCTCGATGACAAGTCGTAACACGCGTCGAATAACGCTGCCCCTTTCGTAACTGGCAAGTCCTTAGTGCCTTTCATGAACGCGTCGCGAAGCACGTTGTATGTGTCCGTCTGCAGTCGAGTCACCGCTGTGCCGGAGTCGATGATGATTCCGCCGTTTCCGCTCCCGTCTATCTGGAAAGCGGACTCGGGAATCGGGAGCAATGTGCCACCGACGCTGAGTCCGGTCACACCGAGATAGTAAAACGTGTCGAGCTGAGAGTTGCGGCGTAACGGAGCCGTAACGGCGTTGGGACGGAGCGGCGAGTTGAAATCGAGAGTCGATGCAGAGTCGGAGTCGCGGTCCACGAGGCAGTAGGAAAATGACGTGGCATTGAGCTGGGATGGAAACGAGAGTGAGCCGCCACCGAGTCCGAGAAGCCCAGCCGCTCCGATGAACAAGCCCTCGTTGGTGTGGCCACAGCCGATGGCAATCTCCTCCGCCGAAGCCCCGCCTATGCTGATTGTCTCCGTCACAAAGTCGCCGACAGTGTACGAGCCGTCGCCGTACGCCACCTCGTAGAGACACGTGCCGTTCCGACACTCAAACACATCGAGGGATTTGCATTGTTGGGATTCGCACGAGAGCGGCGAGAAGGAAGTCGAGGAAGCCGGCTCGAATATAGGGTCGGCTTGCTGGTAGCAATCGGCGCAGGGTGCGCACTGCACCCAGCTGATGTCGCTCCCGGTGTCAAGCACCACGTAGGCCTGACTCGGCGGTTTTCCGATCCCGACTCGGGAGAAGTACTCGCCGCTACCCTGACTCGTCCCGGAAATAATGGGGCCCTCAAAACCATCCGCATCGAGCTGTAACCCGCTGCCGGTTTCCACGGGTTTAAGGTCCGACGTGGCAACACCTCTAACGGCCAGATCCAACCGATTGGTGAGAGATCTGACTCGGGCCGAGTCGCGCTCGAGTCGAGCCAAAGTGAGGGACTTGTAGTCGCTGTGAGAAGGCGCGTGGAGTGAAATTCGGGAGTGTAACGGTATAGAAAGCGAGCTATGGTCTTGCTGGTACAATGCCTGTGCCGTTCTACTTGTATCCTCCGCCGACAGAGCTCTTAGTGTCGTCTGAATCGAAGCGGCGACGTCGAGCACCGTCGTTTTGGAGGTCGACGGCGAGCTCCGGGAGTGGGCAACTTGGGAATGACAGTGAAAGAGGAAAGCAAAGAGAATGCAGGAGAGGAAACCCATTCCGGCCATTGAGGTGTGTTCTGGGGAGAGAGTGGGAATCCAATGCTGTTATATAAGAGGGAGAAAAGTGGGGATAAATTACTACGGGAATTCACGTAAAGGACATTGGAAGAAAACAAAGGCAGATTTGTGGGGTGGAGAGCGGAGGAGGAGGAGAGTTTGTGGATTGAATTTCACTATCAGGCTTTGTAATATTAATTGCAAAGGAGTTTTTGTTTAGGGTTTCACTATCTTTGCATGTATGCTATTAGAATTGTAGTATATGTATTGGCACGAATTGTATGTAAATTTGGCATCATTTCTAATTTAACGTTTAGACCGATTTCATCACTCGAACATTAAACGGTGCAGTTTAATTAGATTTAAGCTAAAACAAGTGAATAATTACAATATTATGTTTGTGAACATAGACTACATTTTATGTTACAGATGAAAAATGATTTACACATACTCATTTAGACTTAATAATAGTAAACTTAAGAAAAAAATGGTTCCATAAGGAGTTCAGTTTGGTTTGGGTTCCATTATCTTTGCATGTGTGTATTTTTCTTTGGGATTTGTGATTTGCTAAAAAGATAGAGAGGAGCTTAAGGTTAAAAATCTTAATTAAATTGCACTCAAAGGATTAGGTGGTGTTTATATTGGGACTATGGGGATATGCGTCATTGTGGTTATATATAATGCTTTCTACATCTAACTACTCTTTTTTGACCAATTTAGAGACGAATAACTGATCATCTTTGTGAGGATCCTAAGGATTTTTAACTTGTGTCTGTTTATCGTACATCGTGCATCTAGTTTTCATCCGATACTATTTATATTTAATTAAATAAAAATATTTAAAATAATTTATAATCACACGATATACGATGAAATAATATGATTTGAGGATCCCTATGATCCTCACAAAGAGGATCCAAAGATGATCTTCATTCTTTAGAGACTAAACTAATTGAGCAATGCTATGAAGATTAAATTTTTTTTAACTAAATTTGTAAACTAAATGATGTAGTTGTAGATAATTGGATTATTAATTATGATCGGTTAACGTGCTTGTTTTTTATTAGTGACACACTCTTTTGATTTGGAATTTGGTTTAAAAAATTTAATCTCCCTAGCATTACTCATGAGGCAGATGTCTACCCTTCTGTTTTGGTACCCTTCACATCCTTTCCTATTTGTACGATCACTGTTAAATCATGTCAACATTTTATATTCTTATTATTTTTTTGTCTGATATGACTTAATCGTAATTACATAAAATAAAAAGGGATGAAAAATGCATCGAAACAGGAAGGCAGACAATCTGCCTCCCATTACTCAAACTAATTTAAGGAGTGGTTTGTGGAGGGTTGGTGCCCAAAAGCAAATTCAACCTGCAGGGGAATAGTGCAGGTCAAAATCCAAAAGTAAAAGCTTGAACTCATGTACTTGCCATGATTACCATTAATGATGCGGGACCCATAATCTAATTATGTAACAAACTAAGTATCATAGTCTCATGCACCGCGTGACCGTAATTATCATTTGATGTGGGACTTATGGCCTTTGGTCAATGAAACTTTAGTGCAATGAGCATATGAGATGGATTTCTTTGTGTCAGTGAGTCCATGACATACAAGTTGATAACTTATCTTATACAGATTATGGTGAGATGAGAAAATCAAATCTAGATTTCAAGTGTCAAAGTAAGGACACTAGAAGTCCCACTGTTCTTTGTTATTTAATCGACGTTTTAGTTTTTTTAGCGTCATGTATATTTTTATATGCCCGAGCCTAAGTGGCGTAGAGAAAAACTTATGTGACATGTATAACCATTTTCTCTTTCATTTTTGTCAATTAAGTTTTTATATAAGACACTAATTTGTTCAACCAGACTAAAGTTATAAGGGCACCCAACAACTTTTATTAGATAAAATCAAACACGGAGCATCGTTTCAACAATAGCTTCTCCCCTTTGTGTAAGCTGTTTTAATATAAAATGAGGTGTGATAACAAACTAGGTTTTATTAGTGCTATAAAAAGCAGTTTAGGCGTCGCCTAGTTGGTATTCGGGCGGCGAGTAGGATTTGGAACAAGAAATGTTTGAGAAGTGAGTTAGAGGTTGGTAACAAGAAATATTTAATTGTTCAACCAGTCGAAAGGTCCTTTCTCATGGAAAGGGATCCTCTTCTGATCCATTCCACCAAATCCACCATAATTCGGGCTCTTGAAATTTGATCTAACGGCTAAAATTATTATAACTTTTAACGGGACCCTTTGTTTGTAGCTGTTGAATCAAATTTCAAGGGCTCGTATTGATTGATTGGGTAGATTTGATGGAAGGGATCCGGAAATGATCAATTTCTGAAGCATCTTTGTTTCAAAATAAAATTCTTACCAAATAATACTGAATGACCCTTCATTTTGGTTGTTTGGACACCCTTGTATTGTACTCAGCTAAGAATTTGGGCCGGCCCATTGTTTTCATCCTTGTGGGCTTGAAATACATTATTTTGAAATGACCAAATTGACGTACGTGGTCCACAAGCCCATGAATTAATTAATGACGTATTTCTTGAAGCATTATGACGTTTACAATGATATTCTTTATAAATAATAGATGTATGATCGATTCTCAACTGATTAAAAAGGTGGCGGACGAAATAATAGACATTCTCGTCTTTGATGCGTCATGGAATTATATTATTGCTATAAATTAAATCTTACCCATCAATAAGTCAAATAATAAGTAAATATAATCAACATATGTAATGATAACATTAGCGTAAAACTCAAAGTTGTTGATTAAGGGGATGTATTCAATTGGGAATTTGAGAGATTTTAATGGATTTTTCCGGAGTTTAACTAATTTGTAGAGATTCTATGTAAAATTTTGATTCAATTCCTTTGAAATCTCATGGAAATATGTGAGATTTGTTGATGTTTAAAATACACTACAAAATCTCTCCAATTCCCTTTAATTCCTCTTTTCCAAATTCTCTAAATTCTAATTCTAATTGAATACACTCGGACTTATAAGGATTTTAATAAACTATCTTAAAATCCTGATTGAATACATATTAAATTTCAGATAATCACTTAAAATTCTGATTGAATACCCCTAGATTTATTAAAAGAATTAAAATCCCTCAAAATCTCAATTGAATACACTTTGGTTACAAGGTTTATTAAGTAATCCCCATCTAATTGTACTTATCTTCATGGATTATTAAGTAATCCCCATCTAATTGACTAGATAGTTATAATATAAGAATATGATTCCTTACGTTATTAGTAGGACCTTATCCTCTTTCAGTCTTTTTCTAAACATAAAAGAGTATAATTTAACTTTTTAGCAATTCTAATTTGTAGATCCGTGGAGGATATTTTTTAGTAAAAAAATCCTATTCATAGTGTTTAAATATTGATTTAAATGGAATATGCCAGCATACAATGTTGATTCTGTATCAACTTGAATGGAGCACTGCTCAAGCAAATTTACCTAAATTTAAGTCTATAAACACTTAAACTATCATATGGTGGCCCAGAGGTTGGAGACGAATTTCAAGTTCATATTCTGCATTGCATGTCCAAAGTTCGATTTCTGGTATTGATAAATCACACGATAGTAGCCAAAGGAGACTGAATGCCTCTATGAGTATTTCCAGACCAAAAGTTGAGTCATTCAAAATATAAAGAAAAGGAGGGAAAATGATCATCGCCGGATCCTTTTCTTAGGGATTATAAAGGTCTCGCGATCGTAACCGTTCATCGTACATAGTGCGGTCAATTTTTGTTAAGTATTATTTATATTCTAACTACACGGTGTACGATAAACGATCACGATGGTGAGATTCTTAAGATCGGATTCTTTTTCCAAAAAGAGAACCCAAATTGAGAGAGTGAATACAATGCGCGTAAGTCAACGTTTGGACTGTTTATTAGAGCTGCTGGAGCATCCAATCCTCTCCCAAAGGACTTTTTAAAACCCTTTTTTTGCCTACTTTTTGTTAGGCATCGGTTCTTTGTTAGCAGCCTGCTTTAACATATTAAACCGCACGCTCCAGACATCCCATCCCACACGCTTTTGCTTCTGTTGTGCTGTTGTATCTCGGTTCGGAAACTCCAACGAACCAGCCGAGTCAGGCATAAATCGCCCCGCCAACCTCCCCCCCCCTCACTCACCGACGGCAGAGCGAGTCAGAGCGAATCCCAAACTCTGACTCACTTCTCTGCGCCAGCAAGAGCATTCAATCCTTGTTCTACGCTACTCATCGAAAAATGAGTACAGTCGTGCAGGTAATTCAATCTGTGTAATTCATCAAACCGCGTTCGTTTTTGTTTTGATCTGGATTTGTTTTAGCTTGATTATGATGATGCTTTCGTTGATTAGGGTTTCACCAAGTCACTTGCCATGACTGTGCTCTCGGAGATCGGCGACAAGACCTTCTTCGCCGCCGCGGTTAGTTTACACGATTGCAATTTTGTTTCTTTTTACCTTTTGGTTGTTTTTGAATTGTGGAAATTGGAATTACAACCTAATTACACGCGATGAAGAAAAGAGACGATTCGAAAAGAATTTCGGCATGTTAAAGTTTATGGATTCAATACTATTAAGAACATCGAGTTTCTGCTGAATTTTTTAGTATATGTATGATTTTTCAGAGGACGTACTAAAATTTAAATGCTTTCGGTAGCAACTTATCGAGCATCATATGGTGTATATGTATGTTTTCGTATATGCATATATAAATATACTTGTGCCCGAGTTCCCTATGCGAAGTCCCTTGGGTACGAAGCGAAACCCATGAGGGCCAGAACCACATCCGAAATCCATATTCTTGTATCTGTATACTATTTTTTTGAGTAGTAATCTAACGGTGTGATGTTTTTGCTATAAGATCCTTGCGATGCGCCATCCTAGAAGACTTGTTTTGGCCGGTTGCCTAGGAGCTCTGATTGTAAGCATTTCCCTCCCACTTTCATATAGGTGGTGTACTCCGTTGTATAGATCTTGCATGTTTCTTGTTTGAGGTCTCACATATATCTCAAATTTTTGTTGAGTTTTAGGTGATGACTATTCTTTCTGTTCTTGTCGGCTTGGCTGCTCCAAATCTGGTAAGCACTCTGATTCTGCCACCCTGAAATTGATTTTCGTGGGGCTTGTTTTAAGATCTAAGGGAATTTACTTTCGTGATATAAGGGTTACTGGTTGTCCCACTTAGAGCATCGCTTAACGTTGACCAGTTGACATATTTATATAATGTTAGCTTAATTTGGTGATGTTTTTCTGTTCTAATATGAATACTGAATGCTGATCTTGAATTACAGCTCTCCCGGAAATGGTCCCATCACATAACAACAGTGTTGTTCTTTGGTTTTGGACTATGGTCCTTGTGGGACGCTTTTAAAGAAGATGGGTAATGGGTTTTTTTTTTTTTTTTTTGTAATTTATTTAACCTTTTTCTATTTGTTGGGGAATTTAATTCTGGTTACCCTACAGGGGTGATGATGAGCTTGCAGAAGTTGAAGCAGAATTGGTTTGTTTCTCAATTTTTATTCCTAGCTTGCATTCAATTCAAATCCTTTCTGACTTCACCCTTTTGGTGCCATTAGGATGCTGATCTAAAGGCTAACGCAGGAGGCAGCAAACGTACTAAGGTGCTCCTCACACACACTCTTTCTACCATGTGCAATTTTGAGCTACAGGTTTATGAACGTTTATTACTTTTCAGGATGATGATGACAAGAAGCAGAGACGCTCATTTCTCTTGCAGTTCTTCTCACCGATCTTTTTGAAGGTTTTTATCTTATATGGATTATGAAATTCAAATTTTTGCATGGCTATAACTTAACCGCATCTATCATGCTCATGCCACAGGCCTTTTCCATTACTTTTTTCGGTGAATGGGGCGACAAGAGCCAGGTGAGCATTTGGCCCATTGAATATATAATCTCATTCATTATTGCTTCAACACGATTTTGTTTTGACCTGCTACTCTTTCAGCTAGCGACCATCGGTCTGGCTGCAGATGAGAACCCATTAGGCGTGGTTCTTGGTGGAATCTTGTAAGTTTCCATCCTTTATAACCTGAACGGCTTCTGGATCTTGTAGTCACCTTGCATGCTCATTCTTCTAATTCACTTTTATCCTTTGTAGTTATTCCTTTTATTTTTATTTCTGCCCAATTTACTGATTGTGCTTCCTCTTTTTCTCAGAGGACAGGCATTATGTACGACTGCCGCTGTCCTTGGTGGAAAGAGCTTGGCATCTCAGATATCGGAGAAAATAGTAATATACGCCCTGCCTTTGTGCTTAACATAATATAGTTCTCGTTTTTATATATTGTGCCCGTTGGCTGGAGTCAAATATGTGGCATCAAAGTTGTAAGTTATAATTGCTTTGTTTCAGGTTGGTTTATCGGGTGGAGTTCTTTTCATTGTTTTCGGAATCCAATCCTTCCTTTCGACAGTGGAGGCATGATACCCAGAGTCTGATTAATGATTAGTAAGTATGTTGACTACATTTCGCACCATGTATTATAATTCATAGCAAATGCATGGAATCATCGTCAAAATTTCACAACGAGAAGAATACGATACCTGTTCTAGAATATGTTTTTGATGACGACTCTTCTTCAGGGACTGAAAGATGATTTGTTGACTAAAAAACATACATCTACTCACTGCAAGGAGTAATTTACAAGCATTGATTGTTTATCATAGCGACGAGCATATCAGAAAAAGAACTGAGTCGAAGAATTGCATTGTTTTACAAGTCTGTACCAATATTGCACTCTGGCATGTTTGGAATTGCCGATGAGAACACTTCTGCTATACTCTGTTGTTGCATGCCATTCCAATTAAATCTATGTTTCCGTTGGTCTCGATATATTTATAAGAAAAACTAATGAAAATGGTTTGAAAACTGAGTTTTAACGATAAGGACAAAATAAAAGGTAAAGTGAATAATACCACGATTGATTTTTTAATGTAAAAATGTGGTTTTTCGTTAAAATGAATAGTATCGGAAGTTTTTCGTTAAAGTTTCCTAATATTTATATTATGAATGGAAATACTCCTAGTTTTAATTCATTTCGATGAATTGTAATTGGACAGGAGTACTCAGGATGATGAAATTGATCAAAATTTCAGAAACAAGGACGTACGCAAAAGATTTTGCGTTGGAAGCACTTGAAGGCGCCTTTGGTTGTCTGAAAGTGCTTTTGACCTTCACATAAGCAAATCCCAAACCAACCCTAAGTTGTTTAAATGTAAAGGAGCAAATTAGGGAAGCACCATCCATATAAGGTAACACAGAGTTCAGCAGACCACTGTAACTCAGAAGATAAACAGTGCAATCGCAAAACACTAAAATTAAGCCTTTTTTTTTTTTATTAAGCTACCACCCTCTTGTCTTAATTTGACCACAGGATGACCGCGATTTCATATCAGTCGGGGTATTGGGGTTATGTACACCATCTAATGCTCGGGTATTCGTCACACCAATTGGATTCTCATCACGCACGTCGTTAGCATCCGTCACCTGCAGGTTCAATTGAACTCAGAAGTCCATTGTGTCTCAGTTGCATGCAGTGTTCTTCAGCGTCGGCCTGAGCACATATGATCACTACCGACAAGCCATTGTGGTGTGCTTCTTGCATAATATTCACAGCATTGTCAAGGGTCATCCCCGGGATAACCTTCATCAGTACTTGCACAACATATTCCCGTTTGTTGAAGTTGTCGTTGTGCAGTATTACACGATAAGGAGGAGCTGTCTTCCTTGATTTCCTGAACAATTTTGGGCAGTCTAACGTTAACTCTCATCTAATTTTACAAAGGAGAAACCATGAACTCAAAGGAAAACCGCAAGTACCAAATACAACCGGAACCAGGTGAATGTGAAAGGATCATAAGTTTTAATAGTTTGTCGAAATGATCAAGTTTGATGCAACATGATACGCACAGGTACGACATTGGATAGGAGTGGTGCAAACCCATTTTGTGGCATTATGTTAAACAAAGCACTCGTATGGTGTAGCGATATAACTTTGTGTTTCCATACCTCAAATCAAACTCAGAATCACGGGCAGGAGCTGCTTTCTCTCTAACTGGCCTTTCCAATAGTCCTCCCCCTTTACCAGGTACTGCTGTTGATACAGCCACCGGAATGCTAAGATTGGTGCATGCTCCTTTACAAAGGGGGTGTCTGTCTCCTGCTCAACACGTTTTATAATAAAAACTCACCAATTGGAATCACTCGGGCATATATATGTTAAACAATAAAGAAACACCATAGAAACACACTATTCATACCAACAAATTTTTTTTTTGAGACAAAACATTTAGCAACAGAAAGCGAAAATTCAGAGGATAGCATAATCTAGATTCTAGAACCACCACAACATCTACATGTCTACGAATCTCCGGGTTCTGAAAACCCAAATCTTTAGAATTGGCTCTCTGATTGCCCTGGTGTAGATACTAGAGATGCTGGATCTTTAGGACTGCACAAAAATCCTTGCAACCCTTTTAAGGAAACCAACATGTAGATGGCATTAGCATAAATGCATCCGGAGGCAGTGGCAAGTAATCCAGAAGTTGCTGCTCGCATTACTCGATCTTACATTAGCGAAAATGGAAACTCCACCACTCCCAAAACAGAACGCATGGGAAACCCGCCCAAGTTTAGACACAAGTACACAAAGAACTAACTTGCATTGCACTCCCCAATCTGCCCTACCTACATCTTGCAAGATACTGGACAATTTGATATAAATTTTGTTCTAACCGAAAAAGCTTTCGATTTTCGAAAAACTTTTTTGTTTACAAAACTTTTAATTCATCAAACAATACAAATGTACACTTACACATACAATTCAAGCAATTACATAATCCTTCGGCAGCATCAACAGAACTATTTGGGAACCACGTATACAGCTATATAACAATATGGGGTTTTTCTTGGCACTTCATGTTCTGTGAAAGAAGTACAGCACTCTTCCATTTACACAGGAAAAAGAGACCCATCAGAGAGAATCAATTTTCGAGGCGTATTATACATTAAATTCCATAACTTCAATAAAAAAACAACAAAATCGCTAAAAATTTACAGGAACCAAGCTTTGAATTGAAAAATCCAATAAAATCTACTCCTAATAGTAAAGATGCTGAAGAAATCAAAGATTTTGACGGAAACCCAAAATTTGAAAAGAGGGAAGGAATTGAGAAAAATGGAGTAAACCTGGTTTGGGGTTGAAGACGTGGTTCGGGGAGAGAGGGATTCTCCCACAAATCGCAGTCTCCATTAATCTTTCTTTTGTCTTGCGCTGTGCTGCTGCTGCTGCACTGCGCCGTGCGATCTTATTTATTTACTGGATTTTCTGGTTGTGTTTTTAACCGACACAACAAGAAAATGATCGATGAATTGGTGCAGCGCTGTGCTGTTTCTGGTGGGACTTTGCTGGTTTTTCCAATTCACTGAACGTCGTCGTCTAGACCCTACCAAGTACGAAATTTTTATGAGTGATTACTTAATTATCTTAAATTTATATTCTTTTTGTCAAATTATAAATCCAATTTCTTCACCAAATAAATAAATAAATTTAATTTTAAATCAAAATTTTAAATGTGATGGGTGACCACAAGAAAAATCACAAGCTACTGATTTGGATGTGTCTATTTATTTAATTAGAGACATGACATATAACTGTTTCCACTAAATGAGATGGACAATGCAACTACAATTTAGTCATTAGTGTGAATTGATTTGAAATTTTTGAGACTTGAAGGTGGAATATCCAATCCGCTTTGATTATTTGAATAAAAATATTATTTAAGCCTCGCTAGTAATAATGTAGTTTGAATTCGTTTTTAACAAGAATTGAATATATAGTCTCTCGCTCACTTATGAATTAAAGCCTCGCTAACGAGTGATAATGTACTACATTTTATTGACTTGTTAGATTTCCCTTTTTCAAGAATAATAATACCCTAATATTGACAAAAGGCCTCATATTGGCCTTATCACATCCCAGACTGGCTCTACCGTAGCACGATATTGTCCGCTTTGGGCCCTGGCCACACCCTCACGGTTTTGTTTTTGGAAACTCACACGAGAACTTCCCAGTAGGTCACCCTTGGGAATGCTCTCTCGCCCAAACTCGCTTAACTTCGGAGTTCCAATGGAATCCAAAGCTAGTGAGTCCCTAAAATGCCTCGTGTTATAGATAGGAGAGCATGTACATATAAGACACATCACCCCTCTCTATTGGTCGATGTGAGATTTTACAGGCCTACTTTAGCTAAAAAATAAAAAAGTAAAAGCCCAATTTGACCCACAAAAAAAAAAAAAACCCTCAATACACTTTTGATTTTGTTTTGTCAGAATCCATTGTGATTCTTGACCATTAAATCCAACTTATAATTCATTATTCTTTGCATATATAACGAAACATACTAGAATTTCCGCAATTTTATACTAAATTGTTGCCAGCGTTTGTTTATTTTCTTCTATTTTGGAGTGGCTTTTGTGAAGAACTACTTTTGAATTTCTCTAGAGGACACTGAATTAGGGGTGGGCAAACGGGTACTAGACTCGCTGGGCGGGGCGGGTACATGCAATTCGGGGAAGGTACGGGGTGGGTTCAAGAAATTTACGGGACGGGACGGGTCCAAAAGGCCCAAGAAACAGGGCCCTGACCGGACCCGTTTCTCCCAAGCCCACTTAATTTTCCGGTCCAAAAGTCCAAGTACTGCGTTGGTTTTGTGTAGTACACTAGTACTTGTACTACATTTCACTTACTTTTTTTTCACTCTTTCTTTATTTATTTCTGTTTTATTTTTTTCACTGATTTCACTTTTTTTTTTTTTTTTCACTCAGACCCTCTTCTTCTCTATCCCAAGAGACCCACGATCCCCAAACTCCATTAAGGACAAGAATGAGGACTTAATCGAGAGACTGCCATCCAGTGGTTGGGCAACAACCAGTTGTCGGATGCCAATCAGTTCGAAGACAAGATGGAGTTGGAGAGCATCTGCAACCCAAGCACAAGGTGAAATTATTTAGGTTTTGTGAACTTGAAATTTTATGTTTTATCTAGGACTTGAAATTATAGATCAATGCCTCTTTTTTTTTTTTCTTTTTTTTTCCCCCTATTTGCAGAACCTTTTGGTCGATGAATAGGAAGAGGAAATTACAAGGGAATTGATTGAAATTGCTTAGATTCAGAAACCCTAAGGTATTCCCTTTCTTTTATTCTTTGAATTCATAGCCGATGAGAAGGCAAATAGGATTTGTGGGTTTGTATGAAAGAGTTATGTGAGAACCCTAATTTAATCCCTAATTTGCCTTGAGAGTGCAGATCTTGCAGTGGTTGTTTTGATGGAACCGCCGATAATGATATTGTTCGAAGAAGCGAATCTTCAAATGAGGAGAACGAAGAGGAAGAGGAAAGACCACCAAACTTGAGGCGTGAGTGAAAGATTTGCACCCGTGGGGACCCGTAGGAACCGGCCCGTTTCAAAAGGGCCGGGTTAGGTCCGGATCCTATTTTGAAAAATCCAAAACCTGCCCCGCCCCACCCTGTTGTATTTACAAACGGGTCCGGTCCGGTTTCTTCAATTTTGGGCCCGGCCCAGCCCGTGCCCACCCCTACACTAAATACTTCTTTTCCCACCATTTATGGATTATAAAAAGGGAAGTGTTATTGACACTCCAAAAATCTCATTCTACACTTCTCACAAGTGTATTTTTCTTTCCTAATATAAAAAGTTTGGAGTGTAGAATGAGATTTTTAGAATACTAATAACAATTCCCTATAATAAAAAAGCAAATGGACAGCCATTTCTAACATTACAAACCAGAAAACAAAGGAAAATGATGCACGGTTTGCTTTGGTAGCTTGATTAATTCTTGAAGGAAGGAGGATAACAGAACATTATTTGATATTAGTCCTTACTAGTTAATCCGTAACTTGGATAATACATAATTTTCGTCCGATTAGTGGCGTAATAATCCGCTTATATATCCTTAATTACGTGTAAAACCGATATGTTGATGCATCAGCAATGATATTACGAAAACCACCAACTGTGGAAGCCAACATGATGAACACTCCAATGAATATGCAAGCCTGCAAACACAGTCATCATAAGACATGGATATATTGCTAACTGGTTATGTACCGATGTCGATAATCAATCGTATATATATGCCATATCGACAATAAGTAACATTAGATTCTTTGGCTTACCCAGTTGACGAGCCATTGGATGCTGAATCTCTTTGGTTTCTTAATTCTCAGCCACATTATACAAGGAAGCTGTGGAAAAATGCTCAATTAGTTAGTTAATTTCTTGCTGAGGATGTAGTTTTGTAATTTCTGCAATAAGAAATTAAGAAAATAAAAGTGAGAGAGGCTTACAAAGTATGAAGTGGGGGCAAAACCAAATCCACCAAAGAAACCAAGAAGGTCTCCAAAGAAAGGGAAGGTGACTCCAATAAATAATGTAAATGCTGCAACATAGATATAGTAATTAAGGACTTAATTAATTAGGGTTTAATCAACCAGAAATGACACAGAGACGCAGACTTATGGGAAATGGTAATCTCACCAACATAAGCTGATCTCGTGATTACTCTAAGTGCAATTCCAGGTGGGAAGTTTACTTTTTTCATCATCATCCTCTCAAGCATGTCAAAAACAGGCATAGCATAAACCTGCACGTTTTTCAGTCACATCCTTAATTAGTGTAGTTCTACTAAACCCTAAGTTATTAGAAATCACTTATAGCCCTTCTAAAAGTAGTGCCAAACAGACCAGCTAGAAGTTTTTATATGGATTTATAAAAGTGATGCCGGAGAGGTTCTCTTGTGCAGTTAATTAAGATTTAGTTTTAATGGTGCAATCGTCCAACAAATGTTTACCACGTGTTAAAAATTTGCCCAATCCATTCAATAAACGATTGACATATGGTAAGTATTAATGACATGAGAAAATGATGAGAATCTCTCGTGGTGTTGAATGCGAATGCTGACTCGGCAGTTATACCTGGTAGCTGCCAATGACATGGACGACAACCATTAGGTTAGCAGCAGCAATGAGCCATGCAGGTTTCTTAAGATCCATGAGCACGTTATCATCGACATCTTGACCAAAAGCCCAGTACCCGATCAGGGCCACCGGGAAATAGCAAATTGCGTTGATAAAGTAGGCTCCCAGGGCACCTTTCCACATGGGAATTCTCGACGGCTTCTCGGGAGTCGATGGAATTGTGGCCTGGATTTCAAGCGTCACTGCATGCCCGGCAAATGCAAAAGAGATTTGACCTAATGCATTGAAAACCCTAAACATGTAATCTGCAGGGCTTGTTTTCTTGTACGCGTAGCTCACGTTTTCAATCCGACCTTTGCTTAAGCAACCTGCCCAGGCTATAGTTGAATAACTGCAAATTAACAACAAATTCAAGTTTTTTAGGTAAGTTTTTTATTTTTTTTGAAATTAGCCTTCTAAAGTTCTCTTGCTAGGTTTAAGAGTAAGTCTTCGGTAGGACTGCCCTACATTGGTGGGCAGGACTGCCCTACATTGGTGGGCAGGACTGCCCTACTTTGGAGTTGGGTGAGATCAAATTACAACGGTCTCATGTTTTTGTGAGATATATGTTTTATGAATGACATGGTCGGACATCCCCAACCAAGTTTTTCTAGAATTTTAGAAGGGAAATATGCACAAATATTTTAGGAAAAAAAATTGTGTAAGGTCACTTTATTATCTATTTCGTGACCCTCTACTTCTAATTTTGCTTAAAAATTTGTAACCGATTCTATTTATCCATGTCTCATTTTGGGTTGATTGCTCTAATTGATGCTCTAGAACAAAACTATACCGAACTTTGACTTGAGTTTGTGTAGGGTATGTAAAAAGGAAATTGACTTGCTCACCCCTCCTTTTTTAACCGTTAGATTGATCAAACCAAAACAATATTATCAAATATAGCCAAAAACTAACCCTTAATTTCAAAAATGTCATTTTTTATAAAATCTTTCAAATGTATCCAAAATTCCACTTAAATAGATATAAATACCCTCAAATTTAACAATCACATAAATTAAAGGTTTTTTTAGCTAGAATGATTCGTGACATTGACATAACTTCTTAATCTGGTCTTTAACAATTAATGATAATCAATAGTAGTATTCTTGAATTTGTTATCATGAATCATTTTTGTCTTTCTTTGAATTTGTCCAATCGTGATCATTTTAGTTTTTTTTGTGAAAAATCTATCAATTGCTCTGTTAGTGTGATGATGTGGCACCATGTGGGTTTCACAAATATAATCATATAACGACATGTGGATTAACTTTAAAAACTATTTTTTTATATTTAAAACTAAAAATGATATTAGTAAGAAAAAAGGCGTTGAAGGCATGATTGAAATTCTACTACTCCCGCTTGCGGTAAGCGCAGTGGCGCTCAATGTTGGTGATGAGGGGGTCGAAAGAGATAGGGTTGTTGTGGTGGAGTGTAGAAGCGAAGGTGAAATTGGACTGAAGCTTAAGGCAACAGTAGCTAAAAAGCCTTTAATTTATTTAATTGTTAAATTTGTGAGTATTTGTGTCTATTTAAATGAAAATTTGGATATATTTGAAATTTTTTATAAAAAGTGACATTTTTAAAATTAAGAGTTAATTTTTGGCTATATTTGATAAATACTCATTTGCTATGTCACAAAGTTCCATTCTGTTTTGGCTTTTAACAGATTTTGTTTGCCTAAAGCAAACTTAAATCAGATTTTCCTTCACATGGAAAGTGAAAAATTAGAGTGAAAATTAAAATTACTACCTTAGCGACATGATGGCTGCTGCTAGAGAAACACCGGCAACAGAGTTGAAATTGGGGAGCTGGGAAAGAAAGAAATGAAGGGAACCAAAGATGAGAATCCAGTACGATTGCTTGACTGGTGTGCAATTGGCACATGCCAGCTCCACAAACTTCTTCAGACACTTTCCTCCGGTGACCATGTACACTATGTCACATCCAACCTGCACAATCAGTTGTTGCGGAAGCACAATCCACGGCCCGAGCTTTGGTCCAAAGGCATGCCGCCCGAGGTCTATATATCGGTCGAATCGAGTTCCCGGAACACATTCATGGAGCTGAATCATCTGCCACATTGTGTTCAAGGTCATGCACCATGATATTGCCAGCACCATTGTCCCTGGACCCCTGAAAGAAATAGTTGGTAAAAGAATAGGGTTTAGCGTGTAAGTATACAAAGCAGTGTATTTTCTTTTTGTCGAAACAAAGCAGTGTATTTGGTTTAGGTAAGTTGGATTGTTCTGTACCATCCTAAGTATGCCATGGCATAAGGCAGGCTGAGTACACCGGCACCGATCATGGCGGTGACGGTGTGAAAGGTGGAGTACCACCATTTGGCTCGGCGGGCGTTGTCCACTGGCTCCTCCCTCCATTTGTCGTCCGAAACAACTTCCTGCCATAGTTTCAAGCATCGACATGAAAAAATTTAGAAAATATATTACAGTGAAGATCGCAAAAATTGGAAGACCAGATAGCTTTGTGTGAGTAAAGAGTGTGGTGATGCGCACCTTTGGAGAAGTTGTAGCCATTTTGTTTCTCTCTTTCTGCAGTGAAGACAGAAACACTTTCAATGTGGGAGTTGAGTGATCGTCATCGTGTTGTGTGTATGTAGTGGTTTGATGGCCCAAAATATGGAATGAGGAGAGGCTTTTCAATGTGACCGTCACACGAGATGTTACACCACGTGTCTTTATATAAATAGTAGGACATGTGTGTTAAAAGTTTAATAACTTAAAAATTAAAATTTTTCACCACTTACATAGAAACACGTACTACTATCCGTGTTCCCATCACAACAAAAAATTTCTTTGGAATGAAAATCCTCTCCGGATCCTCTTTGTGAGGATCTCTGGATCTTCCAATCATATCCGTTCATTGTACATCATGCAATCAGTTTTTATCAGGTACGGTTTATATTTAATTTTAAATAAAAAGATTTACAATGATTTTTGATTGCACAATATACAATGAATGAATATAATTAAAGGATCTTGATCATAAAGAGGATCCGGAGAGGATCCTCACAAAGTTAATCGGAAAGGATCCTCATTCCAAAATATGTGAAGAAATGTGGAATATGTACATTTGTGAGCCCCACTTATCTTTTGCTTTTCCCGCAGAGACTTGTGCTTTTCCAAGAGTGCTTATCGGATGAGTTGAGCAAAGCAAATCATATAGGCAAAAGCGGTAAATATTTTAGGTTGAGATAACAAACCGTCTTGTGTATACTTGGCAAAATATGTTAAAGTTAAACCGTCTACTTAAAATTTTATAAAGTGACGCAAGCTAATATTGCAAACAGGATTTTACGAGACCTCACATTTGTCATATTCTGTGAGTGGAGATATATCTCGATTGAACACTTTCATTATGTCAGTTTTTGAACATGTGAAATCAACGTAGTATCAGATGAAACTTAATATAAGAAATTCTTTGTGAGATGACTCTAAGGACGACGTGATTGGTGTAATCCTACTCAAGTTTATCTTTATCATTTTATGCATGAATCTAAATATGAAAAATCAGTTCTTTAAAACGAGTGGAAACAAATTTTACTCTCATTTTAGCTGAGATAATTAAAATTGTGATTGCATTCACTCCACCCACTTTGATGTTATATACAGAAGGAATCTAAGGACCCCATGTTGACAAGCATTATTTCTTTATGCTCCCTTGTCAAATTTTCTCTACAGAAAAAGGCCCTTGTATGCAATTATTTATTTCTACCCCAAGTGTTGAACCAATGATTACTATCACTACACTTAATGCTAAATACAATCGTTTAGACAATTATCGAGTTGGTGGGTGAATGTAGCCACCTCAAATTTCAATCACTACTTTTTAGTCAAGATAGTTTCTGAAATTGTCATAACTCTACATTTTGGTTCATGAGATTTAAAATCGATAAAACTGATCTCTGAGATTGTCCATTGTCAATCACTTTGGTCTTTATGTGAAAAATCTCCTATAATTGAAGAAACCACTAGTTCAATGGAGGGATTGATTTGACAAAAATACCCTCAATTTAACAAAAATTTCTCATAGAATAACCAAAATGATTGATAATGAATGCTCTCAGGAATCACTTCTATCGATTTTAAATCTCAAAGACCAAAAACCAAAATGATGAGTTATGTCAATCTCAAATATATTTTTTTTTTGATAAAAAGCCCACTTGATACTTAAATACTTAATAACATTGGCTTTATAAAGAGGGAATAGTAATGATTAAAGGCCAAGGGAAGGGAAGGGATGCTCTTCATCATTCATGTATGGGAGTTGTTGGCGTGGGAGTCGTCTTCTTTCTTGCTTTCGAGTGTCCCCAGTCACTTAGCAATTTGCATGCCCAAAAGCCAAAAGTGATCGACTGCCAGGCACTGCTGACCACAAAATGAAAGGTTAACTAGTATGGTATCTTGTTTAATTGATCTTACGCTAAATCAACGTTATCTTTATATAACAGAGAAATCGAGATACGATACTCATAGATTTTACGATGGTTTTTGTAGAATTTTGTAAAACCGATTAAAATACTGCCTCTTAATAGAGCAAATGAACGAGGAGAGTTTATAACAGAAGTTGCAAAGACTCCTCTGTGCGTTGGTTAGGATCGTTTTCTGAGTAATAAGCAAAACAAAAATCTTAACGCTCGAGGGACACTAAAAGACTAGATGAAACTCCAAGCAGAATCCTCATCTGAGCACTTAATCATAAGCAAATTTAACAGTAGAACCTCCATTAGAAGAACCCAGATGCAGGTATCACTTACCAGGTATATTCCTTTCCAAATCAGCCGGGTTACTAATAATCCTCAGTTTTGATAAACCAAATATTCAGGATCCTTCTCCACGTCAGCAATCCATGGTAAAGGACTCTCCAAGTCAGCAATCTCAACACCAACATTTTGAATTAATCAACTCGCCGTCATCAAGTCAGCTACACAAGTTGGATACCTCTTCAAACTCTTCAACAGATAGAAAGGAATCACAATCCTTCCTTATCTAAAACTCCTGTGTAACTTAGTTTTGAATTTCAAATGTAATCAACTAATATGTTTATACTGTAACCTTATCTTGTAATCTATATATAATGAAGTCCATACCTCACTCATAATCAATTGAGTTGAGCTTATGCAATCAATATTTACTGTTGGAAAATAGTTATTTATTTACACTATGTTTGGATGAAGAAATTTAAGATTACCAAAAAATTTTAAAATGATGGAAATTGAATTGATAGGATTTTATTTTCTAGAATTTGTGAATTTTCTTGTTTAGTTAGCCTAAAAGAACAATGGAATTGAATACGGAATTTGTTATACTTAAGCTCTCTCAATCATAGAAATTAGAAAATGACACCTATGTACATGAAATTTAAACTTGGGAATTGGAGGTCTCAAATTCCAAGTTTTTTTTTTCACGCGGAAATTCTAAATTTCTATGTATATGAATCCAAATAAGAGAATTCGTGCATATCAATTTACAAATTCTAATTTTTATCTAAATTTCAAGTTTATTTTCTTCATCCAAATGTAGTGTTATTGTTTAGATTTGGGCTTAAGCTCATTAGAATTAGGTTTTCGTTTCCTTGCTTATTAGGGACTAGGGTTAGTTTATTATAAATAGAGAACTTTGTTATTCAGAGATAATAAGTCAGTCAAGATGTAGTCTCTTCGGTTCATGTTGCCTTCTTGGCAATTTCATTTAATAAAGTTTTATATTCAGTTAGTTCGTTTGTTTGTTGCGTACTCTGATATTCAACTTTTCCAACCCTAGCTTAAATTCTTTCAAGTACATCATCGGCTTGAAGAACCTACAAAAGCATCACAAATTTCTATCCAACGAGTAAAGTAAGCTAAGCTACGGTTTCATAAATTTCATTTAAAAAGATAGGCTTCAGAAACTGATAACTAAAATTCCAATCATTAGGGGTTCACTGGTTGATAGTAAAGTTATTCATATGCTAGTCCCGGAGTGTTTTTAACAAGTTGAGGCTCTTATTTAACCCATAAAACCCTCTCCAGGCATATTAGGACCTTGTGACAAAACTTGTCCCCGTGGAACTAACTGCAACCGGCCTTGACATAAGCTCGGCCATCCCCGTCCCAACCAACTGTTGTTGTTGGTGCTGCTGCTGCAATTGCTGAAGTTGCGGCAGTTGCTGTTGTGATTGAAGTTGTGAGAGCTGCTGCTGTTGTTGAATCTGAGGGTGCTGCTCTTGAATCTGTGGATGTCTCCGAGGATGCTGTTGCTGCTGACCGGGTACTTGCATGTGGTGGTGTTGTTGACCGCCTACTTGAATTTGTTGCATTTGCTGCTGCTGTTGTTGACCGCCTACTTGTGGCTTAAACACAACCATATCCTGAACCAAAGGTAGACTTTGCTTCAACAAAAACCAGGTTGTAAGAGAGTTACAATGCCGAGTCACAACCTCATTTGGAGTACCGCCACAGGCCTCGAGTTCAGAAAAAAATTTAAACAGAAGGTGCAGGGTATGCAGGGAGCCTTCAGAATTAAAAGCACCTTGTACAGGCTAGAAAGCACTTTAATCGACCCCACAAAATCTTTGAAAAATACAAGGTCCATATTGCAGGTTTCTTTTAGCACTGAAGGTACCTCACATATTTGTTGTGGATTTACGAGCTAATAGTTGGCGGCCATAAATACTTAATATTGAAAAAAAACTAATGATAAGAAATTACAATCCGCAGTAAAAGAAAGACCCAAGTCAATAACAAGCTCACCCCTGGAAACAGCATTCCAATCAAGCGGTATGCTTTGTCTGAAACGGAGAATAGTAGTGTCTGAGAGGGCAATTGGATCACTGCACACTGAAAAAAGTGGGAAATCAGCTTTTTGAGGAGAAGAAAAATAGCAGAATAGTTCTCGGTTTCATGTGTACATTCGAAGGAAATCTACTGCAGAAGGTCAAATAAATTAGAAAAACTAGCTTTCGATGCTGAAGTCTCACAAGGATGATACTAGAATCAAGAATTACCCCACTTCAAGCCAAGAGAGCCACTTAAATGCATAAATTTAGTTTATCACAGCACTCAGAGGTAATTCAGTTTAAACAGATAATTAACCAAGTTCATATGAGAATGTCACACAGAGTCTGAGGAAGTACTCTGCTAGATCAGAATTTACAGATAATCAAGTGGTAATCCAAGATGCTATATATATATATTTTGTACAAATATTACACATCCACAAATGATAATCAAGTGATAATCAAGTGATAATCCAAGATGCTATATAATCAAGTGATAATCAAGTGGTAATCCACAAATGTCACACAGAGCCTTAGATCAATCGCACATCCACAAATAACACCTTACGGAGATCGAATCAGATGATCAATTTTCAGAGAGATTGTAACCTCAAAATCATTAATACAAATATTATTTTGTACATGTGTTCTTGTCTCGTTTGTTTCAGGAATATTTCGTGTTTACAACAACACTCGTTTATAAAAGACGAAAAACTGACGTTACTGACGAGCGTGAGAGCGATGCACTTCTAAGAGCATTTTAAATCAGAATTCAAAGTTAGTGCGTTAAGCAAGCTCGTTTGTTGCAAGGCATCTCCCACCAATTAAAGAAAAATAAGAGCTCATTTGAATGTGCCTTTAAAATGACTGAAAGTGCTTTTGGTGAAAATCTTTTTGGGAACAATCCTTAGTAAAAATATTAATAAATCCTAAAAAAACACTTAAAGTGCTTCCTAGAAGAAGCACGTAACTAGTGCTTCTTGTAGAAAGTGATAAACCAAGTCCGAATTCAAAGGTTCCCGCCACAACACTTACTGAAGATCGTAATCCGATTAGTCAAAAGGAAGGCTGAGATAAGCCTTATCTGTTGAAAGTATTTTGAATTTAAATAGGTTATTTATCATTTGTATTATCTGTAAATTTGGTTTGAAGAGTTTGTTCTTCATCCAAATACTTCTCCTTGGTTTGAAGAGTTTGTTCTTCATCCAAACACTTCTTGTAATCACTATAAAACAACATCAAATGGAATACGCTCAGATCAACAAGCACAATTCTTTTATGGTATCATCCCTTTCCAAGTCTTACGACATATTCCCTTCCCAATACAATGTCTTCTTCCGCTGCCCTCACCAATGTTTCTGCTTTTCTTCCTCTAAAACTTGATCACCATAACTATCCCTTGTGGCGTGCCCAGTTTGTTCCACTCCTTCGGAGTCGTAGTTTGATGCCTTATGTTGATGGCACTTCTCAGTGCCCTTCCGCTTTTCTCCTGGATGATGACGGTCAACATACTGACACCATCAATCCTCTCCTTGAACCTTGGATCCAGACTGACCAGATGGTTCTCTCGTGGCTCACTAGTTCCCTCTCTCCTCCTGTTATGCATGTTGTCGTCAAATGCATTAGTGCTGCCGAGGCCTGGAAGGCGTTACAGGACCGATATGCACCTTCCTCACACAATCGTGTTATTCAACTCACACAATCGTGTTATTCAACTTCGCGGGGAACTTCTCAATCTCCGCCGTGGTGATCTCAGTATTGCAGATTATTTGGATAAACTCAACACCTTGGCTGATCAGTTGGCCTTATCTGGTTCTCCCATTGCTGACGCGGACTTAATTGCCACGATCATGAATAATGTCGGCCCGCTGTATGAGAACACAGTTGCCTCAATCCAAGCCCGAGAAACTCCTATCTCGTATGCTGCTTTGGAAGCACTGCTTCTTAGTGCTGAAACTCGTCATCTTACCTTCAATTTGTCTGGCGACACTTCTGCTTTGACTGTTATGGCTGCTACTCGTGGCCGTCGAAACCCTGTTCCTGCAGGTTTTGCGCGTGGCGGAGGCCGTGGCGCTGTCCCTCCTCGTGGTGGAAATCAGACTCGGCCAAATGCTGTTGCTGCTCCTAATCCAGGACGTCCCCATGACGGTATTCTTGGTGCAGGACCCTCACCGTCTGATCGCACACCCCTTCGCTGCCAGATTTGTCGTCGTAATGGTTACTCTGCCATTGATTGTTACAACCGTATGAATACGTCTTATGAAGGTCGTGTTCCAAGTGCTCGTCTCACAGCCCTTGCTGCACAGTCTACCCCTGTACCCCAGTCTGTCTCTACTGCTCCCACAACGTGGCTTCTGGACTCTGGAGCCAACACCCATATCACCAATGATCCTGGTCAACTTACAAATGCACAGAAGTACACAGGCACAGATCAAGTCGGTGGTGTTCATGGTGGTCAAGGTTTGCACATTTCCCAAATAGGCACATCTTTTATTCACTCTCCCACTAGCTCCTATCCTCTTTCTAATACTTTATATTGTCCTGATGCCTCTCAAAATATATTATCTATCAATCAATTCTCTTCTGACAATGATTGTTTCTTTGTCCTTCATCCTAATTTCTTCCGTGTTCAGGATATCCGCTCGGGGAGGATCCTTTTCTCAGGCCGGAGTAACACTGGTGTTTATCCATATGCCAGTTTTAATTTCAATAAAAGACATGGACTATTTTTGTGCATGGGAGTCAAGGTTGATGATCGTATTTGGCACTCCAGACTCGGTCATCCATCGTCATTTATTTTAAAACATTTAGTTTCTACTAGCAAAGTGCCTCTTACTAGGCACCATTTTAATTCTGTCTGTCATTCATGCCCTTTGGGCAAAAGCAAGAAATTGCCATTTTTACCATCAAATTCTATTTCCCATTTTCCTTTACAACTTATTCATTCTGATGTGTGGACGTCCCCTACTTTGTCAATTTCTGGTTTTCGATATTATGTGATTTTCATTGATGATTTTTCGCGATATACATGGCTATATCCTTTAAAACTAAAATCTGATGTGTTCTCCACATTCATCAAATTTCAAACTGAAATGGAGAATAAATTTCAACGAACAATCCAAACTTTTCAAACGGATGGTGGAGGAGAATATATTAACAACAATTTTAAATCTTATTTAGAAAAACATGGCATTCATCCTCAATATACATGCCCTCACCATCCTGAACAAAACGGTATGGCAGAACGTAAACATCGTCATTTGGTTGAAACTGGTCTCACTATTCTTGCTCATGCGTCCATGCCACAAACCTATTGGGCTGAAGCTCTACATACTGCTAATTTTTTAATAAATCGCCTGCCAACTAAAGTTTTGAACTTAACTTCTCCATACACAAAATTATTTCACCGAGAACCATCCTATGATTTTTTTAAGGTTTTTGGGTGTGCTTGTTTTCCATACCTACGTCCATACATGTCAACAAAATTGCATTTTTGTTCTAAAAAATGTGTTCTCTTAGGTTATTCTCAAAATCAATTAGGGTATAGGTACCTTGACCCATGCACATGTCGTGTCTTCATGTCTAAACATGTTCTTTTTGATGAAAATTGTTTTCCATTTCATGCAAATCTCAGTGTTACTCCCGTACCATCCTCTCTACATGATAACCGTCCCATTACTCTTGGGACCCCTGAACTCACTTTTCCATCCCCCCCCCCAAATTCGCCACCTAATCCTACTTTATCCCATACTTCCATTACCCATTCCAACACTCTTTCAGAAACTCACATTCCCTCACCCGTCTCTATCACACACCATTTGACTCTTATTTCCTCTCCCATCCACTCACCTTTACCCTCCTCCCACCCTACCCTACTATCCCCCCCCCCCCCATTTCCACACATCCAGTAAACAATCAATTACCTTTAACGTCACTTCAACCTACCCCACTACCCCCCCCCCACTTTCGACAACCCCATCAGCTCTAGCACCCCCCACTATCCATCTTATGGTTACACGTGCAAAAGATGGCATTTCTAAACCTAACCCTAAGTATGCCCATACGTCCACCATCACTGCTATGTCGGAACCTACATGCTACAGTCAAGCTAATAAATTTCAGGAATGGAGGACAGCTATGGCTGATGAATTCAATGCCCTACAACGTGCGGGCACATGGTCTTTGGTACCCTATACTCCTACCATGAATGTACTACCCAATAAATGGATCTTTCGTATTAAACGCAAGTCTGATGGGTCTATTGACAGGTTTAAGGCTCGCCTTGTGGCCAATGGTTTTCATCAACAACTAGGTCTTGATTATGGTGAAACTTTTAGTCCAGTGGTGACCCACTCAACCATTCGTCTTATTATTGCTATGGCTGTTCATTTTTCATGGCCTATCCGCCAACTGGATGTTCAGAATGCGTTTTTACATGGTTCCATATCTGATGAAGTTTACATGAAACAACCCACCGGTTTTGTTGATCCTCAATATCCCACACATGTCTGTAAATTGCGCAGATCGTTGTATGGACTTAAACAGGCCCCTAGGGCATGGTTCCAATGTTTTTCTAATCATCTGGAACACCTTGGTTTTGTGGCCTCCCAAGCAGACTCATCTCTTTTTGTGTATTGTCATGGTTTAATTCGTATTTACTTATTAATCTATGTTGATGACATACTTATCACATGCAACAACATTCAGTGTATCAACTCCTTGATCAAGGACATGTGCTCGGTTTTTTCAATGAAAGATCTTGGTCCTCTCACTTATTTTTTGGGTATGGAGATTCATCGCTCCAGTCATGGCCTTCATCTCTCACAGTCTAAATATATTTCTGATTTGCTTCAACGTACAAACATGGTGGACTGTAAACCGGTCTCCACTCCTGCAGTCAGTGGCAAAAGCCTCAACTTACCCTTACAAGACATCACCGAGTTCAGGAGTGTGGTAGGTGCGTTCCAATATCTTACTTTCACCCGCTCTGATATTGCCTTCTCTGTCAACCAGGTTTGCCAGTTCATGCATCAACCAACCACCACACACTGGATTGCTGTTAAACGCATCCTTCGTTATTTGAAGTCCACTCCCGATCATGGACTTGTGTACAAACCTGGACCTCTTACCCTCACTGCCTTTGCCGACTCTGATTATGTAGGAGACCTCGATGATCGCAAATCCACTGGCGGGTTTTGTATATTTCTTGGTCCAAACCTTGTGTCCTGGAGTTCTAAGAAACAAAAAGGAGTTCTCGCTCTAGCACAGAATCAGAATACAGACAACTTGCCATAACTGCAGCTACTATTTCATGGTTTCGTCAACTCTTTAAAGACCTGCATCTTCATCTGTCTCATCCAAAGGTGTGGTGTGATAATATTTCTGCAATCTCCCTTGCCTCTAACCCTGTTTTTCATGCACGGACCCGTCATGTGGAAGTTGACTATCATTATATTCGTGAAAAGGTTACTCGTGGTGAACTTCAGGTGGGCTATGTCGCTACTCAAGATCAGGTTGCTGATTTTTTGACTAAAGGCCTGTCTACTTATCGTTTCAACTATCTTTTATCCAAGCTTCCCGTTCGCCGGCGACCGCTCAGCTTGCGGGGGTGTGATAAATCAAGTCCGAATTCAAGGGTTCCCGCCACAACACTTACTGAAGATCGTAATCCGATTAGTCAAAAGGAAGGCTGAGATAAGCCTTATCTGTTGAAAGTATTTTGAATTTAAATAGGTTATTTATCATTTGTATTATGTGTAAATTTGGTTTGAAGAGTTTGTTCTTCATCCAAATACTTCCCCTTGGTTTGAAGAGTTTGTTCTTCATCCAAATACTTCTTGTAATCACTATAAAACAACATCAAATGGAATATGCTCAGATCAACGAGCACAATTCTTTTAGAAAGCACTTAAAGTGCTTTTGAAACCCAAGAATATTTTTTCTAAAAGCGTTTTCAGTCATTTTAAAAGCACATCCAAACGAACCCTAAGAAACTTGTAAACATGGCAATTTCTACTATACATTGTACATTAAATTTGACAAAAATAAAATACATGTCAAATATCAATGTCCTTTGACATTTAAAAATAAAAAATAATAATAATAATAAAAAAAAAAAAAAGAGAGAGAGAGAGAGGACCGGGTGAAGCCCGCGTCCGGAGCCCAACCCAGATTAGACGTCGTATAAATAAATGAAAACTTGGCCGATAAGGAAACGAAACCGGTGGGCAGGTGATCTCGAAAACGACCCAGCGAAGACACAGCCCATTTGGTCTTTAATAACCAGCAGGAAACCGCCACACTCCCAACCAACCAGAAGCTGATCGCTACTAGGAATCTTTCGACAATTCGCAGTTCCGTAGGATTGGGATTTTGGATTCGACGAATACGAGAATGCTTGGGATTTTCCGAAGAGCTGTCTAAGGTTTCAGTGACTTGTCGTAGAACCCAGATACTGTCATCTGGGTTTTGTTGATTCGGCAAAGATGATGCTGCACTTTAATGACCCGGCAAAGTTGAAGACCAAGAAGGTAGCTTTTTCTTCTTTTTTGGAGAGTTTGTATTGAGCTTTTTTTCTTTTTTATTGTATGGGGGTCGTTGAATTCTGAGGTTATTGCATACCCAGCTGCTCAAATTCTCCATCTTTTCGATTTTGTGCGTAAATCCAATTGGGTTTTCTGAAGTTTTTTTGGGTTAATTAAGATAAACTTTGGCGATTAATTCATATAAGTGCATGTGTCCAATAAATTATTCATCATTGTTGCTTGTTCTTTGTGTAGTTAATGATTTTGATACTAATTTCCCAATTGTTGTGCTGTCAGATTGTGTTCGAGGAGGTTTACGCTGCTCGTGATTCCGCGACACTTGAGCAACTGAAAGAATTGAGCTCTAAGCGCAGAATGCTTGAGGAGTCCATCAATGAGAGCAGCTCCATCAATGGCGCCATTGCAAGAGAAATGTCCGGAGGGCTAACTTCTCGTAATCAACAGGTAATTTTTTGGTGTGGCGCTTGGTATTTCGAAGACGCCTTAGTTTTTACTTGCAGATTAATGCCACTTTATGAAAGTTTTGACATTGGCACTATACCCCAGTTTATAGGCAAATTCTGCCTGCATTTAGGTTCTTTAATTTCGGTATGGATGCATTTTTGTTGAATTCGTGCCATTGTTTTTAGTAATCTAATACTAGTTTAATTCCTTTCTTCAATCTGAATGTATTTCAGGTTGTGAGATAATATTATGTATTTCAGGTTGTGAGATAATATTATATGGAGAACTTTTCGTGTTTTTAGTACAAATTAATTCCTTCTGTTTGAATCTATTGAATTATGTAATCCAGTCTTTGATGGCATTTGCTGTCCTACTATGTCTCAGGTTCTTCACAACCTTGAACTGTATCTTCCCTTGTTGGAAAATTTGATTTGGCACGTTGATCGGGTCAAGAGCCACCACCAGATAGTTCGATGGACTTCAGAACTTAAGATACAATGGACTAGTGTTCTTAGTTCATCTTCTTTCTTTAACTTGAAAGGATCGAAATATTTTCAAATCAACAACTTGCAGTTTGAGTTGTGCCTGACCCTTTTCCTCTATGGCGCAATCCTTCGGGAGAGGGCATTAGAAGTTCTTCCTGCAGGTAGGGATAGGGCACTAGTGCTCTTACTTTCATTTTTCACTTTTAAGATTTGTATTTTTTTTTTCTTTTAAGACCAAGGATGTAAGATTAACTAACTGGTTTCTTCGCATTGTCATAGACCTAGTGCAATCTGCCACGCTATTCCGAGAAGCTGCTGGTGTTTTTCATCACCTTGCTCATCAAGTTATTCCTTTTCTACAACACTCATTGGTTGGGGAAAGGCCACCAGAAGTTGTCTCATCAGTGTCTGCTGCCATGAGCCTCATTTGCTTGGCCGATGCCCAGGTCAGCCTTCCTTTCCTCGCTAGTTTTCCTTGTTTAGGTTTCGTGACAGAATTGCGGATGTTTGCTTGTTCTTTGTGATAATTTATGTTCGTTATGAAAATGTAACAGGCCGTAACAATTAAAAGGGCTGAAGAGAAGGGTACTACTGTCGGTCTTTTGGCAAAGTTGCACCATGGTATTGTAGAATTGCTTGATGAAGCTGCAGGCCTTTTGCATACGGCAAAGGAATGTAAAGACACTTCTTCGGATGTTGCGGTATGTCTATATTTACAGTTTTATTCTACGATATATTCATCTCAATTTTTGGTGAAAAATCAACAATGCTTGAACGTGTTCACTCTTTCCGGTTTCTGCAGGACTTTTTATCATCCTGCAAAATGCTACACGAGTTACAAGCCCAGAAATACTTTGCGGAAACCCTAAAGCGTTCCAACCAATTCGGGGTCGCTGTTGCAGTTCTTCGATTCACACTGACTAATGTGAAAAAGAACATGCCCGGCAAAGAATCGTGGAAGTCTGTTCTCAAAGAGGAAATTGACAATTTTTCCGAATTGCTCAGAAAGCATGAACATGAAAACGAATTTGTTTGGCACGAGAAAATCCCCTCGGAGGAAATGTTGTTGCCAAAACCCGAAGGTAACAAAATCGCAAACATCATCCCTTATCAACCGAAAAAATGGGAAAGACAGCTTGCCTTCAAGATTTGAATGTACAAAGAGAAACCAGTTCTTGTAAAGTATGTCCTGTCTCAAGCGAAGCAACACAAAATTAAGATTACTGGGTTAAGATTAGTGGCTTCCTCGTTTTGCTCCCTCGGTTACACAAAACATGCAACGTTTTTGAGATTTGATCAGAGGAAGGTTTTGCTGGTTTGTTGAACTGGATGTTCTAGAACTTTTTTGTGTAATTGGTGCCTATAGCCTATAGGATTGCAACTTTTTAATGGATTTCTCCTACAAAATATATGAAACTTGTACATTATATGACGGTGTGACAGACACACTAAATGATTACTCAAACTCACGCTTCACTGCTGCTTTTGGTTTTTGGCTTCTGTTCACCGTAATTGTGAAGAAAAAAAAACTAATTTTAATGTGTTTACCAAACACTAAAAAATACCAACTTTTATAACTGTATTTTTTAGAAGCTGTACCAAAATGGTACTAAAACGAGTCATCTGGCCAGACATCGGTTAGAGATGGCCTAAGTACTTCACGCCATACTTCACGAAAGCACTTCTTTAAGCATATTTTAATAGAAAAAAATTTAAAGAGAGGATTCAAATTATATTTTAAACTAATTTAAATTGAAAATTATGCTATTTTCGGCCAATGCAAGTGCAACTAATTTGGTTTCATTCTTTGGTAATCCAATGACCCAAAATTAGAATAATAATACTAAAAAATTGCGTTTACTTAGAAATTAGAAGGAAAAAAGTAGTAATTATTAATTAAATTTCATGTTGTTGTGGGTGAGCCCGTGGCAAGTGGCGGCATAAAATCCATTTGAATTTTTTAAAGAATTTAATTTAAATTAATAATAAAGTAATCAACTTTGCGCTTCAATCGACTTCCAGGTTCTCTCTCTCTCTCTCTCTCAGACCTGAATTGTCAATTTATATACATATTTTCAGGACTGGTAGGGTTGTTTCCGCTGTGGTTTCTGCGGAAAACGCAGTTCAATCGAGCTTCTCTGGCACTGATGGGTTGAAGCTCACTTATTTGGAGGTGGGTTTTCAATTTTGTTATCAGTACTTCTTAAATTTGATTAATTTTGGGTATTTTATTTTATTAAATATGTAAATAAATTTTTACTTTTAGGGGAAATAATTGGTTGTGCACTTGGTGCGATGGCAAGTGCCTTCGCCCATGAGCGGTAGGTCTCGGGTTCGAGACTTGGGAGCAGCCTCTCCATAAATGGGGGTAAGGCTAGCCGACATTCACCTCTCCCAGACCATGCGTAAAGCGGGAGCCTTGTGCACTGGGTACGACTTTTTTTTATGGAAATAATTGGTTGTGGGATGTGGGTGGGGCGAAAATATTGGTGGATCCAATTTTGGTGGGTAATTTGGATTTTGGAATCCCCTGGCTTTATGATGCTGCCAAGAAGTTTTTGAAGAATTTCCAGGTACTCCTTTAGTTCCAAATACAATTTTCTGAAGTGAATTGCCTTCGATTTTCCGTTTTAATTACGCAAATGTTGCTATTATTTTGTAGAATGTTGTGGAGTTGATAGGCCTGTTTTGATTGGGTTTGCAACTTTAGTGCAGCTAAGTGATATTCCAGAAGTTGATTGCTTGCTTATTACCCAAAGCCTTGATATCACTGCCATTTGAAGACGTTAAAGCCCCTCTCCGAGAAGTACCCGAATCTTAGAGTTATAGCTACACCAAATGCTGAGGCCTTGTTGGATCCCCTTTTCAGCAATGTAAGTATGGAACTAGTGTTTCCTTTTCTGACTGCACAAACATTTCATGCCAAAGTCATATGTTTCGTAACAACTGAAGTTACCGAATCTTAATGCCATTTGGTTCAACTTGGCTCAATTGTTTCTGAAACTTGCAATACCGGCGTTCAAGATAACTTAAGTTCAGAAGCATAATGGCGTATTCTCTATTTCTATTTGAGATTTACGCTAATGCTTTAAGGTCACGTATTTAGAACCTGGTCAGAGCTCTGTCATTGAGGCAAGAAATGGTTCTACAGTCAAAGTTCAGGCCACCGCAGGGCCAGTTCTAGGTCCTCCTTGGCAGCGCCCTGAAAATGGGTAAGGTTTTGCTTTTCGATCGCCATTGTGACAAACGTGAATTCCATTTTCAAGGGACGCTACAGCTCTTTTCTGGTGTAATATGACTTGTAGTCTATATAGTTGAGCGGATTTTAACTAGATGTTATCTTTTATATAATATGTGACCAGATATCTTGTCATCACTCCAGAAGGAAAAAGTACACTTTACTATGAACCCCATTGTGTATACAACACAAGTTCACTGGAGAGCAAAAGGGCTGACATTGTTATCACACCGGTCATAAAGCAGCTTCTGCCTTACCTTGGTCTCAGGACAAGAAGATGCACTTCAACTTGCAAAGCTGCTGAATGCCAAGTTCAAATTCTATTTACCTTAATACTAACATGTTGATGTAGATAAGGATTGTTTTATTGGACGCGTATCAACGCCTTTGTTTTACATTTTGTAGGGTCATTGTCCCGATGACAAATGGGGACTTGGATGCCAAGGGGCTTCTTCCTAGTTTAGTTTCGGCTGAAGGAACAGTCGAATCATTCAAGGTTGTTTTCTTCTTCTCATGGTATTTTTGTTGTGGTGAAGTATTAAGATTTTTTCCTGCAATATTATGACAATTGAAGATGTGGTTATATTATGCAGGAACTTTTGTCCAAGGAATTACCAGATGCACAGGTACTGCAGCCAACTCCTGGTGTCCCGTTACAAATCCCGCTACGTCCAAATCTTCCGTGATATGTTTTCTGCAGATATACAGACACTGTAGCTCACTGAAAATATGTACACATCTCATCAAATTCGTAATTTGTAAATGGCTTTATTTTACTGATACAAATCCATTGTTTCACTTTTAATCTGTCTTCAAATGCAACTCCCAATGGGCTTCGCCTCTGAGTTACATAAAGTGAACAAAATTCCACTTGGAATAGCTTTTCGGACAAGTGGAGGCCCAATACTCTTGTTACAACTTTTGCTAGTAGTGGATCGATGGCACTTTAAAAATGACATGCTTACCAATTAGCTTTTTTCAACAAACGATAAGATAATTTACATTAACTTATGGAGAGAAGAATTTGAAAATGGAACCTCGGGTGCAAGGGCAAGTGGTCTTAACCAACTAAGTTACAATCACTTGCCCAACTAGCTATTTTGTTTAGTAAAGTTTTTTCTTCAAATTTTAATGGAGTGTCAAACTGATACTACATGTTACACATACTCTTGTTACAACTTTTGCTAGTAGTGGATCGATGGCACTTTAAAAATGACATGCTTACCAATTAACTTTTTCAACAAACGATAAGATAATTTACATTAACTTATGGAGAGAAGAATTTGAAAATGGAACCTCGGGTGCAAGGACAAGTGGTCTTAACCAACTAAGTTACAATCACTTGCCCAACTAGCTATTTCGTTTAGTAAAGTTTTTTCTTCAAATTTTAAAGGAGTGTCAAACTGATACTACATGTTACACAACTCAAAATCTACACGAATATAGGATCTTATATGCACGGATAATGCATTTAATGTATTTTTGTTCATGTTTTGACAAATGATATGTCAATGATTATTTACATGTTTTATATCATTTTGTGTGTCGAAAAGTTTGTGGGTTGACAAGAACACAACCCAAATATAAAAATGGGTAAATGCGACCATAACCCGTTGCTATCCCTAAAAGAGGTCGCAATTAAACAAAGAATAATGGAAAATACACATAGAATGGATCAAATATGATTGTAGTTTCCATAAAACAAACCAGTAATGAATTTGGACGAGTTGGCGTCCTTGATCAGGAGAGACTGAACCATTCCATGAAATTGCACCAAGCTATACATATATGCATTTGGTCTTGTTTGTGTCCACAAGGGGATGAACATCTCATCGCAGCAAGTATTGACTTGCTAAGTTAGATTTACGAGGCCTACAAGTTCATATATAATAACTGCATCATATAAATTAACAAGTTATAAGCGTGTGACGGTGTGAGTGACTATCGACAATTGATGCATTATGAGTTCCACTCGCATTAACGACAAAGAATCAAGTCACTAAGTGTCGGCAAGGCCCCAAGCTCTTCTAAAAGAGCTTCGTGTGATGCATGGGATGGGGTGGCACCAACCAACCCCAGCGTTTTGTATGTCCTGATAATCCAAAGAGGTCTCTGATATTGTTCCTTCATGGTGTTGCTGGCAACCACATCAGGCAGCTAGCCAGCACATCAATTTGGACTTGTACCCCGATCAACAGCCACCTCACTTGTAATATTCACTTCGATCGGAATATCATTTGGGTCGACTTCATACTGTAATATTCGAACAAATAAAGGACAAATTAAGCTGTTAAAGATCTATATATGTAAACAAAAGACTATATGCGTATATATTTATTGGCAAGAGACACATCAAAATGACAGTATATTCACGTCGTCGAAGTCTTTGACATTGAGAGGGTGGAAGTTGGATAATAATGTAGTTTACCGGTGTCGAAGTCAAATGGAAACTGCATGTATGCCATGTAATATTCATGCAATTATATCAAATTTTGGCACCTAGCTAGATATACCGTATATCAAATATTTCTGTTTTCATTTGCAATGTGCATGGAAGATGGAATTCACCCATCTATTCAAGCAGGAAAGTGTCGAAAGAAAAAAAAGTTTTCATTGATAGTCTGGGATTGATATTTAATCTCTCCATCATATCCACCGTTCAACTTAGAGAGAGAGAGAGAGAGAGAGAGTTAGTTCTGCATGATTCATGCAGGTAATAAAATATGAGCAATTCACCCAATTAACAATTATGCATGCCTTTGGTATGGGAATGGACAAAATTTGTAATCTTGGGCATATTTGATAAGGTAACTAGAATATGCTTGGGAATATTTCAAGTGATGGTGATCTCATCAGTCAAAATTCTATTTATTAAGATGATAAACATTATACAACTTGAGAATAGTAAGCAAAAATACCGTCGAATATATGCTCAATATCCTCTTTACAAACCAGAAAACGACTTTAGCATTGATTGCTTAATTCTTACCATTCTAATTTAATAAACAGCAAGAGGCACTTGGCCTTAGATTCCCCTGAAGGGACACACACACTCTCTCTCTCTCTCTCTCTCTCTCTCTCTCTCTCTCTCTCTCTCTCTCTCTCTTCTTTTACTTGGACTTATCCTCCACAACTCACCTTCCAATTCCAAGCATCCATACCATAGCCCATGCCCATTTTCTAGAACACCTTTGACGATGTTCCTAAACTGATCAATATTTCTTTTGCGTGCTTGAAAATACAAATAAATCTTGTACTTCTTCTGGAAAATCTGATATGTGGCTTTATGTCGGTCATGCTAAAAGACTTCTAGGGTTTTTGTTGTTCCTTTAAAAATTTTGATCACTCGAGAAAGATCAAGCGTTGCTTGAGTGAATTCGAGTGTGGTTATTATCTAACAAAAACTAGGGTTTTAGTTTTCCAAATCCCACAACACGAAAACTGGTCAATGGATGATGACGTTTATTTGTGTCTTTTGGCTCTAAATACACAAATAATTTTGTCACTAAAGATCGAGTTGTTTATTTTCTTTATTTGCTGTGTTGTCATTGATCGTAAGGAACAAGTTTGCTTTTTGTGTCAATATGTAAAGGCATGCTAAGTTCATCTGCTCTGCAAAGACCCCTTTAAATCCTAAAATAATACACGACCTAGAGCAAAAAAGAAAAACAATAAAGAAGAACATGAAAGCTTCATCGACATCTGATCAGAAACCCTAGACTTTTAGACAGACGTGACCTTCGTTATAAATTATTGTCCCACATCAAACCGCATATACGACTTCCCATCTGTGATCGAGCTGTGAATTATTTGTATGCCAGTTATGTTATGAAAAAATGAGGCCCCACATGAACCAATTAGCCTCAATTAATTAATCTGACCTAATTATCTAATCCGATCTAGTCTTTCTTTATTCATATGATGGAATCTTCGACAAGTCAAGATTCTTGAGGATCAGAATACCCTCCCGATTGGTACTTCTCCGGAAAGATAAGTTTAAAAGTGGAGAAGCAAATTTCATTTTCTATAAATATTTGAAAATTATTAAAATTAAAATTAATGTGTCTAAGTTACATAGTCCTACGGTCCAATATATTCCTCTTCATTTGTAAATGAAATGTCTTAAATCAAGTTCTCGTCAAATACGAATTGGAACCAAATTAACATGGCTATCTTGTTGTGAGGCTCAATCTGCTGTCCATAATACAATGGAATATCCGAATGTGAACGACCGTAATGGTGTAGTTACATATTTATTTTGTTTTCTTGTATACAAAATAATTGAATCGCAATGAAAGTAGCTCCAATTACACCTTGTCTTCGGTGTTTTTTGTATTGACACACACAAAAAATGATAAACATTTTCGGGGGCGTAGCTAGTCGTACATGCATTCCTAAATCCGCCACGTTTTTCTAAAAGAAGATAGTCACCGTCGGTGCTTATGTGCAGAAGATCTTAAGGGTTGATCAAGATGACGAGATTTAATTTAAGTCGATGTCTTATTGTGGACGTGAACATTGTGCGTAATTATGTTGTCATTAAGCTAATCTAAATGGGTGTTTAGAATTATCACGCCTTAATTTGTAGTTTAGAATGAAAGGTTTTGGTGATCTGTACAAAGTATAGGTCAAATATTAAGGACAAGATCTAGAAATTAGAGATTTGCATTATTGTTCATCTTATTAAGTTACATATGCCCCAATGAAATTATTGACCCTTCATGATTTTCTGAAACTTATCTTTAACCATAGGAATTTGGAACAGTCAAATACATGTTACAATTTCTTGGAATAGGATCCTCTTCGGATTCACTTTGTGAGGATCTTAGGAATTTCCACATCCTAGTCGTTCATCGTACATCGTACGATCAATTTTTGTCAGTAGCTATATGTAATTAATTTTAAATAAAAAAAAGTCAAATGATTTCTGACTGCACGATACACGATGAAAAGCTAAGATATGAAGATCCTGCGGATGGGATCCAATTCCCAATTTCTTTTCAAATGATCAGCATAACTTTTATTCAAAGGGATTTACATTTTTTAATAAAATGTATACTGGTTGCGGAGCTTATTAAAATTGAACTTCAACGATCTCTATTTTTTTATAAGTTTTTATTGACAGACCATTCTTGCAAAAAATCATCTTAATCTGAAACTATTTACTCATTGAATTATAAAGATGAAATTTTAATGTTTCTTGAACATAATATTCGTCAAATTTTTCAAACTCAATTAGATCTCTAACCATTTCCGATTTGGCAATACTTGCAAGGATAATCCATAAAGTGCAACATGAAAATAAACTGATCGGATCGTTGAAGTTCGAAACATGAAATGGGCCCCACATGACGTGTTGATATGTCACCGTCTCACTAATAATTTTTTCCGTCCAGAAAAGTTATCCAGATCTAGCTTATCCATAACTCAAACTTGATATGTGGTGGATTTGTTAGAAAACATTTTACATATGTGAACACATGTTTTCCATGTACATCCACCAAACCATTAAATTTCATCATTATTTTTCTTCCCTGGTGCGAAGGAACAAGGAACAATCGCATGAGGCCCAGTCTCCACGCAACCACATTTTCTATGATTAATTTGTGGGCAACAATGGCCGAACAGGAGGTTTGAGTAGATCTGCAACATCTGTGATTTTCCTTATTTTCTTGGGTAGGAAGATTTCTCGTGGGTCAAGATTCTTGCGTTGCCATTTTTATATTTTTTTGGTAGACTTTGACGCAAAGAAGAGTACTATTCCACTTCCTCTTTGTCATTTGTCAATAAAGCTATAACTCCCTCTTCAAGTCATATATACCTTTCACCAAACCTTAAGCCAGTTGGACAAATTCAGATGTGGAAAATTAGCCACTAGTAAAAGTAACTCACAAATGGGGTAATTATCACGTAAACAACACGTTGAGTTCACAAAATGCATTATTGTTACGTGATAAAACCGAACTCTGATATCAATTATTAAGAACCAATGAATAGAATTTGCCTCTAAAAACCGACTTTAAGCATATGATTCGAAAGAATTTTTAAATCGTGTCAAGATAACAACTGTTTTTACAATATATATTGTCCTCGCATCCAGATAATTCAAACATAAAATCACCTCCAAAGTCGTACATATTCATTACACTTTCATATTCAATGTCAGCTGAAAAACATCTATAGGATATAACAAACAATATAACATTAACATTATTTTTGGTCTTGCCCTCCAAATTCTGTATATAACTTATTCAAATTCAAAACTTCTACTGTCGCTGTCCCTCGTATCCAACACCTCTACATCTTCATACTTCGTAAACAACAGGAGGGAACAACAAAACAGGGTAAGAAACAAAGGTCAGAATAATGGGTGTGGTGGTAAATCAGAAACGACTTTCTACAAGGCTGGTTACAAAAATTTTACACCATTCTCACAAATTTAAAACGCAGGGGATGGAGGGGTGTGAGGGGAGGATGATGTAGCGGTCGAATTGGAGTGACCGCGGCCTTCGTTGTGGCTGACCCTTTCGTCTGAATGAGAGGGTTCGGGTTGCTTTAGCCGCAGTCTTTGGACTGGTGGTGAGACCTGTGTGACAGCAGGAGTTGAAGCCACAGGTGCATATATTCCATTATTGGCTGCCTCCCCGGAAGCAGTGGTTGCTGCCACTGCTGCGTAGTCCTGGGGTGGCACCCAAATGCCTCCCACAACCACAAATTGTGGTGCTTGTGCGGCGTTGTTGTTGCCGCGAATTGTTGGAGTCGGTCTTCTAGTGTGTAAACGATATTTCTGCAAACAACGAAAGACGATTGAAATTAGGCTCTGCAGAATCAGCTAAAAAATTCACAATTTATTGTTGATCGGACAAGACAATGCATGCTTCTTATGTGCCTATGTTTTAAAGGACATCCACTCTTGCTTGCACATAGAGAGGCACCTATACTGATGAATTAAAACAGATAGATAATCACATATACAAACCTGCAAATGGCTTTTGACTTCATCATTAGTAAGTCCATCAACCTTCATTAACTCTCTAATTTGTTTGGGTGTAGCAGCTGAAAGAAAAAACCAATCACATAGCACATCAAACACACATCCAATACAATCCAATCCAACATGCATCCAACCATATTAAATAACATATCCAACTAAATTAATCCCAATTCCATACCATGTGAACCACCAAGCTGTTGAAGAGCATTTAAGAACCGGCGGTGCAATTCCGGCGACCAGTTCCGCCTTTGTTTCCTCTGACCCAGTCCATCTTTCTCTTCTTTCTTGTTGTTTTCACCACTGCCTCCGCTCACGGTGTCCGTGGTAGAACTAGTCGCCGCAGCCGAGGAAGGTTGTTTAGCCACCGGTACACTAGTCTTCCCAATGCTTTTCTCCTTTTGGAAAGGCTGAAAAGCACCCCCATTTCTATTTACCTCCATAACCAAAGCCTTCCTAGGCAATTCCTGCAATGACCCAACACCCCAAAAATTAATACTTTCCTACTCTTTCACCTCAAATTTTCTCGGCAACTAAACAAAAGGGCAGTCACAAAATTCACCAAAGTTGATAAAGGTAGAGTCTTTTTTGTACCTCCTTGAGTGGTGCATCTGGGGTTGTATTCCAAAGCTGTACAGATCTAAGCCAATCTGATTTTTTCTTATCACCTCCTGCAATCTTATCATCCTTCTCATTGTCCTTAGCCTCCTGAGACTCGTGCACTTCATCGTCCTCACTATCAGAAGATGAAGTCCTTTTTAATGGAATAAATTCCTCAAAAACATGCCCCTCACTCGAAGTCTGCTGAGAACACTCAGATTGTCCATGCATATAATCTGCGGTTGTATCTGAAACCGGCTGCTTGCACCTCTCAATAGCTGCAAAAATACCCAGAAAAACCCAAATCAGAAAACACAAAACCAGAACAAACCCACAAAAATTCAAGCAAAAGAAACGAACTTTCCGACCTAGAACACAAAAATTAAGCTAAAAATTGATAAGGGTCTGTGTCGTCTGCAGTACCTTGAGTGACAAGCTCGAAGCAGAGAGGGAGCTCTCTCTGAAAAACTTGAATCTTATGCCTCTCCTCCTCCAAAGCCTTGACATACTCACGGAAACCTAGCTTTGAAGAAGCCTGCATTTCCTCTGTGGACTCCATAGCTGAAAAGCTTTTGCTTTTCCTTTATCTTTTCGGTTTCTGGGTTTTTCAGATCTCTGTCTTTATCTGGTCCTTTCCGTGGACTCAGAAATGGGGGTTGAGAATGTAGGATGGGTGAGATTATAAGGCAGCAGGTGGGTGTGCGGGTGTGGGTGTCCAGCGCATAGATAGAAACGAACAAGGAGAATTGGGGCAAATGAGAGCTTCTTCTCAAAGACGCATATGGGATCCAAGCAGAATCACAAAACGGAATAATCCACAAATTAGAATTAGAAACCCTAAAAAAGGAACAAAAGATTGAATTTTTAAGGCCTTTTAGAGAGAGAGAGAGAGAGAGAGATGTCGAGGTCGTGCCGTCGCGTACAACGAATCTGTCGGAGGTTGAATATTCGATGGTATTCGCATTTGATTCGCTTTTCTATGCCTATCCTGTGGGCTGGCGCTGACGTCACCGCCCTTGGCACCTAATCTTCTTTTATTGGTGCGGAGAGCGTGCTTCACAAGCGTTCCCACGACGCGTGTGATTAGGCGTCAATGGACGTGGCCCTTCACGTCCTCTGAGGGCCAACTGCTATCCATCCCCATCCACACTGCCGTCTGTTTACGCTACGTTTCATCATTACTGCACCCACGCGCTTCGGTCAGTCGCTGGCCAATGGGATTCTGAAACGTTCATATTCTCAGACGGATCGAGAATATGCATCCCGGGATTCTGGATGGGCGGCGATTCCATGGAGCTGCGCGTTCAGATTCGGCAGACGGCTTTATATTGGTTGGGCTGCGAATAAAATGGATCCTCACAAAATAGGCCCACTAAACTTCATAATTCCTCAAGGAGATGTTTGTTTGCCCTCACTAAGTGGGATTGGACTGAACAGAACTAGCTGTTAGTCTAATACCGTGTTTGTTCCATGCTGGGACTAACATTAATGAGACTAAAGGGGACTAGCATGAACAAAACCCTTCACTAAGAGCTCTTAGCGAGACCCCCCAATAACTATGGGACTAGCTAAGACTATCCTCTCCCGTCTTCGTCATGCTCAACAATCACTCCCGATAAACTCCTCGTCATCTCCGGTCACCTAGATCATAATAAAATATTAATAATTTATATATTAAATAATATAATATTAGAATTTGTTATTATCCAGCTTCTTAATCCAACACTGCATCAAACGCTTCACTAAGTTAGTCCAGCTTAGTCTAGTCTAAGTCAGTCCAACTTAGTCCTTGAAACTAGTTCAGTCCGAGATAGTCCGGCGCAACAAACGCTCCCTAAGAATCTTAATGAAATTTTTTCAGTACTGTTCACTTTTTAATGTTAATGATATTTTTACCTTTAAAAGTTACTTTTGCTATTATTCACTTACACTTTGATTTTGTCATTTTTATTAAAACTAAAGTTCTTGAGGACTTTTCATTAGTTTTCCTTAGTTTCCCTTGGTTATAACATGAGATGTATTTTTTGTCCCCAAAATCAAATATTATGTGCTACGGTAAAATTATGACTTATGTTGAACTAGTAGTTCTTTCCGTTAAGTTCGTCAAATTCTCCATTAAATTGCAGCAAATGCGAAATTTTGAATAAACATTGCATAGCCCATTGGATATGGCCCTCTAGTCCCAACATAACCAGCTGAGTTGGTATTTTTTTTTCGCTTAACTTTGATTCTTGAAGTGTTTCCAACTAACGATATCCTTACTTAAAACATGGGGAGTCTTAAATTTATGAGGAAAATAAGTAATGTGTATATGATAGAGTTGCTAATTTTTTATGCATTGAATTTCGATTTTTTCTGGACAAATCCATTTTTAGTGAACACATGAAGTCAAGAATTAGAATAATTAGATAAACACAGTGTTCTAAAAAAAAGGCCTAGTCGATAGACGGTGGTGAGCCGAGGCGTTTTCTTGCAAATTTGATGGGCTCTAGGCTGAGCTAGACAGTTTTTTTTTTTAATGAAATTAAAAAAAAAAAAAAAATCAATCTAAGTCTAAGTGGTTTAAAATTGTGAACTTGTTGTACATGTGTCATCCTACAATACTCCTCACTATGGTTATATGGCATATATGCTTAATGTATTTTTAAATTTTGGACTTGTTGGATATTCTTTTTGCATTTTATCATTTTTTTATTATCTTATCCATGAATTTCATACAAGTATAATTTTTTGTAAATGTCAATATGCAATTATTTACAAGATATATAATAAATTTACTTAAATCCGTCTACGACATCTAGACGCTAGACGTCAACTCAGACTAGTGCTTAACGTTTTTTAAACCTTGAATAAACATGTCATAATGTTATTAAGTATTTGGTAGCAGGATCAAAAGTGCTTAAAGTTGCCGAACCATGTGATCAACGTGAATGATTCTGATCTTGTGGGGCACTAAATGTAATCAAATCAGCAAGTATAAAAGTAACCAGATTTTTTTAACTAAAAAAAAAAAGTAACCAAACTTTTTCTTTCCGTCAGTGTTGATGTTGAAAAACAATGGGCTGAGCTTTTAAATTGTAAGGAAAACTAATGAAAAGAGCTTGAAAATTTTGAATTTTAACGATAAGGACAAAATAAAGGACAAAATGAAATTTTTAGTGTAAAAATATGATTTTTTGTTAAAGTGAACAGTACTATGAGTTTTTCGTTAAAGTTCCTTTAATTGTATACCACAAGTTTATAAATGGAACCCCCAAAACGGGCCTGCCCAAATATAATCTCATCAGCCCAGCATAAAACGTGGTGAAACAAAAACCCTATCCAGGGCCCAGAGACAAACACATCCATTTGTTGCTGCTCCTGCTTTCATGAAACCTTTTGTTAGGAAAGATTTTTCACTATGCTCATAATACGGAGAGGTCCGCCATATATTATTATACAAGTTAAGATTTTTTTTTTTTAATTGTCTCTCCACTTGTATAATGAAACATGACATATGGCCCGTGTCAAAGGCAAAATAAAAAATTCTCTCCCAAAGTAGTGTGATTTATAGTATTCTTTGCTCCATTGCACAAGAAGTTATATTCAAACTTAAATGTGAAATGTAATGGACAGTTTAAAAAAGTTATTATGCCCTTTTTCTTTAAGAACACATAAGAGATTAATTATAGTTTGATGATTGCATGCGACCTTTTATTTATAAACAAACGATATTATCTATACTAAGGGGAAGAAGGTGAACTAAGCCTTACAATGGGCTAACAATAATGTAGTTCAAATTCGCCTTTGGCGAAAATCGAACCTAAGACATCTCACTCACAAGTGAAGAGGAATACCACTAGACCATAGTACTAAGTGGCTACATACGATCTTTTTTTTTTTAGTCTAACGATATATTTTACACTAAGGGGAGGGTGTGACATCCCATATCGCGGAGGGGAGTGATCCTTAAATGTATATTCTCATCCCTACCTAGCACGAGGCTTTTTGGGAGCTCATTGACTTCGCATTCCGTAGGAACTCCGAAGTTAAGTGAGAAGGAGGCCAGAGCACTCCCAAGATGGGTGACCTACTGGGAAGTTGCTCGTGAGTTCCCAAAAACAAAATCGTGAGGGAATGATAAGCCCAAAGCGGACAATATCGTGCTACGGTGGTGGAACGGGCCCGGGATGTGACAAATTGGTATCAGAGCCTAATCCTGGCCGCAAGTGTGCCGACAAGGACGTCGGGCCCCTAAGGGGGGTGGATTGTGACATCCCACATCGCCCAGGGGAGTGATCCTTAAATGTATATTCTCATCCCCACCTAGCACGAGGCCTTTTGGGAGCTCATTGGCTTCACGTTCCGTAGGAACTCCGAAGTTAAGCGAGAAGGAGGCTAGAGCACTCCCAGAATGGGTGACCCACTGGGAAGTTGCTCGTGAGTTTCCAAAAACAAAACCGTGAGGGAATGATAAGCCCAAAGCGGACAATATTGTGCTACGGTGGTGGAACGGGCCCGGGATGCGACAGAGGGGAAGCTCGGTTAAGCCACACTATGACCAATCTAATTTGGTATTGAATTTGTCATTCACGAGATTCGAACCTATGATCTCTCACATACAAGTGAAGAGGAATACCACCGGACCGTAGTACTGAATGACACGTACGATCTTTTTAAAAATGTTAATAACAGCTCCGAACTTTTACATTTACTCAAATTTAAGTTTGAGATAAAGATCACATTTTTCTTTTGATTAAAATCCAGAATTTAGGTCTTAGCGTTGGCAATGACCTTGGTAATGTAAGTTTTATTATCAAGTTATAAACATTAAATTAAGTTAGGTATGAACTTGCAAATGACTTGTAGCTCAATTCGTTAAGTGCACTCATCATTATAAGTTTTCGTGTTCGATCCCTACCTCCTATATTGCTTGTATTAAAAAGACACACACAAGGTTTCTTTTTATTTGTTTTCACACTCTCCACAAAATAAGATTCTACTGATCAAAAATTTCAAATTTAAACATAAAAAGTAATTACACAGACGGAAGCACATAGAGATCCCTGTGTGGGGTGGAGTCAAAAATCAAATCTTAACGTGTGAAAGGATGGAGCTGGGACTGGGACTTGAACAGTAGTTAATATTAGAGGGAGGGAGAGAAAAGGGGGAGGGTGGGAGATCATTGCTCAGCTGGGGACTGTGACAAATCAATGGGGGCGGCTATGAAGTCTGATGAGATGGGCACTGTTGGCTTTTCCCAGTTTCCTTTTTCAGACAAGACGAAGGTTTTGGAAATTTTTACTTTGTCTTTCCTGCGTTCCTAGTCTCACATACACAAATTTTGCAATGCAGTGACATGCGTGACCAACAGCTTTGTCCTTTTAGCTCCTTAGCACATGTCATTCAACAACAATCCTAGGGACTGCATTCACTACTATATATACATATGATAATGAGACTCTCTTAAAGTGAGACTCTTTATAAATTCTTTTAATATATACCTCATTTTAATGTTATTTTTTGTGTCAACAATATAAAATAATGTGCCAAAAACATGAGGTGACTGAGAGTAAATAGAGACTCCCACTTTTGAGAGAGTCTCATTAGCATTCATTATATACATACACCCCATCCAATATATACACACACAACATTTAATACTAAATGGTAGGAAATTTTAATGAAACACTCCTGGTACTGTTCACTTTTTAACATTAAAGACATTTTTATCTTGAAAAGTTACTTTTGGTACTATTCACTTACACATTTATTTTGTCATTTTGATTAAAACTAAAGTTTTTGAGGACTTTTCGTAAGTTTTTCTTTTTAATTATTCACTCTATGTTTTGATCAGTTGCACTCTGGGTTAGGAGAGATTCTCTTATGTAATTAGTTTGCTAAGTGGCATTTGTTTATTGGATGGGTTGTGCCAGCTTTTGATAACGTGACAGTTATTATTGAATAATGACGTCACTAAAACTAAAACATGTTTGTATGTGAGAATCTCTCTCGAATTAGGATAGATCATTCATGACTGTTCGGAGACAAATGTTGTTTTGCCTTATGCTCTATTTCAACCATATATACAAGTATCTTTCTAAACTCATTGCTGCTAAGGTATTTAAGAGATATACAACTTAAGTGGTTAAGAGCATAACTGTACCCATGAAGTAATGTGTTTAAAACTACAATTCCTTTTGTATATAAAAAGGGTATCTATAATAGTGTATTTGCAATAGCATATTATAGACTTAATAGGTAGTCAAAATCCATTTTGTACTAATCTTGTTAAATCACAAGGCAAAACGGCAAAGATTTAAAGTGGTACAGGAACTTTCTGCAATTCGAATCGAACCCACATGCAGGCACTTGACCTTTGTCTCAGAGAAGTATCTGATTCTGATGAGCCATCAATTAATCACCAAAACAAAGTTCATGTTCAAAAGTAGCACCATGCATATTATAATAGTGATCTATATTTATAAAATTTATTTAGCTAGACTCCTACGCTTATCAAACTACCATTCTCTCTCTCTCTCTCAGCTGCTAGCCATGCATGCATGCATGTTTTCGAGAGCACACTAGTTTTGTCAATTGATTAGTCATCTCATGATCATGGATCCACCGATCCAGTGCTAGTGGGTTTCTTAAACCTGATAAGAAACTTAAAAGTGGATCTATAGGGAAACCTATACTGTTTTTACCAGTCCTTTTTTGGTAGTCCATTGCCGTGGGGTTATGTGAACGGGAATTGGATCGATGGAGCGCTTCGGGAAGAAGCATGATGATGAACTTTGTCAACTTACAGTTTAACGTTAATTATCATATTAACATTATAAAATATTATGTAAAAAAACATGAGGTAGTACTGTAGCAGAGAGTCCTATATTTGAAGTCTCTCCTAAGCATTTCTCTTGTTTTATCTTTTTCCTTTGTATCAATTTCTATCATGTCTAAAGATTGATAGGATGGTTTGAATTACAATCCATCTACACTTCCTGTTTCGGGCGGTATCCAGTCAAACTATGTCACTGCTGCTGCACCAATCGTTCTGGTTGGCCGTTCATTGTTCATCTAGAAAACAGATATGTATGTGGTACAGCAACGTGTAAGGTCAGTCCATAATTATTTTGTTTTTAATTTTCATTTTGCTTTACAATAAAAGATAAGTAAATGTGAAAATAGAGTAATGGGAAAGGATAATGGGAGAGATTGTGGGAAAGAAGAGGAACAAATGTAGAAACTATATATGCAAAAAAAATAAAAAAAAAAATAAAAATAAAAAAACACATTCGAAATGAAAATAACATAAACTTGATTTTAGTTTTTGATTTTTAATTTTCATATCATTTTTTTTCCACCATCCATCCTCCATCCTTATTCCAATGTACACCATTTTATTCCTCATTCTTTCCACACTCTTCGTTTTCTTTTAAAAAATAAAATATCTACAATACAAAAATAAAACACTAAAAATTAAAAACGAAATGTTTATCAAACTCACCTTAATTAATTTGTAGGAAAATTAATGGGGTGTTGTCAAAAGTGAACATAGCTTTTTTAAATTAGCTAGCATGTTGGAATGAGAAACAAACTGTTGACACATTGAGTTTGGAGGTGCCAAGACAAAAGAATTGTCTAATATATCTTCACTTTCTGTTGAATATTGAGATTTTGCACATATACGTACCACGATGGCACTTGTGCAAGGATTTTTCTGAGATTCTAATTGAAAAAGTATATAACATAAGCAGTAGTCTTAATAGTTGAATGAAATGTTACTTTTAAGCAGCTGGGTAGGGTGTGAAGTGAGCTCTCTTTACTTTCCTACAGTGCAGGTGGCTTGCCCTTAAAGAAAAACAGTACCACCCATGCCAGTTCTTGTGCATTTCATTTTTTCAAATTTTACTTCATATATATACACTTCAAAAACAAAAAGTAAAATTTGAAAATTAAAATGGTAATGTCCCTTTCCAGTTTCCACCAAAATTAATAATATTCGTATTATTTGGCACACTATCACTATCACCATGTCTTTTAATAACAAAAGTTGGGGAGATAAACTCACGCCTTCCAGTCTACAGTTCTCCATGGCCTCCACATACTGTATGCCAATATATGCGTGCATATCCATAGATTCATCTTTTAAAATCTCTGTATCTCTGTCTACTTTTGGATTGAGAGAGAAAGAGAGAGAGTACATAAGGGCAGAAGATGAATAAAGTAACGGATAATGTTAGGAAAATTAAATTTTGAAAATTAAAAGATATGGAAGTTGATGATTGATTTATTACTTAAGTGTTGATAAATGTGTTCATGCTTATTGGTGACACATTATTTAATTTCTAAATTTTGTCTCCAAATTTAGTCTCTCTAACACTATTCTAAAATAAATAGAGAGAAAGAGAGAGAGAGAGAGGGGCAGAAAATATTACAGAGAGCTAAGCCAAGGACTCGGGAATCCAGCATTAATTAGGGTTCCGGCGAGGATCCTTTTCCTTGGAGAAAAGCAAGTGAGAAAAAGTAAGGAGTGCTAGTGTTTTTGTCTCAATGCATTTTGCATTCTTTGCCGCTGCCACTACTCTCCTCCAGTTTTTATCTCCTCCATTCCCAAACACGCCAAAACCAAAACATCTCATCTCATATTGTTGCTCCTTTTCAATCCAATCCAGTCCACGTTCAACTTGCAGACCCCTCCCCTCTCACTCTCTCGATTTATTTTCCAGTATGCATGTATCACCGTTGCGTAGTGTTATAATTCAAATCAAATTGTAAAATGTTAAAAATAGACATCTCAATAAGTTGGTCAATGGCCTCTTATACATAAAAAAAAAAAAATACATCATGTGACAAGTGTTTCAGATATACAGAAAATTTTATCCTTTTTCACTCCAATTTTATCTTCCAATGTCACTAACAACAGGCCACTCACTGATAAATTTGAAATTGGTAAAGATCCTGCGCCTGAAATATAGTGAAATCCATCGATCCCACAACACAAAAAACCAAGTACCCCCCAATAGATAAGTTAACATAATAAACTTTCATTTCTTTATTTATTGCCTTTCTGCCTTTCTCTCTAGTCCCCACTTACCTTCTCCACCAACAGCCCAAAATCTCACTCCTCTCTCTCTCTCTCTCTCTCACTCTCTCTCTCTCTCTCTCATATAAACAAATAAACCAAATCACCACCACCATGCAAACTCCCTTCACTAGTACTACCATAGATGAAGATTTTCAGGATGAGGACTCCATTTTTCTCTCTCTTGGCCCTCCTGGACTGGATAATCATGTCCCCAAACAGTACCACCTCATCTACCACCACCAGTCTTCTTCCTCAACTCAGCCTGATCACCACCAAACTTTTTATCATGATTATCCAAACCCTAATCCTGATCCTGAGGACGGCACTGTCACTGTAGCTCTTAACATTGGGCCACCGAGTAGTGGAGGCGGTAGGCCAAGCTCATCGTTCATCAGCAACCCTAACCACAACCACATTGGCGGTCCTGTGGAAGGGCAGTACTGGATTCCCTCTCCTGCACAAATCCTCGTAGGCCCCACCCAGTTCTCTTGCCCTGTCTGCAGCAAAACATTCAACAGATACAACAACATGCAGGTAGTACTCATCATCGGCATAATTAGTAACACACAAATCAATACCACTACTAGTAAGTAATTACTAATAATGGCTGTTATCTAATTTTAGCAATTGGTTTCTCTACAGAAACCATTCCTCATGATTTACAAAACTTGCATTACAGTTTGTTTATTTCTCCTCTCCTTTTCAAAATTTTCCACTCCAAAATCACAAATTATGAGTGGAATCATAGTTATACTGCCCTAATGTACAGATTTTTAATTTTATGCAACACTTGTGTTACAATTTGTTTATTTCTTCCGTGTTTATGAAACTCTTGTCTTACAATTTGTTTATTGCCGTTTATTTCTGCTCCCAAATTGTCATCTTGCATTCAAAATCACAAAAAAAGAGTGGAATCATCAACATCTTTTACCCTAATCTATGTATTTTGTTTAGTTTGTGTTTACCCTCTAATTATTTGTATGTAGATGCATATGTGGGGGCATGGATCAGAGTACAGGAAGGGACCAGAATCCTTGAGAGGGACAAAGCCAGCATCCTCAGTGCTGAGACTTCCATGCTATTGCTGCGCAGAGGGGTGCAAGAACAACATAGAACACCCAAGGTCAAGGCCACTTAAGGACTTCCGGACACTGCAGACACATTACAAGAGAAAGCATGGGACGAAGCCGTTTGGGTGCCGCAAGTGTGGGAAACCATTTGCAGTGAGAGGCGATTGGAGGACTCACGAGAAGAACTGCGGGAAGCTCTGGTTTTGCATTTGTGGGTCGGATTTCAAGCACAAGAGATCGCTCAAAGACCACGTTCGTGGGTTTGGTGATGGACATGCACCTTATGCTGTGGAGCTGTGTACTGAGCCTGAGGAAGAAGATCACATGGATGACGAGGATGACGATAACAATGACGATGATTTGGTTATTAATTAGTTAATACACAATTACTTGGAGTTTAACTTTTTGGATTAGCTAGCTAGCTAGGTATAATTAAGTAATTAGGGTTTTGGTTAGTAGTGAGTGATGGGACTGTGACTGTCTCTTATGTTTCATTTATGTCTTTTTCTTGTTTGTGAGAGAGTGCGGGAGTGAGAAGAGGAAGACAACAAACAAGACAATGAATGGCCAGGGTTTTACGCATTTAATGTTGGAAGTGGCAGTTCAATCCTTCAATTAAAGTACGTACCTTTTCTGATACCTAATATATTTTTATCTTTTGAAAAATGAATACATGTTGAGAGAGAGAGGGAGAGAGGGAGAGAGGGAAAGCGGTCAAGTAAATTCAGTGACTACAGAACACGGAGAGGAGAGCAGATAAATGTGCAGTGGAGTCACAGATTCTACTGTTCATAGCTTTTGCATTTGGAGAGATAGCTAGTGAAAACAAAATACTAAAAAAATATACTAACACTTGGATCGAACGACCGATTAGTCCGTCCATATATTTTATATTCTGAGTGAGGGGAAAGTTTCTGGGACCACTGAAAAATTACTGTATTTGGGGTTTCACTCAAGGGTTTTCCTTTTTCCTTTTGAGAACAACTACAAACAGGTACTACGAAACGTTTTCAGACTCCTGTGGCTGTGAGCTTTGCCCTTTAATCCTATCTATCAATTTTCTGCATGCATAAACGGGCCCTTTTTCCTCCGTCTCCCAGTTATGTATTTATGACCCTTTTTTCCTTCGTCTTTTTCCCAGCTCATCCTTTCTTGGCTTTTTTTTCTTTCCTTTTTTGGTTTTATATGTCATATATGTGTGCAGCAGCTGCCATACAACTCCAAAGCACGCATGTGCATCACGAGATTGTTAATTTAATCGTTTTTTAATCTGCTAATTAATTAATTTGTGTCCGTGTGCAGCTTGTGTGAATGCTAGCGCGTTGCTTTTAATATTGCTTGCATGCAATATTTAGTTCTTCTTAAACGTTTTTATGTCTGCAAACATCGACCTTAGCTAAAAGACTCGAATGACTTGTACAGCAGTTTATGCAATTTTCTTGTGGTTATATACATCTACATTGTTATATTATATATATATACACACATACGTATATAATTTGAAATAATCGTGTATATTTTCTGAAAGTTAAAAGTAAAATTGAAAGAAAAAGAGATGAAGCTTTCCCAGCTGGTTTCAGTTGTTTTATGTAATAAACAGCAGATTCTGGGTCAAAAATATTTTCTGGGCAACCAAAAAAAGACTGGTTGGTTGAGTACTTTGGAAAAAATAATGGGGACTCTCATATGGCCAAGTACAAAAAGTGATGGTTGATACATCATACATGTATATAACAGGCTGAGGACCTGAGGGCTTGCTAGCTTGTGATATATCAGATGTAATTAGATGCGCATGCAAACATAAATAAGAAGAGGCAGAGGATCGTCCGGATGCTGAGCAATAAGATCTAATTCAGGCTAATTTAATTGATTTTGTTAGTTGGATACTTGAATTACATATGTCTGCCAAGTTCAATGGACATAAAACCCAAACGTACAAGGTCCATGTGATTTGTACAGACTCAGTGCAAGTCACTGGTCGAATTTACCCAAAACACCAATACTTTACAAGATATGATCGACATGTAGATTCGATGCCCTAGTAACTAGACGTTGAGAATGAATCCCATATCGATGGGAGGATAGACCTTCGATGAGCTGATAAGTAAGTTAGGTTATTTTCTATATTGTCAACTAGTTTTATAGTATAACTCCAACTTTTTCCATTAGATAGTGCCTCCGAACCGCGTATTCCATTGAGCGAATGAACACATAAAAATGTGATTTCTTCTTGAATTGTAACGTTTAGTAAACTAAAAAGTTAAAAATGACACAACTGAAAACATAAGGACAACAAGAGAATTTGAAGTCAACTACAGAAACCAGAAGTTAAAGGGAAAATTTGAAATCGATCCAATGGGTCCAATTTTTAGTGACTTTTGACTTTTGAAATATGTCCAATTTTTAGTTACTGGGGATCATATCAAAAGATCCCAAAGTTAAATTAGCCTTCTTTTCTAGTTGTTGTTGACCGTTTGGATGGGTACAAAAGGCAAGAATAATTGGGCCTAGCTGCAGGACCACTAGGGCAGCCCGATTGAATCAATGCAGTATTAGTTGTCAAATGGATGGACCGACCCATATGCATATGTTTGCAATTCTTCGGTCTAAGAGACATTTCCAAATAAACCCAACCCAGTATCTGGTCCTTAGCCTTACTTGGCCCAGTTTTGGGAGGGCATGTGGATGACCAATTTGTTCAACAAGCCTCTTGGCTCCTCAATCGCTTCATGATTTTCAATGCTCGTTTAGAACTACTTTTAGAATGATTGAAAGTGTTTCATGTGAAAATATTTTTTGAACCACTATTTAGTAAAAATGTAAGTGATTTTGAGAGCAGCTCCAGCCTTGTCAATAGGCCGGGGGACAGTGGAGAAGAAAAGGCCTGAGGGCCTGTCAACTTGCTCCAGCCATGAGGAGCCCGAGCTAGTGGAGAAGGTCCGAGCAGGGTGCCTGTCAATTTGTGACAGCCCCGGAGCCCGAGCTCCAAGCCCATTTTTTATTTTTTTCTGTCAGGCGCGTGCACCCCACTCGCGCGTGGGGGCGCGTCGCCCGACAGCTTTTCAGAAAAAACAGTCAACTTTTCAGCTTTGCACAGTTACCGTTGGGAAGCCACGTGGCTTCCCACGGTCCGTTCGATCTCAACGGCTCCTTCATTTGGACCGTTGGATCTCAACGGTAAAAAAAATAAAAAAATCTGATTTAATATCAACCGTTCGATCTGAGATCAACGGTCGATATTAATATGCTTTATAAATAAAGAAAAAATAGTTTTAAAATTAAAAAAAGTTACCGTTGTGACACGTGGCACAATCTGGAGTGTTGGAATTCAAATTTTTTTAAATCCAACGGCAGAAATTAATTATTGGAAAAAAAATGGAAAAAATCCGAAAAAATTGTAAAAAATCTGAAAAAAAAATTGTAAAAAATTGTTTTTACTTTTCTATAAATACCACTTCTTCTCCATCTTATCGAAATCCATCGCTAAATAATTGTTTTTTTTATAAAATGACACGTGGCGCAACGAGAACGATTTAAAAAATCTTATCCGAAATTACAAATAATTTTATTTTGTATTATTTAAACAAACAAAAAAAACTAATATTTTATTGGCTATTGCCAGGGGGGAGGGCTCCAAGGGTGGAGATGCAAATGGCAATTACTGTTCATTAATGGCAGTTACTGTTCAAAATGGTGGATTCAATAGTGGATTGCCAGGGGGAAAGGCTCCATGGGTGGAATTGCTCTGAAACCTAAAAACATTTTCTCTAAAAACGCTTTCAGTTATTTTAAAAGTACTTTGAAATGAGTCATCGTTCTGTAACTTTTTTTGTGAATCTAGAAAAAAATGTAAAATATTCTGATTGAATTGTAAATGAAAAATATTCTTAAGCACACCCATGCTTATTTTTTTTACAATTCAGTTTAATAAAAGAAAAACTAATGAAAATGGCTTGAAAACTTTGAGTTTTAACAATAAAGACAAAATAAAGGGTAAAGTGAATAGTACCATAATTGAATTCTAGAGATGATATACCCACCCACCAACACTATTTCTCCACCCACTTTTTAATGATACTTTTAATGACAACTCTAACCTTTTGTAAAATGACTTATAAGGCCATCTTTAACTATTTTATTCTTTTGTTTTTGTATTAAATTATGAAAATAGAAGGAACAAAAACATGAGCCCAGCAAGTTGAAACCACCGCACACAGCACCAACCAAGTTGAATCCGCCGTTTTCCTCATCTCTTATGTCAATTCCTTCTTATCCATTCGAAATCTTCATCAAACACCATAGACCCATTACAATTACCTTAAGAAACCTTACTCTTTTTCTTTTTCTCTCATACCCATTTATAGTTTCAGCAATCCGTGTGGAACTGTGCTCAGTTAATCTAATTGACGTGGTTTTGATACCCCTCTTCTACCATTAGTCCTCTACTTGAGTTGTAATTGCATAGAACGACTACGAGGTCGATCGAAGATGTTGCTCATCCTCATAGTCTTGATTAAATTAGAGACAGAGTTGGCTGGCGATGAGAAGGGGCTTGCTTGCCGTCAAGTGGGTGGATGTGTGGCGATGGCTAATTTTCTTTGTAAGGGATGGTTTAGGAATATCAGTGGGTGGGAAAAGAGTGTTTTTCGTTTTTACCTTTTGAGTGGGGTGGGAAAATAGGATTGTGGAGTGGATCTAATACCTCTCTTGACTTTTTAGTGTAAAAATGTGATTTTTCGTTAAAATAAACGGTACCGGAAGCTTTTCGTTAAAGTCTTCTTTAATAAATCAAAAGATAATTAAAGAAGATAGATAAACACGTGCAATAGACAAAAAGTGTCTGAAAATTATTAGTTGAATACATACTCGGAAATGCTTTAAACTAATATAGGATTACAAAACATGAACACAATAGATAGGGGAAAAAAAGGTAAATAAAGAGAGTGAAAAAACATGACTAGGTGAAAACCGAGGTTGGTAAAGACAATGTGAGATTACAGCAGAAAGTCCACCGCCACTAACTCGTCCTCTGCTTCCTTTTTTTGGCAAATTCCACAACCACCGTGGTTGATCAGTTGGTAAAGTTTTTGATGGTGGCACTGGGCTCAGTGGCCTTGGCGGCTGCCGACGGCTCGACGCTGGGAGACGGAGCGACCGGCTTCCCGGTAAGCTCAACCGGCAAATCCTTAATGCCCTTCAAATAAAACGTGTAAAACAGCTTGATGGGAAACACAATCTGCTTCACCTTGACTTGTCCGTACACTCCCTCGAAGATCCCAGATCCACCGGTCACGGCCATGTACGTGTCCTCGTAGGTCAGATAAGCTCCCTGAACTGAAATGTGGCCGTAGTCTCCGAAGTAGAAGCTGTAGATTGCCTCGTACCTGTCTCCTTTTTTCTCGGGAAAGTTTTGGATCAAAACGCACAGGCCTGCTGTGATTCCAAGACGTTTTTCCAGGTCGCCGGAGTAGATCTTGTTGCTGAAGGGGACGAGGTCGCCGAGGGAGTTGACTTCTTTCTTGCTCAGTCTTAGGTATGCTGGGCTGCCTCTGTCTCTCTCATTGATCTCGTACACATTCAGTTCTTGAACTTTTGCTGGAAAATTTTAAACGTAATTGATCAGTTGCTACTTCTAAGATTAAGCTTTTCTACAACTCGTTCAAGAAGCACTTATGTTAATAATCACTTTTGCAAGAAGCGCTTTTATCATACAACGGCTAAATTTATTTTTTTATAAAAAATCCAAGTACTTCTTAGAAAAGAACTTGGAAATAGTTCTACAAGTCAAAAGCACTTTTGAGTTTTACTGCCGAATTAATTCAAAAACACAACTAGCACTTCCAAAATTCCAATCAAGCTAGTACACAACGTTTATGATTATTAGACAACGCTTTTAGCCATTCGAGAAGCAGTCACAGACGGTGACTAAGTTAAGAATTGATCAAAAGCAATACATAAAGACATCACAAGTTAAAAAAAAATAAAAAACCATGATCAGAAAGTGGTAGCTGGAAAAAGTGCTTACTGGGTCGTGAAGAATCAGAGTCAGCTGGTTCCTTCTTCTTGCCGAAGAAAGCTGAGGTGGTGAAGTTTCTGGGGGTTGAAAGGGATTGCTTGGTCGATGCGGATTTAAGGGTTGGGAAGGAGCGAGAGAGACTGAAGCCCAACAGTCTTTGAGCTTGAGAAGATGGAGGAGGAGACCTGATCGAGTTGGAGAAATGGAGGGAGGAGATCGCTTCGAGAGAGCTTGCAGACGCCATGGATGGCAGAGGAGATGGAGTCCAGTCTCTGGAAGAGAAGGTGGATCGGAAAGTAAGTGGGAAAGTACTGGCAGTGACGAGGATAAATTAGAATATTGGTATGGTGTTGGAAAATAAATAGTGAGATGGTAGGGGATTTTTATAGTATGATGCCTTTGTTTGAATAAGTTTATCCAACAGCATCCTCTTGCATTTTTTGGTGAGAGTTTTGGAAATTTGTAAATTGTGTCTGTTCATTGTATATGTTGGAGTTAGTTTTTGTCAGGTATTGTTTATATTTAATTTTAAATAAAACATTTAAAATGATTTCTGATCGTAAAATGTACAATGAACATATATAATTCATAGATCCTCAGAAACCTCGGAATCCTCGCAAAAAAGATCCGGCGAGGATCCGAATACTGAGTTTACATATGGTGTTGAACACGAGGGCTTCTTTTTTGTGTGACGAGTGGATGACGGTGCATGGTGTCGGCGGGTGCATTATTTGGTCGGAGAAACATATTTTGTGGCAATCCAACTAAGATTTTGTTTCCTTAAGCTTAAACCCATGACTTTTTCTGGACGGAGTCCAAGCCCCAGTCTGTTTTAACCTGTGAACACATTAACTTATGCTCACAACTTGAAGAGAACTTTTGGTTAAAAACTTTCATGTCATGTAACGGTTCTTACAGGATACACACGAATGATACTCTTTTATGTTAGTCTTCTTAAGATAGATCTCTAACTTTTATTTGTTGCATTTGACAAAATTAAGGCCTTAACTTATCATATGATATGATCGCGACTTATTATCCCACCTCCATTTTAAGCCATCGCAAAACCTAACTTTTAAGGCTGTACATTTGCTCACTGCCCTAAAATGGTTTAAGGAAAAGAGTAAGTACAATTTTTTTTTTTATCGAACGAGTGATTATCCAATTGGTTTGGCAATAACAAAAGAATTACTAGCAATACCTGCTGCTCTCACTAAAGTACATATACATAATATCGATATATCACACTCACGGCTGATGATTTTAAATCAAGCATGACATAATCAAATCTCCACTATAAATTTCAAAATTCAAATTCATCTAACAACAATCGACGAGAGTTTTTCTTGGTTAGGGAGAAACAATTATTTACAATTGAAAAATCTCAATGTTAAATAATTATTTACAGGCATTTTGCGGTTCCATAAGCAGTTGCATACTTTGCACTTTCGCTTGGTCAAACATGAGACTCTCGAAGGTGACTGGCCGCCTGCCCTCGGCTGGGGAAAATTCATTCGTCCTAAAAACACGTGCTGAACGCTACACCACCGTGGAGACTTGGACGGTAAGCGAATGCTTGTCCACGACAAACATGGTCGGTAATTTTAGGGAAGAAAAGGAAAAGTACCAGGTTAACATGTTGTCAAAATCTCAGCACCGGTTCTAGTAATCAGAATGGTATGTTCAAACTGCGCAGCCGGGCTACCGTCCGCGGTCAGCGTCGTCCAATTGTCCGGCCACGTTTTACACTCGATGCTTCCCATTGTAAGGATGGGTTCTGCAGCAAAAGAGAAATAACATTTTGTGTGATAAGGATCATTGGTCAGAATTCTACCGTCGCATGCTCAAACTTAGGATCTTGAATATGCCGCGCCGCTTTCAGTAAAATTTATGCATGTTTTACCGTCGACTTTACAAACTTGAAGAAGATAAAGTTGCAGGTATATTGATTTCTGAGTATGGAAAGTACTGCACTCACCAATGGTAAATGTCTGACCTTCAACCATGGAACCAGACTGGTCATTCCCTGTCAAAAAATACATGACAATTATAAGCAGTTCATGTCTCGGCGGTAAAGATAGTAACGAAGGTTTAATATCGAGTAGTGGCTTACGGTGATGTAATATTAATGGTTCAGAATGAAATACAGTCCCTACACCGTGCCCAACAAAGCGCTCTACTACGCCATAACCATATTTTTCAGCATGTTCGCTGAAAAAGAACCAAATAAAAACTTATGAACAAGGGAAGGAATTGTGCATTGTTGTTCAATGGTGTAAAATATGCAATTCTTTCCGGTCGAGGATTGACAATTAATCATCTAAAAGATGTCCAGAATAAGTTTTAGTCCAATATATCACAAGGAGGCGAATCAAACCTAATTCTCTTTCCAATTTTCTTGAAGCTAGCACCGTCCTTGCAAACTGCTATGCCTTTTTCCAAGCATTCTTCGGTTACCTGCCACCAAGATAGATTGGTAATGCATAAATTGGACGTCTGTAACAAAATCAAAGCTTAATAAGGAATAGATATGTAGTATATTCCTAAACAGATACGAAACTCGGATGGATGTGAATGATAAAACCATGCTTCTGAATAACGACAAGATGCAACACTATCAAGCAGAAAAAGTTTACCTTCAGTAGTCGTTGGATTGATTCACTGACCTCCCCACAAAGAAAGGTCTTTGATGTGTCTCCATGATATCCCTGTCAAAGTAGACAGCACGAATGTACTGAATCAGACCATTCATTATTGAATAATAGGAAATGGTACAAGAACTCAATGAACGAAAATACCCTACTGATTGCATCATACCATTTGTTATCAAATAAAGGAAATCAAGCTTTGATACCAACCATTTTAATGAATTCACACATTAAACTACAGATAGCTGGCAGATAACTAGTATTTGTAAATGCAGAACTCAATAGATAAATAATCAGGAAACTACGTTAAAATCAAAATTAAGCGAATGACATAAAACATTTTCTGGGAGCCGATTTGGTTAGAGAAAGGATACAAATGAGCTAAAATGACGAAAGTCATAAAATCAGGAGCGTACATTTAGGTAGACCGTCACATCTATGTTGATAATGTCTCCACTCTGCAAAAAAGATTACCATTAGTGAGGTATGACATGAACACATGTATGCAAGGAGCAATGTGCAATGTAGCCTTTGAGCAATGTGCAATGTAGTCTTCGAAACCTGTAACTGTCGAGAATCAGGAATTCCATGGCACATGCACTCGTTAACAGATGTGCATACACTCTTCGGAAATCCTCCATAGCCAAGTGGTGAGGGATAGGCACCAGCATCAACAATCATCTGGTGCACTGCTATGTCAATTTCATTAGTTGTTATTGACGGCTGGAAGGATGTAAAAAGATGTTAATAGAATATCAAAAAACTCCTATACATACAATTAAAACGCCAATGGCAACAAACATAAGTTGTATCAAAGGAATAAGATAAGACATAAAAGAATAAAAAGTACATTTACTATTTTTTATAAGAAACAAAAAGCTCAAGCTTCAAATATCCAAAAAAAAATAATGGAACTGCAAACCTAAATTCAGATAGCGGAAAATTGGTAACTAATACGAGTAAAAACTGTGGTTAAACCCAAAATTTAAAACATAGACCTGCAAGGTTCTAGAATTTGACATCGAGTTGCACTCACTAACTTAGGAAGTCAACTGAACTGAAAATCTGTGGAAGTCTCAATATGTCAAACATATTTTTCAAGTGATAGTTTGGCACCACCGAACATACATGTACAAACCTTGTAGACAAACACAATTTGACAGCAACTAGTAAAAGCTGAGAAGCTTACCCTAACCAACTTTCCTGCAGATTCTAAGACGCGAGCAGCAAGCTCGCACGCAGCTCGCATATCAGCAATGCCTTCAGAACCAGGAAATTGATGTTCACTGGCAATTTCTGGCAATATAGATGAACCAACATAAGGAGGCCTAGGAATGTGATCTGGAACGGGAAGTTGTGGCGACACCCTTCCACGCCTCAATGGCGGCCTTCTTCCAATCTTTGGCGCAAGCTGCCGAGTCTCACGATCTCTACACATTATCGAATCATCAAATTAACGGAATAAACCGTATCGAATTTTGCATTGCTCTATTTTTTTGTCAACAAATATATGTCAAATGGTTGTCACATTTCTCATTAACTCAAATTATCAAAATTATCACTAATTGCAAGCTACAGTATTCCAATTTGTATGAAATCCGAGGTTTGGGGGAATTGTAAGACTTGGTTGGAAGAAACAGGAGCGGCGCGTACCTTTTAATTCTCATGGCCTCCTCCAACCCCGAAAGTCTCCGAGCAAACACAACGAGGTTCTTCCGACAAAAGGATTCTTTTCCTGAACACATAGAACATATAAAACAACGTAGCTAAACCAAACGATTACGAGGAACATTCACAGAGGAAAACAAGAGAAACCAGACCATAGGTGGAGAGGGAGAAGCTGAGTGGGGACCCGGCGAAGAGAGTTGACTTCGTTGAACTTAGTAAGACTTGGCCTTGGCAGCCATGAGAAGGAGCTGAGAGTTGCAGACCTCCGGCGACTGCCATTTTCTCTCTCTGTAACTCTTGCTCTTGCTCCTCCTTGCACACAGAGAGGAAGAGGGAGGTGGGAGAGAGAGTGGATAACGTGACGGAATCAGTGGCCTTTTGGGTTGGTTTGAAAATTTGGATGAAAAAAGGGGCTTTTTGCAATATATTGGGCCTCGACCATTCGACGTCGTTGTGTTCGGCAAAGATGCTTGGACTTTGGGCTTTTTATTTTTGACCAAGGCCCAAAACACTGCTTGTGGGCCTTCCACGAAATTGAAGTCCAACTTAAATTCGATGCTTAAATGTAACGACTACAATGGCATTTTCATTTGCCTGTAATGAAAATTGGAATTATTTCGATTTTTAGAATTTTTACTTTTACCATAATATGATTGTTGAGATATTACACACGAAATACAAAAGTGCAGGATTCTGACTAAAAATCCATAACGTAGATCCATGAAAATTATAAATCATATGAATTGGATGGTTAGTTTATCTCACTCTTAATCCTTATTTTACTTTCTTGATTTATGATTTCTCTCGTTCTAAGTAAATATGCAGACAAACAATTCAATTCGAGCCAACTTTTATAAAAGAAAACAAAAAGGAAAAATCGAGTCAATATGTTCGGTTTTCAAAGTCAACTCAACATACATTTTTTTGTTAAACCCAATTTCATTTTTTAAGGCTTTTTAGCCAAAATGGTCTATGATATTTGCATAACTCCTCATTTTAGTTCTTGAGATTTGAAATTAATATAAGTGGTCTTTGATTTTGTCCACCATCAATCATTTTGGTCATTCCGTGAAAAAACTTCTGAAATAAGAATCAAAATGACAAAAATATTCTCAATTTAATAAACAATTGGTCAAAATGATTTAACAAACAATTGAAGGTATTTTTGTTATTTTATCTTTATTTAATGGAGATTTTCCAAGGAATAACCAAAATGATTAATCAAAGAACAAAGTGATGAGTTACGCAAATTTCAAAGACCACCTTGATTAAAAAAACCTTTTTTTAATTTGTCAAGTTCGATCCGGGTCACCAATTTACGTACTAGTCCGCCCACCCAGCCTTAACCCTAATAGAATCTAAATTTGAAGAAAACGCGTTCATATGGAAGGATGGGCCAGGCAATGGCGAGTGGAATATTAAGGTTGATTGACAGGAGGAGAAAGTTGAAAAAACACAGCCAAAAACCAACAACTTTACGACCGACTAGCCGGAAGAAAAATCCGGATTTTGGATTTGGGGTGCCATTGACGCCAAACCCATGCATGGCCACAACGTTAATTATTTCCTACACGAAATGATCTGAAAGATTTTTAATATATCAATCACGGGGTTGTATATTCCTTCACATATACCACATCTTCATGGAAGTTACGACGAACCACAGAACAGAACATGCAAGATGGGAAGTAATGTTATTGCTTACAAATTAAGTACAATTAATCTTCAATATTTCCTCTTAAGTACAATTAATTAATCTTCACTACTCCCTCTTATCAAGTTATCACTATATAAAATACAAATGTTTTTGCCATTTGAACTCGTCAAATATTAATTATAACAAGTCAATATAATCTTATGTGATTCTAAAGACTGATACACATCATATTATAATAGCATATAAAGTATCATATATTGTGTAGTTCTTTTAGTGTTTATAGAATACGGTTACGTGACGTTATTATTCTACTTAAATTATGTTATTTTATTAACACATCCTAAAACTGAGATGTCACTAATCAGTATACATAATTGCAACAACTTAATCAATGGTCACTTGCTCGACCAAAACACTGAAACACATGTGGAACTGCCTACAGGATTTGATTAAGAATTCGAAAGATTTAACCTACCTCTTAATTAGCAGCGCAATGTTATGTGTGTATGATTTGTAAACGAAATTATTAAGATTGTGGTTCCTTGTCAATATTTGGGTTTATCTTTCATGCTATTAATTTACGATTAATTAGTATCTCCACGTGCAGCGTTGAATGATCGAGTAAAGTACGAGAATTAGAATTTATAATAAAACAATATTTGGCTACTCAAAGATGAGCAGGAACTTCTACTCAAAATTTCTCAAAATTGTTCGTTGTTAATTTATAGAACTTCGTGTTTATAATAAGAATAGTTCATATTATAAATCACCTTATAAATATCACCTTTGCAAAAAATTAATTAAAATTAAAGTCGTTTAATTATCAAATTGCTTAAAACCAAATGAACGGTATTGGTAAAAACATTACGAACGGTCTATGTATTTGCTACAATAGATTGATTAAACGACCTTAGTTTTAATTTATTTTTTGTAGAGATGATCTTTACAATGTGATTCATAGTATAAAAGGTAAGCACAAAGCTATGTAATTAAAATACTAAGAGTTTTGAATAAGAGTTCATACTCATTTTTTAATAGCTAAGTATTGTTCTTTATAATATGTCCGAACTATAAGAAGTAACTAAGAATTAAAATGGATAATTATTTCGAAGGGAAATATCTTTGAAACATCGACATACGATCATTTCACGTATGTGTGTTCTCCTGTGATTTTTAAATTTCCAACCAAAAAAAAAAATCTAAAACTATCTTCTTCTTTGCCATCCATATTTAGAAATTTTCGTTTTTTTTCTTTAGAAGTGTTATTGGCACTCCAAAAGTCTCATTCTACACTCCTCACAAGTGTATTTATTTATTTGTTTCTAAATACAAAAAGTTTAAAGGTTAAAATGAGAAAATTTGAGTGCTAATAACAATTCTTTTTGTAAACAGAAAATTTCGTTCTTAATTAGCTCAACATCATACTCAGTTTTGTACATACCCCACCACAATTATTTTATCATCTTATATTCTTAATTAATGGATATATTATTTGCTTCATATGCTAGAGAAATTTGAAAGTGTGCCAGAAAAACCGGTGGCGGAGTCAACATAGGATCATTGGTCGCCCTTGATCCCAATAACTTAAAAACTCGATTGTATTTGTTTGTGTATTATCCCCCATAAACAGTGAGGACAAACTAAATCGCAACATCATCCTCCTCTTACTACCCCTATTTTCTTCTATCATCTTTGTCTTCATTTTCTCTGTTCTTGTGTTTAACTCTATTGTGCGAACCATGTGCTCGATGGAAAACCTTATTTGACAAGTCTTGACAGTCTTTAATTTTACTCCACAATATCCTGCAATCACTCTCGACAAACCTCTATTGAATAATAGTTGTTGATATATGTTGGCATAAACTTTCGGTATATGTCGATAGAAATTAGAAAGTACTTACTAGGTGCTCGACGAAATGGTCCAATAAAGTGTTTTTAGTCAATATCATGCCTCCATTAGTTGAAAATTCTGGCTTCGTCATTGGGAAAAACAGTCTGGTACACCAAGTGTTATAAGATAATTAATTAGAAATTTCACACTTAATGTACCGGGCTATATTTTCGACATACTAAAAAATCTCTATGTAAGAGAGTGAACTTGAAAGTAAGAAAGCAAAATATCTCCTTCATTACAGCTGGCAACCTATAAGCCATACTAGTATAGCCAATGTATTTCTATTACTACTTGCTTTCATGGTCCTTCAGACATTTCTGTCATCCATTACACCGTTTTTGAACACATTTTTTTATCGAATAAAGTATATGTTTCTCAACCAATGTGACGTCTCAACTTTAAATCCATTGAATATACTCAATTTTTAACTAATTCTCATCCTCTCTGTGTTGCTAATTATCCCCATTTTATTTATTTCCACTTGTTCACTTTAAAAGCCATCATTATTAGGGACATATGCTACATGGTTTAAGAACGTTTTTACTGTAGATGTCAAAAAATAAATGTCAAATATTAATTGAACGATTGACATTTCAATGTTAAATTTTCTCTTATTCCGACCTATATTCTTTTTGTTATAATAATATTTGTTTGACCCGTTTTTAAAATGAAATCAATTAGAATAAATTTTCATGATTTATAATTGATGCATGTCAAAATTAGCACGAAAAATAAAAGAATTCTAAGATGCCAAAAAATATAATAATATTTGTTTGACTCGTTTTTAAAATGAAATCAATTAGAATAAATTTTCATGATTTATAATTGGTGCATATATCAGAATTAGCACGAAAAATATAAGAATTCTAAGATGCCAACAAATTATAATAATATTTGTTTGATTTGTTTTTAAAATAAAATCAATTAGAATAAATTTTCATGATTTAAAATTGGTGCATATGTCAAAATTAGCACGAAAAATATAAGAATTCTAAGATGCCAAACAATTGTAAGATTTTCATGACTTAGGATTTTGACATTTTATTCGGAGATGCTCTGAAATGCCAAAAAAAGTGTAGCAAGAAGCAATGAATCAATGGTTGATTCTTATTGGCCAATTGAAGCCAAATAGTCCCCTTATTAACTTTCCGAACCAACAAAATGTTACTTCCACTTCCATACCTAACCCTCCCTTAACAAATTAGAGGGAGAGATATTTTTGGAAAGCAATCCACTTGACTAGCTAGCAACAGAAACAACAACAAAATTGACTTATCCTTTGAAAATTCAACTTGAATTTTTCTTTTATCAAATTAATTTGTTGCACCTAATTTCAAAAGCTTTGCTTTCTTCAGCTCAGCCTTTTTTTTTTTTTTTTGGTCATCTAATTTACATTCCACGTTTCTTGCAGCTTCACAAAACGCTAGAGAAAAACAAATAAAAACTAGAAAATGCTACAAAGCTCCAATGATCCTTGGCTTCTTGCCAAACTCTAATTCCAGTAACTCCATCTCTCTCATTCTCTTTCCAATATTATTATTGCAACCTCCGCCGATAGCAGCAGCTGCAGCTGCATCCGCTGACCCGGGCCCGCTGCTCCCAGGTATTTTGAATATGTTGACCCCAAATAGCCGAACCATCGGAACCGGACCAACCTGAACCGGGCTTGACCCATTATTGTTGGTATTATTCACACTCATCCTGGCCTTCCAATCAATGTACAGCTGCTTGTCCGGTCCGGTCGACCTCTGAAAGCTCACAATGTCCCCGGCCATCAGATTCTTCTCCTTCACGAACCGGCTCCACCCTTTGGTCAACACGTAGCTTTGACTGCTGTTCCAGTAAGAGTACCGAAACCTCCACACTTTGCCCCCGACATCCTCAAAATTCAAAAGCACTCCTTTGCAAGCGGTAGAAGCGCTTACCGTTAAGGTTGCAGCGCTTCCGCTTTGCAAAGGAAAGTGCTTTTCCGCGTGCTGCTTCGGGATCACGAGGCGGTTCAGTTTCCCGACATCGCTCGGGGTCACCGCTTTTTCGAAAAGCTGCTCACGCGCTTTCGGGACTCCACTGTTGTCCGTACCGAACAGGCCCAGTGATCCGTTGGACCGGGACCGCTTCCCGTAAGCGGAGTTGTTGCGCTTGCTCTGTTCCAGCTCGTCATTGTAAGTGTGCTTTCGCAGCATGTCGACGATTTCGGACTTAGAGTGGGAGCTCAGAAACGCGGCCTCGGCGTCGTCGTTTTCTTCGTCGTCGGAGGAAATGGGTTCGGCGGATGAGGGCTTAAAGTTGGTGACGGCGTCGCGGCCACGGAAGCGCTGTGCAGCAACGTCGTAGGCCCTGGCGGCCTCGTCCTCTTCGTTGAAGGTACCCAGCCAGACGCGCTGGTGCTTCTCGTAAATCTGGGCACCCCAGCGTCCGTTGGGCTGCGGGACCACGCCTTTGTACCTGGAGGAAGGGAGCTTCCGGGACTCGGCCTCGACGCCGCCAGTGCCGCCGCTGCTGCTGAGCTCGGGGTCGAGAATCACACTGCTGGCGCCGCTGCCGACGCGGCAGAGGCTGGCCACTTGGGGTGCTGACTTGGCAAATGGGTCCACACGTGCAACAATATGTTGGAGTGGGGAAATGGATATGGAGTCGCTGCTTGTGCTCTCTTCTGTGCTGCTTATTCCGTCCATTTTTCTTGTTTGTTGATTGTGTATGTTGTGTGTTCGAAGGGGGAGAAGGGGGGGGAGAGAGAGAGAGAGAGAGAGAGAGAGAGAGAGAGAGAGAGAGGTGAGATAAGAAGGTACTTTTGAGAGAGAGAGAGAGAGGGGGAGAGAGAGGAGGGAGGGCGGACTTGATGAAATGGTATTGTTTGAAGGTTGGATATATATAGGAGGTGGGAAGGGAGGGGGGTATTTGGGATTTTACTTGTTAGTATGTTGGTATTTGGGATTTACTTGTTAGTGTGTTGTACGTGGTTTTAATATTATTATTATTTATGTGGAAATATATGGAGATATCAGGATGTGGTTGTGGTGGGTCAACCCAGAGGATTGGGATGGTAAAGAGCTAGGAAGGTTCATTCTGTGTGAGTGCGAGAGAGAAATATAGAGAACGGGGAAAACTATTGGCAAATAGGGAATAACAAGGAGAAAAATATTGAAAGTGCCAAACAATGGCAATTGATTTTCGGGCACTTAATTTTTTTACAGGCACACTTATGTGTATTTATGTCTAAACCGGTAATATGGAAGTCCTATATAATCACGATAATAAAACGGTAAAATAAAATCATAAGACGAATTCCATCAAACAAAATCAGTAAAAAACGAACCATGATTTGCAGTGGGCATCAGCAGCTTCTTCCATCAAACAAAACCATTAGAAGAGAATACGCCTAGATACTGTTTGTATGCAATTGCTAAGTGTGACTTTATTTTCTTCAATATAATATATATCTTCCTCTTTCTTTATGAAAATAGATGCTCTCTGAATCCCTTTCTCCTAATTCGACAAGTTCGATGATCCGGATCGTAAAAATTTGATCTAACGGCTACAAACAGGAGCTCACTTTAAAAGTTATAGTAACTTTAGCCATTAGATCAAATTTCAACGATCCGAATTTTCGAACTTAAAGGATTAGGAGGAAAGTATCCATTTCCTTTCTTTCTATATGCAGTAGCTTGGGGGTACTAGATAACTAGGTAGGGTGATAGTATGTGTGGGATGTGGGGTGTGTATGTGAGGTGGGTCCCAATTAAACAAGTTGGTGGGGTTCACATGAGTGTGGACCTTGTCTCAGTTTATAGATTCATCCCCTCTGAAAATCATTCCTCCTGCATGCTTCTCCACCCTCTAGCATGGCCTCTCCTCCATTACCATCACCTCAATTTATTATATAAATAAATGCAAAATTGTATCATTTCTTTTCATTCTATTATCCATATAAACTGTCGATATGAGTTTAGTTGCTTAAGATAGTGTGATCGTCGGTTACATTTGAGTAATTCAAATAGTTTTTAATCAATGTAGTTGTATGTGATCAGTTGATCAAGATAATATGTTTTATAAATAAAAATGCGAATCTTATCTGAATTGCGAATAATATGGGATGCTGGATCAATATGTGCAAATAAATGTGAAGTCTATGATTTGGTTTTTGGTGTGTTGCTTTTATTGCTCAAATTAGAATGCAGATAAACATTGAGAGAAGGCTTCCATTCCACTAGCAGTAGGAACTAGGATGGGTTGTGGGGCTAAAGTTAAACCAATGAGAGAGAGAGAGAGATTAGAATTGGATAGGCATTGGAGGATTGAAGTCTCAAAACAAAGGGGCAAAGGGCAAAGTCTCATCCCACAAGAAATTCCCATTTCTCTCTCTACCCCACCTAGCTCTTACCTGGCTTGATTTGATTCGTCCTTCCCCTACCTTGATGTTTTGTCTTATTGCCTAGGTTCAACTTTGGGTATCTCCATCTCCAAAAATACAAAACAAAATTATAAATTAATTGTTTAAAATTGTACATTGTATGTATAAATGTATGCATCTCCTAACATTATTTCCAACCAACATTGACATTTCTCCCTCCAAGTGGAGATCCACTCCAAGTGGCTACCTAGCCTTGTTTACTAGATCCACTCCCTCTACATTGTTCATGCACAATCATCCCTATTATTCTTCTCATGTCATATTAACTTAATTAAAACCGCAAATGTCATAAATCAACATGAGAACAAACCAAAAAAGTTCGTATTTATTCCTTGTAACTAATCGTGCCCTCAGGATTTCGGTTTGATTTGGAATGTGGATCACAGACAACCTAATCAAACGGTGTTGAGCTTGCTCTCCAGTATTTAGTGGGTCCAACCAGTTGGGGGTGTTTAATGAATGGGACTTGGCTGCTGAAAAATCAACAGATGACCAATCACAACTGAACACGTGTCTAAGTTGTATTAAACTTGGACATGGGTTGCTGCTAATCCTTTCAGCAGCCAAGTTCTATCCGTGTTTAATTTTCACCAATGGAAGAGTAATACAATGGGTTAGGAGGTGATGTGAGTTGAGGATTTCATGTCAAGTGAATCGTGATATTATATTATGTATTTTAAGGGTTTAATGTACGGAGGAGTCCACGGTCTTCTGGGGGTCCCGCATGCAACTTGCCAAAACCGGAGCGCTGAAGACGGTGGGTCGGCTTTTTTTGGACTGCGCCTATGTGGACTTGTGGTTTTCTGATTGTTAACGTGCGTCCTGCTTTCTCCATATTGTGTCCTCATTTTTAATTCGGATAATAAGGAGGATTTACGTGTAATTAACTCTTTTTTTCTTTAATTCTATTTCCCAGAAAACAACCGGACGTACGGTATTCTTGTATGCTGTCTACGGATATCCTGTCTTTCCGTTATGTTATTGCCACTCCTTCAATTTAGTTAAAATGATTTCTGAAATTGACATAACTTATTACTTGGGTCATTGAGATTTGAAATCAATAGTAGTGATTTCTGAATTTGCCCTTCGTCATGGTATAAAATATCGATGATATCGGAAATATCGGCAATCCAAAAACATGAAAATTTCGATAGAAATATCAGGATATTATCGATATCGATAAAAATTGAATAAAAACCACGGAAATTGTAAAAAAAATTGGAAATTTTTATTGAAACTTTGGATAATGTTTATTTAGTCAATTATCTATTAGTTTATAAAAAAAATTAGAAGGAAATGCATTACATGATAGATTTAACTGATTTAAGTTGATTATACAGCGAGCTGGCAAATATTGTGAGTGTAGAAAATATGTAGTAATTAATGAAAAAAAGATTAAACACACCATTCATTTATATATAATGATTTACTACAATATTTTACACTTTATACATTGCATGGTTAGATACATAAGTGATTTAGTACCACATAAAGTTCTTATGAGGTTCAAAATTTTCATTATCTTCATCATCTCTATGTGTAGAGTAAGTTTATTGTGAAGAGTATTCATCAAATGATAAATCCCCAAAATAGTTTTGCATGTAAATGTTAACATACCACTCATAAAAATATAAATATTTTAGCATATTATCACTAAAACATAAGTGATATATGGTGGTTACAATGTTGGAGGAGTAAAATGGGAGGGGTTCAAATCCCCTTTGTGTTTTTTTCCCTCCCTTTTTCCCCATTTTTTCTTTTTTTTTTCCTTCCTTTACATCAATATTTTCGATATTTTAGCGATATTACACCCATATTTTGACAAAATATTGCTGAAGTGTGAGCGAAATTATCGACATCGATATTTTCCGATATTATCGTCGATATTGTCGATATTTGTACGATATGTACATGGATATATTCCGAAATATTTAATAAACAATTGGCCAAAATGATTTGACAAAATTCAAGCTATTTTTGTCATTTTATCCTTATTTAATGGAGATTTTTCCTAGAAAGACTAAGATGATTGATGGTGGACAAATACATGCACTAGTTCTATTAATTTTTAGTCTCAATGACTAAATTGAGGAGTTATGTCAATCTCATGAACAATTTTGGTCAAAAAGCCTCAATTATTTGATGTGTTTGAGGGGCACCTCTCCAATAAACTTGTTTGAGTTTTGATTGTACAACAAATACATTTCTCTATACAATGTTATTTATTTTCGTACTTGTTTGGTGTTGATTGCAAACTGCGTATCTAAGGGGTCACTTGTTGATATTCACTTAGCACGAAAAATGCTGAATCCCACTAATTATTAATGGTTAACAGGTGACTAATTTGCTAAGCGATTAGGTCACCGCTCATTAGATTGCCACATTAGTGTGTTTGTACGTCATTTCCTATCAAATCCAGACATTAAACATATGCAGCATATATATCCAAAGCCGACACAAAAAAGTTAAAAGCGTGCGTCACATGTATTCACTTTTCTGTGCCATTTTAGATCTTTCGGGGCCTCAGGCTAATTAGATCATTGAGGCCATAGATATTTATATTATCTTATCGGAATAATCACTTGCTTGCTCCCACCAAAGCTCTCTGCTTACTCGTCTTAATCTTTCTTGTTATCTTTAATCATCATCACAAAGTATTCCCTAATTGGTTTTGAAGTTTCTAGCTCTCTCAATGGTCCCTCCCTAATCACCATTTGCATATAAAATTACATGGTTTATCTCTTAGGCGGTAGCAGCCTTGATCACCATGCCTATCCTTTTCACATTTAGAACATTTAATTAATATATATGCTCCTTAATTAATCCATTTAAGACATTGTTCAGGTGCTTTGCTTTTCTCACCTTTTTATTAATAAAGTAATTATAGCTGAGGTAAAGAATATACACTTTTCCGTCGACCATGTGTCACACCCTTATCGTACATTAGCCAGACTAATATTTGATTAATCCGAAATAACAAATATATAGTGGAGGTAGTGACGAGGAACCTCAGTTCACATGTCATGAAATCCCAATCTAGTTAGTGCTTAAGTGACATTGATATCCAAAGTTAAATGAAAGTATGTATTTATCTTTTTCTCATATAATTATAAATCGAATAAGTATGAGTAACTTTCTGAGAAGTTCTTGTGTTGCATCCCTCTTCTTTTGCCAACAAGGATTTTCGCTAGACCAAGGTTAATGTTTGAGTCCAGCTGCTGATGACAATCCTTCTTGATTAGCGATCTGTAAAAATCAACAAAGAAGCTAAAACTCTCTAAGTAAGTCATACAAAAAGACTTGCAATATTTATGTCATAACCTTGAGATGGGATAGCCTGCTCTTTCCAAAACTTTTGGTAACCTAAATATAAAATGAACAAAAGTTTTTGTGATATGTATATTGATGTTTATATATTTGTCGGCAGTTTCTGACCCATTATTAGGGCATTTTTCAGTTGGTGGTGGTGACTGAAGATCACTACGCCACCTCATACTCTGTCAACACATTTGCAACAAGTTCCACGTCAAATTAACTTTACAAAGATAGAAAATTAAATTTTACACGTTCCTGGTGACGAAAAAAATATATGGGAATCTTTGATATGGATGCTTGAAGATAAAAAGATTGAAGGGATATATATAAGTACAAATTAGTTGATTAAATGGCCAATAATTGGAAACCAACATACAATATGCGACAAAGATAAGCTTAATTATATATATAACACCCACAAGCTTGACTTTAATTTTAATTTTTACGAACTTTATGTTTTCAATTGTGATCATGTCATATTGTGCGGCCTAAAAAATAGAAAAGGGAAAGAAAAAAGTCACTACGTCGAGGAATTTGGTGATGTTCGTTTTGATAGGTTGGGAGAGGATAAAAGGATTTGTGTCATCAAGTTTTCTTTAGGCCATGGAAAAAGATTCATGTCATCCATTAGCTTAGTAGACAAATAGCACATTTGGGGTAAAAAATATAGGGCCTTCCCCACACGTCGCCTTATTAAGTGACCTCTTAGAATTTCAGTGTACAAATGAAATTATTAACGAGTCAGATTATATACTACGCAACAAGACATGTTACAATAATTATGTAGATTAAGTCTGTAGAATGTTGGATCTCTAACTTCATCGGCCAAGTGCAACCGTTAATCGGCTCCAAAAATCTCGTGGCCGACGTTCTTCATCGCGAAGGCAAGTATATTTTGGATTTTCCGTACTTAACCCAAAAAATAAACGCTTGTTGATAAGAGGACAGGGACATCATGCACGTCGATGCTAATGAAAGCACTAGGGTTTAATGAAAGAGTGGCATGGCATCCAATTCAAGCAACTCTATCTTTAATTGTGATCATAATCCAAGACTCTCTGAAGATAATGCATAATTAATCAAGGTGAAAATTGAGATTAGGGTTTCAGGGTTGCTGACTGTGCACGGGATATATAAGATACATTATTAAACACGGTTTGCCAGTTGGCACTTGCCACTTGCCACATACTTGGTGAAGGTGGGACCACTGGTCCCAAAAAACAGGTGTACAAAACCTCTATTTTATGTTTGCAATTTGCACTAGTTGTGTGGGAAAATAACAGTGTTATCATGAACAATAGGACTTGGCTGCTGAACATTTCAGCATGAGGTTCTGCTTACACCTAATTTTGGGTGGACACATGATTGGACATGTGATTTTGATTAAAAAATCAAAACTTGAACACGTATTCACCTGAAATTGAGTGTAAGTAGGACCTCCTGTTGAAATGTTCAGCAGCGAAGTAACGTACTATCATGAAAGTGAATATTTTCTCAAAACAAACACATAATTTATGGGAACAACATGGGAAATTTGGTTTTAAATATTATTTTTGGCCACGTCAACAACACGCATTATTTGGTTTGCCAATTGTTTGTTTCTTATCCTCCAACTTGTTCTCTACTCCCTGTTCACACGCAATCACCACTCCACCAACAAATACAAGATATAATTTAACGGAGTGAAATCATAAGATCCTTGACCGTTGCCTGATATTTCACCGACGTCGACGTGGACAATGACCCACCTTTTCAGGTTAAAACCAGGTGATGCTTATTATTGCTTAAACTGTTGAATTAAGTTGGGTAATTTAAGGGTAATGTTTCATAAAATAACATGCGTGATAATTAGTCGGCTGTAATTCTGTAAACCCTAGCATTTGCATGGAAAAGTTCAACATTCGAAGTGGATTTGAAAATTCAACTTCTCCGGTTGAGGGTTAATAAGAGAGAGAGATTCAATAGCATAACTATCTATATTAGTGATAAATTAAACAAAGCAACACATCAGTCCAACCTGATAAAAATTGAACACGGTTAGTAACTCTTAGGGCTAGTTTGGGTATAATTACCTTGTTTTTTTGTTTTTAAAGATTTATGTTGTGTTGTGAGAATAAATAGTTGTGAGAAAAAAGAAAAAAAAAACAAGTACGTATTTGGTAAACTATAGTGCTAAAGTGATTTTAGCAAAAAAGATGAGGTGGGATTGTCAATATGAATGTTTTATTAATCTGCCTCCAATGAAAAGCTTTTTTGAGAAACATGTGTAAAACTGCTTCTGCTTTCTGATGTTTTGAATCCATGATTTTGAAAAGAAAAAAAACAATTATATTCACTTACCAAACACAATTAAAGCCTCAATTTGTTTAAGAAGCTGCTTTTAAAAAAAAGTATGCAACCCCAAATCAGCCATTAGTGTCATAACCAAAAATCTTCGAGCTACTCTTATCTTTTGTGTAACCGCTCTTAATTTCTTAAGCCATAAATTTTTTAATCAATCTTCTGATAAATCTTTTTACATGTTCAAAATTTAACTTTTTAGGAACTAAGAGTTAATTGACAAAACAACTAATATCTTGAATCAAGTCTGAAGTCCACCGAAAACCCTAGTGAGAAAAATTGAACTTGGTCAAAGAAAACTTTTGAATTATTTTAATGTTCTAGAGCGTGGAAGATTCTATATTACTATTGAAGTAAACTAAACCCCAACGACAAGTAGGCAGCAGCAACATTGTTTCTATTGAGCTTTGCTCGAGCCACTAGGCTCTAAAGTAGTAGTAGGGTCTGTGACTATAAGCTGCTTTTGTTGACCAAAACAAAAGCAATACCGCTATTGGGTCATTGGGGCTGGTCCCACTCTGTCCTAGTCCCTGTGTGCCACATAACTCTTCCCATTGGTTGAGACTTTGATTCACACAAAGTCTTCCTTAATCTATATAGTGGGTGAGAAGATAAAGAAACATTATTAGGGTTAGGGCTTCCCTCTCCTATGTATTCACATTTAACACTAGCTAGCAACAAAAGAAAAACTCAAGCTGCCCAAATTTTAGGGTTTATAAAGATTCGTATGTTGGATCACGTGATTATGCAGTCGTGCACATAGAAAGAAGTTTTACTTACTTATTAATGGTATTTGTAAAACAGTATGCAATATGATGAACATAAGTTTTTCTTCATTATATAAATGTAAGCATGTATGATTAATTTAGAATTTTACTAGCATAACATGCCTGGTGTACGAATGGAAGTTTCCCTCCCTAGCGACGTTACAAGAATTACAAAGGGGTCAGTCAGTAGTGTCTAAAACACTGTAGAAAGCTCATCTAATTCAGAATATTATGCCTTCTAGATGGATCGTCGACCTGAAGTGTTTGACTCGCAAATTGCATCAATGTGGTCTTCTCTGATTGATCAACTGAGTTTGGACGATGTATAAGCTTTTAGATTTTTTTCTCCATGCTTTACTGTCCACTCTCAAATTCTCAATCATTGTTTGTATTTTTCCTTTCAGATTCTCCTTTGAGTGGGAATAGTGCTACTTGTTTGCTTCATCTTATATGGTTTACTTTGACGTGATTGATTCATGTTCCACATCCAAGCCTGAAAAAGTGAAAATCACTATTAATTTGGGCACAATCGTCATATATTTCGCTCATCACATTCACACACAATGAGCAAAACAAGATAATGAGCTAGGATAAATCTCCGATTATATGTAAGAATAATGAAACTTTGGTATTCTTACCGTTCTTAATCACCAACTAATTCCTTTTAAAAAATCACCAACTAATTATACTGAATCACGTGCATGAACTCCTTATAATGCTAATGCCAATGCTATGCTTCAAACACCAAACCCTAGTGGGTCCATGAATATTGCATCTTATACACACACATAAATAAATATATATATATATATGCATATATAATATATGAGGTTGTTTATGTTGCCGACATGGCACGCATAAAATTTGAACGCCACATAGTCAAATTAGACTTTTCCTGTTGTGGGTGTCCACCATCACCAAAATAATACGACCCAATTAGCAACAGATTAATATCAGCAAATAGTTTAGCCTCAATCTTCAAATATTGAGATTGATTGCGACTGTGTTTTGTTTTCTAATGTTGCAGATAAGTATTTACCTTTCTCCCTCCATTCCACGTCATCCCCCATGCCACTACCTTCCAAGTTATTTATATTCACAATATTTTTCTTGTCTGATTAAATATTTTGTTTTATTAATTGTTTTTATATTACACACACTTGCCGGAATTATGTGGGTGAGATGACTGAGATCATGCAGTGATAAATTAATTAAGAAAAATAATCAGCTGAGGGCGTTGTGGGTGAGTTGGCAATACCACATTAGTACATTACACAACACGAGGTCAACCAGGTCAACAGGGTTCTAAATTAGTTTGGACTAATCCGCACTTAGAGGAAGACTAATCACGGTTTGAATTGGAAGTTCCGCTATGTGCTGGTAATTGATAATTATATATACGAAAATATTCTTAATTTATATGTAATTAGGAGAAGTCAACAAGTTTAATGGTTTTGATTAATCTGAAAACCGGAGAAAGGGAGGGTTATGCCGTTATGGGTTGTCTCAAGGGTTAACCAGTTGGGTGGTGACTGGTTTAGGTTTCAACTTTCATCATAAAGAGTGGTGACTAGGTTTCAACTTTTTCATCATAAAGGCAAAATACCATACCTTATGATGGTTTACAGAGTTTTTGGGCATTATACACTCAAAAGTCAGTTTTATTTGGTCAATGTCTGCTTATAGGATCTTAACCATTAAGAGCTTATTTTGAACTGTTTTTAAAATGATTAAAAACGTTTTGAGTTCCGACTTCCGAGAACATTTAAAGTGTTTTTTCAAGATTTACTTGTCATTTTATTAAGGATTGGTCCAAAAATATTTCCACCAAAAATGATTTTAGCTATTCTAAAAATACTTCTAAACAAGCGCTTAATTAGTATTAAAATCTAATTTCACCACGCAACTTAATTAGACTCCACGAAAACGATCTTGCAGGCGAGTGAGATATATATGCATCAAATTAAGGGTTCGCCATGAAGGCATCAAAAGGTTAACATCCATTACAACATGCCTAAGTGGTATTAGTTATACATGCATAGTTTCATAATTAAGGGTTTACTTTGATTTTTAAATCAACATAGATTTAAAATCTAATTAGTTAATAATCCATATAGTCAGAAGTCCAATTTTTTTCCCAAGACTCTGTCTGATCAAGAGTAGCGGTTGGACGTGGAAATTTCACTCAAAAATACGAAAAAAAAGCACCAACAAACAAATATAATAGATATTTGTGAAGCCTTTAGTTTAATCTATACGTATCAAAGTCTTTGCACATTTGTTGTTAAAAGAAATGTCAACTAGGGAAGAAGCGTTTTCTGAATGTGTCATTTGCTGGTGTCTAAAGTCAAAATCTTCAAATGCTGCTCGATCGTTGTTGGGACTTTGTAAACCATACATTTTGTTAGGTTAAATACTGGCACACTCTTTCAACCAAACCTGGCCCAGTTGGATCATTTGCAAAGTCCTCATCTTGACAAAGTCCAAAAGCTGCAACTTGCATGCAAAACGTTAATTAAGATATGTGAACTGCACAATACCCAGTTGCTTGGTAGAGAAATTAGGGTTTGTGGACCAAAAGAGATGAAGGCATTAGGGTTTTCCATGTTAATCCGTGTGCCTAAACCGGAAAAAAATACATTGGTTCTTTACATATAAAGAGTCTTTTTTTTTTTCCAGACAAATAACTGTTTAATTAAATGTATGCCGCATACAAGAACTTTTAAAATTAAGATTATAACGAGTTACATGTAAATAGTCAAATAATGATTTTAAGAGTCAGCTGGTACCGATTTTGCTTAACCATCACAACAATCCATCTAGATTAACCCTAACTAAAGTCATTAAATCTAATATAGTATGTTTATGATTCCAATTAGAGATTTGGCAATTGCAACAATGGATCTGGATTTTATCCCTCTCATTAATTTTCTCCTCCTATTCTATTTAAACGCTCAAGATTAAATCATATCGTCATCTTATTTTACTTTCTTTGTAAAGAAAGAAATTAAGAAGAAGAAGAAACTGAGAGAGTAGTCAAGAGGAAAGCGAGAAAGAGAGGAAAGAGAATCCAACTTCTTTGAAGACGTACGTGACTATGCATCAGTCCAAGAAACAAAGACCCACGACTCCAGAGTCACTGCTGAAAGAGGGTACAAGTGGGCTGCATGCCCATGACGTGGATGTCTGTTGCCTAAACATAGTTAATTATCTGCATGCATTACGTTTAAACAAATTGTTTAACACTTAATCCCATCTCATTCAAACTTCAAAGTCACAATAATCCATCAGGAGCTTATTAAAGTAACTTTAAGGGGTGTGCTATCCATACACCTCATTTTACTTCTCACACATCCCTTAATAATTTATGTCCGTTTATCTTCTTCAATTCATCTAATCCAACGGCCGAAAATTAAAATCGTGTGTAAGAAGTAAAATATGGTGTGTGGATATCACACCCCAACTTTAATTATTTGACAATTTGTCACAACAAGTCATGTTTGTGAAAGCATGAGAGATTCCCTTGCTCGAATGAGCTGTAGAGGTGAGGATCATCCGATCATGTGGTGTTTATAATATTAATACGGTCCTTGTTTCACAGCGGCCGGGTTTCACTGGTTCAAAACGTGATTATGATTTGCTTAATTTTGTACTAATTAATTATGACTTTTGCATAATTGTCAAAGTGGCAGCTAATGTTACACTTTGGGAAGTGAACTCACGTTCAGAATTCCATTTACTATGCACATTGCTTTGCATGTAAATTTATTAGGAATACCAACTTTTAAAATTAAATTTTGTAAACTATGCATCGCGATTGTTAATGATTTTATTACTTTAAATGTTAATTAACATGTTTATTTTTTTGTTGGTGGTACTGACACATTATGTAGTTTACATATTTAGTGTAAAAAATTAGTCTGTTTAACATTACTCATATTAACGAAAACCTGTGACTTTTTATATTATAAAATTTTGTAAAGACAAAAGATGATTACCCTTCATTATATACGGGTTGACATCTACCTGCCATGCATTTTGTTGGCTTGTAGTTTCCTTTCTTCTTTTTTTTTTCAATTTCTAGTTATTATTTTTTGATATTTTCTACCAAACAGAGGTGAAAATTCTATCACGTTAAGTAACAATTAATTATATGAACAAAGAAAAAGAGAATCATTTCTTTCTTTCCTTATCCTAATAAATAAAGAAAAAAAGCTAATCTCTTTCTTTTTTTGTTTGAAAAAGGAGATAAATGCTAATAGCCCAAACAATGGGATATCCCTGGCCGATACTTACGAACAAAATTAACTGAACAAGATTATCAAAGTAAAAATAGCCTAAATCTAAATCCAAACTATATGCCGCTAAATTATCCGTTACAAAATTATTTTCTCTGTAGACATACCAAAGTTCGCATTGCCAAGATCTTGAAATCAACTTTCAACAGGCCGAAATAAGGGACCCAAATAATGATTATTGCTAGCAGCTTGCAACAACCAATGAATTGTGAGTAAAGTCTAATTCCACCAGTAATTTATCAATTCGTAATCTCTATGCCAATTGTAAGCCTAGATAAAATCCTCATAGCTCATTAGTGAGAATCTTACTTACGCCCAAATTGATGCAAAAACCGAGAAATCAATTTACCATCAAAATCTCTTGAAACATCACCTGTTCCACTCCAAATGAATTATTAGTTCTCTTATTGTAACCACATTACATCAAGCCTGAACTAACATGAAGGGGAGCTTTCCCAATGGAGCAGAATCAATTATATGCGGTTTATCAATCTTTAATTTTTGAATTGATGGTGCTCGGGGCAAAATTCTTATTCAACCCGTCAAGTTGATCACGAATAATAACTAGTAATTTCTCTGTCAAGCTAATCTCTTAATTTCTCATGATTAGGCACATAAGAGAACTTTTCCAGTCATTGATTGGAACAACAGTTTAACAATAGTAGATGCCGCTTCTTCAATTTTCTTTTGATTTATTCAATCCAAATATTAAAAAAAAAAAAAAACACAGGAGCATATTGCAAGAAAAAGAACATTGAATGCAAGAAATCACACATCCTTGCGTTACGCAGTTCCGCAAATTGTAGAAAATCGTACTCTTAAAAATAGGAAGAGCAAATAACTTTAGGGTTTCTCTCAATTCTGCTTCATAACGAACAAGCAACCCAGAAACTTAAATTAGCATCTTATCTATCAAAATCCTCTACAATAAAAGTACACATTTCTGCAGGGAAACACTAATCTGACTAAAAATCAGTTACATATAATTTGGGGAAAGAATTGGAAGAGACACCAGTTTCAACTATAAATATAAACACGTAAATTTCGGTATAATGGCTCCGGACTTACGCACTTCTTTTGGCAATCAAAATTTCCGATAGGTTGTACAGCAGACCAGCTTCGGGAGGACCTCGTGCCTGAAAAAATTGTTCCAACATATGCAATAACCAAACCATGAAGCCAACTTGTGAAGCGGTTGGGGCGCTGTCCAAATCAGAATTGAAATTTTTGTAATTTTGTACAAACAGAATCACGTTCCCCATCGTATGTCCTCTTAGTGAGTGAAATGTTAACACTGCTACATTCCTCTTAGAGAAAACTCTGCGTCGCCGTTATTGGGGAGTAAATGGTGTTAATGACTTGGCATGTTGGCTCTCCATCTCAAGAAGCATCAGGGACTTCTGTCTTTGATACCTGTTTCTCTTAGCGGAAAGTGCTTGAGGAAGGGGAAAAAAATGAAAAAACCCGTCAGAAGAAACTGAAAAACTGAATACATAATATGCTAGCGGATTAGACAAGACAACGATGCCTAGAAATGGAAGTGCGAAATATGTTCTGGTGCTATTGCCTATTGTATCAGTTTTACAATTCATGTTTGTAGAAGATTGCAACAAACACAACACCAGTACGTGAATTGCAATTAAGTTGCTACTGTTGTGAAATAGAAACAAAGATGAACATGAAATATCAACCACAAAAAAAGATATAATCAACAACAAAATATAAGATATATTGACAAATCTGAACTTCTTTCATACTTACACGTTAAGTCTTGCGGTAGGCCAAAGTCGTAATCATTCCTACGCCTTCGGATGCAAAATATGTACAATGCCAACATGACCAGACAAAAAACAAGAACACAGGATACGGCTATCGCAATTTTACCCTTCTTAGATAAGCCTCCATTTTCCCAAAACAGAGGACAATCGGGCAAAGATGGTACACCGCACAAACCTTTGTTACCATAAAGACTGTCGAAGAAACATAGTTGCTTATTAGTTAAGTATACAACGAAAGGCTCTTATCACAACCAACAACAATAATGTTAATAGGTCATTGAATACTGATGTTAACACCTATGTTTTATCCTTACAAACAATCATACAAGCCTACATTAGAAATGTGCAGCTTCATCAAAATGTAAAATATAATTAATAAAAGTGAGAATATCGAACTATAATGTGACATACTCAATTGCTCCACCATGCACACCAATAGAATAGAGCTCCTCTGGAACTTGGCCTTCCAATAAGTTATTGTTCAGTAACCTGATAACAGAGAATGCGTCTTCAAAAGAAAGCAATAAACATCTGGAAAGCATATTGGCAATCAAGACTAGAAGATGGGAGACCTTTACAAGCTAGCATAATGTTTAAATATGGTTGCCAGTGTTAGGTTAAATAGAACTTAAACAGTTTGCATTTTGGCAAAACTCCCAAGGAAAGATCGAGACCTTTACGAGCTAGTATAAAGTTTACTGAACAACATATGTTTAACAACTTAGTCTAAGTGTTGGTGACTTATCAGTAGAAGATATCTATTGATTACAAGACTTGAGAAAATTTGAAGCAGCAGTTTCCCAGACTTGAGGGATGTTGAAAAGTCTACCGCACGTAAAATCTATCTTCAGTTTTTGGCACAATAACACATTTGCTTTAAGCCCTTCCTACTTCAAACCCGCAACCTTATTATTCAGTGATCACAGGAGAACATTTTCATAGCAAGGTTCCACACACAAAATGAAAACTCACATAATTGGAATTCGTAATTAAATTGTCCACGACAGAGTTCCATAACCAAATAATGGAAACAAATGTATAAGCAGAACACTTACACAAGGTGGAGATTTGAAGTCGCTAAACTCTGCGGTATAGGCCCAGTAAATTGATTGTTCGACAAATCCCTACAAATACAAATGTAATAACAATAAATAATCACACAGAATCAAGTAACAAACCGAAAAAGTAAAAAACAAAATATCAGACTCTGTCCACATATGAAATCAACAACCATGCTATCACTTTGCATACTTAACTATAACTGGTCTCGATGGGCAACTTGGATAATTTTCCAGAAAAGAAATCAAGAGGTGAGATCATAAGAAAAAAAAAAAAAAAAAAACTGGAGCTGATATGACAACGAAAACGAACATCATAACTTTAACTGCTAAGTCTGTTATTTAGATAATGTCATTTAGATGAAGAAAAAGAAAAATGGCAAGAGAAAACTTCTCAAACTTCAGGGCAAGATTTCAAAGTCCAAACTATATGACAACCTGGTTTAACACATGAATTGTACAGTGAACAATTTTAAGCTGATTTGAAGTCAACTGCTGACATTAACAGTGAGATACACTTGTAGTTAACAAATATGAAGTCGATTTAAAGAAAAATCATGCATACTAACAATGAGACAGTTCCGAGTCACACAAGAGCATTAAAAAATCAATTGAGATAAGATTATACTCAACAGAATCAAGATGGATGGTCAACCAAGTGATGTTCCCGTACAGAACATTTTTCAGTTACACAAGAACATTCAAACAGAAACAATCAATAGCACAACAAAGATCAAAAGTATTCTACTGACATTGCAGGAAAATGAGTGGGACTTACAGCCTACGGAGAGTTTTTTGGCCTAGCCCAGATGGTAATACGCCCTCCAAAGAATTGGAGCTTAAGTTCCTGCAGTTTTTTTTCGATTGAGAAAATCGTATAAACTTCTACTCTAAACAAGTTGAATCACCAAGAATTAGTCTTTGCAGGTGATACTTACAGGCTTACCAAGTTCGACAAGAGACTAATCTGGTCACTGATAAACCCTTTCAATCCTTGACTTCCAAGATCGCTGAAATACACGATACCATTAATTGAATGGATAATGCAGGTAGATTTACAACTTCACACATCTATTTTAATCGACTTCAATGCTTTTGATTAAGAAAATAAAATTCTTACATTCCAGATATGACTAGGGCAGTTCCATTCTTATTTTGCTGGCACGAAACTCCCTCCCAAGCAACCCAATTGGACGGAGCACATGGATCACCATTCCACCCCATCCTACCGGGAACTCGAAGCGATTCCTTCAATGCTCTCATAGCAACCACTACAAACAATAGAATCATGAGCTCCCAAGTTAGTTATATCAATCACAATTCAACTATCATCACCCTCAATCAAACAATTAACTTAATTGTCATTAACGAATACCTTGTTCTGGAACAGTGGCAACATCAGCAGGAACCAGAGCGTAGTTTTCGAGCCCGCTGATCAACACCGCGCCGACAACATTCTGAAGCTTCACACTCAGAGCATTACTGCTTAAGTTCTTCACTGTGTAATTCCATGAATATGCCGCGAAGCTCCCCACCTCCTTGAATATGTCAATTCGCTTAACATTCTTGCCATCGATGAGAATGTCGAACACTCTCTGCCCCGCCCTCGTCACGCTCGAATCGATCTCCGCGAAATGGAACCACAACAAGTAATCGAGCTTCGCGTCCACCTGCAATTCGTACTCCAGGGCTTTGCCGCCGACGACCGCCGCCGATTGGTACAATTTCATCGGAAAATAGTTAGGGCCCTGGTCGGTGTTGGTAATGGTGTTTCTGGTGGTGATGGATCGGACGGTGGATTCGTCGCTGGTGGATCGGAAATCCTTGTCGCTTTGCCATGAGCGGCCGAAGAGGTCGGTGTCGTTGCTGAAGCCTGGGCCAAACTGATCAGAGCCGCAGGTGAACCGGCCGTAGTTGACGAGAATGTAGTCTTTGCCGAGGGTAACGGCGTCATAGGAGTCCGGGTCAACCCGGATGAGCTGGAGCGATCCGATGACGGGAGGGTCGGTGGCAATGCTATAGAAGCAGACATCGGCGTCGGAGTCGGAGACGAAGGCGAAGAGATCCGAGTAGGCTCCGGTGCGGGCGAGGTCCTCGGGCCACGGGGAGCGCCAGGAAAACACCACAGTGCCTTCGACGGAGATGTCGAAGGAGGGGGAGTGTGACTTGCCGTCGTAGTTGTCGTAGACGGTGAAGGTGCGGATGTAGTAGCGGCCGGAGGGCAAATTGGGGATTATATAGCAGTTCTTTTTGCCGGAAGATAAAGGGAAGTAGCGGAGGGTCTGCTCCTGGGGGTGGCGGAATTGGAGTGGCTCGGAGACGATGGCGGATGCGCCGCCTGTGAAGAAGCGATCGGCGAGCCAGGTGGTGTTGAATGGATCGGTTTGGTCGGTGGTGCTGCCGGAGTCTATGTGGTAGGCGACTCCACCTGCGACATATGAAAAAAAAAAATTAAAAAAAAAAGTAGAGTCAGTGACAGTTAGAGAGTTAGTTAATGCGGTTAATGTGTGGAGCGTGGAGATTATTACCGTAGGGATAAGGCGGTGGAGAAGCGGAGGAGGAGAAGGAGGAGAAGACAGAGAGTGAGAGGAGGAGGAAGACGACGGCGGTCATGTTTTTGTTTTCGGAAGGAGCGGGGAAGGAGTGTTAGGGCACGATGCCGGATTGAGGGGAGAAATTTGGAGGGTAAAAAAGAGAAAAGGCGGAGAATAAGGGCGGCGAGATTTGCGGGGAGGGAAAGTAAGGTGGTGGTCAGATTTGGACTTGAGGGGTGGAGTTAGTAGTCGAGTGAGGGAGTGGGTGGGTTGGTAAATAACGGAATTAATACAAAAATTATATAAAATTAGAATGATTAGGGGAGTTAAGTCCGGAAGTAGGAACACAGTCACGTAGTGCAGATGAAAATTTGACAAATTCATTCAAATTAGCAGTTATATTAGGTCCTGACGTCACGTATGAATGAATGTGATTGATATTATAATTAACAAGATATGGATGTTTTGGTGAAACAGAATTCAAAATATTAGTTAGGGACATAGTGGGTGTCCATAAATTGGGAAGCAGTTGGTCAATTTTAGTTATCTTCATTTCAATTTTAAAAGGGGTCGTCACATTTTCTCTTAACTTTGAATTTCAATTAAATATGCATTTTGTTATGTTCATCGACTAATTGACTTCATAACTCGTTTGAAATTAAAACGAATTTGGATGACAGAATGAAATGAAAAGGTAATTTATTGGACGTAAAAAAAATCGCAAACTATTAATGTTACATTTATTGCCTATTTAAAATTTTTAACTACTAAACGATACATTTATTTTCATTGCATCTACACTCATATTTATTTGTAAAATTTGAAATGAATAAATAAACAATAAATTAAATAACATAAGTGAGAAGAATAAATATATGTTAAAAAAAAAAAAAAAAAAAGAGAAAGAGATGGGTCCCAAACCAGAAACTGATTCTTGGCTTTGTTGCTTACGTCTGCATTGTCCATACGAGACGGTGCGTTTATTGGGCTGGCAATTATGAACAAATGAACGAAATTGGTAAAAGTATTATGAATAGTTTATGTATTTACTACAATAGATTGATTAAATGAACTTGATTTTAATTAATTTTTTTACAGAGATGATTTTTACATAATGATTCATAATATGAACGATTATGATTATAAGCATAAAATTTTGTGATTTAAACACGAAACTTTTAAGTAGGAGTTCCTACTTATTTTTTAGTAACCAAGGCATTGCTTGGCAACCAACACCACGCAACGCAATAAGCCACCATCCCTTTGCTAATAAATGAGAAAGGCTTTGTTTGGCTGATGGCAAAGTACTTCGTTCCTTTACTTGACGAAATTAATTCAAATGAAAACTGGGAAGGAATCATATGTAAAATTGTAAACCGTAAGAATAGAGATACCATCACTCGTTGATGCATTGACAAATTTTCAAATTTTTACTGACTCTCGTCAATCTCATACTTTTTAAATCAACTTAAACACGGCACAAGTACATTGTCACTATTAGGGGTGGGTTCAAAAAATCGAAAACCGAAAACCAAACCGAACCGAAACAAAAAAAACCGAACCGAATGAAAAAAACGAACCGAACAAAAAAACCGAACCGAACCGAATTCTTTTGGTTCGGTTCGGTTTTAGTGATCTAGAAACCGAACCAAACCGAACCGAACCGAATTAATTAAATTAATTTTTTTATTTAATCATTTGTTTTGGGTATTATTTTCTAAACCCAATTTGTAAGTTAAAATGTGCTAACCCAATGTGTTGCCAAACTTTAAGCTCAAAATATTAAAAAAAAAGCCTATAAAAACTCTAAACCCTAACCTATTATTTCTCCCCCATATAAGGTTCCAGAACCAAACCTCTTCCCGAAGTACCTACATCCATCTCCATAGCACTGTCTACTTCTGCGCCAGCTTTCTTTTCCAAATCTACTCTCATATAACATGTAACATAATCCATAAACATTTATTTCGGGTAGATTACTTGGGTAATTTGTGATGGAAAAGAATCCAACACACACTAAATAAATCCACCCACGCATTACCTTTACTAATCAAGTTGTCAACATGCAGTTACAAGTAAACAACACTGATCTTTGAACAACATCATACAATTTAACTTTTCTAAGTAATTTGTACGATTTTTGTGTGATTTTTGTGTTGTGAGGTTGTTAGTTTGGACTTTGAAAGACTTGATTGATGATTTTAGTTCAACTTTAAATGTTTATTTTCATTATCTTTGATTCTAGTTAGAATATTTATGTTATGATTGTGTTGGATATGTTAAAATTTCAATGTTTTTCATTTTTTGAAAAAAAATAAAAACAAAAAACCGAATCGAAAAAAAACCGAACCGAAAAAAATTTGAACAGAACCGAACCGAACCGAAATTTCGATTTGGTTTCGGTTTTGGCAAAAAACCGAACCCACCCCTAGTCACTATAGGGCCTCATGCTAACAGTACTAGTAATATGAATGCAAAGTTCCAACGTTGAAATTGAATCTTTTTTCCAATATAATTATTGCTTTTAAAAGGCATGAATAAATTTGGATAATAAATGTGATATATATATTCAGCTACCTGAAGTAAAGGAATATATGCCATGCCATGACCCCATTAGTTGTATTATTAGGACCCGGCTTCTTTGCCCTTCCAGTTCTCATACACTTTCATCCCCTCCTATTTTGTACTGTCACGGTTAAACCACGTCAACATTTTATATTGATTTTTTTATAGAGATAATAAGACAAAAAGCAATAGTGATATAAAATGTTGACGTGGCTTAACGGTGACCGCACAAATATGAGGGGATAAGAGTGTATGGGAACTGGAAGGGCAAAAAAACCAGGTATGTATTATTAATTTATTAAGTATACTGGTCAGTTTAATTATTTCATTAATAGAAAATGATCCTCGTCAGATCCTTTTTTTTAGGATCTTAAGAATTATGTGACCATAATCGTTCATTGTACATCGTGTAATCAGTTTTGGTTAGATACAATATATATTTAATTTTAAATTTTAAAATAATTTCTAACTATACGATATACGATGAAGAGTCACGATCACAAAATTCTTAAGATCCTTAGAAAAAGAATCCGACGAAAATCATTTTCCTTCATTAATAAGGTAGCTCAAAATCAAAATAAAATAAAATAAGGCAAACCTTGTTTGGTTCGGTTGTTGGGTTTGTAGGCTTGTGTTCAATTCTCTGCACCCGTGACTTGCTTACGTTTATCATTTGTTGTTTTATTTGTTTTAAACACACACCTACTTCTTGTTACTAAATAATTCTGTTCTACACACTATATAGAAATGTCATCCACTTGCTAATTTACTCTTTAGATTCTTTTATCACATTTGTCTTTTTATGCAGTGTTTAAAATATTGATATATATGGAAATATCGATATGCAAATTTATGACGTGTTTACTAAATCGGATGAGAATTGAGAAAATGAAATTGGACTCATTTGAGCGATTTCAGTGTTATTAACATATTATTTTCATATAGAAATAGAGGTGAGGTCCACTCAAAGCAAGCACTCAAATTTCCAATTTTTTTTCTGGAATCAACTACGTGCAGAGAGAGGTAGTTTTAAAATCTTGAGAAAAATGCTCCAAGAGGAAGAAGATGGGGAAAAAAAAGAGGAAAAAGATTTCGCTGTTTTTCCGGTCGTTGGTTTTAACCTTTTAGGTGGGAGTGTGAATTTTAATGGTAATAACTAATAACAAATCCATAAAATTATAAAAAAAGCTGTTTAGCCAAAATGGTAATTAAAATTGATATAACTTCTCATTTTGATTTATGAGATTTGAAATTGACAGGATTGTCTCTAAGTTTATCCATCAATCATTTTGGTAATTCTGTAAAAAAATTATGTTAAGTATGCACCAAAATGACAAAAAATACCCTCAATTAAATAAAAAAAACTTGCCAAAATGATTTGACAAAAATTGAGGGTATTTTTTCCATTTTATCCTTATTTAATGGAGATTTTTTTTATAAAAATAACCAAAATGATTGATGATAGACAAACTTGAGGACCAATTTTATTGATTTCAAATTTCAATGACTAAAATGAGATGTTACGCCAATCTCAATGACCATTTTGATTTAAAAGCCTTATATAAAAGCTACTTTTACTATATTTTCCAAACTATAATTGTACCATCTCTCTCGTAAAGATAAAGAACAAGATCTGCAAACTTGACGATTCCCTTTTTAACAACTCTGATTTGTTTCTTTCATATGATTATCCTTTGATTGAATTTGTTCACATAACATAGGAGTTGAGGAGGTAGCAAAGCAAGAAAAGTGTGATATCTTATTGGCTCTCTTTTTTCCAGTTTGAGATTAAGATGGCCTAAAAAAACTAAGGGAAGTCTAATTTAGACAATGGGTGACTTGATTAAATCGTGAATGTTGGGTGTCAATATATCAATTTGTTTATATGTTGTCATATTATGTTAGTCCTCGTGAACGAATGTGACAAATTTATTCAAATAAGAATTTTGTGTTTTTGTTTTGGCTGTGGGTTCGTATGATTATTTTTGCTTTTGCAATTCGATTATTTTTTAAATTATTGGGGGTGATGGGTTTCATTGGTGTAATGCATTGCAACTGTTAGCATTAACAAGTTAAATCACGTCGCCATTGACATTGATTTCTTAAAGTTGACATGCATGGTTCTTTTATCATCCCACTTGTTTGGAAAATTTTTAAAATGTCATATGAACTTATACGTATTTTTTTTAACGTACGATATTATCTATACTAAAAGGAGGGAGTGCGCTAAGCTTTACAATGTACTGACAATAATGTGATTCAAATTAGTCTTTGGCGAGAATCGAACATAAGACATTTCACTCACAAATGAAGATATATATCACTAGATTGTAACAATACTTGTCATCTCTGTATATACTTCACATTGATTGAACTCATATGGACAATGGAAGTCTTGGATAGATGATGGATCACTCATGGATCTTAAAATGGGTAATTTGGCATACGTGTAATAATACAATTGAGTGAATCCATTGAGAAATTTTACACTTATTTTTCAAATAACACTTGGCTTTAAGTTTTTACCACGCATCTAATAAAATTGTGTATCAGTTTATAATACATAAAAGTGCTTATGAACAAAAATGTTTCACATAGGAAAAAAAAAAATTGAAATGAACCTCAAGTTCTTAACATCTCATTTTTTGGATTGAAGGGAAACATTCATAGGTCACTTTATCCATTGCAATTAGTTTTGTGTTAGATGCTCACATTTTAATATAATTCATTTGAACGACAACATCACTTAGACTGTACATTTTCATCGGCTCATAGGATGCCGCCGATGAAAGCACCACCACCACCACCACAAGATGGCCACACCCCATTATTCCGACACACTTTCAATAAACAGTTCTTATTGTTGAAGTTTGATATAGAATAAGTTTCACAATAAACCTTTATTAAAAATAAAAAAAAATAGAGATCCGTTTTCTCAAAGGTCCCGAGGTCGCGTCTAGTTCTCAAAAACAACAGGTCGCGTCTTTCCAGCGTGGCGTTGCCTTTGCCTCTCCATAAGGAAAATTTGTAGTTTTGACGGAAACATGGATGGTACACTACGTGTTTTTATGAAAGTAATGAAAAATTTTAATTTTTAAGTTATTAACATTTTAACATACATAACCCACCATTTATTTAAAGACAAGTAGTGTATCACTTTGTGTGACGGGATAACTGAAAAATCTCTCCTCCCTCAGTCCTTATTCCCCCTAGCTGTATATCTCACAATCCATTCCGTGGTCCCACAACACCAGTATGAAAATTACCCAAATTACCCCCAACTCAACATAACATTAACATCCCTTCTCCCTCCTCGAATCCGAATGGTAAAGCACAGTCTACCCTTCCAATTTTGACTCTTTAATTCCGAAATTCCCACTCAAAACTCCCCGCACCAACGAGACCATGCCACAGGGCCATGGTCCTCTCCACCTCCTCCTCGCCGCCCTCTTCCTGGCTGCAACCGTACAATTTCCGGCGAATTCCGCCGCCGCCGAGCTCCCCGAGTTCCGAGAAGCACCTGCATTCCGCAACGGACGAGGATGCCCCCGAACCGCATGGTCCTCGTTGGACCAGAACTCCCACTACGACCCCTCCATCATCCACATCGCCATGACATTGGACACCACCTACCTCCGCGGCTCCGTTGCCGGCGTCTTCTCCGTCCTCCGTCACGCTACCTGCCCCGAAAACATAGTCTTCCACTTCATCGCCGCCTCCCACCGCAGTCGCCGCTCCTCCGACCTCCACCACGTCATCACCTCCACCTTCCCTTACCTCACATTCCACCTCTACCACTTCGACTCCAACCTCGTTCGGGGCAAGATCTCATACTCCGTCCGCCGCGCCCTTGATCAGCCCCTGAACTACGCGCGCATCTACCTCGCGGATCTCCTCCCATCGGGCGTCCGCCGCATCATCTACTTCGACTCCGACCTCATTGTCGTCGACGACGTGGCGAGGCTGTGGCGGATCGACCTCGGGCGGCGCGTGCTGGGGGCGCCGGAGTACTGCCACGCCAATTTCACCAACTATTTCACCCCGAAATTCTGGTCGAACGCGGCATTCGCGGCGGAGTTCAAGGGGCGGAGCGCGTGCTACTTCAACACCGGGGTGATGGTGATCGATCTGTGGAAGTGGAGGGAGGGCAAGTACACGCAGAAGCTGGAGCACTGGATGCGGGTGCAGAAACGGTGTCGTATCTACGAGCTGGGTTCGCTGCCGCCGTTTCTGCTGGTGTTCGCGGGTGACGTGGAGGGGGTGGAACACAGGTGGAACCAGCACGGCCTTGGCGGTGACAACGTGGAGGGGCTGTGCAGGGACCTCCATTCTGGCCCAGTGAGCCTGCTGCACTGGAGCGGGAAAGGGAAGCCGTGGCTGAGGCTGGACTCGAAGCAGCCGTGTCCGTTGGATAGCTTGTGGGCCCCGTATGATCTGTATCGTGACCATCGTCACTCGTCACTGTTCTCTGATATCTGAGGGTGCATCGCAGTTCACGGAGGCGCTCTGTACCGGATCCGTATCACTGCCGTCATCTGGTCGGGAAGGGATGGAGGATCAACTGCGAGAGTTTTCCTTTTGTCTGGGTCCCTTAAGGCATCATATTTTACGGCGGTTAAAACGGAGATTTACCCGAAATGGTGGGTCGAACACACGTGGTGAAGGCCAAGGAAAAATGACTTTGTGCATGGTAAAATGTCAAATATCTAGCTGGTCTGTATTGATATATATAGATCTCGTTTGGATGTGCTGTTCAGTTATTTTGAACGTGTCAGTTATTTTAAAAGCATTTTTAGTAAGTGAAAATTAGGAAATTAGGAAATTGCATATTTTTTGGTTTGTAGTGAAAAGTGTGGTAAGATAGTGGAAGTGTATCAAAGATGATTGCTACTCTTCACCTTTGGGACTAAAATCATTGAAAAGAAAAGTATCTTGCCATCCCACTATGTTTCTTTTCTGTAAATATGAAGCGTTGGTGGTTGATTTTTTAAGTATGCATCGACGTATAACATATTAAGATTCTTCGTCGGTTTCTGTTATATCTTTGGCCGCACATTCAATCATTTCATTATTTCAGTGCCTACCGACGTTACCGTACACTACAGTTAGTAGATATTTTGAGGTTTGTTGTTTATGAATGTGTTTTGTATTATTCGTTTTTTTCAGAAAATTACAAATTGGTTTTCATTTTTTTGATACCTTGTGAGGAGTATCTTATAAAGTTGACCGAACAAGGCTTGTGTAGGGAAGGCATATGTGCAAGAAATGTTTGAAGTTTTAATTCACGTGGGTTGTTAACTGTTGAGACATTCTTCGGTGCAATTGAATGAAATCATGAACCAAGATGATTGCTATGTGTATATTCTTGCATTTTATCTTTGTCATGTGAGCAAATGTGAGCACCGACCTGGTGGATGATAAATTCACCCCACCTCCAACACTCTAGGTTCAGCAACCATTCATGTTGATACCCAATCATATTTAGGCACGTGTTTTAATAATTAAAATTGTAAGCATAAATAGGATCCGTCTCTAAATGTGATTGGGTATCAGCATGAGCAGCTATTGAACTTTCAAAAGCCAAGTAGTGTTCACCTTCAAATATGGTTTGTGGGAAGATATTATTGTGTGGAAAATTTTTATCATGTGGTATCTCCGTGTTACAATATAAGTGTATATTACTAAAACGAATAACCACATTGAGGATATGTTTACTTACCAAGAATAATATGCAATTTATGAGTATTATTCTCATTTTTTACATGAGAAGTGATTTTCACGCGTGTTTTTTAGCCTTTTACACGCTCCTGTATAGCTCTGGTCGTTGATTTCATTTTGATTTATCCAACTTGATGATCATAACTAAAAAAGAGTATCTAAGAAGATAAAATGGGTGTGTGAAAATCACTTTTGTCTTGAGATATCTTGCAGTTACTAACAGTGGCGAATCCACGAAATAATATTAGTGAGGTCAGTAAGAATAGCGCAAGCAGCGCGCAAATTTGTTTATACCATAAATAGCATGCATATCGCCATTTCATCGAGTCTTGGTAGGCCTAAAGTCATTTGAAAATGCATACTACAGACATGTTAATGTATGCAAGGAGCAGCACCCGAGGTATTCATGGACATTCATCAGGTATTGGTAAGCTTGAAGTCGGTTGGAGGGCATGTATGAAGCCAACTCTAATTTTCAAAAGGGCAACACTCAAGGTATCCATGGACATTCACCGAAGTTCGGAGGGTCAGCACCTAAGGTATCTATGGACGTTCATCGAAGTTCGGGGGGTCTGCTGACCCCCCTTGCCCCTTAATGGATCCGCCAGTGGTTACTAACCTACCCGAGAAATGAAAGTAAGTCTCATGTTGAGATTGCATGGGGTCTAATATCCTAGTGGATAGGGTGTTAGGTTTTCACTCATGCGTCATGAGTTCGAAACTCTTACTTCCCCTAAATTATTGTAATAATTTTTAACCCTGCTCTACTCCTTAATAATAATAATAATAATAATAAAAAGTGTCATGTTGAGATTAGGTATGCCACAGCTAAGCATTCAGATACGTGAAACATTTCTTAAGGAAAACTAAATCGGCCATTTTAGTTGGCAATCATGGAATGTAGAGGCCCATCTTATTATCCAGCCCAACTAAATAGTTCCACTCTCCCAGCCCATACACCCACAAGCCCACTCCATCCCTGTGGAGCATGGGTTGACGTGTCAATCTCTCCTTTCTTCCTGAATTATAATCCATTAATCCCCTCGAGCCATTTCCCTCCACAAATATACCTGTAATAACCGTCACCAAAAACAAAAATTAATAAAAATCAGACTCTGCGAGTAGTGGTCCAAATTTGAAGGACTTGCTCGAAGAAAGCCAGTGACTGTCGCTACCTGGATTTTCCCCAACACAAATTCCCAAAGCCTCCTCACTTTCCGGCCATGGCGGCCACTGTCGCAGCCGGCGGAGTTAGCATCGGGACGGCCAAGCTCCGTCCTCACCAGTCAAAACCCACCTCCCCGTTTCTCGGCAAAAAACTCAAAATCAGACCTACCTTGGAATCCCAGCAACGCAGTTCGAGAATCACAATCTTAAACCCCAAAACGCTGCTGGTTTTCGCTTCCGGCGGCGGTGAGTTGATCCACGCCGTCAACGACCTGTTTCTGGGGGTGGGGGTGGGGCTGCCGTGCACGGTGATGGAGTGCGGCGACATCATATACAGAAGCACCCTTCCCAAATCCGATGGCTTGACGCTCACGGCCCCCGGTGCTGTTCTGGCTCTGGGCGCCCTGTCGTATCTCTGGGCCACCCCCGGCGTGGCTCCGGGGTTCTTTGACATGTTTGTGCTTGCTTTTATTGAGAGGCTCTTCAGACCCACTTACAAAAAGGTAAAAAATTTTGTTTAAATTTTGGATTTTGATTGGAAATCTGAAGTGTGTTTTGTGTTGATTTTTGTGGGTTTACAGGATGATTTTGTTTTGGGGAAAAAGTTGGGAGAAGGTGCTTTTGGAGTTGTTTACAAAGTTTCATTGGCTAACAAGAAGTCTTCTTCCAAGGTAATAAAGTAATTATAATTTTGGTCGATTCGGAGATTGGAGAGAATGTCTTTGAGCAGTTGTATCGGAGATTGTAAATCTTATGGGAATGAATGTGATGTACTAATGTGTTGTTTTTGGTTATCGCTAGAAAGAAGGCGACTTGGTGTTGAAGAAGGCTACTGAATATGGCGCGGTAGAGATTTGGATGAACGAGCGTGTGCGGAGGGCGTGTGCGAACAGCTGTGCTGATTTTTTGTACGGCTTTCTTGAGGTGTTGATCTATAATGCCCACTAGTACCATGTGATTTCGGGGTATCATATTATTGGAATTTTACTTTGATACTTCATTCCATTGCACATTCTAGTTTCCGTCGTAGGAATTATTAATTGTGACGAGTCTGGTTGCAGAGTTCTTCTGCAAAGAAAGGACCTGAATATTGGCTCATATGGCGGTTTGAAGGGGCGGCCACTCTTTATGATTTGATGCAAAGTAAAGAGTTTCCGTACAATGTTGGTACTTTCTCCCATAAGCCTTTACATGTTCATAAACTGTTGTTCCCTGAAACTGTTTGATGATTTTGTAGTTTCAACTATAATGTCCAAACATTGATCCGTCCATTGGCTTATCGAATTTACAATAAATTCTTTCCCGAAACATGCCACACAAATGTCAGGTAGAAACAATGATTCTTGGAAAGGTTCAGGACTTGCCGAAGGGTTTGGAAAGGGAAAACAGAATCATACAAACGATAATGAGACAGCTCTTATTCGCACTGGATGGTCTTCATTCAACTGGGATTGTGCATAGAGACATAAAGCCACAGAATGTTATTTTCTCTGAAGGTACTAATACTTATCAGCATGCTGTACATAAATCGATAAAGAACCAGGAAATCTCAACTGTTCTCATATTCGAAGGTTTCCTATTCTCGTTTTAACAATGTGCAGGCTCTCGTATATTCAAGATCATTGATCTTGGAGCTGCAGCAGACTTGCGAGTCGGCATCAACTACATCCCAAAGGAGTTTCTTTTGGATCCAAGGTATCTTTCCAGCTAAGTAGTCTAAGTAGCGCACTCGCTAATTGCTACAAAAAGGCATGATGAACTCATGAATCTAAAGTCCTGCATCAGAGGAACAAAGCCTTAAAAAAAATATCAGCTTCACCAAGCTAATGTACGTTTACTTGATATCCAAGGGACTAAAATCTCAACAAAAACCCTGCACTTTGTGAAGTGAATAATACATGAGATGTAAGTACTGATCAAATATGCGATATCTGATTTCGGAATAAATGTCTTTTAAAATAAATATTGGTAATTTGCATGTTTGATTAATAGCAAGGTTCACTTCTTATAGCATCTCACTCAATTTGTAGTAGGCATTCATGATGTCGATTGGGTCTTTTCCTTTTCAGATATGCTGCACCAGAGCAATACATCATGAGCACACAAACGCCATCTGCACCTTCTGCTCCTGTGGCAACAGCACTTTCCCCAGTTCTCTGGCAGGTGAAAATATTAATTGTTATATCATCTCAAATTTTATTATTGCTAACTTACTTTCTCAGGCAGATAAATTGATTTAATGGTTTTAATTATATGGTCTTGAGCAGATGAATTTACCGGATAGATTTGATATCTACAGTGCCGGTCTCATATTCCTACAAATGGTGAGTGACATAACTTGCGGAATATAGCTATTGTTGGTATACTAAATGATTCACTCAATACTCTTTCAACTTCTTCATACAGGCCTTCCCATCATTACGCAGTGACAACAGCCTAATACAATTCAACCGTCAGCTAAAAAGGTGCGATTATGACTTGGTTGCATGGAGAAAAGCCGCCGAGCCCCGAGCTAGCGCTGATCTACGAAGAGGTTTTGAGTTGTTGGATTTGGATGGTGGCATTGGATGGGAGCTCCTGACATCAATGGTTCGGTACAAAGCGAGACAGAGAATCAGTGCGAAAACAGCCTTAGCGTATCCCTACTTTGACAAGGAAGGACTGTTGGCTCTGTCCTTGATGCAGAACCTGAGGTTGCAAGTGTTTCGATATACACAACAAGATTATGGGGAGGCTGCCAAATGGATTATTCGGCTAATGGCACGATCAGGAACCGCGCAGGATGGTGGCTTCACAGAAGCTGAGCTCCAGGACCTTAGAGTTTGTACCTGAACTTAAATTTGGAAAAGGAAATGCTTTTCGCACACCCATTTTCTCCTCGGCACTCCTCCCTTTGTTCCTAGCCTTTGAGTTGAACAAATCAAAGGAGAATCAATGGACTTAAACAAGAGGAGTGCAGAATGAGAATATAGGAGTGTGAAAAATCACCATCCATTCGGAAATCATTAAAGTTGTAATCTTTTCGGGAGTTACACTTCTATATAATGTGCAGGAATTGAATCCTACTAGTAAGAAGAAGGCAGGTGCACTGGGAAGGAATGCTTTGGCTTCAGCTCTTCGGCTGCAGAGGAAGATTGTGAAGACGTTGAACGAGAGCATGGATGAGATCAACAGCCGTCGGAAGAGTCTCTGGTGGAGCAGGTGGATCCCAAGAGGGGATTGATTCAAGTTTGTGAAAAAGAACATACTTTTTTTCCTTTTCTGTAAATTGTGTGTAGTAATCTGAATTGACCAACTTTGGTGATATAGAATTATGTTTAAACATGAAAGGATTAGCTGGAATCTAATACAAACATATTTGTACCTTGAACCAAACTGCATTACCAAATATTTATACTTTGAACGGTGGTTTCTGTTATTTAGGACTTTTACTGTGCAGTTGCAGAGTCCTCCATGAACTTCAACTGCAAGCAAGCATTCTGTCCTTCCGAAACACGGGAAAAACATATACGTGAGTTTATGCTAGCTAACTAGGGTAGTGTGTCAATCTTCTAGCATTCGAGTTCAAATTTCACATTTCAAACACCAAAAACATGCAAGGTCGTGAGCCTGTGATAATATTTTATTTTGAAAATGTTTGAATTTGTAATGCAGTGAGTTTAGCGAAAGAACTCGATAAACCTTCAGATCCTCCTCTTTGGACCCCATTTCGTCCAATGTTGATAAATTAAGTACGTAATCTTATCATGTATTTGTCATAAACCAGCACTGCTCATGATCATACCATGCTGCCACGCTGGCTGGGTCTGATATATATATATATATATATATATATATGCCATGCTGCCATGGTGGGGCTTCGCGGTCAACGATCATGCAAAGTGCGAGAACATAATCATTGAGTAATTAGGAAAACCACGCATAATTCAAGAACGTGGCTAATTATTCATTCAAATTGCGAAAAGCTTCCTTCGAAGCAAAGCCTGCCAAAACCCAAAATCCGATATATGCATGTAAGAATACAACTGTAGTCTGTAGTTTGCCGCTCAATTCCGTGCATTCCACCAAAAACACAGATGTTTGTCACATGCACGTTTGGACTCCATACATAAAAGGCATAATGCTAATGCTAGCTAATTAGCTCCATTAATATTTCCCTTTGAATTTGCAGGGAAAGTGGTAAGGAAGCACATCAGAACTTGCATGCTGGAATTAAGGAATTCAAGTTGCTTATAATACAAGCATCAAGAACAGATTATACACACACACACACACACTGGCCGTTTATGCAAAGAGATCCTCATTTTTTTAACAAATGGGGATTAGATGTGGGGCCCACTTCACATCGAACTTCAACGATCCGAACAGTTTATTTTGTAAATCATCCTTACAAAAATTCAATTCAATCTAAAACCATTTGCCTATTTAATTATCAAGGTAAAATTTCATTGTTTATTATATAACAAAGTATTCGTTAATTTCTTTGAACTCAATTAGATGTCTTAAACATTTTCGATTTGGCTAATTCTTTGCAAGGATGATTTATGATGTGCAACTTGAAAAATAAACGGTTTAGATCGGTTTGATGTGGTATGGACTCCACAACTAATCCCTATTTTTATTTAAAAAAAAATAGGGATCCATTTCCTTAAAGGTTTCTTTTATATATATATATATATATTTGAGGCTACTACTTAGATCAGAGATAAGATGAAATTAAAAATATATATGTGTTGAGTCAATTGCAGGCAATGGCATTGTAAATCACGAGAAGTTCACGTGCAACTCTGACCTTGACCTTGTTGTTTATTTGGAACAACAAACATAACATGAGAGACACAAGCTTCGAAACTATACATGGGACACTTTGGATATATCGCTCTTGAATTCAAATTAATTTAATCAGCACCATTTTCTAGCTCTATTCTGGGGGTATTATTTGAGTTCCCAAAGTTTTGTACTCTACGGTACCTAGAGTCTCTGCCAAGTATTCTTGATTTAAAAAAAAACAAAAAAAAAAACACTCGATCTACCAAGTAAAATTGCGCTGATGTTGCGTGTATGAACATATGTTCTTGTGACATTGAAAATTAAGTAGAAAGTTCGGTAATAAACTATATGTACTATCTTTATTGATTATTTAGTGTGTTATTTTTGAACAAAAATGAACTTGCGGTTAAATTACATTGAATTGTTTGTTGAGATGATACAAAAAACGAAGCTCAACGTATTTCATATGACATAGTACATACCTAACATGCACATATGTACCTAAGTATGAACAGGATGGAAGAAACTAAGAAACCACTTGTGAGTGCCATTGCCTGATTCGATATACAGCTTAAAATTGCTCAAATACAGAATAGAATAATGGATAAAATTTGCTTATTAGAATTGAGGGTTATTGGAAGCTGGTCTCCTCAGAGAAATGGGAGGAGCACGAGATGAAGCAAGTGGTTTGCTTTGCTTTGCTTCTGGTGCAGCACTGAAGCATAATAATTAAATTCACAAAGCTAGGTAATCAGCAGCAGTGTCCGAAATGCCTTCCAAGCAGGCTCTCGTAATCATCATAATATTTGGTTGCCCTTTTCATATATTCCTACTGTCTCATTTCGCACCCAGAGACAAGCTATGTCTGTCACATTGTCCACCCAACAACTAATTTCCGCCTGTTTAAAGTGAAAGGCTCTGCAGATCGAGAAGTTCTTCAGTATGGCTGTCATGGCTGTCGACCATGCCACCCGTCTAGCAAAAATGCACACAATAGAACTCCTTGCATTCGAGTTCCACACGAGCTCATGTTGGTAGCACCAAATGCAAGCTCACTTTATGTGCGACTTAGACAGGCGGGTGGACATGGCGCGGTAGCTCTACCCACGAATTTCTCATGCCAATCTTACTCTCTCATCGCCATCTGCAACTGCATGCCATGTTGCCCTACTCTGCATATATACAAATATCATGACTCAGCAAATTAATTCAACTCCTTCCCTTTAACTAATAATTCTAAAAGAAAAAGGCAAGCAGGAAAAAATGAACCGTGTTTTGAGAAAATTAAACCCCACTTCACCAAACGTAACCCTAATCTTACATCATTCGTATTTCTGGTACGGGGGCAGTGACTCAGCGGTGACCTAAAGTATGCAATAATAACCGGAGCATGGTACAGGAAAGTCTAACATTGCTATCAAAGCCGTTGTCTTGTCCCTAAATGCATGGTTTTGCTATAAATAATAAGCCTATCTGATGATAAAAAGATGATGAAGCCACTAATCATGCATCCTAACTAAAGGTTAGTTGATTAATAAACGTGGATTCTTGTGTAGGATTCAACTTATCCCCTCCTAATCTTATTGCATGTTTAGGTGGATTCAACACAAAGTTAAAAAGAAGACAACAAAGGAAAGCACTAAAAATATAGGAGAAAATTAGGTTGGGACACCTGTTCCATATAGGCTTGCTTATATACAAAAGTGACTTATTGAAAGCACACGATTAAGAAAAAAAATTGTGTACACACGTGTCAGTTCGTCTAAAATGAAAACTGAATTCATGAGCGTAAAGATTCAGATAATTTTCTTAAACTGGTGTGTGTATCTCGTACCTCATTATTTACAAAATTAGAGGGCAACTCAGAACCAACCAAAAAACTTGCAACCCTATGGTGAGTAGTGGCCGACCCATTATGCTGGTGGGTAAAGCCTACTTCACACACGTATATGATGTATAGTCCATTTTAGACCAATGTAGCGTAGCAATATTACATGTGATGTGAGAGAGAGATAGAGTGCTTGCTTGGATTTTTTTTATCATTTGGTTTAATGTGTTTTGCTGATGTAAGGTAAGGAATTTTAAAGTAGTTTGGATAAATTTTTTATTTTGTCGAAAACAAGGTCTAGTATACCAAGTTTTATAATAAAATTAATTGAAATTCTTGTTTTTTTAAGCTTTTAACCAATTGTAGTATTATAATTAATGCATCGAACCGTGTTCCTGCAAATTAAAAAATCACTCTCAAAATAGTGACGGAGGGCAGTGGTGCCCATTTGTGGGCGTTTGTCTAGTGGGTTTGGTGCGCACTGCCCCATCCTTAGGCTCATTTTTAAGACCAATGTGGATCAAGGACCACACCCACATTTCTCCTCATGTGGTCCTCCCTCCCGCTATAAGAACCCCTCCTCTGGCCTCTGCACTTTCAAACCCAACTCACACAATCTCTCAAAGCTCATCACCTGCAGAAGAAACACACACACTCACTCGCTCACTGCAGTCAAAAGACAGAAAGAAAGAAAACCCTAATTATCTGAAATATGAAGATGGGCAGCTCTGGCAGCATGGCAGGCAGCAAGAGAAGGCTGTCTTCGTCGTCAGGCAAAGGACTCGGAGGGGTCCTGCGAGAGCAAAGAGCCAGGCTTTACATCATCAGGAGGTGTGTGGTCATGCTCCTCTGTTGGCATGATTGAAAACACGATGACATGGGGCAAGGAAGATTTTGGTTTTTCTTTTTAATTTCTTCTTAATTTTCCTATTTTTTTTTCTTCTATCATTGATCTTTGATCTTCTTGGTGGAGTTGTAAATAGCCAGAGAACGTTCTTAGGAGAGTTGAAGACAAAATTTTGTATGGGAATTTGGCCTTATGGGGCTTACATATGTACATCGGAATAGCCTAAATATATAAACTTTGATATGATATAACAAGCTAGAGTTCTAAATGTTTCATTGTTCCTCTCATTTAGCAATATCATTTCAGTTTGTTACAATTTGGAAGGGATTTCCAAGCATAAAGATTGAAAATGGAAAAAGGGTTTAAAGTTTCAATTGCCAAAGAATTCCATATAAGGTTATACTTTGAGCGAATTTGTTGTATCACCAGATGTATACGATCGGTGAAGATCTCATTAGAGCAACTACAACATTGATGATGTTCTTATTTTCTTTGTCCTATTTCAGTTCCAAAGAAGTGATGTGGAGTTCTCAAAGTTTTCTTCCCTTTTCAAATGGCTTTGTTTTAAAAAGAACAATTATGACCCAATGAAATTGGAGGTGAACAGAAACATTGGGGACAATAATATAGGATCTACAAAATCTTAAATTTGAAGCTCATCTAGTCAAATGTTGAGTGAAGATTAGATTCAAACTGTTCTTTTTCAGTATACCAAATTATTTTTGCTTTTTTAGATTTTCATGTCCAAAAAGTGCTTTAGACATAAGGTAGAAGCATCAAAATTCATGATTAGTACTTTGACCAATCGGTTAAGTACACTTGATGACAAAAATTGAACCTTAAAATAATCGCTTAAGCCTTAATCCCTTGGTCATAATTCCTTTTCTATATGGTTGTTTTGGAAGGCCAATGATTAATTAAAGAAACAATTGCAGTTGGCCCATAACTAATCACTATAATATTATAAGCTCTTGTTATGATCTTCTTGTCTTCAACCAAACAAGCACCAGCAGCTCCTCAAAAATCAGCTCCACCTAAGCTTTCACTTCAAATAAGCCATTATTTGAATAAGCTTCCAAACATGGCCTTGTGGGAAAACAGCTGTTTTGATGTTTGGGTCAAAACCCAAACTCAAAAGCTCCCTTCCTTCTCTTTGTGGGCCAGTTCAATTATTGGATCCAACTCAAGTTCACGTGTGCCACGTGTACGGCCATTATGGGCCTACCCCCAATAGTATTCCATTTTGTCTCTTCTTTACTTTTGAAGGGAGAAGCAGGGGAAGGGGTTAAAAGCTGATTTGATATTGTTGTGCTTTGAAAAAAAAATTGCTTCTGTTACGATTTGAGAATAAACTCATTTTTACTGCTTCACATTTTCATCTTTTTTTTCACTAAAAATTGGAAAAATAAGTTATTTTTAAAATGTTTACCAAACATTTTTTTAAGCATAGTTTTTTTTAGGGGTGTGATATCCATACACCTCTTTTTACTTCTCCCACATCTTTTTGGTTTTCGACCATCAGATAGGATGAATTGAAGAAGATCAACGGATAGAAATTAACAAGGGGTGTGTGAGAAGTAAAAAGAGGTGTGTGGATAACACACCCCTTTTTTTATACCCACTTTTTATAAGTAAATCCAGGAAGCTTCTACTTTTGGTAAAAAAAATCAGCACACGTAATCTCTAGTCTACAATAATACAATGCACCCCCACGTAATATGTGGACACCTGTCTCCAACATACAGGCAATGAATAATGAGCAGACACGTGGCATTTTGATTGATTTAACATAATTTTGTGTTTTTCTGTATCAGAAGAGAGAAGGGTGGGTCAGAATGTCAGTTGTGCAGGAGCTGAATGTGCAACCTAATCTTCTGTTGTCGGCCACGTAGGAAAGTGCCACCTCTCTGTCTTACTCTAGGAAATTTACCTCCATGTTATCGTTTCAGTATCTCGACGCAATCATACAATATCATGTGTTTTAATGTGTTTCCTTACATAATAACAGTAGATGTTTTTTATTAGGTTTCAGCATTTGGTCTTTTGATCAAACTGGCCATGTTACACACTCTCACTAATACGAGCATCATTCTTACACACCTTAAAATTAAACCCGACAAAATGAAGGAGTGCGTCTAAAGCCGTTTTAGGAACACGATGAAGGTAAAATCTCTCGATGCATACAGTCTTTCTCCAAAGACAGAGCTTTTAAGCTTTTTTTTTTCTTTTGAGCTCACTCCGTCACTCAAATGGAACGAGTGAGTCAGTGAAGGGGAGAAGGATTCTTTCTCTCGTCATTATCTGCCTATAAAAATCAATAAAAAAATACTAATATTGTTTAATCGTAATCGTTTAAATATAAGAAGAAAAACAAAAAAAGAGATTAAAAAAAAAAGAATTCTACACCGGATAAAGACGCGCCTGACACAGGGCGATTGGGTCAAAACGGCAGCCTCACAATGCCCACGTGCGCCTCCCTAATCTTCAACCCCACCAACATAACGTCAGATTCTATTCTAATCAAACAGGGGGCCCACACGTTGTCCCCACATGCCACATCCCCTGTCTTGTCTTCCTCAGTTTCCTCCAATAATGTTACATGGACAGCACACTTCAAGTACTTCATGGATAAGATGTAGTTCCATCAAGATCCATGTAATTAAGATGATGATGCGACATTCTCCAAACCTTTTTGCCAAACGATTATTGGCTTGTTTTGAACTGCTAGCTGTATTTAGAACGGCTGTTGAAATGATCAAAAACGTTTTTCAGTCACTAAAAAATTAAAGAATTTTAACGAAATTTTTTTGGTATTGCTCATTTTAACGAAAAATTACATTATTATACTAAAAAAGCAATTCTGCTACTATTCATTTTATCTTTTATTTTGCCCTTATCGTTAAAATTCAAAGTTTTCAAATATTTTTCCATAGTTTTTCAAAAAAAATAATTATTGCTTCAATGATAAACTTAAAAGTGCTTACTAGTCATATACACGCTTTTGAAAAAGACCAGCTACGAGCACAAGTACTTGCTATAGAAATAGCCCAAAACCAATATACAAGGGAATTAGATCCTCTTCTGAGCTCAGGATGAGAATCCTCATGAGCAGCCCATTCGGGGCATTCAAACTTGATTCTACGGCTGTAATTATTATAACTTTTAGAAAAACCCCCTATATAGAGCTATTGGATTAAATTTCAACAGTCCTGATGAGTTGCTCAGGAGGATCCCCATCCTGAACTTAGGAGAGGATCCAGTTCCATATACAAGTACTTCCTATAGGATGTGAATTAAGACTTGAGTTAGTCATGTTTTTCTAGGGTTGTCTTTTACTATTTGGGATTCTTGGAAAAAGGATGGCAGTAGGATTATCCAATTCTGTTATCATCCTATTCTCTGCTGTCCTCTCACATTTTATTTTTGTCTTTTTTGTATCTATTAAAAATTAACATAAGATGTTGATATGGATTAATCGTAACTATTCAAGTAGGAGGGAAGCGAAGGAGAGAGATTAGGAAGGAAGAAAATCATTCTCCAGACAATGGGTCACGGGCCATGGTGTCTCCTCGTATTAAGGTGGTTACTTATATTTTTAATAATTAATACACGATTTTGGATAAGTATTTTTTTATTTTTTGGAAAAAAAATTATTGGGTTATGCTGGCTGTTAACAAAACAAGGTTCCAAAATCTTGCATCTAAAAACCCTACATAAATAGGGTTAACGTTAAAGAAAATCATGTTTTAATGATGTTACAAAGACAAGAAGTCATGCACAGCATGTAGACGGATAGATAAAATTCAGGGGCTCCTTGTCCAGTTCTTTTCTTTCATTGGAACCCAAAAAAGCCAGGGTGCTGTGGCCCTCTTCGTCTACTTTTTAGCACCATCAAGGCATCAAAGAGAAAAAGAAGACCAAGTGCATTTGCCAAGGGAGGGAAGCATTAGGCAAGGTCTTGCTAATAAAACAAAGGGGTGCCGTGCCCTATTCCAACTAGGTCACTTACCCTACAACAGGCTAAAAGGGCACCAGTAAAAGCTGCTTTTCCAGGTTAGGTCTCATCTGGCTTCCCCACGAGCAAGTATGCTGCTCATCAACAAGCACTTTTACCTCCAAGTGCTTAATTCAACAGCGGGGCTAGGCCCAGTGGTCTATCAAGCTATTTTCAAAGCCAACTTGCATGACCTGCGCAGCCCTGAGAGTTCATGAATGTTTTCTTGTCCAACCTGTTCTCATTCGATTACAGAGGAGAAACTCGTCAGTGTTTTCCTTGGCGTTGATAAAGCATCGAGTTTTCAATCATTTGATGGTCCACAAGTCTCTCGCCTTTCCTTTTTCGCTTGTTTTATGTCGTTGAATCCGTTATAATTCGAATGCCAAGCTTTCGAATCCAAAGACACAAAAGCAAACCAGATAACATAACTGCATTTTAGCTTGATGCTTAAAAGAGAGCAAAAAGAGTACGTTCGATCGATGTTTGAACACAAACGATCAGAGAATTACAGTTACAAAAAACAGTTCTTTACCATAAGGTTAGATATCACGCCAAGCTGATTTGATAGGCATAGTTTAACCAAAACGTAGCAAGAAAATATTTACCACCATTGACCATAACCAACACAGAAATCCCAAACCATGTTCAGTCAGCCACCTTGCCACCCCAAGAAAGGAAACTCTCCTGTGACCCAAATTCCTACAATGCCCCGATCCCGAAATGCGTTAGCACAAGGGAAAATGCAAGAAAAAGGAAAATTGTCAACACCAACAAGCAAGAGAAAATCGCAGAGAAGACGGCTTACCAGCTGGCTGAGTCGGAAATCAGGAGGTGTATCAAGGTCCATAATATTAGCAGGATCAAGGACAATATTTTGGCATGCCTCTAGATCCTTCTTTAAATCCTCAGGTCCTAGTTTAGCATAATCAGCAAGACGGGGTTTGACATGTGCTTGTTCACCATTTTCATGCCCACCCCTATTTGGAGATTGGCTCTGAAGGAGCTCATCACACAGAGACAACCCTTCCACAAGTTGTTGCGAATCCAGAAGGTTCTGTGACTCATTGTCCCACCATTTTGGATCTTCCTGAGCATGATCAATGTTTTCAGTGTTATTAATTACTTCATCGGCTTGGTTTTCTACCTTGTGTTGATCATAATCGTCAGGAATTTCAGATTCAGGGCGAACATCTTCAGCACGGTTCACCTCGGGATGAACTTCATCCAAAGCAGAGTCTACATCAGGACGCACTTCATCTTCAGCACCGTCTTCCTCACGATACTTCAATTGGATACAGAAGCCATAAAAATAAGCCCATATCAGTATCTGTTTGGATCATTCACATTTATGCCACATTCTTACACTACATATTAATGAAAGATTACGCAGAGGGAATGTACAAGAAAGTACCCATGAAGGCAGGAACAAATGCGAGCAGTATAAGTTTTAAATCTTCAATTTGAATACGTTCGTCACACAATAGATAAAAATGCCTTCTTGTGCTGCTAGTAGAAATGTGGGAGTAAACTAAAAACAAAATTAAGAAAACAAATTATACCTGAAGAAGGGGATCTCTGGACGGAGCAGGAGTATCCAGTCCCAAATGAAAATCACCAAGCTTTCGTTCGGCGCGTGGAGGTTCAGGAGTAGCCGACTTGGGAGTGACTGGATCTACCTTTGTGATCACCGCATCAATACTTTCAGGAACATCTTGATCAGTTTTATCAGCTTGCTTGGCTTCCTGCTGCTGGTAATATATTTTTGATATAACATACTCTCCATCCTTCTCATCCTCCTCAATGCCTAGGTGATATTGATGCATAACCCAATTGGTTTTCACAGGTTTTCCTCCTCCGACCGTGCTCATGTATAGAACCATAATCTTCTTGCACCCTCTTTGTACTCCATCCAAGATCACTGGTTTAGTCCTTCCAGTCTTGTGCCAGCGGACATCACCATCACCATCACCATCATGTATCTTTCGCCGCTTTCGTGTTCCAGTATTGTAAGCCTTAATTGCTCTATGAAAGAAGTGGGATGGACTTCCATCTAGCTTAACATCTAACATTTAATTTTTTGAATCAATTAATAAAAGATTAAGGGTCAAAGATTTAAAACAAAACAAATGTTTCTCACTTACTAGGTAGTTTCCTAGGATGGGAACAACAGATTCCTTCGTCGTCATCGACAGTTAGAATAAACTCATCAATAAAAGGATGGGGTTTTTGATCACCTACACCAGATTTTGCTAGTAAGTGCCACATAATCTCTTGATCGGTTGGATCAAATTTTACACCCTTGGGTAAACCCGGCCACTCTTGAGCAACCTGGAAAGAGATGGCAAACACCCTAATTTTCAAAGTTCTACAATTTTCGTTAAAAATAAATGAAACAACAAACAGAAACAAACTTCATCTAAAAATACTCCAACAGAGCTTCTGTACCTAATGGTTTTTCATTGATGAACGTTAAACCTTAAACATATGGATCAAAAAAACAAAAACAAAAACCTTACATCACTATTGTCCATCGTATATTGGCATTTTGGACAAGATTTAGTTGGGTTGCTTTGCCATTTAATTCCAACAGAATCATAGCTTCCAGATGCACTCCTGATTTTTGTTGCGATTCTATTTTTGTCAAACAACCATGATGGCCTGCATGTATTACACAAATGATTACACTTGAAGCAATCAGCTGCTCCCATATATGATCAGCAAAGTATTTAAACTCTTGACCGAGCTTAATTAGAATACATATTTTAAGTTGGAAGGACACTGAAAAGAGACATCAAGATATAACCAGCAGTACAGAGATTATTGAGAACAAACAACATAGTTAAAAAGATTAACCCATGAGAATACATAACCAAGTAAAAAAACTGCCTAAAACTACCAAATAATGACTGGTAACAGATTTAAACTATGAACTGTTTCTATCATGGTATACATGTAAACAAATGGAATGACGCATAATTTGACTAGATAAATGAAAAATAATGTTAGAAAATATATGATAACTTGCAAAGAAAAAACCTTTTAGCGCCAAAACACACTCGTAATCACTCTTCACGGATCATGACATTCATGCTCCCGAATTCGAGGTAGAGGGATGCAAACATATAAAGCGTTTTAAAACACACTCACACAGAGGAGAGTCATTGTAAATGGTAATACAAGTGAGCCGACAATTAAAGCCATAGACATCGAAGGCAACTACCACATTAGAGTAGTTCATAATGATAATAACAAAAACCAGACTAATTAATAACTCGATGAGAACAAAGGGCAATGGATTACATTATTATATGAATCCATCTCAATCTTTCCACCTAAATATAACAAAGGGTACAAGCAGAAGTGGGCGTAGCCACATTAGCTACACCGGATGTGCTCCCCTATGCACCCGAGTTCCAAATCCCCCTCCCGCACATTAGATTAGTTTAAGGCATAATATCGCTTGTACAACGAAAATGCGTGCAATTTAAAAGGAAACGTAGAAAGTAAAGGAACAAGCATATGAATCTACTTTTCTCAAAGTTCAAAATTTTCATGGTATATTCGATCAAATGAACAGATGGGTTAGTTCAAAATCGTGAATTTCCATATAAATTTAAACAATTTCGATAAAACCCCAGAAAATTCCATGACTTATTTATAGAAGCATCAATATAAACTCCCAAAAAATTGGAAAAAAAAAAAAAAAAGCTAAAATAAAAGTCATCGGAAAATACCCAGCCATGGATGAGCGGCGACGATAAAGAAGCCCAACTCAGAGGCAAAGCTTCCGTCTTCGGAGACCGTAGCAGACTTGCTCTCTCTCTCTCTCTCTCCGCTTCGACTCTGCTTCCACGCTGACACCGATTGACGCTAAAAGGACTTCTGGTTTTTTTATATTTAACTCCACTTTAATTTCCATTTACTATTTTAATTTTAATTTATACAAACTAAGAAAAAGCAAGGACTAATTACAATTTATTTTATGAAACCATAACTATTTTAATTTTAATTTTAATTTATACAAACTAAAAAAAAACTCATCAATGTTGATCAAGACTTGAAAGCGAGTCAGATCATTGTTAATGGCCAGTGGGATAGACATCAATTATCCTCTGTGGTAGATGTTGATGTTGTTAACAAAATTTGTAGCATCCTCTTACCTTTGGTCTCTCAAAGTGACTCATGTTATTGAGATCCAAATATTAACAGTAAATTCTTATCCAAAAAAAAAAATTTTACATGTTTGGGATAGATAATTTCCTTGTGGATGCTGTCACGAGTATTGATTTCTCGGTAAATAATTTACATGTTTGGGATAGATCTATTCCGATGATTGCTGGTCCATCATTTCTATTTGACTGCACTTAAACATGTTGCCTTAGGGGCTTTTCTTTTTAATATATTTGTTCCTTTCCTATCCAAAAAAAAAAAAATTACAATTTATTTATTTATTTTTTTTTAAATCTATTGCTTTTTGAAATTTGAAACCGCGGGTATTGTTTCTTAAACAAATTTTATTGTAAGAGATTTGTTCTGCGAAATGGTGATGAACAAAAAAGAAAAAAAGGAGAGCAAGAGATGCATCCGGTTTTGCCAAAAAAAAAAGGAAAAAGAAGTGGAAGAGATTTCTAACCGCACGATCCGGTGTGAACGGTGAGGATTGATTGATTCCGACAGATCCCGAGAGAAGGATCCGGAGAGGAACTCAGTCCCGGCAGAATGACTAGACCAGGGCAGTTGTGAATGCTGCAATCCCTAAACCCGCCACCGCCACCATGAGCAGCAGATCCAGAAACTTCCGCCGCCGCGCTGACGACGGCGACGATCAAAACGACGACGCAAATGACACCACAACCGCAGTTAAATCCTCATCAAAACCCTCTTCCGCCTCCTCGTCAAAGCCCAAGAAGCCACAGAACCAAGCCCCGAAGCTTCTCAGCTTCGTTGACGACGAAGAAAACGCAGCCGCCCCCTCCCGCTCCGCCTCTTCTTCCAAACGCGATAAGCCCTCATCCCGTCTCGGCAAGCCCTCTTCAGCTCATAAGTTGACGGCTCTCAAAGACCGTCTCGCTCATTCGTCTTCCGCGTCGACTTCCGTGCCGTCCAACGTTCAGCCACAAGCAGGTACCTACACGAAAGAAGCGCTCCGTGAGCTGCAGAAGAACACGCGAACCCTAGCCAGCTCCCGACCTTCCTCCGAGCCCACCATTGTTCTGAAGGGCCTTGTCAAACCCACCGACTCAATCTCCGATACGCTGAGAGAAGCCCGGGAGTTGGACTCCGATTCCGACGAGAAGCATGAGAAAGAAAGGGGTAGTTTGTTTAATAGGGAAAAAGACGATGCGGAGGCCCGATTGGCCTCGATGGGAATTGACAAGGGCAAGAGCTCACCTGGTTTGTTTCCTGATCAAGCCACCATAGATGCAATTCGGGCAAAGAGGGAACGGCTGAGGAAATCGAGGGCAGCAGCCCCGGATTTTATCTCATTGGATTCAGGGAGTAATCATGGCGCTGCGGAAGGATTGAGTGATGAGGAACCAGAGTTTCGAGGCAGAATTGCAGTGTTTGGGGATAAGATGGACGGTTCTAAAAAGGGGGTCTTTGAGGATGTTGATGATAGGGCAGTGGATGTTGGATTGAGGCAGGAAAGTGTCGAAGATGGTGATGAAGAGGATGAGGAAGAGAAGATTTGGGAAGAAGAGCAGTTTAGGAAAGGGTTGGGGAAGAGGGTGGATGACGGGGCGGTCGGTACTAGTGCTCCTGCGGTTCCTAGTGTGCCCCAGCCAAAGGCTACCTACTCTGCAGTGACGGGTTATAGTTTGGCACAGAGTGTGCCTGTTGGGCCAAGTATAGGAGGGGCAATTGGAGCATCACAAGGTTCGAATGTGATGTCCATAAAGGCGCAGGCGGACATTGCTAGGAAAGCTTTGGAAGAAAATTTCATGAAGCTTAAGGTATGAATTGCTGCTCTTCTGGTCAAGTTGAATTTTATATCGAAATCTATCAATGTTGGAGGTAAAGCATTTCTAGGTATCATAGGATAATAATTGAGTGACATATTGGCTTTTAGTAATGTGGTCGTGTATGTTGGTCTTAACTTTAGTTCACTAGCTATGGTTTTAATGCATAGATGGAATAACATTTTGATTGTGTTACTTTCCAACAGATTTTGTGGCATTAATGCATTTGACAATAAGAACAAATGTAAACCAGAGAATACATAGCTGAATATATGAGCCATACGTTTGGAAATAAAAACTCTACCAATGTCAGGGAGCTCATTACTGACATGATATATCTGCGTTGTATTTTATCTGCCTTTATAGCATATTCATATGATAACCATGTAGCATATTCATATGATAACCATGTACTCAAAATATGTTTTGATCTCTCAGGCAAGTCATGGCACAACCATGTTGTCACTAACTAAGACTGACGAAAATTTGTCTGCCTCGCTGTTGAATATTACTGCTCTCGAGAAGTCTCTGTCTGCTGCTGATGAGAAGTACCAGTTCATGCAAAAGCTTCGTGATTTTGTCTCTTCCATATGTGACTTTTTGCAGGTATGCTATCGTAAAATACAATATGGTTTGCATTTGCTCCCCAAAGTTTTCCTTGGCCTGCTTACCAATATGGAATGTCAACTGGAGGGCATTTCATTTAGGATTCTGGTAGAACCAACGACATTAAGTTCTGGAAGAATGTAATGTGCCTGAGTTTCAAGCTACCTGGCAGCATAGATGAATCATTGGCTCTTCATTACATTTGCATATGATACACATTATAATTCACTCTCTTTCTGAGGACTTGTTGCTGAAAAGTAGGCTACTGTAGGAGGAATTCGAAATGGCCATAACCCCCCATTGTTAATATCAAAGGGATTAATCTCTAGTTTCTTGTTCTTGTATAAAAATTTAGACTTGTCTGTTTTTTCCCTACGACCTTTTTCTCTAAGAAAAATGGCCGACAAAGTTAACACTTCTTCTTGAAAGTGAAACTGGCAGTGGTCCTTCCCAGATTAGCAGATTGCAATTTGTTTATCCCTGGAAATTCAATCAAAGTTTGGCAACCACATAAATGATTGATGAATATTCCACTGTAGCAACCACATTTTAACTCTTAACAGAGTTCTCGTTGTGGATTGCTAACCATAGCAGGTAAAAGGCCTTCTACGCATAGATTACCAATGAAGGACTTGAAGACTGTATAGAACAAAGGCCTCTAACTCAACATTGGTTACCATTGATGTTCTGTTTGCTTGTGCTTACTGTGTTTGACGGTTTACTTCATTTTCTAAATAAACGTATTTTTGAGATGTGCCATATGACTTCTATTATCTACTTGATGTTTCTTCTTCTATTTCCATTTTTTCAATCCCGTTAAGGACAACATAGCATGTTGATCTGAACTTATCTGTTCCTGTAATTCTTCATTTTCAGGTTAAAGCTCCCTATATAGAAGAGCTTGAAGCAGAAATGCAGAAAGTTCATGAACAACGTGCGTCATCTACTTTGGAGAGGAGAAGTGCTGATGATGATGAAATGATGGAAGTAGAAGCAGCTGTAAAAGCAGCAATGTCTATCTTCAGTAAAGAAGGTAGCAGTGCTGAAGTAATTGCAGCTGCTAAAAGTGCAGCACAAGCTGCATCTGCTGCTTTGAGAGAACAAACAAATCTACCAGTGAAGTTAGACGAATTTGGTAGAGATATGAACCTTAAGAAACGTATGGATATGAAAGGGAGGTCTGAGGCTCGACAACGCAGGAAAGTACGGTACGACTCTAAGAGACTGTCATCCATGGATGTGGACAGTTCCCATCGAACAATAGAAGGAGAATCAAGCACTGATGAGAGTGACAACGAGAGTCAAGTATACCATAAACACCGCCAGTTGGTGCTCGACACTGCAGGTAAAGTATTCAATGATGCAGCAGAAGAATATTCTCAACTTTCAGTGGTCAAAGAAAGGTTTGAAGACTGGAAGAGAGAGTATGCATCAAGCTACCGTGATGCTTATATGTCTTTAAGTGTTCCTACTATTTTCTCTCCATATGTGAGGCTGGAGCTTTTGAAGTGGGACCCCCTCCGTGATAAAACAGATTTTCTAAACATGAACTGGTACTTTTTATTTCACACCCTCTAGAAACACTGAACCACACACAGAAGTACTGCTGCTCGCTTACTTCCATCCTTATATTAAATATTCTTTTCTTCTGTTCAGGCATTCATTGTTAATGGACTATGGTTTACTGGAGGATGGAGATGATTTGGCATCAGATGATGCTGATGCTAACCTTGTCCCTGATCTGGTGGAAAAGGTTGCTTTACCCATTTTGCATCACCAAGTTGTTCACTGTTGGAACATTCTCAGTATGCGAGAGACAGAGAATGTAGTTGCTGCCACAAGTTTGGTAACAGATTACGTTCCACCTTCTAGTGAGGCTCTTGCAGATTTATTAGGTGCCATTCGCACCCGTCTGGCTGATGCTGTTACTAATATTACGGTACAACTTTTGAATTATCAAACTAAAGCTTTAAGACATTTAATCAGGCATATGCATGTGTGTTTTAAACATTGATGCATTAAGCATGTACATTTTATAAAAGTGATGTGTTTATGCTATCTAATTTATATTTTCCTTACCTACCTGTCAACTCTAGATTCTAAGTCGGAGAAACTATGAACCATGAAATTAATTTTGATCATTTCCAATGTATAGGTCCCAACATGGAGCCCGCTTGTATTGACAGCAGTGCCAGATGTGGCACGGCTGGCAGCATATCGATTCGGTATGTCTGTTCGTTTGATGAAAAATATCTGCTTGTGGAAGGAAATCCTTGCTTCTCCCATTCTAGAGAAGCTTGCCATTGAGGAGCTGTTGTGTGGTAAAGTTCTACCTCATGTTCGAAGCATTGCTGCAAATGTGCATGATGCTGTTACAAGAACTGAAAGGATTGTTGCTTCTCTATCTGGGGTGTGGGCAGGTTCAAATGTCACAGGGGACCGCAGGTAGTGCTTCAACTAACACAGATTACTTCCATGCGTGAGTGTGCTTATTTGATGCGTGCATGTTTGTGTCCTATGCCTGTGATGGATTTTTGAGTTCAATTAATGATGTAGACAATGTGATGCTTTGACCCAACTAATATGGTGCCTCAAATTGGCAAGAGTTTTAGCCTTCTCCTTTCTTTCCATTCTTCACCTCCCTTATCTTGTCCAAGGTCTTCCATACCTTTACAGGGTAACGAACTTTGTACAATTTGACGCTATTACATTATAAACCTTTCATTGCAGATACATGGCTTGAACATCATGTTGAGTTGGACATTATTTTTATCATAAACCGGCTTTACATTCCCTTTAAAACATTCAAACTTCTTTGCTTAAAAGAGTAGGATCTGCCCAGTCTAATTGTAATTTGTGAGTATGATGTCAGCTTGAAATGTTGAGGCCTTGTGCTCTTTTTGTTGCATAATTTTTCCTTCCCTTCAGTTTCCTTTTTCGTCGTTTAATTTTTACCTTCAGTTTTAAATATATTAACCAATACATGAGTTATAAAATGAAAATTATACATTCTTGTACTTATACTACCTTTAACTGCATGTTCAATGCTCTTATTCATTTGCCTAAAGAAATAACTATTGTGCAGCCGTAAGTTGCAATCGCTGGTGGATTATGTGCTCTCGTTGGGTAGGACTCTGGAGAAGAAGCATTCGCTTGGTGTGACACAAAGTGAAACTGGTGGACTTGCTCGTAGATTAAAGAAAATGCTGGTTGATCTGAACCAGTATGACAAGGCTAGGGACATAGCAAGGACATTCAATCTTAAGGAGGCATTGTGAATCGTTAGAAGCCTGAAGATCTTCGAGAGAAGCATAAAAAAATCTCAAAGCTTGCAGCTACATTTTTGAGCCATCCGTCTAGCGACACACTTTAAACAAACGCAAGGTGCAAATCTTTGACCCAAATATCTCTCTCCCGCTTGCGTTGTTGCTGGACATGATATATGAAACAAAAGAATCACAAAGTCTAAGAAGATAATTCTGTCTGTCCCTTTTGCTTTAGTTTACGCAATGTGGGAGATGTGCTTTGTGGCATGAGCTCTAGGAGTTAGGTTTCTTATGAGATATTTGGATGTGAAAGAAAAGAAGAAAAACACTAGGTTCTTAGTTATTTTCTTCCTCCTACTTATGAGAAATTTGGATGTGAATTTTTTCGGAGAAGCGATATGTGATCGTTATAGGATAGGTTTTACGTAGTTTTCGATTCCAATGCCTGTTCTTCTTACGTAACTTGTGGGAATCTTCTGCCTTTACCCTGATGAGATAGCAAGATGCTACCAAAGTTTCAGGCAAATTTATGTTCCTATCATTTCTGCCACTGTTTGTGCAACAAGTCACATAGTCGATAATACATCCATATGCTCGCTGACATTGGATGGTGAGACAGCGGTCGCAATGGCTATGTGGTCCGACGGGCTGATCCAGGATTACCGTCTTTTGTTTTTTGAACATCCCAGGGCTAAGAAGCCAAACAGAAGCAAGAAAGCCTACACCGAGGCAAACACAACAAAACTAAACACAAAGCAAAGCAGTGAGCAGGGATACAAACCACAGACACTTGCACTTAGTAAAAGTGTCATCCCAAACCCACCACAAACGGCTAATGAGGACAAGGAAGTTGGAAGTGGTTCAAAAGAGGGGGACAGTGGGAAGTAGGTGGTGGCTGCTAATTAATATTGTCATGAAGCATTCTTAATCGCACCTACTCTTCCATAAACCATATTAACATTTTATTCTTAATCATACCTACTCACCCATAAAATTAAGACCGACATGTCATGATAAGAGAGCTTTACTTATAGAGTTAAATACACAAAATACGTTTCACAGAATTTCATTAGTTTTAAATTATTAGAAGGAGGAGGAACAAACAAAAGCTCAAACCTCAACAAATCTATCTCAAAAAACACAAGTAAACCAAACTAAATGTACCTCAAAAGTTCATATTGTGTCCAGTGAAAGTCGAGTTTTACATAAGTTTCTCTCTCTCTCTCTCTCTCTCTCTCTGGAACAAACAAAAGCTCAAACCTCAACAAATCTATCTCAAAAAACACAAGTAAACCAAACTAAAGGTACCTCAAAAGTTCATATTGTGTCCAGTGAAAGTCGAGTTTTACATAAGTTTCTCTCTCTCTCTCGATCGAGAGAGAGAGAGAGAGAGCGTTTTTGCAAGTGAGAACTAATTAAATTACACCACAATAATTAATATTAGTTGGTAAGCTCATTCTTAATTACTTGATAAAAATCCGAAGCAGACGGGCAGTAGTCCGAGTGTCTAATTAACTCTTAACAATTTTCTTGTCTCGATGGTCAAACGATCATTTCATACCTAACAATGTTGAACTAATTAGATTACACCGCGTGTATGCATGCATGCATGCTTGCTTGCTGTTGTAGGTGCCTTGACTTGGTTGGTGAAAACTTTAAACTTCAAATTAAGTTCAAACAATGAACCGATGCCAAATTAAATATTTCGTACGAGCTGGAATCATACGCACAAAATGATATAGTTTTTTAAAACTAAAAATAACGAAGAAGTAACAAGGCGACTCTGTGTACAATGTTGCGTATTTTTTGAAGACATGACACGTGGAGCAAAACTTGTTTCTAATTACATTCTTTAAATTTGATCCCCTTTTTTTTTGGTATTGTTGATTGTTTTACGGTGTATTCATTATCTAGAGCTTAAACGTAAGGTTTCTAGTTTCATATACCAAGTCAGTTGCTACTTATTTGTTAATTGAGTTGCTGTCTCCGTTTGAGATGTGTTTTTCGTACTTAGAGTAGCAAATTTAACTTGGCTACTCAATTGCTACCTTCTTGGAGATGCTTTAAAACGAAGATCTAGAAGACTCTTTTGATGCCACGAATGATCAACCCTACCAATAAATAACACCAAAAAAACAAATCAGATTTGCTGGCAAATGTATCATACATGTTGTTCCTAGAAGAATTTATAATTTTATATGTGTATAAAGCCCCACACAAGCACATCTCATCTGTCCTCCTTTAGATTTATTGGGTAAATTAGTAGGACCGACCGCAGCGTACGTGCACACAACAGCACACTTTTATCACTATTTCCAGAAGATAAACAATTTTGAATATGGTGGCAGTTAAGTAAATTTGACCAAAACTGGAAGTGCAAAGAGGAAACACAAGCATACTTCTAGATATTACGATAATAATAAATTTGTTCTGTATAAGTCTTTTTCTCCAGCTACAAGCATACTTCTGGACATTAGCTCAGCTGCCAACCTTCTTTGAGGCTCTGGGTCACGGAACTAAAAGGAAAATCTGTTATTTTATGATCATTTTGGACAAAACTTTTTTTATAGTCTTTCATTATTATCTTTTTCTTTTTAATCGTAATTTGCTGATTTCACCATGTTTAGTTTTTCAGTTTATTGATAGTTTTTTAAATTAAGGATAGAAACTCATAAATTTGGTTACAGTACCTACGTGTATTTATACAATTATCATCTCGATAGTTAAAGATTATTACGTTGTTCATCCTGATAAAGGAACTGTTTATTTTTTTGATGAACCAATTTTACAATAATTTTCACCAATTGCCGCCTATGTTGTTAACATTATATCCATTTTATGACCAGCTCAGTTCTGCGACGATCGTACTTCTTACACTACAAGAAGTCAACTCCAAGTTTTTTCTGTTAAGGTAAACAAGTTTTGGATATTGGGATTAGACCAGATGAGACTTCAAAACAAGTTTTGGAAATTATTTCATATGTTTTGAAGTCCAAGTTGAATTCCATGAACGTAGATATATGTAATGTCTCCATGCATTACTCAGATTTTTGAGGTACGTGGCTTAAATTTATTTGATTTGTTTGGTTTCAATTCTGCAGTAGCAGGACTCGATAGTTGTTGTCGATATAGTGCTAGGGGACCATGCATATTGATGCAGATCGCATAAAATTAAAAAAAAATAAAAATAAAGTCGCAAGAAAATTTGAAGAGCTGGATCCCGGAGAGAAGGGAGCGACAAAAAACGCCATTCCAATTCATTGTAGTAATAGTTCTTGAATTTCACCTTTAGTTTACACTACAAGAAAATAGGGCTTCAGTGGCGATGGCAAAGCGTCACTGAATACTACAAATTCGTCATATAATAGTACATGTGACGAATTCGGTCGTCACAAAGGTTGTCACCTATGTGGCGTCACTAATAGTATCTGTGACGAATTTGTGATTCGTCACCTGTTCTTAGTATACGTGGCACCCGATTCCTCACATATTTTCAAGCCCAAAAGCCAATCTTGACTCAATTTGTGATGTTATAAGCATCACAAATCCTAAAATTATGTGATGAATAGGTATATCGTCACCTGCTCCTTTAAATTGTTTATATTATATTTTAATCCATTTATTCTTTTACATATTATCATTTTAGTAATTAAACTAGTATTTCAGCTTAATGTAATTCTGTAAATGGCAAGTACATACTATGAAACTCAATGAAAAAAAAATTCTTATAATTCAAATATGGGTAGTTTTTACATTAACATGTCCACAGTAACCTACAATACATCCCAATTGTAGCTTGAAAAAGATAATATCAAAACTAAAAATATTGAATTGGAGTTGTTTGCTACAAAATCTGTAGCATCAATAATAGGCAACGTAGAAGAAACTAGCCCTTTGAATAGGTTCAATCTTTAAAGCTCCAGCTGCATCACCACTTTTCATTTTGTAATCCATTCCAGTAGACATATCAAGAACTATTTCACTCAAACAAAACGGTTAGGTAACCCAAATGTTGTTCAAACGCATACCTTACAGAAAACATTATAGCAAGAAAAAAAGTGTTGATACACAAGATATATCCCTTCTACAGCACACTTGACCAAAAGGTATACATATTAACACCTATTTAAGTTATTAAACCACTTTACCCGTATATATTTGTAACAACACCTGGAAATATAGGTGGTGATATAATGAATACCATGATTGACCTGCAAAAGACAGAAATGGATTCACACAAGTTATTTGCTGGCCAAGCAAGTTGGACCTTTTTCTCTATATTAGTGGACCTAACCGAACACAAAGAGACCATTCCTGAAAAACAATGAGACCCAAATATTCAATCCCAAATGACAATTAATTTATATATAAAGCAAAGCAAGTAGACTTAGTGAGTAACATGAATCCCAACTAAAATCTAAAACAAAAATCCATCACAACAAAAGAGAATACAACACGCACACAATTACTCATATGAGCTAACAAAAGGGTTAGAAGTCAAGCAACCAAGCACCAACCTGTAATTAAAAATTAATATAAAAAAATGAGTTAACCAAACATCTGAAATGATCCAAATGTAGATTCCCACAAAACACAAGAAAGAAAAATATTGAAGTATATTACAAAACTCTACTAATCTACACTAGTGAAGGGAAAAGGGTTTGAACTTGAGATGCAGTTCGTTGACTAAGAATGTCAGGGCAATCCATCACTCATACTCTTTGTTTCTTTTTTCTTTCTCTTACATGAAGAAAGTTGAAGTTGCACTCCAAAACTAATTGAAAATAGACCAAACTTTTCTCATAACATTTTTCCCTTTCTAAGAGCAATTCCACCCCAGTGGACATTGCCCAGCACCTAGTCCAAAAAACTGCCCAGCCCCTTGTCAATTTGCTCCAGCCCGCAAAAGAGCCTGGCACACAGCCCAAGCCCAGCAACAGGCCGGCCTGTTTAGCAGGCGCGTGCAGCACAAGCACGCTTGTGCGCGAGTAGCAGACCGGGTTGCAGGCGGGGGGGCCTGCTTGTCAGCCCACTTGTGTTCACCCGGAATAGGGCTACGTGGCCCTCCTCAGTGCCGTTGGATTTCCAACGGCTATTTTTTGTAGACCGTTGGATTTCCAACGGTAAAAAAAATTTAAATTTGACTTTTAAAATGGACCGTCCGATCATAGATCAACGGTCCACGTTTTTTTCACAAAAAGTAAATAAATAAATAAAAAAAAAACAGCCCAACGGTCATAAATATGACCGTTGGCCACGTGCCAAGTCCCTAGCTCTTGGATTTGAATATTTTTCAAATCCAACGGTCCAGATTAATTAACTATATTAAAATTCATTAAAAATTATTAAAAAATACAGAAAAATTATTAAAAAATACAGAAAATTTAAAAAAATATATAGAAATTTTTGAAAAATGTTAATTGAAAATCTTAGCGGAAATCTATTCACAAAATAGTACGTTCAGATAATGACATGTGGCGTGACGAGATTGGTTAAAAATCCTATCCGAAATTAAAACTATTTTATTTTTTTAGTTTTTTAGACAAAATTTAAAAATATTTTAAATGGCCTGGTTGCCAGCGCATTTTGTAGGGATGGAGATCGTTTGTGCCAGCGCATTTTTTCACTAGGTGCCAGCGCATTTTTTTAGGGGTGGAGATGCCTTGGCCTATTACTGTTCATTGGAGTCTGTTACTGTTCATTTGAGTGGATAAATGCGCTGGGTGCTGGCGCAAAGTCCTTAGGGGTGAAATTGCTCTAAATCACGACCTCAAAAAAACTTACCTCACATGCATTCTATCATGTCCTTTTTAAGAAAGAAAAAATTACCATTATTAAGGAGTGAGGGGAGGGTTCCAAACTATTACATTAATTGAGGGAAAGGGAGAATTTCGAACCGAGACACATAAGTAGAAACTCAACACCCAATCCAATAGGAATTAGTAATTTAGATTTGAGGTTGGGTATCAAATAGCGAGTTGAATTAGGTTAGGACAAGTCATACTCAACCTACTAAATTTGAACCATATACAACTAGTATTGTAGGATAAGTGTTAATTTATATAGTCCTCTTTTCCGATGGACCCTTTGCCTATGAATTATTCTCAAATGTCACATATCACCGCATATTGTTATCTTTCTTTTTCACAGCAACTACCAATTCAGCCCCATTATGTTTATGTGGTTCCTCCAAATATAATTTGTCTCCATTGGCACTAGCTGTTTTAGATTCCAATAGAACCTTACATAATAAAATCACTTCTCCAGAAAACATAAATGATAGCTCTAGCAACTGACTGCAGAGTATAAGGTGGTAACTTAAACAATTATGTATATTTTCATCCTGCATCGAAAACAGAAGCATTCTAGAAAATAATTTCATCCTGCAAGAAAAATAGAAGCATTCCAGAAAAATAATTTCATCCTACAATTCACAGTAAAAAGAAAAATACAATTTCACCCATTATTCATTGATTTTCGAAAGACAAAGGAAATTGATAATTGGGTGTCTAAGCTTGGCAACCAAATAACGGATTGAAGAAGAAAATCCAAAAGACAATTAAAGAAATGTAGGGAAACAAATAAGTACCTTGTTTTGCCTGAAGAACTCGATAGAAAACCGAATCTCTCTTTCCCCAATTTGGGTCCTGTTATGTCAGAGAGAGGAGAGAGTTAGAGAACGAGCAGCAGATGATACTGAGAGAGTGGCCGAGAAAGGAAGACGAAGGAGAATGGTTGTCGCTGTCGCTGGCAACCACCAGTGGTTGGTCGTCGGAGTCGGGGTGAGAGAGTAAGCAAAGGGGAGCTGAAGACGACTGGAATGGGTGAGAACTGAGTGAAATAGGTTTTACATTTTGGGGTTTTGATATTATTTCTTCGGTATATTTTATTTATTTATTTTAATACTATAAGTGACGAATGGAATAACGTGGCCTTCTCTTTTGTTGTGTGATGAGTTTTAAAGATTCGTCACATATTAACATTTCATTTAGCGGTAAAAATTTTTGCCCAATATTTTGTGGCGAATTCAAAAGTTTATGTGATGCAAAGTATTTTGGTGTCCAAGTGAAAATTATTATGTGATGGTTTCTAAAAAAGGATCACTTATTTTACCCAATTGTGATAAATTTTTTCGCACCACAAAAAATTCCGTCATCTATTCCATGTTTTTTTGTAGTGTTAATTTTAGTTCTTAAACACTCATATTAGTTTTTTTTTGTCATCGAACTTAACAATGTCTTGCACCATTAGTTTTTTTCACTAACTCCATCTATTTTTAAAGTTAAATCTAGGGATATATTAGATTCTTCAACTTAAAATTAAAAAAAAAAATAGAATAAGCTAAAAAAACAAAAAATTATAAAATAATAACTAAAACTTAATACAAAATAAAATTGAACTATAAAAATGGTTGAACTTTAGCAACTTTTAAATATAATGCAAACGCAATTTCAAAGTTGGTAGGAAGTCATTGTGGTGGACTCAACAACTAACAAATCGCATATTGAACTACAAAAAAAAAAAACTTATCTTTTAAGTTTTCCTTTTCTTTCTTATTTTCTCATTTTTTAAAATTCATTTTTAGTGATGTTGGACGAAGTTCTTAATATATCCCTAATTTAACATAAAAATAAACGGTGTTAGTGAAAAAGACACATCAGACAACACATTATTAAGCTCAAAGACTAAAAAAAACTAATATTGAGTTAAGTTAACAGATCATTGCTACAATTAGTTTTGAGTTAAGTTGAGTGTTTGAAATGACGATTTTAACCATGCACAAAACGCTCATGTGAGTTTTTTAACAAAAAACTAATTGATGTTATAATTTGGACTATAATTGCTAACCATGGCATCGTAAGTGTTCAATTAACAACATTTTCATCACAAGAGTCACATTAAAAGTATGATGTCATTACAGGAACCACGAAAAGAACTTGACCAAATTCTAAGGCAGTGAAGTTGGTGAGTGCATTCCGAGTGTCAAACTTGAATTGACTTCTTCTCTTGATACCTAACGTTGTTAAATTTTGTACAACACATGCTGTTGTAGGTGCCTTGGTTGGTGAAACTTGAAACTTCCGAACAATCAAGGTAGATTAACGATTTCGTACACGCTTAAATATATGCACAAAATGACGTGCAGGTGATATAGTATTTAGTGAAAGCCAAAAATAACGGAGACGAACCGTATTGAGAAAATTTCACTTTATTATTATTATTATTATATCATATATTGACACAAATTAATTGATTGTATTACGATGTAGAATCATCATTCCGAGTTGAGACTATTTATTTCTAGTCTTGGATTGGTATGTGAATCTCTTTGGATTTTAGATTTTCAATCGAAGTTGTAAAGACTATTTATGAGCATTACTTGGCTCCACTAAAATGTGGAGGAACTCCTCCTCAAAATAGTTGTGGCCTATTTTGTTTTTATGACAGAACCATACATATTATAAATCATTATATAAATATCATCGTTGCATTTAAATTAGTTAAAACTAAGGTTGCTAGTCAATCAATTATAGAAAATGATAGATGGTTCGTTTAGTCAATCGGTTATAGCAAATGACAAATGATTTGTAATACTTCTAACGATTTCGATCATTTGTTATTATACAGTTCAATGACTAAACGATTTTTAATATATTTTTTTGTTGTTGCAAAATAATCCTTACAAATTGATTGATAATACAAACAATTTTGATCATAAACGCAAAATTTTATGAATTAGTCACATGCTGTTTTGCGGATTAGGACTTCCCTCAAATTTGACCCGGCCATATCTCCTTCATACGAACTCCGTTTTGGGTGATCTTGGTGTCCATAGAAAGCCCTTGACGAGCACTACATATCTGTATTGTTAGATTTCCCCATTTCTTTCCCATTTTTCCATTTCGAAGCTACAAAACCCACAAGTTTTTCAGTGGGTTTAATTTGTTTTCGGTGATTCTGGCGAGTTTTACTATCGATGACCACCACCAAAAGACTCCTCTCAACCCCTGGAGCAAGGCCCAAGGCTTGGATGAAGCGTCGAAGTTCGTTTTGGTGATGAACCGAAGAACACCCATTTCTAGGGTTTCTGGCGGGTTTGGATAAAATTGGGACGCTTCCCGGCCGAATTGGACTTGGCCACAGGTATGAAAACTTCTCCCCTCACTGAGATCTACTTGCCTGTAAAATTTGGTAATTTTTAAAAATAGTTGAATTTTTTCAGCAAGTCGGGGCGGCCGACCGCCAACTGCAGCGATGCGTGCAGCGGCGGCCTGGCCAGCGGGCCGACGATATATTTTTAAGTTCATTTAGATGCCTTGATTTCATAATTGATATCCGTATAACGTAATTGGATTGTTGGACTTAGTTTCATTACAATACCTTCCTGGATCAAAATATGAATCGACGATCCGACCGTTAGATCATCACCAAACCTTAATGCGTGATATAACATAATATTTGAGGATCATAGAAACTTACGGATCGGGAATCCAACATACAGATCTTCCCTAATTGGATTTCTAAGTTTGTAAAATTAAATATCGACCACCACTTGAATTTTGAAATTGGCGGAGATCCGACCATCAGATCGTGTTGAGATTTTAGTATGTTGTTATTTGAGCATAATGTGGACTTTGGAAAGTTAGGGATCTGAAATCCAATGTTTGGATCTTCCAAATTGAATTGTGTAGAATTGTGGACCCAACCTTTGACCGAGAGTTGACTTTTAGTCAATATGTCTCCAAACGTTCTTAATACTAAAGTTAGTACTACGAGAGACTTAAGTGAAGTCTAGTGGGCCTAAATTGGTTGCAGAGTGACTTGAATATTTGTGTTATGGTTGTTACTTTAATTGTTTATGTTAAAATCATTTGTGAATATGAATTGGTATTATAAATATGATTTCTATTGAAATGTGATTTCCATATATTTAGCCATAGACTTATGTTTATTAAACATGATTTGGCTTGTGTACTGATGATAATGGTGATATATGGATGTTTAATTATTTCTAGTAATGTGAATGATAAGTATGATAAATTTATGGTTATGTGATCTTAGAATCCTATTAGAAGTATTCTATAGCACTTATATGCTGGTGGGACATATTAGTTGGAGGCCACAAGAAGTGAATATGGTAGGTGACTACGTTGTAATTATGGAGATGATGAGGTTTAGATATACTTGGTACATTTGGTAGGTACCATATGCTTGCTTGGATTCCATTGAGTGATGGTCCGGAATCCCTTCTACTTCGCGATTCCGTCGAGTGATGTTCCGGAATCGTATCTAACTTGGGTTTCATTTAGTGGTGATTATGCATTGTGCTCCGCGATTCCGTTGAGTGATGGTCCGGAATCGTATCCTGGATTGGATTCTGTTGAATGATGGTCCAGAATCGTATCCAGCCTGTATATCATCGAGTGGTTTGATTCTACATGCATGGTACTCCGTGATTTCGTTGAGAGATGGTCCGGAATCGTATCCTAGTTTGGATTATGTTGAGTGATGGTTCGGAATCCCCTTTGATATCTTGGTTCCATTGAGAGGTCCGAAAACCTAACTTCAGAAAAGTAGGCTTGGCCTAACAGTGTCACTTTAGCCTTAGTTTTATATATATTTGTGACAATGGTTTTAAGAATCTTGTGAATTGAGTTAGAAAATATGTTGGACGCCTGGGTGACTCCTTCAGGATTCTCTACGATTCGATTATGATTTCATCAAGTATGAATTTAGAAAATATGGGAATGACTGTTATTATTTTGATTAGATTAATTGTTTAATGTGGCTAGAGAATGGTTATGTGCTTCGTCGGTTCTTAAATATGACGTATGTTGTGAATGGCGATGTGATGAGACATAATGAATTATGTTGATGCACAAAATCAGTGAGGACTTTGGTACAACAGAAAGTGTTAAGTTTGTGACCTTCGCTAAATTGCTCCGGTCACTAGTGTGGATAAGTATGTAAATTGATAGGGACAGAGAAACAAACACAAGATGTACGTGGTTCACATAGATTGGCTACGTCCACGGAGTAGAGGAGTTCAAATTAATTGTGAAGGGTTTACACAAGTACATAGGTTCAAGCTCTCCTTTAGTGAGTACTAGTGAATGATTTATTTATAGAAGAGAGTTTCTAGTTTTATTCTGACATTGACACGTGTCGTGTTGTGATTGGCTTCTGACGTTGACACGTGTCACGCTGTGATTGGCTTCTGATGTCGACACGTGTCACGCTGTGATTGGCCTCCTGGTTGGAGGGAAACTCTTCTGGTTCCTTGACGGTATAACGTTGACCGGTGCTCAATAGTTTCGGGATTGGTTAAGTATGGTACAAACAGTGCTCCTCTAAGTTCTTGAGTGAGGGAAACTCCTCGATTGGGGACTTACAAGATCCAAGCCATTGAGTAATCACGAAACTTCTAAGTACCGAAGTGTGGTATCATTTTCACTTGTCTTATCTATCTCATACGTAGGTGTGGCATCTTCTTTGAAAGTACTTTTCCTCCATCTAGGGGTGGTATCTTTAACCGATGAAGATGCACAAGGTAATGTATCAATTTCACTTGAAGCTTACTTGTAGTTTCGGGATTGGTCAAGTGTGATACAAAACCCTATAGTAGGAGTCCCCCAAATCGCCGAGCTAGGAGATTTGCTGAAAGAGGTAATAGACAAGGTAATCAATCAAACTTCTAAGCAAACAACCTGGATCAGAGGTTCGACTTCGGCTTCCGGTTGATTGTTCTCCTTCTCCTTGTGTCGTAAACAACAACAAGGATAAGGAGAAGCAAATGGAGAAGAGATGATATGAGATACTTTTGCTTTTGAAGAAGTAACTTTCCACAGGCTTATTCTTGAACTAGGCTGGAGGGTTTTCTAGTTTCCTCTAGAGTATAAGGCCGACTCAAGAATTTGAGGGTCAAAACAAGTCCATTAAATCAAGAGTGCGTTCGACCTTGATGATATGGGATACTTTTGTTGTTGACGAAGTAATAGATGAATCGACACGTGTTCTGTTGCGCTTGTCTCCACATGCTTCCTTGTATCCTTCTTACTTGCCTTATCTGTTCCTCAGGCAAATGTGATATCTTTTCTGAAAACATAAGATGTTGAAGATGAGTACTCCAGAGCAATGCCAGATAAGTAATCAGGTAAGGGGTTCTAGGCAGTCAGTTCCTGACTGGAAGCTTAATTTCAAGTGCTGACTAATTGCTCTCTTTCTTCTTGTTTTGCAGGTAAGAATAAGGGTAAAGGAAAAGACAGGGAAAAAGCATGATATGATATACTCTTACTTTTGACCCTTATGATATGAGATACTCTTACTCTGGTGTGGCTGGTTTGCATAGGTATTATTGGGGGGGAATAAAGCTGAGTATTTCGAGAGGCTTCGTTGGGAGTGCCCTCTCAGATATGAAAAAGGGTTGAGCATTTTTGCAGGTCTGCTTGTTCATGGAGGATGAAGGTCGACATATATAGGAGTATCTCTAACAACAAGTAGTAATGTTATTTCTTTACCCTTCTTGGTTGTTGCAATGTCGTGGGAGCTGCAAGCTTCACGTGTTTTAACTTTGTCAGAGCACTTTGAAAAAGTGGTATGTGGTATCTGGAAAGCTGATGTTGCGTGTGAAGATTGCAGATAAGCTTTATCTAAGGAAATCTGGCTCTCGAAGTTCGGAGAGCGATGCCTCTTCGATTTTCGAACAAGCAATCCCGTCGGGGATCTGACTTTCGAGATTTGGAGAACTGTGCCTCTTGGTTTTTTTAGAAAGTAATCCTATTGGGAGTTTGGCTTTTGAGATTCGAAGAGCGGTGCCTCTTCAATTTTTGAGAAAGTAATCTTGTTGGGAGTCTGGCTCTCTAGATTCGGAGGGCGGTGCCTCTTCGATTTTTGAGCAAGTAATAATGTTATTCTTTTACCCTTCTTGGTCATAGCAATGTAGTGGGAGCTGCAAGTTTCACATGTTTTAACTTTGTCAGAGCGCTTTGAAAAAGTGGTCTGTGGTATTTGAAAAACAGATGTTGCGTGTGAAAATTGCAGACAAGCTTTATCCAAGGAAATCTGGCTCTCGAAGTTCGGAGAGGGTTGCCTCTTCGGTTTTCAAACAAGCAATCCTGTCGGGGATCTGGCTCTCGAGATTCAGAGAACGGTGCATCTTCAATTTTTGAGAAAGCAATCCTATTGGGAGTCTGACTCTTGAGATTCGAAGAGCAGTGTCTCTTCGATTTTTAAGAAAGTAATCATATTGGGAGTCTGGCTCTCGAGATTCGGAGAGTGGTTCCTCTTCGATTTTTGAGCAAGCAATCTTATTGGGAGTGTTTTCTCGAATGTGAGTAAAGGTTGGGCATTTTTGCCAGTCTGCCTTGCTACGGAGCACGGAGGTTGACACACATTGGTACTTTCCAATTATCAAGCAGCGGTGCTGTTCCTTTACCCTTGTGGGTAATAGTAGGGGAGCTGGACCTTCAAAATTTATGTGTCTAAACTTTGTCAAAGATCTTTGGCAAAGTTATCTGTGGTACCCGAGAAGCTGATGTTGCATGTGGAAAGTGGTGCCTTTTCGGAATTCGGATAGTGGTGCCTCTTCGATTTTTTAATCAACGGCCCTATTGCCCTTTCTTTTATAAGGGCACCAATTGTGTGCAAGGAGTACATTAAGAGAGTTATTGCTTGTAGGAATTTTCCCCTTACTTCAGAGATTTATTGCACCTCATTTCTCTTTCATCATTTCTAAGAATATCTGGCCCATCTGATCGTCGTTTTGACTTGAACTTTAGTGAAGAGGCAGCCATGCCTTCTCAAGACAACATATTGTGCACATCCTTCTTATCTCCTACTGGTCCTCTTACCGTTGGGGACTCTGTGATGAAGAATGATATAACCGCTGCGGTGGTGGCCATGAACATTCTCACTCCCAAAGATAACAGACTACTTTCCAAACGATCTGATGAGTTGGCTATTAAGGATTCTCTGGCTCTCAGTGTTTAGTGTGCATGTTATATGTCTAATATGGCCCAACGCCTATTTGCTCGAACCCGCCAAGTTAAATCATTGGCGGCTAAAGTGATAAGTCTCAAACAGGAGATCAGATGGCTCAAGCAGGAGAATAAACAGTTGCACATGCTCGCACATGACTATGCTACAAACATGAAGAGGAAGCTCGACCAGCTGCAGGAATCTGATGGTCAGATTTTACTTGATCATCAGAGGTTTGTGGGTTTGTTCCAAAGGCATTTATTGCCTTCGTCTTCTGAGGCTGTACCGCGTAATGAAGCTCTAAATGATCAACCTTTGGTGCCTCCTGCTTCTGGGGTTCTGCCTAGTACCGAGGCTCCGAATAATCACCCTCTGGTGCCTCCTCTTTCTGGGGCTCTACCGACTGCTGAGACTTCTCTTGAGCAACCTTTGTGAAGGTTCCCTCTTATTTGTTTATTTTGATTCATGTATATGTACATATTTGTAACTTATCAGAGATATTAATAAACAAGCTTTGCTTCATTTCAATGTATTGTGTTAAATACAGCAAGGCCTTCTTCACTAAGTTCTTTGAATTTTTCCTTTTGTTGAAGCTTTCTGAGTGAAACATGTAGGTTAAGGTAGTGCTCCCTTAATTTCCTGAGTAAGGAAAACTTCTCGTTTGGAGACTTGAAAAATCCAAGTCACTGAGTGGTCGTGAGACTTCCGAGTATCAAGGTGCAGTAGCATATGGTAGGAGTCCCTCAAGTCTCCGGTCGAGGGAGTTGACGAATGAAGCATTTCCTTTCTAAGTGGTAGCCCAAAACTCATTCTTCATATATATTTGTTATGAAAGTTGTTAGGCCCAAAGAAGATGAGGCCTAGACAATTTTTATTTTATTTTTTCGATTTTTTTTTTGATTTTTTTTTTTTAATTTTCGAATTTTTGAATTTCCGAATTTTTAAATTTTCAAATTTCTGAATTTTTGAATTTTTGAAATTCCGAAAAATATATATATTTTTTAAAGCTTTGTAGATGAAGCTTTGGTGTTGAAGCTTTGTTGGGTACCATGAATTGATTTTGTTTCACACTATCTTGATCAAGATAATGTGAAGCTTTTGTGTTGAAGCTTTGTAGGTGAAGCTTTTGTGGGTCAAGCTTTTGTAGGTCAAGCTTTTGTGGGTGAAGCTTTTGTAGGTCAAGCTTTTGTGGGTGAAGCTTTTGTAGATCAAGCTTTTGTGGGTCAAGCTTTTGTAAGTCAAGCTTTTGTGGGTCAAGCTTTTGTGGGTCAAGCTTTTGTGAGTCAAGTTTTCGTAGGTGAAGTTTTTGTGTTGAAGCTTTTGTGGGTCAAGCTTGTGTAGGTGAAGCTTTGGAGTTGAAACTTTGTAGGTGAAGCTTTGGAGTTGAAGCTTTGTAGGTGAAGCTTTGGAGTTGAAGCTTTTGTTGGGTATCATGAATTGATTTTGCTTCACACTATCTTGATCAAGATAGTGTGAAGCTTTTGAGAATTTGTAATTGTCCTCCATTGATGAAGCTTTTGTTAGTGAAGCTTTGGAGTTGAAGCTTTGTAGGTGAAGCTTTGAAGTTGAAGCTTTTGTTGGGTACCATGAATTGATTTTGCTTTACACTATCTTGATCAAGATAGTGTGAAGCTTTTGAGAATTTGTTGTTGTCATCCATTGATGAAGCTTTTGTTGGTGAAGCTTTGGAGTTGAAGCTATGTAGGTGAGGCTTTGGAATTGAAGCTTTTGTTGGTGAAGCTTTTGTTAGGTACCATGAATTGATTTTGGTTCACACTATCTTGATCAAGATAATGTGAAGCTTTTGAGAATTGTGGTTGAACTCCTTTGATAAAGCTCTTGTTGGCACCATAAATTGGTTTTGCTTCACACTGTCTTGATCAAGAGTGTGTGAAGCTTTTGAGAATTGTGGTTGCCCTCCATTGATGAAGCTATTGTTGGCTCCATAAATTGGTTTTACTTCACACTGTCATGATCAAGAGTGTGTGAAGCTTTTGAGAATTGTGGCTGAACTCCTTTGATGAAGCTCTTGTTGGCACCATAAATTGGTTTTGCTTCACACTGTCTTGATCAAGAGTGTGTGAAGCTTTTGAGAATTGTGGTTGCCTTCCATTGATGAAGCTCTTGTTGGCACCATAAATTGGTTTTGCTTCACACTGTCTTGATCAAGAGTGTGTGAAGCTTTCTATGAGTTGTAGTGTTTGCATTGTTACAGAGGGGAAATGTTTGAAGCAGATGCAAGAGAGCTGAATAGCTTGATCTTCGTATGCCATGCACTGAAGTTGCTGTTGGGATCTTTTGTTTTCTGCTTTGCTTTTGTTTTCCCACTTCATTTCCAGACATCCTTTTGCTTTTTTTTTTCCTCTTTCCCTCTGTCTCTGTCTACCCATGTTGCTTTGCAAGGTATCTTTTGCTTTTCTTAATCTCTCTCTCTGCTTTTTAGCTTGTTGGTCGGGATCGGAATTCAGTGGAGACGGTGGGCAAGTTTTCATCGCTGAATAATATTCCACCTGCTTAATAATCTTTTGTTTGAGATCCTCAGAGAGACCGCCAATCCTGGCTAATTGATCAGGGTCATCATCCGACGGCTGTGGTTGAATCTGGTTTCTGGTTCATTATCCTCTTTGGGCGTCACCAATGCTTCTTTTGGAACTTTCTGCATTTGATTGGCCGGTAGAACTACCAAAGACCCATTGTCCTTGGGAGGATTTTCCCTGTCACCTATATATGCACCTATTTGATGCTGCTAGAAATTTCGTCGGCCTCTTCTCCTCGTCTACTACGTCTTGGCATAAAAAAAACAAAACAGAATCGCTAGTATAAATATAATAAACACTAAAGCCTTGAAATTGATAATCATGTGGTAAATTGTTATGTAGCATGAGTCCTGGAATTTCATGATGTCGGGTTATAATAAATGATGGAGGAATGCTATACTTTTATGTTTGAACTGAGTGTGATAAATATTTGTTTTTGTGAGTGTTGAACTACGAATAGCTTGATCCCTAATGAGGGTATGTAGGTAGTCTGATGAAGTGGTTAGATGCAGCCATAAAGCTTACGAAAAATATTGTGTATCTGGTTTTTGATTGATACTTTGTATATATTCAGGAGGCATGGTATGTTAGATATTAGGGTATTTGGTAGCGTTACGTGTCGATTCTGGACGTATGTCGGGATCGGGGAGTGACAAGGAGTGTTCGATGAACGTCGACGACCCCAAAGAAAAACTCTAGGAGGTGGACGACACGAAGCCCGATCACGAAGAGAAAAAGAATGGCTGCGATTTACGATGCTTGTATATGTTAGATCTAAGCCAGTTACTGATCTAGGGATGTGTAGTAACTGGCCAACGAATAACCCACGACGCCTTCTGCAGCTCTAACCACAAACATAAGGGAGCTGCTGATGCTGCTGCTTCTGATCCTTACCCTAGAGCCCATGCAAGGTTCTGGGCTGACGGGTTTTCGTCATCGTAGATTTATTCAACAGGGAAGTTGGTGTAGGTAACCACAGGTGAAGTCCAAGAGGTAGCAAAGAAGGAACTGATAGAGTGCTTTCAGCTACTGGAAAACGAGCTAGGGGACAAGACCTACTTTAGGGGTGAGAGTTTTGGCTAGTGGATGTGGCACTTATCCCTTTCTATAGCTGGTTCTATGCACTGGAGACCCGTAGAAACCTGTGCATAGTGAAGGAGTGTTCGAGGCTGGTAGGTTGGGCAAAGAGATGCATGCAGAGGGAGAGCGTGTCCAAGTCTCTGCCTAAGACACACATATATTTAGATTTGTCAGTGGTCTCGACGATTGGACCTCAAATTTGTCGGTGGTCTCAAATTTGATGTTCCTCCCTTCTTCAAATCTCGAACACGTAGCAGGCTGCAACAAGAACAATCAACCGCAAGCAATTCGCTCGCAGTTACTCTTTAAAACGGCAGGTTTCTCAGACAAGCCGTAAGGGAGGCTCTCGAGCTCGGAGGCTCAACCCTGTCTGCTTCATACAACCCCATCTCTGCACCTCATCGATCAAGCTCTTTAAGAACGATGCGCACGCCTTCTTAACCGACATGGCTCCGTCGCCGAGCCCAGAAGCGAGTACGACCTTGCAGACGCGTAACCACCCGCATGCAACCCTGTGTTCCCACTCTCACAATGCGACACTAACATGGAAGATATCACACGTAGCCAAAAGCGAAACACCGCAAATTGTTGTCGTGAATTACTGGAGTAGTGGACTTTTTCGGATTTGGGTTTTGGATCTTGTATTTTCTTCTCCTTCCTCCTCCTCCTCCTTGTATCTCCTTATTTCTCAGTTGGGTTTTTTTTTTTTGGCCCTTGATGTTATAGAGGACAAAACCGAGTGATGAGAGAGAGTGTGTGTGTCTGTGTCTCTGTGGGTTTTGCAGAATCACGGCAGAGGTAAAAAAATGAAAGAGAACCGACACAACTTTTCGTATCGTTTCCCACAGACGGCACCAAATGTTGATGCACAAAACCGGAGGTCTTAGAACAACGTAAATCCGACCTTGAATCTGCATGAAATGTAAATAACACAAGATGTATCGTGGTTCACCCCAAGGTTTGGGCTACGTCCACACTGATTATATTTCTGAGGGAGAGAAAGCTCTGAATGAGAGTGAGAGCTTTGAGAGGGATGAGAAGGCTTAGGAATTGGCCTCCCCTAATTGTGAGGGTAAGGAGTCCTTTTATAGAATAAGGGCTCCTCACTTATTACATATTTGCCCATTCCTTTATTACATAATTACATTTGAATCCCCCGAGTATTTATACGAGATCTAAATACGAAGGCCCTAAGTATGGTATAAACACAGACTAAGCCTCATTATCATATCCAAATCATTTTTTCAAATCCCGTAATTCAAATGGAGTTGTACAACTCTTCAAGAAACCAATGGAAAAGTTGCTCATTTGTAATCAAAAGGTCATGGGTTCAAGTCGTAAAAACAACATTGTTTGCTTGGAATCGCCTTTTTAAGACTACGGAATAATCTCAACTCTTAGCCTTCTAGAATGCACACCATGATTGTGAATTGATTTTCTTCAACTCCAAAAGTAAACAAAATTCGTTAAACCCTATAGGATGGACCTCCGTTAAAGTTGGACAATTAATTAACCTTCTTTCAAATCATAAAAAATAATTAAAGAAGAGCTTGCTAATTGTTTGTATATAGCTACAGCTATCAGTCAATGCATGAAGCAGAATAGTCAGCTACACTTCAAAACATTTGATCATATGATACGATAAAAATACACCTACAAAGATGTTGTTGAAGGGTAGATGAAATTACATCAAAGGGCCTTCCCTTTGCCTTATGGCAAAAATAGTAACAAAATCGAAGTATCCTCCTATATATAGACAACATATATTCCTCCCTTACTTCACACACTTCGCATGCCACAATCGTGTCAAAAATCACTTGGGAAAAAAGGACTTTTCAAACTTGAGGGCAAAAAAAAAAAAAAACATACAAAGAAGAAGAAAAGTCAAGGCAGTCTGTAGCAGGAAGGAAGAGCTAGCAGCAGCAGCAGCCATGACTGTTTCACCTTCTCTTTCTGTTGCCAGAAATGGCAGAGTCCTCATTGTCGGTGCCACCGGTTTCATCGGGAGGTTTGTAGCTGAAGCCAGCCTCGCCGCCGGCCGACCCACGTATGTTCTCGTCCGGCCCGGCCCTCTTCATCCTTCTAAGGCTGACACCGTCAAGTCCTTCAAACACAAAGGCGCCATAATCTTACACGTATGAAAATAATTTTCTGTACATAACGTTTGCAAAATATTTTTTATGACTTTACATGTTCATATTTTTTGTTCACTTTACCATGTTTTAATATGTTGTAATATCGACCATTTTCAGGGGCTGATTTCTGATAAAACCCTAATGGAGAAGATACTGAGAGAGCATGAAATCGAGACAGTAATATCAGCCGTCGGTGGTGCGACAATATTGGACCAGATTGCCTTAGTCGAGGCCATTGCAGCAGTTGGTACAGTTAAGGTAAATATATTATATCCGACACACAAAAAACCAAATGTATTATATTATATACTTTTTTGAAAACAAAATGTTGTCATTAAAAAAATGTAACAAAATATCTTTATATGTTTAGTTTGTTTTGGAATCTTATTCGAGTTCAATTTTTTAAATTTACAAATATTTTTTAAGTTTTAAGTTTTGAATTCTTATTTAGTAGGACTTTAAAAAAAATTAGATTTAAAACTAACTTAAAAATATAAAGTATATTTCAAAAACACTGAAAATAAGTTTTTAGAAAATTTATGTCTCAAAAACACTAAAAGTGAATTTTTTAAAATTCTCTCTTTTTCTAAAGATCTTTTTTTTGCTCGATCTCTTTGTTCTCTTCTCATGTCCTCACCCTCTGTCTTATCTCTCTCCTCGCCTTCTTTTTCTGCTCTCTCCCTCTTTTTCTTCTCTCTCCTCACCTCCTCTCCCTCTCCGTCTTTCTTTCTCGTCACCCACTATTTCCTATTTCTCGATATTCTCTCTTTCCCCATCCTCTCTGTCCTCCAATGTTTGCTCGGAGTAGTTTGAATTTAAAACAAAAAAATATATTTTTAAAAAAATTAACCAAATAAGTTTTTAATTTTTTGTAAGGAAATCTTAACGAAACACTTCTGGTACTGTTCATTTTTAACGTTATGAACATTTTTACCTTGAAAAGTTATTATTGGTGCTATTCACTTACACATTTATTTTGTCATTTTCATTAAAACTAAAGTTTTTGAGAACTTTTCGTTAGTTTTTTCATTTTTTTAATATTTAAAAAAAATACTATTCTTAAAAGATGTTCTGTGAAAAATGCTTTTAGGAACAATTAAAGGTTTTTTAGCGGAATATTAAACGGGCAGTTATGTTGCTGAGGTTTATGATGATTTTGAAAAAAAAAATTTCTGCAAAATTTATGTTGTAGAGGTTTTTGCCCTCCGAGTTTGGACATGATGTGGACAGGGCTGATCCGGTTGAACCAGGGCTCACCATGTACGAGGAGAAACGCAAGGTTAGACGTTGGGTCGAGAAATCTGGGGTGGCCTACACATACATTTGCTGCAACTCCATTGCCTCTTGGCCCTACTTTGACAACACACACCCTTCTGAGGTTCTCCCACCGTTGGATCGGTTCCAAATCTATGGTGATGGCACCGTCAAAGGTATATGGTACACACCTAAGACATTTTGTGTGAATTTGTAGCATATGATAATACTTGCATTCTCTTAAGTCGATGAGTTCATTTTTTCATTTGCAAATAATGTATCTTCAACGTAGATATTTTATATTCATAACTGTTCATTCTCTTAATTTTCATTTGAAGCTCATCTCTACAAAAAATCATTTGAATTGGTAATCATTTAATCATGAGAATTGTTATTAGCACTACAAAAATATCATTTGGCACTCTAAACTTTCTATAATTAGAAAGAAAATACATTTGTGAGGAGTGTAGAATGAGATTTTTAGAGTACTAATAACAATTCCCTTTAATCATTCAAATGTATCAAATAAATCAATGATGTAGGTACTAATAACATATTCGTATATATTTTTTATTTTCCAATTAATAAGGGGTACACATGTTTTTTTGTCTTTTCTATTTAATTTGTGAATTTATTAGTGACTAGCCTCTTGCCATGACTTTTTTTGTTTTATTTATTAGTCTAATATATATTATTTCTTGTTTTGATTTTTAATTTCTTTTGTTTTAGTTATTATTGCTTTTTATGAAACTTTTTTTTTTTGAACAAAATATCAAACTATATACCAAAATAATATATATAGTTTCATAATTGAAGATTATAATTGAGGACATCAAGTTACTTGCAAGATCGTTTCTTCTATTTTTTGGAAGCCTGTCTTTTGGGAGGCAAATTTTCTGGTCGATGTTATTACTAGCGTTGGACACTCCATTCATGATACTTATATTAGGATAGGTTTTTATCCACGAGTACCAGAATGCTTCTCTTTTATTATATTAAAAACGGTTGTTCTCAATGTTTCTATCCTTTGAATAAATTTATTTTTCCATAATAAAAAATATTATATTTTAGAAAATAATAAACTTACTAACCAGTCCCACTACACAGTGATTATTTTTATTTTGTAAATTTTGTTTTCTTTTAAAATCATAATGAGAGAGAGACAATTCTAAAATTATAAAAAATATCATTTTTTCTCCTTCTCTCTTTATATATAGACGACAAATATTGCAATAATCTTTTCCCATTGTCCTTTCTCAACTGTTGCTGTTGTGCCGTGCCCGTGCTCGTGCCTAACCCACCCAAAGTTCGGGCCCACTATGTTCGGTCACACAATACATATTGAGATGTAATATCCATGCATTTCTTTTTACTTCTTCCACATTTTTTTTATTTTCGATCGTCGGATCGGATAAATTGAAAAAGTTTAACAGACAGAAATTAACAAGGGATGTATGAGAAGTAAAAAGAGATGTGTAGATAGTACACCCCTACATATGTTTATCCACTAATAAATATGTTTGGTGTTTTATTTTCGTACACAGCCTATTTTGTAGACGGTACGGATATTGGAAAATTCACAATAAAGACCGTGGACGACATCCGAACAATCAACAAAAATATTCATTTCCGACCGCCGAGCAATTTATACGACATCAATGGGCTTGCATCTCTGTGGGAGAAGAAAATTGGCCGGACTCTCCCTAGAATCACCATCACTGAAAATCACTTACTAGCCCTTGCTGCAGGTCACTATCCTCTTTACTCTTCACCAACATTTGGTTAGGCATGTGTTGGGACCAATCTTTTGGTGCCACGAATTAATATATACATGCAGACGTAAGTTATGTCAGTTAGCATCATGAATCATATATCTTTCTCGAAACTTGGACACAGGGAGCCGAAACAACATTATTCTGGCCAACTGACCTAACTTACATATGAAGATTAGATTAGTTTAGAATACAACGCTAATACATATAAACCCTATTAGGTTGGCAAGTTTGCATGTATTTTGTAACAAGTTAGGGTTTTCTAATTGCAGAGAATCGTATACCAGAAAGTATAGTGGCATCGTTCACGCATGACATCTTTATCAAAGGATGTCAGGTGAATTTTGCAGTGGAGGGGCCTCGTGATGTGGAAGTGGGAACTCTCTACCCCGGAGATTCTTTCAGGACCTTGGATGAGTGCTTCAATGACTTTCTTCTCAAGTTGAAGGACAACCTAGAGCCAGTGCATGAGGAGAACGTCTCCACCAAAAACGCCGTCGTCGAATCCAGGGCTGTCACTCCCACTTGTGCTTGATCAATCTATCAGAATCAGGACTGTTGATCAAATTCATGTTCTTGATTTACTCCCACCACAAAAGAAAGTTCAACAGTTTGGGGGTTCCTAGGGCTTCTTCAAAAGAAGATGCTAATTTGGTTGTTTGGCTGCTGGACAAGGAAACTGGATTTTCATTTTACATTGTTAAAAAGGATTCCAGTTTCTTGTGGTTGTTGGATATTTCAATGTAATAAGTCTGGTAAATTATGTGAGGTGATTGATTATTCAATATGATGAGGGATTTCTTCTCCCATAAGTTTGCAATATTTTAATAAGATTTTACGTCATCAAGTTGACCAGAACAGTGTATGCCCTCAAGCTTACATTAAAGGATTCCTCTTTCCACAGTTTAAATTAGGTTAAAATATTGCGAACCAAAACAAAAAGCAAAAATTCAAGATGAACAGAGATTTTTACTTTTCAAACGGTCGCCTTCTCAATCGTGACTTACAATCGTGACTTAGACAGATTGTGTAAAACATGGACAAGAAAACTCAATCAACACTTTTGAAATTCGTGACTACATGACCATAATATTTACAATTTTCGGTATTATACTACAACCAAAAGGGCATGGTTGAAAGAAAAATTTCCAGCTTCCAATTGCTTGTCTCGACCTAATATCCGAAAATCACAAGCAACAACTGCTGGTCATCGGGCATACTTTACACATGATATATCGGCACTCGCTGTTCAATGCAGACACGACATATGGGGCACTTTTTACACTTCTCACAGCAAGTGCTGAAAATGCGTTAAAAACACCGAATTGATGAGTACAATCGCCATAACTTGTAAACGATGGAAAATAATATGCTGTAAGGGTGGAGACAAGTAGCTGTGAAAGGGTACATGAAGAAGGTACCTGCAAAGAACATGATGCCGGCATGGAAGCAGGACTATATTAATCTGTTCTTCAAAGCATACTCTACATAGGATCTTTTCCTGCAGGATTCATCGAAAGCAGGTAAGGCTCGTGACATTTATGAAATCAACATTGAAATTTTTGTATATATTTATAATATTAAACGTCACAGTTGAAGCATTACATTCTGAAGTCTTTCGTACTCCTGCTGGCTAAATTTCGTGATTTCTGTTTGCTCACTGAGTGCAGCTTGCAGTTTCCAAATCTGAGATAGAAAAACAGAAGTATTTAAAGAACTAGTATAAGCTGATATTACATGTATCCAATATCAATTAGACAGTAAAACAATGCCGAAACCAAGACAAATGGCTCGATTAAGAGGTAGCCGTCGGCCAAGAGAATCAAAATAGTGTTTACCTCCTCAACGAGGTCTGATCTAGGCAACTTCTTCACTATATCAGGTGAAAAAGTGTTATATCTGAAAGAAAGATCAAAGCAAGGATTGACAATGATGACTTTGCAAGATACATCTACTTTCATGCAACGTAAGGGGCATGTATATATGCAACAGAACTTACAAACAACAACAACAACAACAACAACAAAGCCTTTTCCCACTAAGTGGGGTCGGCTATATGAATCCTAGAACGCCATTGCGCTCGGTTTTGTGTTATGTCCTCCGTTAGATCCAAGTACTCAAGTCTTTTCTTAGGGTCTCTTCCAAAGTTTTCCTAGGTCTTCCTCTACCCCTTCGGCCCTGAACCTCTGTCCCGTAGTCACATTTTCGAACCGGAGCGTCAGTAGGCCTTCTTTGTACATGTCCAAACCACCGGAACCGATTTTCTCTCATATTTCCTTCAATTTTGGCTACTCCTACTTTACCTCGGATAACCTCATTCCCAATCTTATCCTTTCTCGTGTGCCCATACATCCCACGAAGCATCCTCATCTCCGCTACACCCATTTTGTGTACGTTGATGCTTCACTGCCCAACATTCTGTGCCATACAATATCGCTGGCCTTATTGCCGTCCTATAAAATTTTCCCTTGAACTTCAGTGGCCTACGACGGTCACACAACACGCCGGATGCACTCTTACACTTCATCCATCCAGCTTGTATTCTATGGTTGAGATCTCCATCTAATTCTCCGTTCTCTTGCAAGATAGATCCTAGGTAGTGAAAACGGTCACTTTTTGTGATCTTCGCTAGATTGCTCCGGTCATTAGTGTAGATAAGTATATAAATGGATAGAGATAGGAAAGCAAACACAAGATATACGTGGTTCACCCAGATTGGCTACGTCCACGGAATAGAGGAGTTCTCATTAATTGTGAAGGGTTTACACAAAAGCAAACACAAGATGTACGTGGTTCACCCAGATTGGCTACGTCCACAGAATAGAGGAGTTCTCATTAATTGTGAAGGGTTTACACAAGTACATAGGTTCAAGCTCTCCTTTAGTGAGTACAAGTGAATGATTTAGTACAAATGACATTAGGAAATATTGTGGGAGAATGATCTCGTAGCCACGAAACTTCTAAGTACCGGAGTGTGGTATCGTCTTGACTTGCCTTATCTGTCTCATAGGTAGATGTGGCATCTTCTCTGGAAGTACTCTTCCTCCATCCAGGGGTGGTATCTGTAACTGGTGGAGATGCACAAGGTAATGTATCAATTTCACTTGAAGCTTACTTGTAGTTTCATGCTTGGTCAAGCGCGATACAAACCATGTAGTAGGAGGTCCCCAAGTCGCCGAGCTAGGGGATCTGCTGAAAGAGATGGCAGACAAGGTAAGCAATCAGAGCTCCGGCTGATTGTTCACATTCTCCCTATCTTGCAGGCAGCATGAAGGATAAAGAGAAGAAAAATGAGGAGAGATGATATGGGATACTTTTACTTTTGAAGAAGTAACTTTCCACAGGCTTATTCTTGAACTGGGCTGGAGGGTTTTCTGGTTTCCTCCAGAGTATAAGGCCGACTGAAGAATTTGAGGGTCAAAACAAGTCCATCAAATCTAGAGTACGTTCGACCCTGCTGATATGGGATACTTTTGCTTTTGGCAGAGTAGTGGATGTATCAGCACGTGTGCTGTTACGCTTGTCTCCACATGCTTCCTTGTATCCTTCTCACTTGCCCTATTTGTTCCTCAGGCAGATGCGGTATCTTCCCTGGAAGCATAAGATGTTGAAGATGAGTACTCGAGAGCAATGCCAGGTAAGTAATCAGGTAAGGGGTTCCAGGCAGTCAGTTCCTGGCTGGAAGCTTGATTCCAAGTGCTGACTGATTGCTCTCTTTCTCCTTGTCTTGCAGGTAAGAACAAGGTCAAAGGAAAAGACAGGGAAAAAGCATGATATGGGATACTCTTGCTTTTAACCCTGATGATATGAGATATTCTTGCTCTAGTATAGCTTGTTTACAGAGGTATTATCGGGGGGAAAGAAAGCTGAATATTTCGAAAGGCTTCATTGGGAGTGCCCTCTCAGATAAGAGAAAGGGTTGAGCATTTTTGCAGGTCTGCCTATCCGTTAGGGATGGAGGTCGACATATATAGGAGTCTCCCTAACATCAAGTAATAATGCTATTCCTTTACCCTGCTTGGTTATAGCACGGTAGTGGGAGCTGCCAGCTTCACATGTTTTAACTCTGTCAGAGCACTTTGAAAAAGTGGTCTGTGGTATCTGGAAAGCTGATGATGCGTGTGAAGATTACAGACAAGCTTTATCCAAGGAGATCTAGCTCTTGAAGTTGGGAAAGTGGTGCCTCATCGATTTTCGAACAAGCAATCCTGTCGGGGATCTGGCTCTCGAGATTCGGAGAACGATGCCTCTTCGATTTTTGAGAAAGCAATCCTACTGGGGGTCTGGCTCTCGAGATTCGGAGGGCGGTGTCTCTTCGATTTTTGAGAAAGTAATCATGTTGGGAGTCTGGCTCTCGAGATTCGGAGGGCGGTGCCTCTTCGATTTTGGAGCAAGCAATCTTGTTGGGAGTGTTTTCTCGAATGTGAGTAAAGGTTGGACGTGTTTGTTAGTCTACCTTGCCACGAAGCACAGAGGTTGACACACATGGACTTTCCAATTATCCAGCAGTGGTACTGTTCCTTTACCCTATCTTCGATTTTTGAGAAAGTAGTCATGTTGGGAGTCTGGCTCTCGAGATTCGGAGGGCGGTGCCTCTTCGATTTTGGAGCAAGCAATCTTGTTGGGAGTGTTTTCTCGAATGTGAGTAAAGGTTGGGCATGTTTGCTAGTCTACCTTGCCACGAAGCACAAAGGTTGACACACAGGGACTTTCCAATTATCCAGCAGTGGTACTGTTCCTTTACCCTCTCTTCGATTTTTGAGAAAGTAATCATGTTGGGAGTCTGGCTCTCGAGATTCGGAGGGCGATGCCTCTTCGATTTTGGAGCAAGCAATCTTGTTGGGAGTGTTTTCTCGAATGTGAGTACAGGTTGGGCATGTTTGCTAGTCTACCTCCACGAAGCACAGAGGTTGACACACCGGGACTTTCCAATTATCCAGCAGTGGTACTGTTCCTTTACCCTTGTGGGTAATAATATGGTAGCTAGACCTTCAAAATTTATGTGTTTAAACTTTGTTAGTGTTGTTTCTTTGCAATTCTTTTACCCTTCTTGGTCAGAGCGATGTAGTGGGAGCTGCAAGCTTCACGTGTCTCAACTTTGTCAGAGAACTTTGGCAAAGTTATCTGTGGTACCCATGAGCTACTGTTGCGTGTGGGAAGTGGGTGATTGAACAGTACGATTCATGTGCTTTCTACTTCGTCAGAAATCTTCGACAGAATGCCCATAATTTCCGCAAAGCTGAGTGTGCGTGTGACAGGTGCTGACAAGGCTGGAAAAGTAGGTGCCTCTTCGATTTCTGAGATCGACCCTCGTGGTCTCTGAGCAGCCCAGCTTTTGAGAAAGCAAACGCCTCTTCGATTTCTGAGCAGGCGCCTCTTCGATTTCTGAAGCTTCGTCGAGTGCAGATTTTTATAGGGGCTGACATTAAGTTCCAAAGCACACTTGAATATCCACCAGTAGAAACTCCATTCTTGCACTTTTAAGATCTTGATTTGTCCGACCTCTTCTCTCTTCAACACCTTTGAAAATGTATGGCCCCTCCGACCGTCGTTTTGACTTGAACCTTGTTGAAGAGGCAGCCCCGCCTTCTCCAGACAACATATGGCGCCCATCCTTCGTCTCCCCTACTGGTCCTCTTACCGTTGGGGATTCCGTGATGAAGAATGATATGACCGCTGCGGTAGTGGCCAGGAACCTTCTCACTCCCAAAGATAACAGACTACTTTCCAAACGGTCTGATGAGTTGGCTGTTAAGGATTCTCTGGCTCTCAGTGTTCAGTGTGCAGGTTCTGTGTCTAATATGGCCCAACGCCTATTTGCTCGAACCCGCCAAGTTGAATCATTGACGGCTGAAGTGATGAGTCTCAAACAGGAGATTAGAGGGCTCAAGCATGAGAATAAACAGTTGCACCGGCTCGCACATGACTATGCTACAAACATGAAGAAGAAGCTTGACCAGATGAAGGAATCTGATGGTCAGGTTTTACTTGATCATCAGAGATTTGTGGGTTTGTTCCAAAGGCATTTATTGCCTTCGTCTTCTGGGGCTGTACCGCGTAATGAAGCTCCAAATGATCAACCTCTGATGCCTCCTCCTTCTAGGGTTTTGTCCAGTACTGAGGCTCCGAATGATCCTCCTCCGGTGCCTTCTCTTTCTGGGGCTCTACCGCCTGCTGAGACTTCTCCTAAGCAACCTTTGTGAAGGCTCCCTCTTGTTTGTTTATTTTGACTCAAGTATATGTACATATTTGTAACTTATCGGGGATATCAATAAATAAGCTTTCCTTCATTTCAACGTATTGTGTTAAATACACCAAAGCCTTCTTCACTAAGTTCTTTGAATTTTCTTTTGTTGAAGCTTGTATGTTGAAGCTTTATGAGTGGAGCATATAGGTTGAGGTAGTGTTCCCTTAATTTCCCGAGTGTGGAAAACTTCTTGGTTGGAGACTTGGAAAATCCAAGTCACTGAGTGGGATCGGCTATATGAATCTTAGAACGCCATTGTGTTCTGTCCTGTGTCATGTCCTCCGTTAGATCCAAGTACTCTAAGTCTTTTCTTAGGGTCTCTTCCAAAGTTTTCCTAGGTCTTCCTCTGCCCCTTCGGTCCTGAACCTCTGTCCCATAGTCGCATCTTCTAATCGGAGCGTCAGTAGGCCTTCTTTGCACATGTCCAAACCACCGTAACCGATTTTCTCTCATCTTTCCTTCAATTTCGGCTACTCCTACTTTACCCCGGATATCCTCATTCCTAATCTTATCCTTTCTCGTGTGCCCACACATCCAACGAAGCATCCTCATCTCCGCTACACCCATTTTGTGTACGTGTTGATGCTTCACCGCCCAACATTCTGTGCCATACAGCATCGCCGGCCTTATTGCCGTCCTATAAAATTTTCCCTTGAACTTCAGTGGCATACGGCGGTCACACAACACGCCGGATGCACTCTTCCACTTCATCCATCCAGCTTGTATTCTATGGTTGAGATCTCCATCTAATTCTCCGTTCTTTTGCAAGATAGATCCTAGGTAACGAAAACGGTTGCTCTTTGGTATTTCTTGATCTCCGATCCTCACCCCTAACTCGTTTTGGCCTCCATTTGCACTGAACTTGCACTCCATATATTCTGTCTTTGATCGGCTTAGGCGAAGACCTTTAGATTCCAACACTTCTCTCCAAAGGTTAAGCTTTGCATTTACCCCTTCCTGAGTTTCATCTATCAACACTATATCGTCTGCGAAAAGCATACACCAAGGAATATCACCTTGAATATGTCCTGTTAACTCATCCATTACCAACGCAAAAAGGTAAGGACTTAAGGATGAGCCTTGATGTAATCCTACAGTTATGGGAAAGCTTTCGGTTTGTCCTTCATGAGTTCTTACGGCAGTCTTTGCTCCTTCATACATATCCTGTATAGCTTGGATATATGCAACAGAACTTACAAGGAAAAAAAAACACATAAGAATAAAATATGCAGCATATTCTATCAATGCATAAGAATCAAAACTGCAACATATTTTAGCAACTGACGAGATGGCAATACGAGGCACAAACAGCAGGACCTGTCTAGATTACTGAAGGAAGAGGAAGGAATTTTAAAATGTATAGAAACAAGTACATTGTAATTTCAGGATAAAAGAAAAGGACCATTATAATTCCATTGAGAAATCCTTTATATGTGTGTGCATTAACAAGCCTTCAGAATATCAAGCATCTATGTTTACCACATAAGAACGCACTCAAAGTGCAGCATCTACAGATTTTACACAACATTTTGAGGTCCTTAAAACTTCTAAGTAAGAGTATACAAGGACTCTTTAATATCGTTTCAATAAGAAAGCAGGAGGCATGGAGAAAATTGCTTAATATTGCAGAAAAAGTGCAGTTATGAAGAGTATAGAAATCACAGACCCTGAAGCTCCTGCATAATACAGTCTAGCCTGTTCCTCTCGACTTCCTTCGTCAATCGACCACCAGCCCAATAACCTGCCAACAGGACAGATCATAACCAACAAGCCAACAGGATGAAATGAATCATAACCAACAATAATGGCTAGACAATAATTTTAATTTGTTTACAGCTCGTTGGAGTAGAGATCTCCAGAGAACATTTAAATTTTCCATTTCCAAAAATTAAGCCTAACCTTGAACCATGGCGATAGAACCCAAAATACTCGCGAACTTTTGATGCTATGTCCAAGTATCTTACAGAAAAAACTCCATCACGTACTAAAAGAACAATTTTCTCTGTTAATCTATATGTGGAAAACAAAAGACCGGTTCCTTGCACTAAAACAAGAGGAGCAAAAAGAACTGGAACTGGGATATGCCTAGCAGCCGATGGCCTCCCCTGAAATGACAAATGTACTTGAGATGATGACATGTTGAGAACATTCCAAACTATCAACAAATAGGTTCTTTTAAACACCGAATATACCTCTAAGCGCATAAAGAGTAGGATCTGGAAAATGATTAGAGGAATTTTCATAATATGCCCACCGATATCCTGAAGGCTGCATACTACAGTCTCGTCTTGATCGTCATCTGAAGAAACAACTAAGCCGCTATTCCAGTCAAGGTATCTTACATTCATGGAAGATGAACAAGGTTCTTGAATGTGTGCGTGTCTGTGAATAGCTGGATTATACCACTTCGTGCAGACAAGAAAGGCAAAACCCTGTGCAATTCTGTAAAAGTATATACAGAGGTTACTTCAGTAGGTGAAGACAGAATACTAACCATAAATTTCAAACAAGTTACAGTACCCAAAGTTTATGAATAAGTCCCACCAGCCTAGAGCAGAAATATCACCTGTATGTCGAATAAAGTTAATCAGGGTGAACCAATGCATCATGACATGGTAATGTTATTGATAACTGTACGCTAACAAGGAGTATATCACGCAGCAACTACAACTCATTACTAAACTTACCATTTATCTTTAAAAGAGTGAATACTGTGGCAGCAAGAAAGAAGACCATGGATATAGAAATCCAGAAGTGCTGGAAGCCAAAGATTGGTAAATTTAGTATAGAAAGTGTAAATGAATTTCCAAAAATACAAATACACAGACAAGGAATATATCACGCAACAATTACCATCTTTATATTCACTGCCTGTGCAAGGGAATGCAGCCTTAATTTACTTGTACAATCCAATATACATACCATTTTAGAAAGAAAGGGTCTTCACTACCATTATTTTTTCTTCTTTCCCAGTAACACATTTAATTATCACTTTTCAGCACGCCACATAAAAGTTACTCGTACTAATATTGCAAATGTGCCAGAACAAATGGACGACCGTATATTTCAAGTCATACTCGCCACTTGCATTCATTTAAGACAATTCACAATTATTAATAAGAATAAGAAATGCACTCTTCCAACTCAATCGTCATTTGAAAAAATAGTGGAAAACTTACAGGAAGCGTTTCCCATATCACATCATCATTCGCGTGTTCATCGTCTCCAGGCATTAGAGCCTTACACATCCTACACAATAGAAACATTAATTACTTAAACTGTATTACAATTTACTTAACCAAAACATCACATAATACAATGCAAGCTACACCATCTTACAGAACCAATTAACAAGATTTTTCATCTCAGGTCGATGTTCAAATTTGGAAATATGATTGGAAGAAATACAGATACCTGACATTATCAAATAGAATTGCTAGTTCAAATGCCAACAAGGGTGCAAAGACAATCTTCAAGCTTACAACTGCACACATTAAAATTCACCAAGAAGTAATCATAAGTGACAGTTTGATAATTCCTTTATTGACCAACTGAAAAGTAAACACGTTATAGATAAAGAACATGATTTCAGTGATCCTTGTCATTAAGTATGTCGCTGTATACCATATCTGCTCTGAAGGTATATACAAAGCATTAGTTCAAATGAGACAAGCAACGGTGTCGCCATGACAGCATGAAAAGGTGCCCACTGCCCATAAGAAAGAGAGATTTACTTTTTTGTTGCTCGACTTAAAACATAAATAAATAAATTGGATCGTCTATGAGAAAAATGACCATACACAGTGGGGACAAATGCAAAAAAAAAAAAAAAAAAAAAAAAAAGGACATACTATCTCATACATTGCGATCATTAGGCAGCTTTGGAGCAGGTAATGAAAATCTGCCTCTTGCAACAACTACATGGAAAAGCCACAGAGGGGAAAATATGATCCTGCAGTATTATGAAAACAGAACAATAAACATTAATCAATACCGAAAAAGCCAGCTGAGCTTTGGGAGTTTTAAAGATAGTTATGCTTCATCAAGATATTCAGAACCCTCGAGACAACTACAAGTGACAGAAACTAAACCATATGCAGTTTTATTACATGCGATGGCCTCAAAAGGTTCTTTCTACAATCTTCACTAATCAGCCACATCTACAATGCAAACGCAGCCGCCAGTACAACCATGGCAACAATGAATGGCATACACCTTGTCAATTTCCTAACTGAATTCGTACGTTTTCAACTCTGTTTTTATAGATTTGATAGTGCATGGGTCTGATTGAATTATCTTACAAAATGGATCATTGAGCTAATGAAATTGCGGATGCCGAAATATTATAGTCCACATAAGAATTTGAAACAAAAAGCATAACAAAACCTAACTAAAAACATCAAATAAAATCCAACGATCTCGATCAACAACCTTCCACTATCATCCAAAATGCATGCCCAATAGAATCACCTACGAGCTCAAGAATGTAACTTTTTAAATTAATAAGCAGAACCCAAAAGTTTTTTACTCGAATATTGAGGGGGATTCTCAGCAATTCACTCTCTAAATAAAGAAATTTGAACCCACAAAGGTGAAAACTTCACAAACTCACAAATGGGTACCTTAGTTTCACAGTACAATGCAGTAAAAGACGATAAATTAAAGTCTCTTAATACTCTCTGGTAATAAAAACTTCAAACGCATATGAAAGATTCCGTTTTTCCCCTTTTATTTTCTCTCAGTTTCTCGGCAGCCAAACAACAGACAAGAAAAATGCAGAGGGAAGAAAAAATAACGAACCACCAAGAGTAGCGGACAAAACGGCGGAGCTTGAGAACGAGGAGAATCGTGAACGTGAAAAGGGAGGCGTGGGCGACAAGTGTTTGCAAAGACTTGGCCACCGATCTCCACGTCATCACTCTCCTCTGAACCAACATTTTCCAGAAACTACTGCAAAGAAATTAAGGTTCGCTGTCTCCGTATCTCTGTCTGCAGAGAACGGATTTTAGAGGGGGAGTGTACGGAAACGGAGAGAGGAGCGAAGAAGAAGGGTGTCGGAGGTTTAAAACTGATGAGTGTAAAGACAGGAGAGGAGATTTCTTCGAGGTTTTGCTTGTAGAAGCGTTTTTGCTTTCCTTTTCACGAAAACTAATGAAAATAGTTTAAAATTTTGAGTTTTAACGATAGGACAAAAATAAAGGGTAAAAGGAAAACTAATGAAAAGGGCTTGAAAATTTTGAGTTTTAACGATAAGGACAAAATAAAAGGTAAAGTGAATAGTATCAGGATTGACTTTTTAATTTTAAAATGTGGTTTTTCGTTAAAGTGAACAGTACTATGAGCTTTTCGTTAAAGTTCCCTAAAATAAAAGCATTAAGATTGACTTTTTAGTATAAAAATATGATTTTTTGTTAAAGTAAATAATACTGAAAACTTTTCGTTAAAGTTCTGTTTGTTTTTTATTTTTCATTCTTCAATTTCACCTTCACGCAAAGTGTTGTTTGCAGGAGAAATTTTTAGATGAATAACTTGTTTGAAAATGTTTTTAAAACGATTAAAAATGTTTTTGAAATCAATTATTAATAAATATTGTAAGTGTTTTTGAAATCTATTTTTTCTAAAAACGTTTTCAAGTATTTTTAAAGCATTTTTAAACTAGTCTGACATTGCCATTGAACAGCACTTGAAGTGTATTTCCTAAAAAGCACATTGTGAAATGTGTTTTACAACTCAAAAACATAATCATCATAAAAAAATTTAGTTATTTTTACAGCATTATCAAACGAGCTTACAAGCACAATTTAAAAACAAAGAATCAAATGATCAATTGTCAAAAGGAAAAAAAAATCAATTGGTCAATGAATTAAACAAATAATAAAAAAAGATCTTAGATTAAATTAAGAAGATACTTTACAATCCCTTTGGCTGTTTGTTTTGATTGATTAATAATCCACCCCCTGAAATGGACAAATTGTATTGAATATATTTATGGAGAAAAGAAAATAATTGATGAGCTCTACTTAACAAACGTCATCCTTTCACACTTTGTATAATTCAGGGGCAATTTTCTCAGTACATAACAACACCGGCCGGAAAAAGATCATCACGTGAAAAAAATAAGCATGCATAAATACCCCAATTTATAAATTACAATAAATTTAAAATAACTATTTATCATCATTACAAAATATGAACAGCTCTGATTATAAATCGAAGTTTTACAAATCAGTAATAAACATTTTAGTAGGAACTCTTACTCATCTTTTAAATAGCCAAATATTATCTTTTTTTCTTTGAACTTTTTTATTATCAATCATCCGAGGAAGGGCGGCTACCTCTATCCTAAACCAAGACATACCGTAAAATCTTTTTAAAAACTTACAAAGAGGGTCTTAACCTCTTTTTTTATTGATATAAAATTATATTCAATATATACATGCTGCTAAAACATTTCCTCTTAGAGCAACTCTAGCGTTACAAAGGCCCCCTAGGGCAAGTCGCTATTGAATAGCCTCCAATGAACAGTAACTGTTTTTTGCATCTCTACCCCTACACTGAATAGCCATGGCAATAGGCAATAAAATATTAGTATTTTTTATTTTATAAAATAATACAAAATAATTTTATTTGTAATTTCGGATAAGATTTTTAATTGTTTACGTTGAGAAGACATTTTTTGTGATAGATTTCGATAAGATATTTATCCAATGTCGTCGTGCCACGCGTATGTATGGAAAAGTAAAATCATTTTTTTTTATTTTAATTTTTTTTTGGATTTTTTTATTAATTTTTAACATTTTTTATTAACTTAATTAATTTCTGCCGTTGGATTTAAAACAAAAATGAAATCAACCCTCTAGATTGTGCCACGTGGCACAATGATAAAATTTCATATTTTTTTATTGTTATTTCTTTTCTTTTTTTTAATTTATAAAAGCAAATAACGTGGACCGTTGATCTCAAATCCAACTGCTGAAATTAATGAAGGTTTGAATTTTTTTTTGTCGTTGGAAATCCAACGGTCCACAAAAATTAACCGTTGAAATCCAACGGACGCAAAGTTGCCTTGCGGCCTCCAACGATAACATTATGCAGGCCTGCGCTGCGAGCCCCACCGCCTGAAAACATGTCATGGATGCTCCCCCATGCTAGCGTGTTATGCACGCACCTGACTAAAAAAATATTAAAACGTGTCTAACGTTGCATTGACGTCAAAGTTGCATCACCTCCACCTTGGGCTTTCACGCCACTGATTCTCGCCAGGCCTCTCGCTCGAGCCCTTCCTGCACTATCGCTCGCATGGGCTGAACATTATTGCTGGGGCTATTGCCCCTTGTTCCCGAGCCGATCCATCGGACTACTCCACACGATAGAGTTGCTCTTATCCATATATCATTATACAATTTAGGGTTCAACTTTTGCCCGTCTATTATTTCATGAGGATGGGGCCCAAAAACAAAGCTTCCTCACACAACTCATTGTCGGAACTAGGAAAATACCAAAACTAAATAAAATACTTATATCATTAACTTTTGGTCAGAAAACTTGAAAACGATTATTTTTTTTTTGTCAAAATAGACACTTTCATTACTTAAAAAAAACTAGTAAATGAAACAGAAAGTCCAAAGTAGTCCAAATACAAGTATAGCCCATAAGAAAATACGACAGAAAAACAAACCCACACTATCTGGAAGACCGCTACCTCCACCACAACAGTTGTGCCGTCATTGTCGAATCCGCCACCACCTACAAGAGGAAGAACCACCAACAAGCTAGAGATGAGGGGCATAATTAATATAATATTTAGAATAAACATAGCTTATTGTTTTTCTACTTCAACTTTTCTAGTAGTTTGTGTTTGTGATCTTATTTAGAAATATACACTAAAGTTGGGTTATTATTTTATTTCTAATTGGTGCAATACAAAAAAGGAAAACTAATGAAAAAGGCTTGAAAACTTTGAGTTTTAACGATAAGGACAAAATAAAGAGTAAAGTGAATAGTGCCAGAATTGACTTTTTAATATAAAAATATGATTTTTCATTAAAATGAACAATAACGAGACTTTTTCGTTAAAGTTACCATAAAAAAAATGAGGTTGGAACATGGAGATAGCACTACGGGCCATTAAGAAGTATTGAGTTTTGCTTCCGTCACAAACTGAACACGGATTACGTCAGCGTTGTTTCCAACCCACCGCAACATTAGATCAGGTTGACCCAAACTTCAGGGCCCAAAAAAGCTTAAAGACCTTACGCTGCTCGACCCAAAATGTACATCTCTTGCACACAATTTCTGTAACTTTGATATAGTTGCTATTGTATGATACTTGACAAAATGCTTAATAAAAACTTAGGGCTCGTTTAGAAATACTTTAAGATGAATGAAAGCTCTTTCGGTAAAAGTGTTTTTGGGTTCCAAACGCACTTAAAGTCATTCCTGCAAGAATCGCCAGTTATGTATTTTTTGCAAGAAACACTTCAAGTACTTTTTCAAGATTCACTTGCATTTTTACTAGACATTTGTACCAAAAACACTCTCATCAAAAGTGATTTCAGTAATTTTAAAAACGCTTCCAAACGAGCTCTATACATGGTAGATATATTTGATTTTGTTCATTGCCATTAGCCGAAGTTGCATGCATGCTTCATCTTGCCACGAGGAGGAAAAATACATACTCCCAATTACTTGTTCCTAGTGCTAATTAATAGTTAAGCCTTATATATTCATTTAAGTTTTATAACTGAATCATTTGTGTGGTTTAGAATACCACCGTATGGTAATAAAACTATGGGTGACTTTGGATAGGGTCTCTATTTATCAACATTATTTGATTGAAACCTTGTTAATTTTTAGTTTTTGATTGGGGTCCCTGAAATTAATACAATAATGCATTTCTATGTAAGTTATTATATTTTTAAATTAAATTTGATATTTGTACTTACTTATATTAATGAGATTTTAAATAAAATCCATGATTTGAAGGGTTGAAAATATTAAAAAAATAAAATATACTTATATAAAAATGTATAATTTATCTTAATGACAAATCATGTCATTAAAAAAATCTTAATGACATGATTTGTCATTAAGATATATTATATTTAAATAAAACCCATTATTTGTCATTACTTATATTAATGACATTTTACATAAAAAAAATGGTAATTTTTATGCTATACAATATACATACAAAAAGTTGATACATTTTATACAAAAAAGGTGCTACGTTTTAGATGAAAAAATTGGTACATATTATATACAAAACAATGGGTACATTTTATTTAATAAAACAATGGGTACATTTTAGAGTAAAAATATAAATAGATCTTACATTAAAAAATGGGTACATTTTACATAAAAAATGGTACTTATAAAAACAAAATTGGTATATTTTACATATAACAAAGTGGAACATTTTTAAAGACAAATGGGTACATTATCAATAAATTATTGGTACAAAAAAAATGTGTAAAAATAAAAGTTTGAAAAATATGGACACAAAAAAGAAATTAATATATGGGTACAAACTATAACTAAAAAGAAAATTGCTACAATTAAAAAAAAAGGGCTGCAAATTAAAATGGGTACAAACTAAACATAAAAATATATGATACAAAATATAGCCATAAGTGTATATATATATACACACACAATATCAAATGTAACGTTTCTAACACTAAATGAATATATTTAGAAATAAAATTTCATTATTTTGCATGTAAAATATTTAATTATGGAAATTAATTAATGATGTTTATTAAAATCAAGGGAACCTTATCAACAACAACAACAACAAAGCCTTTTCCCACTAAGTGGGGTCGGCTATATGAATCCTAGAACGCCATTGCGCTCGGTTTTGTGTCATGTCCTCCGTTCGATCCAAGTACTCTAAGTCTTTTCTTAGAGTCTCTTCTAAAGTTTTCCTAGGTCTTCCTCTACCCCTTCGGCCCTGAACCTCTGTCCCGTAGTCACATCTTCGAACCGGAGCGTCAGTCGGCCCTCTTTGCCCATGTCCAAATCACCGGAACCGATTTTCTCTCATCTTTCCTTCAATTTCGGCTACTCCTACTTTACCTCGGATATCCTCATGCCCAATCTTATCCTTTCTCGTGTGCCCACACATCCCACGAAGCATCCTCATCTCCGCTACACCCATTTTGTGTACGTGTTGATGCTTCACCGTCCAACATTCTGTGCCATACAACATCGTTGGCCTTATTGTCGTCCTATGAAATTTTCCCTTGAGCTTCAGTGGCCTACGACGGTCACATAACACGCCGGATGCACTCTTACACTTCATCCGTCCAGGTCGTATTCTATGGTTGAGATCTCCATCTAATTCTCCGTTCTCTTGCAAGATAGATCCTAGGCAGCAAAAACGGTCGCTTTTTGTGATCTTCGCTAGATTGCTCCGGTCATTAGTGTGGATAAGTATATAAATGAATAGAGATAGGAAAGCAAACACAAGATGTACGTGGTTCACCCAGATTGGCTACGTCCACGGAATAGAAGAGTTCTCATTAATTGTGAAGGGTTTACACAAGTACATAGGTTCAAGCTCTCCTTTAGTGAGTACAAGTGAATGATTTAGTACAAATGACATTAGGAAATATTGTGCGAGAATGATCTCGTAATCACGAAACTTCTAAGTATCGGAGTGTGGTATCGTCTTGACTTGCCTTATCTGTCTCATAGGTAGATGTGGCATCTTCTCTGGAAGTACTCTTCCTCCATCCAGGGGTGGTATCTTTAACTGGTGGAGATGCACAAGGTAATGTATCAATTTCACTTGAAGCTTACTTGTAGTTTCAGGCTTGGTCAAGCGCGATACAAACCATGTAGTAGGAGTCTCTCAAGTCGCCGAGCTAGGGGATCTGCTGAAAGAGGTGACAGACAAGGTAAGCAATCAGAGCTCCGGCTGATTGTTCACCTTCTCCCCATCTTGCAGCAGCATGAAGGATAAAGAGAAGAAAGATGAGAAGAGATGATATGGGATACTTTTGCTTTTGAAGAAGTAACTTTCCACAGGCTTATTCTTGAACTGAGCTGGAGGGTTTTCTGGTTTCCTCCCGAGCCGACTGAAGAATTTGAGGGTCAAAACAAGTCCATCAAATCTAGAGTACGTTCGACCCTGCTGATATGGGATACTTTTGCTTTTGACAGAGTAATGGATGTATCGGCACGTGTGCTGTTACGCTTGTCTCCACATGCTTCCTTGTATCCTTCGCACTTGCCCTATCTGTTCCTCAAGCAGATGCGGTATCTTCCCTGGAAACATAAGATGTTGAAGATGAGTACTCGAGAGCAATGCCAGGTAAGTAATCAGGTAAGGGGTTCCAGGCAGTCAGTTCCTGGCTGGAAGCTTGATTCCAAGTGCTGATTGATTGCTCTCTTTCTCCTTGTCTTGCAGGTAACAATAAGGCCAAAGGAAAAGACAGGGAAAAAGCATGATATGGGATACTCTTGCTTTTAACCCTGATGATATGAGATATTCTTGCTCTAGTATAGCTTGTTTGCAAAGGTATTATCGGGGGGAAAGAAAGCTGAATATTTCGAAAGGCTTCGTTGGGAGTGCCCTCTCAAATATGAGGAAGGGTTGAACATTTTTGCAGGTCTGCCTGTCCGTTGGGGATGGAGGTCGACATATATAGGAGTCTCCCTAACAACAAGTAGTAATGCTATTCCTTTACCCTGCTTGGTCATAGCACGGTAGTGGGAGCTACCAGCTTCACATGTTTTAACTCTGTCAGAGCACTTTGAAAAAGTGGTATGTGCTCTCGAGAAGTCTTCGACAGAATGCCCATAATTTCCGCAAAGCTGAGTGTGCGTGTGACAGGTGCTGACAAGGCTAGAAAAGTAGGTGCCTCTTCGATTTCTGAGATCGGCCCTCGTGGTCTCTGAGCAGCCCAGCTTTTGAGAAAGCGAGCGTCTCTTCGATTGATTCGGAGAACGATGCATCTTCGATTTTTAAGAAAGCAATCATGATGGGGGTCTGGCTCTCGAGATTCGGGGAGTAGTGTCACTTCGATTTTTGAGAAAGTAATCATGTTGGGAGTCTGGCTCTCGAGATTCGGAGGGCGGTGCCTCTTCGATTTTGGAGCAAGCAATCTTGTTGGGAGTGTTTTCTCGAATGTGAGTAAAGGTTGGGCATGTTTGCTAGTCTACCTTGCCACGAAGCACAGAGGTTGACACACAGGGATTTTCCAATTATCCAGCAATGGTACTGTTCCTTTACCCTCTCTTCGATTTTTGAGAAAGTAGTCATGTTGGGAGTCTGGCTCTCGAGATTCGGAGGACGGTGCCTCTTCGATTTTGGAGCAAGCAATCTTATTGGTAGTGTTTTCTCGAGTGTGAGTAAAGGTTGGGCATGTTTACTAGTCTACCTTGCCACGAAGCACAGAGGTTGACACACAGGGACTTTCCAATTATCCAGCAGTGGTACTGTTCCTTTACCCTTGTGGGTAATAATATGGTAGCTAGACCTTCAAAATTTATGGGTCTAAACTTTGTTAGTGCTGTTTCTTTGCTATTCTTTTACCTTTCTTGGTCAGAGCGATGTAGTGGGAGCTGCAAGCTTTACGTGCTCAATTTTGGCAGAGAACTTTGGCAAAGTTATCTGTGGTACCCATGAGCTAGTGTTGCGTGTGGGAAGTGGGTGATTGAACAGTAAGATTCATGTGTTTTCTACTTCCTCAGAAGTCTTCGACAGAATGCCCATAATTTCCGCAAAGCTGAGTGTGCGTGTGACAGGTGCTGACAAGGCTGGAAAAGTAGGTGCCTCTTCGATTTCTGAGATCGGCCCTCGTGGTCTCTGAGGAGCCCAGCTTTTGAGAAAGCGAGCGCCTCTTCGATTTCTGAGATCGGCCTTCGTGGTCTTTGAGCAGCCTAACTTTTGAGAAAGCAAACGCCTCTTCGATTTCTGAGATCAACCCTCGTGGTCTCTAAGCAGCCCAGCTTTTGAGAAAGCAAACGCCTCTTCGATTTCTGAGCAGGCGCCTCTTCGATTTCTGAAGATCCGTCGAGTGCAGATTTTTATAGGGGCTGGCATTAAGTTCCAAAGCACACTTGAATCTCCACCAGTAGAAGCTCCATTCTTGCACTTCTAAGATCTTGATTTGTCCAACCTCTTCTCTCTTCAACACCTTTGAAAATGTCTGGCCCCTCCGACCGTCGTTTTGACTTGAACCTTGTTGAAGAGGCAGCCCCGCCTTCTCCAGACAACATATGGCGCCCATCCTTCGTCTCCCCTACTGGTCCTCTTACCGTTGGGGATTCCGTGATGAAGAATGATATGACTGCTGCGGTGGTGGCCAGGAACCTTCTCACTCCCAAAGATAACAGACTACTTTCCAAACGGTCTGATGAGTTAGCTGTTAAGGATTCGCTGGCTCTCAGTGTTCAGTGTGCAGGTTCTGTGTCTAATATGGCCCAACGCCTATTTGCTCGAACCCGCCAAGTTGAATCATTGGCGGCTGAGGTGATGAGTCTCAAACAGGAGATTAGAGGGCTCAAGCATGAGAATAAACAGTTGCACCGGCTTGCACATGACTATGCTACAAACATGAAGAGGAAGCTTGACCAGATGAAGGAAACTGATGGTCAGGTTTTACTTGATCATCAGAGATTTGTGGGTTTGTTCCAAAGGCATTTATTGCCTTCGTCTTCTGGGGCTGTACCGCGTAATGAAGCTCCAAATAATCAACCTCTGATGCCTCCTCCTTCTAGGGTTCTGTCCAGTACTGAGGTTCCGAATGATCCCCCTCCGGTGCCTTCTCTTTCTGGGGCTCTACCGACTGCTGAGACTTCTCCTAAGCAACCCTTGTGAAGGCTCCCTCTTGTTTGTTTATTTTGACTCATGTATATGTACACATTTGTAGCTTATCGGGGATATCAATAAATAAGTTTTCCTTTATTTCAACGTATTGTGTTAAATACACCAAAACCTTCTTTGCTAAGTTCTTTGAATTTTCTTTTGTTGAAGCTTGTATGTTGAAGCTTTCTGAGTGGAGCATGTAGGTTGGGGTAGTGTTCCCTTAATTTCCCGAGTGAGGAAAACTTCTCGATTGGAGACTTGGAAAATCCAAGTCACTGAGTGGGATCGGCTATATGAATCTTAGAACGCCATTGTGCTCGGTCCTGTGTCATGTCCTTCGTTAGATCCAAGTACTCTAAGTCTTTTCTTAGAGTCTCTTCCAAAGTTTTCCTAGGTCTTCCTCTACCCCTTCGGCCCTGAACCTCTGTCCCATAGTCGCATCTTCTAATCGGAGCGTCAGTAGGCCTTCGTTGCACATGTCCAAACCACCGTAACCGATTTTCTCTCATCTTGCCTTCAATTTCGGCTACTCCTACTTTACCCCGGATATCCTCATTCTTAATCTTATCCTTTCTCGTGTGCCCACACATCCAACGAAGCATCCTCATCTCCGCTACACCCATTTTGTGTATGTGTTGATGCTTCACCGCCCAACATTCTGTGCCATACAGCATCGCTGGCCTTATTGTCGTCCTATAAAATTTTCCCTTGAGCTTCAGTGGCATACGGCGGTCAAACAACACGCCGGATGCACTCTTCCACTTCATCCATCCAGCTTGTATTCTATGGTTGAGATCTCCATCTAATTCTCCGTTCTTTTGCAAGATAGATCCTAGGTAACGAAAACGGTCGCTCTTTGGTATTTCTTGATCTCCGATCCTCACCCCTAACTCGTTTTGGCCTCCATTTGCACTGAACTTGCACTCCATATATTCTGTCTTTGATCGGCTTAGGCGAAGACCTTTAGATTCCAACACTTCTCTCCAAAGGTTAAGCTTTGCATTTACCCCTTCCTGAGTTTCATCTATCAACACTATATCGTCTGCGAAAAGCATACACCAAGGAATATCATCTTGAATATGTCCTGTTAACTCATCCATTACCAACGCAAAAAGGTAAGGACTTAAGGATGAGCCTTGATGTAATCCTACAGTTATGGGAAAGCTTTCGGTTTGTCCTTCATGAGTTCTTACGGCAGTCTTTGCTCCTTCATACATATCCTTTATAGCTTGGATATATGCTACTCGTACTCCTTTCTTCTCTAAAATCCTCCAAAGAATGTCTCTTGGGACCCTATCATACGCTTTTTCCAAATCTATAAAGACCATGTGTAAATCCTTTTTCCCATCTCTATATCTTTCCATCAATCTTCGTAAGAGATAGATTACCTCCATGGTTGAGCGCCCTGGCATGAACCCGAATTGGTTGTCCGAAACCCGTGTCTCTTGCCTCAATCTATGCTCAATGACTCTCTCCCAGAGCTTCATTGTATGACTCATTAGCTTAATACCCCTATAGTTCATGCAATTTTGTACGTCACCCTTATTCTTGTAGATCGGCACAAAAGTGCTCGTTCGCCACTCATTTGGCATCTTCTTCGTTTTCAAAATCCTATTGAAAAGGTCAGTGAGCCATGTTATACCTGTCTCTCCCAAAACTTTCCACACTTCGATTGGTATATCGTCTGGGCCTACTGCTTTTCTATGCTTCATCTTCTTCAAAGCTACAACCACTTCTTCCTTCCGGATTCTACGATAAAAAGAGTAGTTTCTACACTCTTCTGAGTTACTCAACTCCCCTAAAGAAGCACTCCTTTCATGTCCTTCATTGAAAAGATTATGAAAATAACCTTTCCATCTGTCTTTAACCGCGTTCTCTGTAGCAAGAACCTTTCCATCCTCATCCTTGATGCACCTCACTTGGTTTAGGTCCTTTGTCTTCTTTTCCCTTGCTCTAGCTAATTTATAGATATCCAACTCTCCTTCTTTGGTATCTAGTCGCTTATACATATCGTCATAAGCCGCTAACTTAGCTTCTCTCACAGCTTTCTTCGCTTCTTGCTTCGCTTTTCTATACCTTTCACCATTTTCATCGGTCCTATCCTTGTATAAGGCTTTACAACATTCCTTCTTAGCCTTCACCTTTGTTTGTACCTCCTCATTCCACCACCAAGATTCCTTTTGGTGTGGGGCAAAACCTTTGGACTCTCCTAATACCTCTTTTGCTACTTTTCGAATACAACTAGCCATGGAATCCCACATTTGGCTAGCTTCCCTCTCTCTATCCCACACACACTGGGTGATTACTTTCTCTTTGAAAATGACTTGTTTTTCTTCTTTTAGATTCCACCATCTAGTCCTTGGGCACTTCCAAGTCTTGTTCTTTTGTCTCACTCTTTTGATATGTACATCCATCACCAACAAGCGATGTTGATTAGCCACGCTCTCTCCTGGTATAACTTTGCAATCCTTACAAGTTATACGATCTCCTTTCCTCATTAGGAGAAAATCTATTTGTGTTTTTGACGACCCACTCTTGTAGGTGATCACATGTTCTTCTCTCTTCTTAAAGAAGGTGTTGGCTAAGAAGAGATCATATGCCATTGCAAAATCCAAGATAGCTTCCCCATCCTCGTTTCTCTCCCCAAAACCATGGCCACCATGGAAACCTCCATAGTTGCCTGTCTCCCTGCCCACGTGTCCATTTAAATCTCCTCCTATAAATAACTTCTCCGTCTGAGCAATTCCTTGCACCAAGTCTCCAAGGTCTTCCCAAAATTTCTCCTTCGAACTCTTATCCAACCCTACTTGAGGTGCGTACGCACTAATCACATTGATAAGTTCTTGTCCTATTACAATCTTGATTGCCATGATTCTATCTCCTACCCTCTTGACATCTACAACATCTTGTGTCAAGGTCTTGTCCACGATGATGCCAACACCGTTTCTCGTTCTATTTGTGCCCGAATACCAAAGTTTAAACCCTGAGTTTTCTAGATCCTTTGCCTTACTACCAACCCACTTAGTTTCTTGTAGGCACATAATATTTATCCTTCTCCTCACCATAACTTCCACTACTTCCATAGATTTTCCCGTTAAGGTTCCTATATTCCACGTTCCTAAACGCATTTTGCTCTCTTGAACTCTACCCTTCTGTCCTAGCTTCTTCACCCTCCCCCGTCTAATAGGATCAAAGTACTTCTTTTGTGTGTCCCGTGTAAAGTTGATAGGAGCATATGCTCCCAAACAACTTTGAGTGGAGTCGTTCGAAAAGAAGTTTCTATGGCCCCCTTGCTCATTTAACACTGCATCCGGGTGCCGATGGAGATACAGCGACCCTTGCTCATTTATCACTGTGCTCGGGCCACACAGCGCGCCACTTACGGGTGACGCCCTAGCTTTAGCGCGATTTTGTTCTGGATTCATTTTCATAAGGATTCGACGTGATCATGGAGTGCCGGCTGTCGACTACCTGACGCCCTCCCCCTCCTCCTTTATCCGGGCTTGGGACCGGCAATGTAAGATACATAGGCGGAGTTTACAGGGAACCTTATCAAAAATTGAAAATGAATAAGGTTTTAATCAATGGAGTTGAAAAAAGAGGGATGTAAACCTAATTTCTCCTAAAACTAATCTGAAATTGTAGATAACTTGTTTACCAAAAAAAAAAAATTGTGGATAACCTTATTTTTTTATCAATTAATCTGACCAATTCCAGTAGGACAACCGTTTTAACACATTATTTATCCAGCACCCCATGCTAATGACAACAGTTTCCAATAATTTATATATGAACCAGCTGGTGTATTATATCCAATAAAAAGTTGGAATTGGACGCACAGCGCCAATCGACCAACATACACGATTATGAATTCTCGAAATCTCTAAATGCATTTCAACTTCTATTTCAATTTTTGGGAAAATATTTGGATTCAAAATTTTCAAATTCAATTTTGAAAGTTTAATCGTCGGAATTAGAAACACAATACCAACTTACAACCTTATAAACGATCGAGCTATAAAGCAATACCTGCATGCAATGACGTTGTCATAAATAGTTTTTCGAGTACGTTGTGCTGGGTTTCCCAAGTATATATTCGTATCCATTTAATGACGTTTCACATAATCGAGTAAAAACAATTATGCAGATGTAGTAATCTTCCCTCGAAAATATAATTATTCCACACAGATATAGGGAATAAGTTCATGCATTTCATAATTTTCATTTACATTTTGAAATGTACGTATCAAGTTTTTAGGGTACTTCACGTGGAGAGATTTTTTAGTGTGCATGAGAACACGGTCCGGTACACAAAATGTTATAATACAATTGGTTGAATTTTTTTTTCAAGAGCAATTTTGCTCACCACCATAACTATAGTCTATAGTGTATACTCACCGTACATTTAATCAATTGACATATGTCATTTCATCTAACTCTAGTTAACTTTCACAATAAATTTTACTTTGTAAAATTTGAAGAAAATTAACCAAGATTAAGTGAAATGACACGTGTGAATTGATTAGGTGTATAGTGAGCATACATCATAGTTTATGATGGTGAGCAAAAATGCACCTTTTTAAAAAAAAAATTCTAACCAATTGTATTATAACATTTGGTATACCAAGCCGCATTTTTGCACACTGAATCAAGTGTATTGGTCGAGTTCAAATCTTCTTCATCCAAAATCTTCCTTGGCCTCTTTGTGTCTTATATACTTGAGTAACACGTGTCTTTTTTACTTTAATTTTTTATTTTTTATTAAAAAGATAAGTTAAAAAGTTAACAATGTTAAATAGGATTCAAATGATTGGTCAAATGCTAAGAAATGGGATAGATCACAGAAAAGGTACAAAAGATTTTGAGTGCAGAAACACAATAAACGATCGAGATATAAGGCAATATTTGCATGCAATGACGTTGTCATAAACTGTTTTTCGAGTACGTAGTACTGGGTTTCCCAAGTATATATTCGTATCCATCAAATGACGTTTCACATAATCAAGTAAAAACAATTATGCCGATGAGTAATCTTCCCTCGAAAACATAATTATTCCACACAGAAAGAGGAAATAAATTCATGCATTTCATATTTTCATTTACATTTTGAAATGTACGTATTAAGTTTTTAGGGTACTCCTCATCAAGTGGAGATATTATTTTATTGTACATGAGAACACAGTTCGGTTTACAAAGTGTTATAATATAATTGGTTAATTTTTTTTTTCAAATTTTTAATCAATTGTATTATGACACTTGGTGTACCAGACTGTGTTTCTGGCACACTGAATCAAGTGTATTGGTCAAGTTGAAATCCTCTGCATCCAAAATCTTCTTTGGCCCCTTTGTGGAGAAATTTTTCATTGTGATTGGAACGTGGATGGTACATTACGTGTTTTTATATAAGTGGTAGAAAATTTTACTTTTTAAGTTATTAACTTTTTTAACACACATCCCACCATTTGCATAGTGACACGTGGTGTACCACCTTGTATTGCGGTCACACTGAAAAATCTCTCATGTTTGTGCCTTATATAATTGAGTAACACGTGTCTTTTTTAATTAATTTATCTTTAGTTGTTCTCTTATTTTTTTATTGAAAAGATAAGCTGAAGAGTTAACAATGTTAAGTGGAGTTCAAATGATTGGTCAGATGTCAACAAATGAGATAGGTCACATATAGGTCACATAAAGGCCACAAAAGATTTTGAGTGCAAAAGATTTCAACTCGTATTGTTCTTTTTAAATATAGAAAGTTTGGAATGCACAAAAAAGTTTTAAAATGCAAATAACACCACTCTTTTGTTATTGCATGCCTTTAACCAAAACTCAGAAACATTGCACATGGCGTTTAACTGCAGTGGCAGAAAGCAATGGTGCCTATGCACTCTAATGTGGGTTCGATCTTACCACTCACCCTCCTCCTAATAACTAACAATTTAACCAACTAACATTATCGTTTATAAAAAACAAAAAACAAAAAAAAAAACAAACAAACAGCAGCATTAGTCAGATGACTAATTTAAGAAAACTTATGTTATCCCCCAACCGAAGAGAAGGGCAAAAGGAAACTTAAGGGAGGTGATATTGCGCATCTTCATGCAACCACATACGTAACCATAAGAAGATAATTAGTAATTACCTTGTGAATTTAGAAGAATATATTGATTAATCCATATCAAGTTATCAACATGCTCTCTCCTCTCTCTCTCTCTCTCTCCACACACATATATATATATATATATATATATATGTATCTATACACACACACACACACACAGATACACTTCGCACATGTTTATATACCAAATATACATACATACATACTTACATATATATATATACACCCACGTACACATACACACACATCGCACATGTTTATATACCAATAACGAAGTGCATATATATTCCTCCAAGAAAAGGGGTGACAAAATAAATAGAAGAAGGCATAAAGGATCCAAAAATACACAAAAATATATGTATTAATATGTAGTAGAATATGTACATTCACGAGCAGTACTGTCTATTTAAATCAGTAAATATCAGTGATAAAAGAGGATCTGATAAAACTGAAACATGCATGCCTCGCACTCGCTCGATCCTTAGCGTTTCGATTGCTTTCCATTACTGAACATAGAGCTCATTACCAAAAAGAACAATAGAGCTCTGTACGTACGAACTGTGGAGGAAGACTAGAGTGGTAGAGCCATGGCGACCAGTGGCGGTGGCCAATTTTGTTGTGGGGACGGCATTACACACCACATGACAAAACGAGATCGTCACCATTATCATTATCACAAGAGAACTGACGAGTGAAACAGTACTAAATATATATAGTTCCACCAGTACTACAACTGCTCTGCTCAATTCTCTGATTAGATTGAGAGTGATCAACAAAACTAGTAGCAAAAAAACAAAAACCCCAACACATAACACAGACAGACTGCATCTTTGAGTTGAAACGGGATCAAATCAAAGACCATGATGCAATTTTAGTTTCTACCTTTGGATTTTATATAAGGTTTCTCTCCTCACGAAAAAGATCCTACTGTTTTTTTCCTTCCTAACAAACCAAAGACCTTCTCTCTCTACGTCTCTCCATCTCTCTCCCACTCTCTCACCAATTTTTTTGGAGTAATGCAGGTAGTACAAACCACACCATCATTACTCATTTGTTCAATCACGGAAATACACCACAACAAACACGACAAACCAACCAAAGAAAAACCCAAACCACCAAAAGAAATAAAAGAAAATTAATTAAAACTAATAAGCCCTAGGCTTCATATTAATTAATCAAAGCGACCTGTGTTCAAGGATATTGATGTTATTAGTCCTTTGTCTCTTAGCACTCCCTGAGGAAGACTGATCCTGATCACCACCACCGCCGGCGGTCTTCTCCATGACCGCCTTCAGCGCTTCTTGTATCGAACTTTTGCAGTACTGCTGATGCGGCATTTGTATTTGCTCCCCTCCGCTATTACTTGAGTCCTCTTCTCCGGTGATAAACAACACGTTCTTCACACGTCCGCCGAGTGTTGTGATCTCAGCTTTGAGCGTTCTCAAGCGCAAGGCTTTCAATGTCTTGATTAGGTCGGGCAAGAGATCCGATCGGTCCTCGCAGCAAAGTGAGGCCTTTATCACAAACTTACCGTCCTCGTCAGATTCATCGTCTACTATTAGTTCGTCAGTTTCGGTCGGTACCGGACTCGTCTCGGCGATCAGAGAAGTTTGGCGTTTCAGCTCTTTCACATGTTGTATCACTTCCGCTAGCAATGAAGCTTTGTCCGTCTATATCACAAAAACAAAAAAGAGACTTAACAAAAGACACAAACCCTATTTATTTGGTTTAATGTTGATTAGTATTGCATTACATGCACTTGAACGAAATAACTAAGAATTTGGGTTAACTAATTAATGTTATTTTGATGAATGGCGTGGTTTTTGAAGGAAGATCATGGGATGGGTGTATATAGTGACTGACAAAGGTGCTACTTTGTCTGGCCTTTAATTTCTTTGATTTCTCGAACATGGTTTGACTGATGTGTGATATATATGATATTTCCGGCAAGAATTTTCCATGAGAAGCTTTTTAACTGCTCCATGGTTCCTCTTTATCACATCAACACTTCGACATTACGCTTATTCTTCCTTTTTCTTTGGTTTTTTTTTTCTTTTTCCTTTCTCACCTCGGAACTACCACACGACTCAGAAAAGAAGAAACCAAAAGAAACAAGAAAAAGGATGGAAAAGCTTATTCATAAAATGTAACCACATTTCTAATGAAAGATCGCTAGGTCTCGACTCTTGATGGAAAGTGCGCATAATCTTAAAGCCTAAATAGAATCTTAAGAAGATCCACAAAGATCTTGGATTGAAATTGAAAAGCTAGCTCCTTACAAAACAAAACAAGAGAAACCGAAAAAGGGTAGGAAAAAGAGAATATTGTCACACCCTATATAAAATACAAAATGTTGTAGTCCGCTGGAGATGGTGGGTGGGTGATGGATAAGGGAGGCTAGGTTCAAAGTTCGAAAACCTCCATATAACAAAAAAAAAGGAAAAAAAAAACATGTTGTAGGCGCATGATAATATCACTTATGTTTGAGTTTTTTTTTGTCGTTTCAATGTTATTGTTTTCAGCATATACTTACTTTGGTGGTGCTGGGCAATAAGCTGCGCAACTTGGCGAGATGGTTGTTGATTCTCTCTCTTCGTCTCCTCTCAGCCTCGCTGTGACTCTTAGAAGCGGCGAGTGCCTTGGCGTCCATGATTTCTTGGGCGGTCAACTTTCCTAACTCGGCCTGAAGACCGAAAGGGGCCGAACCGGGTTGAACCATCGGTCCAAGCGTCTCGGACAAAATTCTGAGGTGGTGGTGGTGGTCAGATGTTGAACCGTCGTATGTGAACTGGAGAGAAGGAGCTCTTCGGTTGAAGAAAGAAGCATAGGATGATGACGACGGAATTGGGGGAGGAGTTGGGAGGAGAAATGGGTCGTGGGCGGTTGGGTTGAAGGTGTGGTTCGGTGGGAGAGTCCATGGCTGCAAGATTGGAGGAGGAGGTTGATGATCATGTGGAAAAATCAAACCTTGTTGTTGTTGCATCTGATGATGTTGTTGTTGTTGCATCTGATGATGTTGTTGTTGTTGCATCTGATGATGTTGTTGTTGTTGGAGAAACAAGTGTTCTTGGAAAGCTTGTAGGTTTTGGACTGACTGAGAGCACTCCCCTTGATCTTCTTTCTTCCCACACATCATCTTCCCTTCTCGAGTATATTTCTAGGCTTCTAGCTAGGGCTTCATAAAAAGATGAAAGTACTAATTTTAAAAGCCAAGGAATTGAAGAGAAGGATGAAACGGAATCAAAGGAATATAAATATATGTGTGTGTGTGTGTGTGTGTGTGGAGGGTTTTGGTGTTTCAGGGGGATCAATGTTCTTCTCTTTCCCTCTCTCTTGTGGTTTTGTTGTTTTCTCGCTCTATCTCAATCACTCGGGTAGGTTTTTTGATCTGCCACGCCTTTGTGGGCTTTGTGTTTGTTGGGGTGAGGACCCTTTTTATCCTTGGTTTTCAACCGAGCTTTCCTTTTCCTTTGTGCTTTGTTGGTATCTTTTTGTTTCCTTTGTTTTTTTTTTTGCTCTCTCTCCTCTCTCAACTCTTTTATCTCTCCCTATCTCTCCCTCTCTCCCCCTCCTTCCAAACCTGTGACTCTCTCTGCAACTTTCCACCACTCTAAATATATAGTCTGTTGAGTACTGCTAGTCTCCTTTCCTTTCTTCTTACGGCATTCTCTATCCATTCCATTGCTGTAGCTTTCAGGGTGGGGATGGATCCCTTTTCTATTTTATTCATTTATCTTTCCACTATTCATTTTTTTTTATATACGCACATTAAATATAATTTAAACCTAAAAGCATAATCCTCCATGTAAAATAAAAAGCATTTTGCTTGTTGCTTTGTGATTGGTTCAAAGCAAATAATTACACTTTGTGAGTGCAGTAGTACCACTTGGAGAGAGAGAGAGAGAGAGAGAGAGAGAGAGAATGGAGAGAGAGAGAGAGAGAGAGAGAGAGAGGATTGAGTGAAGGAGGAGATAGCTATATAGAGATGGGAAACACAAGCAGGCAGCACAATTAACCAGAGTGAACGCACAACACACAGATTGTCGACCGACCAAAGATCAAAAAGGCAGAGAAGTATCATCATGATAAAAGGCGTAGCCAAACCCTTTGCCTTTTTGTTTTTCTAATTTTTTAAATTTCTTTTTATATTCTTAATTTATATTATTTAATTTTATTATTCATGATTGAAGAATAGGCCTTTCCTTTCATATATACCTCGGTCAAGTCCCCACGTTCTTCCATACTCTTGGCTATTTCCATGCCACCCTTTCTGCTTCCCCAAGACTATGTAATCATTGTGTCTTGGAGCACACTCCACACCCCGCCCCCTTCTCTCTCTCTCTCTCTCTCTGAGTATTATAACTTGGTTTTCAGTCTCATATGATATCTCTACAAATACATGGTGTACAATATTGCATATTACTTATGCTTCTTACCGGTCCTTTTGAGCTTGAAATGTTGTACAATTCCTTTATCATGGGATATTCGCGTGAAGGAGCAAGTTCAATTTCAAAGGCATCCTTCATACTCTTGCTGCCCTCATACTCATTAGAGAGACTCAATTACAAGATGAAAAACTAAACAACATAATACTAAATTATTGAATCGATATACTGCTACAGTAACGTCCTTAGTGCATGTAATTCTTGCCTCATAACTCCTTATAGATGTCGTTAATTATAACTTGTCTGAATTTAATTCTTAGCCACATTCCAACTAGGACAAAATGATGATGAATACTTGGGAAAAATATGAAAAAGTGTATATCATTTGGTAGTTGGTAAGATTTCTCATTAAAACATGAAAGGCCATGGCAACAATAACACCAAGGGGAAGGAGGAAGGGGAATAATTGATGTTTCCAAACACTTTTTGTTGTGTGGCAACTGGGCACGCCATTCCAGGCTCCTCCCTCCTCTCTTGTCAATGTTGTTGTTCTAATCTTGCACCAGGAGCTTTATTTCCCTGCCCCTACTGGTTGCTGGTTGGCCCTAAAGAGGTTTACACCTTCTTTTACTTATCATGCCTTTATGTTAAAAACAAGATACAACAATATTAACATGCCTTAAAGCTACTCACTGTCAATGCCTTCTGGGTAATCCCACAGTTAAATATTTGTGCATATATTTATAGAAGCAGCATGGGTAACCAAAAATCATTATTAACACTAGTTACCTTTTAGTTATTTCCCCTTCCAAAGCAATAATTAATTGTTTTTAGTGAGAGAGCGATCCCCTTTTTTGTCTTAGTCTCTTTGATATAAGGTAATGTTAGAAAGACAATCTATTTAAATCATATTTTATTTATTATATGACGTGCTTGATGATGATTAAATTATATATAACTTAAGTGTTGATTAACGTGTTTAATTTTTATTGGTGACACATCACATGGTTTGTATAATTAAATATGTTCTAAAAAATTGGTCTAACTGCCACTTAGTACTAATGGTCTAGTGGTATTCCTCTTCACTTGTAAGTGAGAGGTTTTAGGTTCAATTCTTACCAAAGGCGAATTTGAACCACATTATTGTTAGCCCATTGTGAGGTTAAGACAACCCGTCCCTCTTAGGGTATATAATATTGTTTGTTAAAAAAAAAACAAAAAAACAAAGAGCCTACACAAAAAATAGGTGCAAAAGATTTAAAATCAATCTAAGGCCATCTCCAGCCAAAGACTGTATTGTTAGAGATGAAAAAAATTAGCCTTAGAATAGTCTTTAAAATATTAATTTTTGGATAACTAAAACATAACTAAAAGCTACGTTTAGCTTTGCATGACTAAAGATGGCCTAATCCTAACTCAATATCTCATTCTCACTCACTAGCCACTGTCGCCACTTAAGCTAACGCCAACAAGGGCTTTGATCCAAAGTGGCTTTAGCTATAGCTACTAAACTGTTTAACTTTAAAATGATGAATTAAACCCATTAAGTAACAAGTACAAGCAAGTTCATTCCAATGTCTCCTCTAGTGCACCTCCTCTCCCTACATTTGGGTCAGTCACAAGGCACTGTTACTATTTTCTTCTGCAACCTGGAAGCTTTGTAATCTTTAAACATGTTCAGTGTACTTTTATTTCATATATACACATATCTTTATTTGTTTTTAATCATATTTTCTAGGGCTTGGAGACTATGGGAAGGGTTTACCTTTGGAGGGACTTTGTGATCACTGTTCACACGCATGGAGTTTGGTCCCAATAAACTTTTTATACCTTTCTTTCTATTTTTTTTGTAGCTTCTTAATATTATTTCTGTTATATATAATATATATTGATTATATATATATATATATATATATATATATATATTACAGCATGCTGATTCAAACATTTGATGATAGCTGCAGCACCACTAACAAAATGCACGAGAAGGGCTTTATGTGGGGTTTATGATGACATCAGTCCCACCCTGTCATGACGCTTGTTCCCTCTCACCACTATTCGTGCTTATTGCTGCCTAATGCCTCCCTCTCTCCTGCAGGCATCGTGAATTAAGCTTCCAACTTCATTACCAGCTGTGTCTGTGTTGGTTTATATAATGAGTGTTCTTTGAATTCCCTTCACATTTTTTTAACCAATGTTCATGTGCTTTTCTTTTGGACAAAGTTTCATGCTTCTTGACTACTCCTCCCCATTTCAAGAAACTATGACCTAACAACAAATAATCAAAAGAGTAAATTGTAGTAATGGTTCCTCAATTTTAATCAAATTGAAGCAATGATCCCTTAACTAAAAATTCATTACCATTGGTCCCTCAATTTATCAAAAAATGTAGTTATAGTCATTTTTCATCATTTTCGTCAAAATTTTGTCAAAATAAGTTATGTTGGAATAACCATTTATATAATTAGGGTCCCTCAACTTATCAAAGTGTGTAATTATGGTAATTTTCGTCATATACGTCAAATTTTTGTCAAAACGAGTTATGTTTGAAAGACCATGCTACAATTGGGTTAAAGTTAAGAAATCATTTCTCCAGTTGAATTAAAGTTGAGAGACCAAAGGTAATGAATTTTTAATTGAGGGACCATAGCTGCACATTTTGATGAGTTGAGAGATCAATGGTAATGAATTTTTAATTGAGGGACCATTGCTCTAATTGAGTTAAAGTTAATGAACCATAACTACAATTTACTCTAATAAAAAATATCATCGGTAAAAACTAAAGGGAAACTCTACTGTACCTTTAATAAATTTAAATTATAATGCTGAGCGTTTACTGTCTAATCTTACATAATTATAGTGTTATAGAATGATATTATTTATTAGACTAGCAACATTAATTATTACGCCATAAACGTCTTGTTACAGTATGGACATAAAATATTATTAGCTGACACCATGTAAGGTACATGTCAAATTTAGTGTAACAACATGTCATTAACATTCGGCATCTGAATCACACAAAATGTGTAGTTAACTCTATGAAATCGTAATATTACAATTACATAATAATGATAAAATTATCACGGAATGACATTGTTATTATTGTTACAAGTTTAGTTGGTCTTATATTATGGACGTCATATACACTGTTAATTATTTAGGATCATTCTAGGATGCTAATTACATTACAAAAACATTGTAATTAAAGGGTACATGTACCATATTTTAAAAAGGTATAAAAAAAACTAGGAAACTTTAACGAAAAACTCCCGATACTGTTCATTTTAACGAAAAACTACATTTTTACACTAAAAAGTCAATCCTGGTACTATTCACTTTACCCTTTATTTTGTCATTATCGTTAAAACTCAAAGTTTTCAAGTTATTTTCATTAGTTTTCCTAAAAATCTAACCTAAGACTAAATATTCATAGGGGGAGATAACTAAAACTTAAAACAAACCCGTTCGAGTGTTCCACAAATAAGAAGAATTACCGGTACATTTCTTTTTCAAGGAGCAAATAGCCTCTATTGGTACATATTTGAACTCGTCTCCAGGGAGTTTAAGAATATAATATTTAGATTTTAGCACAAGCAAGAAAAACCCCACATTTTGATGCCATCATGAAAACAATGGGCTAAGTACAAGCATGATGGATATCTTGTGCAAAAGCCGTAACTTACCTTCAGAAGTAAACTTTAATTCTTAGTGGACCAACCATGCATGCATACTCTGTACACATTCTGTAATTGTAGGTACTGAAATTAAATTACAAGTTATTATATAAATCCACTGACATGCATATCCTTCCTCCACTGAAAGATATATGAATTCATACTCTTTGCCAATTGTTACCACCTACCACTAGATTTGTAAATATTTAAGGTTTAGTTCAGGAAAAAAATATATGCCATCCTCCGAAATATTGGTCCCCTCAATCCGCAGATAGGAAGTGTTATGCCCCATCATCAGGGACGAATCAAGAAATTTAACTAAGAGGGGGCACCTTAAAAAATTTAAGCTTCTTTTTGGACAAATAAAGCTAGTTTTATTGCAAATGCTGAAACAATTAGTTACAAAATGCCTAATTTTATTACTCTATTGTCTAATTTTATCTTTAATTGTTGTATTGACAATCTAATGCTTTTTGTTCTAATTAACCAAATACATGCAACTCAACAAGGTTTAGTCATTAGTGCGTGAGGAAAAAAAAAACAAGGAATGATGGGCATTTAAAAACTTAAAGAGGATTTTTCACAGCTTGTTAAGGTTAAGTTCAGAAATTTACAACTATGGACAGAGCTTGTTAAAAAAGGCAGGTTCGACTTTCATAATTGATGCTCAGTATTTGGCCTACAATTTTCTTTTCCCATTATTCATACAATGAATCTAAATTAGTCGTTATAGTTGCAGTCAGTCTAGTAGCCTAAAACCTTGCAAGTTTTATCACGCAAACAATCTCAGCTTCCTATTTCATTTGGATTGTGACCAGATTGTTTCCTAAGTGAGTAAGTGGTCACACATTTCTTCTGGCGTTTTGAAAATGATAATAGTATTCCATTTGCAAATTTTAATTTCCTTTTTCCCAAATTAATATTGTAGCTGATCAAAATATCGATCATTTCAATTTGCTTTAGTTATTTTAATTTTTTTATTGATCTAAATAATTTTAGTAAATTATTGTCCATAAAGGAAGTTGAGGCTTCACTCAAGACAAGTTAGCAATATTGAGAATGTAGCTCATTTTCTTATAAACTGATTCAAGATTTCTTAAGTTTTCGATGTGAAATGTCTTTACGTACTAACATAGACGACTATGGTATAATTTATGTATTTGTATTAACAACTAGTCTTTGGGGAATTTTTATTTAAATTTTTAGTTTCGTATCTCTTGCTCTCATTTGACCAAATAGAGGAAATAAACATCTGCATTACAGTTGAAGCAATCGGTATATTAATATACAAGTATTCAATATATTTTAATCTACGAGATGTATTGTGGTCCATGTAGATGGCCACAAAATAGTAGGATATGTGTAAAGATCGTACGGGAGAATAATTGTTTATAGTGAAGTGCTTCTAATTAAAAAGCACTTTTTGCCAAAGCTGAGTGTGGGTTGCAAGTTGCAAAGACTGGTAGTAGTACTTAAGTCCACAAAACGGGGTCTACTTTAAGCGTCTCTGCTTATATAAATTAATCACCCTTTGCCCTTGTTATAAATAAAACAGATTATCATAAGACTAGAAGAGATTAGGCACTCATTTAAATAATTCTATCCTTTTGTCACATATTAGAAAAGTAACAGGATCCTATTTGTTTCTCAGCGTTTATATATGAATTTAAATGCAGCAGCTTTTCTAACATACATTCGTATAGTATTCCCATTAAGTCATGATCAAATATATTTTTCTCTCAAAAGTTTATACTTGAACTCCAACCAAACAAACCTACCTACCCATGAACTTAACTGGATCCTACTTTTGGAGAAAATGCAAACTCTTAAGATTCACCATATGCAAGTTCATATTGTAGCATACCTAATATTCCACAAGTGCCATTCTCTCTACTTTAGTTGACTGTTTAAATAATCTACTTGATGAGAGGGTTTTATATCTTACCGGTTGCATGCAATTACGCGTTTATTTTTATTATTAAGATATGGTTAGCTAGATGATATGACGATTAAGATAGATGCATGATTGTATGAACTTCAGTTATGCAAAAAAGAAGCAACCAAGAAGAGAGTATCATCAACAACTAGTTCTGTTATGAGACAAATTTTTATGTTCATATCAATCTATTACTGTCTTAACTTGAGGAGACCTCCATACAATACTTTTCCTAACTTTACTGTGTATATTTTGTACAACGGATAATATAACAAATTTTCTCCTAGTTGAGGCTGTTTCATTACCACTTTCTATAGTGCAGATTTCTTAATCAGCGTTTCAATCTCAGGGCACATAAGTGATAAAGATTCCCTCCCATTTTGTTTGTCCTCCTTCCTAGGCCTTCAATTCCCAGAGCCCTAGACAAATATAAGCTCCATAACCAAAAAGGCAACATGAATGGACGGTCGGATTTATCCCGTATATAGTTAGGCTAATTTGTGGTGATCAATAAGATCTCTGAGTGGGCCCAAGAAAAATCTCTACTTTGAGCCAAATTCCACAAAACTTCATTTTCCCGATAAAGCAGTCTATGGTGCTTGACTGGGCATGTTTATGTGTTTGTAATTTGCAGCCCTATATGGTCTAGAGAGCTGGGTAGCTGTCCCAGTCGTGGAAGAACAAGAATATTTGAGTATTTGATTTGTACCCGGCCAGTTGTTGATATCCTTTGATTTGTAGGACAAGAAGAACACCTAATTAATTTCCAAGGAGGTGGTGTTTGTCCCCTTGGTGGGACAGTGCCCTTGCTGCTTCCAATCATACCCTCCACCCAGTTCATACGTCTTTGTCAATTCCACAAGAAATTTCACTTCTACAGCCGAAAGTTGAGTCTAATGTTAGTGCATATGTCTCTCTAAATCAGAGGAGCTGAAAATGCATGGCAGTGTATGCTGCCTTTATAGAGTTCAACGTGTATTACCTGCCAGGTTAAGGGCTTTTGCCTTAATCCCTTTAATCTTAAGCAAGGCAAGCCTTTCTTTTTTGGGAGAGTGTGGAACGGGAAATAAAGGTTTTAACATATTTTTAGTGTTATCATCTTCAATCCATCATGTCTAGATTTAAATATCTCCATTTCCTTAGTTTAGGTTAGTATAGAAAATTGTTACATACGATCAGTTTGTTGAGAATGATCTCGCATTGATGAGAAAAAGGATCTTACATGTGCTTATAAGTAGTTGAGTTACTTCTCATATTGTCAATTGATTTTATAGTGGAACCTAAACTTTTTTAATGGTATCATAGCATGTTATCCTATGTGTGAAGTCCAACAGCCACACGTGCTCCACGTCACTTGAGTTATGTTGTCCATGTATTAGGCTTGAAAATTCGCCACACGTGAGGGGGCGTGGGGTGAATGAATCCGCATTGATAAGAGGAGGAACATTGTATGTGCTTATAAGTAGTTGAACTACTCCTCACATTCTTAATTGGTTTTATAATAATACCCCAACTTTCTTCACTGTTTCCCTCAAATACGAGGGACAAAAATATTAATAATTGTAAGCAACATTGAATGCAATGGCTCTCGTGCACAATGTTTTCTACCCTTGGAAAACTGTTTCCTTATAGACATATGAGTTTGTACATGTTTTGTTCGTTTTAATTTGCTAAGGGTAATGCTAGGAAGATGAAAATTTGTAAACTAAATAATATGGTTGTTGATGATTGAATTATTACTTAAGTGTTAGTTAACGTGTTTATTTCCTATTAGTGATAATTTAATTTCCAATTTTGGTTTAAATTTAATCTCACTAATATTATCTATTTGATAATCAATTTTATGGGTCGACAATTTAGTATCATTCATCCCAAATTCAATGGGTTTTTAACTTCCTATTTCGCTTGGATTGTAAATTGTAATTTTTGCAGGACAGGGCCGGTCCAATGGGCTCAAGGGCCTACCTTAATCGGGGGCTTGACTAGGAGTTTATGTTGAGCCCAAAAATGATTGACTTGGGCCTTGGCAAATAATTTGACGCAGTGCCTCGATGGGTTTACAAAGTGCACCCATTCCAGATGTTTGAGTTAAGATTTTGGTGGCCTGAGCGATAGAGTTGAGATGTCGTCACGGCAATGTTTCAATTGTATGTAAGTTTTTCTCGAGAAGAAGTAGGCTGTAAACATATGCAAATGACAAAGCATGAGAAGGCAGCGAAGAAGGAGCTGAGGAAGTTCAATAACAATTTCGTCAAGGACGAAAGGTTACGCAGATCAGCCGCCGGTGGGACGACTGAGACGAGGAGAGAGAAAGCTCCATTGAGTTTTAGTGAAGTCTGACTTGAGAGCAGTGCGAGAGTGAGGACTGGAGAAGAACGATAATAAGGCCCAAAAATTGAAAACTGTAACGAGCCCTGGCCGGCCTGAAATATATAAACCCACGAGTGCATATCAGCAAAATAAATATTAAAACAATTCGATTTGGTTGCTGGATCACTGAAATCGAAACTAAACAACAGATTTCAGTTTGGTTCGAGTTTCCTAAGTTGCTTTTTTTTTTTTCGCCTTCAGTTTGGTGTTTGGTTTTTTTTTTTTTTTTTTTCATTTTTTTGTTGTGAGTAACGGAGACTAAATTTGTAAACTAAATGATGTGTCACCAATAGGAATGAGCACGTTTATCAACGCTTAAGTAATAAACCAATCACCAACTTTCATGTTCTTCAGTTTTCAAAATTTAGTCTACAAATTTAGTTTCCCTAACATTACTCTATTTTTTTTTCTTTAATTTTCGGTTTTTCGAACCCACCCCTAATCCTGGCAACCTAATTGCATTGTACAAATTGGTATTATTTCTAACGTCTTACTTTTTCAAAGAGAGATTCTTTGGTTGGTGTCATCCATCGTAATACACCCTCAAGACTTTCTCTCGTCGTGCAATGAAAGAGATAAACATAAAGTTTCTGCTAGTGATGATAAGGCATGTTATGGGATTCTAAACACTCCAGGGGTTACAAACGCATCATATCAACAAAAAGGTGTTGGAAAATATTAGTACTTAGCTTTATTTTAATATTTGAGTTTTGCTTGTTAGTTTAGGATTTGGGTCTAACCCATCCGAGTTAGGGTTTCCTTTAGTTCTCTGTAAATATAGTTTGTAATTTAATTTAAAAAACAAGTTAGTCACGATGTAGTCTCTTGGGATTCTGTAGCCGTTTCCGCATTTTCGTTTGTTTAATAATATTCTTGTTAGTCTTGTTCGTGACGAACTCTGATATTCAACTTGGTGTCAGAGTAATTTTGAACCTTTAGGATTTAATCTGCTCTTGTATGTTCCGTGTCAGTTTGTTGTTGTCTTCCGCTGTTTGATTGCTCCAGTTTAGATAAATTGGTTGAAGTAAAAAAAACAAAAAACAAAAATATCGTTGTTCATTGCTCGACGTTTGTTATTGTCCCATACTTCAGTGTTTGCATCCTTAGCAATCTCATACTCACCACTGGTTTTGACGAAATCCAGACCCGAGAACCACAAACTCGGATCATGTTTGTCTCCTCATTGGACCACCTTCATTTGCATCTGCTTTTGATCTGCACCTTAACCCGCCACACTGCTGCTACAACACGACCCACGAACCTGCTATCTGACCAACCCCAAACCCAAGAATTGAGGTATTAGGCACTAGCGCTGCTATGTTATTTGTTTCTGAAGTCTGGGGTTTTGATTTCTGTGGAATTGATGACGAAATTTGGAATTTGGATTGGACTTTGAAGTCAAAGTATCTGTAATGGTATTTATATGCACTGCCTAGTAAAACTCGACGTGGAGAAGGAGGAAGGAAGAAAAGGAAATTGAAAATTGTTTGAGGTTTAGGCCCACACGGGCAAGAAAGAAATATGGTTTGTTTGGCTTGTATGGGGAAGCCTGTTATTGCCCACCGCAACAATCGCTTGAGTGTTTGGACTGGTGACCATTCGAGTGACATTATGTACATGGTGAACTAGATTTTTTATTGGTTTGTTCGAAAGTTTGCAATTAGCATTGGAATCTTGCACTGGCACTGGCATTAGAAACTTGCACTTGCATTGATGGAATTTCATATTGGAATTGGCATCGGAAATTAGCATAATGGAGCTTGCATCCGAATCTGCTTGTTGGCAAACTCATGTCGTTTACCGCCATGAGTTTAACGGGGGTGTTGGAAAATATTAGTACTTAGGTTTATTTTAATATTTGGGTTTTGCTTATTAGTTTAGGATTTGGGCCTAGCCCATCCGAGTTAGGATTTTTTTAGGTTTAGTTCTTTATAAATATAGTTTGTAATTTAGTTTAAGAAACAAGTTAGTCACGATGTAGTCTCTTGGGATTCTGTAACCGTTTTGACATTCTCGTTTGTTTAATAATTGTTTGGGTTAAAACTTAAACTTTGGGCTTAGAAGGGAGTTGGCCCAAAAAGAGGAGAAAAGCCTGAAGCACAGCCCAAGCCCAGAAGGCAGAAAAGGCCTTTCCCGACTAGGTGTAGATCATTTGCACCACTTGCTCACCTACCCAAGGGCCAAGTGGTATAGACCAGCCAGCTAATCAGCCCAAAAGTACTTTATAGTGGCAATACAAGTAAATAGCTGATGAGTCACTATCCTTCAAACTGTATTCGGGCAAGATTATTGCTACAGGAGGCCAAGCCAAAGTGTCTATAAAAGGAGAAAGAGAAATCAAAGTCAATGACACTCAAACAAACCAACAAATACAAGCACAAACTTTGCTCAAAGCCAGATTTGCCTTCAAAACGAAGCTTTAGTCAGCCCAAGCCTTCATCCTTTTCGGGATAAACCCTTTGTAATAGCTTTGTTACCCTGTTCAACTCTTGCTGTAGTATCGATTTCTTTCTGTAAACTCACCTCCCAACCCATTTTCTAAGCTTTCAAACCTCCTGATAAACCATAAAGATAGGAAGTTGAAAGACGATCAGCCTTGCCCGACAAGGTTAAACCTTGCCCGACCCTCTTTGTTTTTGTCTTTTCATTCATTAGCCTAGCAATATGTTGTGTTTGTACCATACTTGACCAATCCCGAAACTACTGAGCACCGGTCAACGTTATACCGTCAAGGACCCAGAAGAGCTTCCCTTCAACCAGGAGGCCAATCACAATGCGACACGTGTCGACATCAGAAGCCAATCACAGCGCGACACATGTCAACATCAGAAGCCAATCACAACACGACACGTGTCAATGTTAGAACAAAACTAGAAACTCTATTCTATAAATAGGGATCATTCTCCCACAATAATCTCTAATGTCATTTTGTACTAAACTATTCATTAGAACTCACAAAATGAGAGCTTGAACCTATGTATTTGTGTAAACCCTTCACAATTAATGAGAACTCCTCTACTCCGTGGACGTAGCCGATCTGGGTGAACCACGTACATCTTGTGTTTGCTTCCCTGTCCCTATTCATTTACGTACTTATCTTCACTAGTGATCGAAGCAACCAAGCGAAGGTCACAAACCTGACACTTTCTGTTGTACCAAAGTCCTCGCTGATTTTATGCATCAACATTTGGCGCCGTCTGTGGGAACTGACACTTATTCCCACTCTCTTCAGCTTTGTCAAGCTGGTTTCCACTGCTCGTACACTCTCTTTTGGCCAAGCATCTCTCTCCGACATGGGGAGCGAAAGAAGCCATAGCACACAGAATGACACCCCCATTGGACCTAGTACGAAGCAACGAAAGCAGGAAGGAAATAGAGTTACTCTTCAAGCTAAAGTCGATGAGTTAGAAGCTCAGAACAACAAGATAGTGATGAGGAATGAGGTTCTCCAGGAGCAGTATGAAAAACTTTTCGAGATGCTTCATGAGGCTAGGCATGCTCAAACACACAAGCTCGTCGCCCCCTGCTGAGGTCAACAATCATCTTAATGCTCCCTCAACACGGAGGGTCACCGATATCCAACACGGACATCCCTGATAAGGATCGAGCTACACATCAATGTGATAATCAACATGAGACTTCTCTCAACCCAATTGCTTCAACCCGAAGCAGAAGGAGTAGAGGAAAGCACCTCCTCACAGAAGGTGTGGAAGGATCAAAAGCCGTCTATCGCGATTGTCGAGACTTCCTAAAGCAACGTCGAGAGAATCCCATCCACATAAGCTTGAAGATCAATGACCCAAGAGTTTCTGAAAAACTCGGTCCTCTCCCACGACCCAGGCCAGCATTTAATCTAAGGAATGGGCAACAAGTCCCAGAAGAACATGAAGGTACAGGGGACTCGGAAATGTTCCGACATACTTACTCTAGGAGTCAGTGTGACGAGTCCAAGGAAAAATCACGTTATCTTGATCAAACTTTCCTACTTGCAAGAGGCGATGGGGACTTACGGAAGAAACCTTCAGTGGTGCACGACTCGACTCAGGACCCCCTTGTCCTACAGCTCCTGGAGGAAGTAAACAAGTTGAAGGCTGAACGTCAAGCCGAGATACCTGACTGGAACCAACCCAGGCCTGGGCCCCTCACAAGAATGATCATCAACACCCCCCTCCAAGCAAAGACAAAGCAGAAGCTTGGCTTACAACTCTATACTGGAAAGGAAGACCCGATTGAACACCTTAACCTCTTTGAGTCCACCATGGTATACCGGAGACACACCGACGAAGAACGGTGCCTTCTCTTCCCCTCCACCATCTCTGGCGGAGCTTTAAACTGGTATTGCCGTCTTCCGCCTGAGACAGTAGACTCATTTGAAGAGTTGAGGAAGCTGTTTGTCTCTCAACACATCTTCCAGACCGATCGCTTGCATTCCGCAGATGACTTGTACACTATTCGCCAGAAGCCGGACGAATCATTACGAAAGTATGCTGGCCGCTTCAGCCATGAGTATTCTCGTTGCGCTGAGGCAGATGACAAGACCGCCCTCAAGGCCTTCACGGCAGGCTTACGTGACTGTTTCTTCAAGTACATGATCAATGCTAACACTTGGAAGACTTACTCTGAAGTGATGGCACAAGCTTACAACCATGTATCCGCCGAGGCAAGGACATATCAAGGGAAACCCCCTACAGTCACCCCTTATCAGCAAGTAGGGAGTGGAGGCCAGATCCAACCGAATGAGAAGACCTCAACCTTCCAAACGGTAGCAGCACAACCCCCTGCCTCATTTAATGCTTCGCCAAGTCAGCATACATATCAATCCCAGGGCAAAAGGAAAGATTTCCATCCTCACTAATCTCATTTTAATAAAAAGAATAAGGGGCACTATCGCGATAACTCAGGATATCGTCACAATAACGCCCGTCCCCAGACAGTCAATGCAGTGGGCCAATCACGTGTCAAGACAGGCCTTACCCCGAGATATGAGACATACACACCTTTGAACGCTACATGCGCGGCCATCTACCCCAGTATAGCTCATCTGATACCAAAGCCAAAGCCAAGACAGCCAGATTACATGTCCACAAAAAACACGGGCATGTTTTGCTGCTACCACGAGTATAATGGCCATGATGGTGAGAAGTGCGTCATCCTCCGTGATCATATTGAAGCTTTGGCACGTGAAGGAAAAATTGATCAGTTCCTCATTCACCCTCCAAGGGATAACCGTAACCAACGCCAGGTGAATGTGATATATTCTATAAGCGGCGGCACACCTATGTCTGAATCTTCCAATAGGGCCATGAAAAACAGTGAACGAACTTTGAGACCTGGCCATCAAGTGTTTCACGTGGAAGACATCAGGGGAGGCAAGTATCAAAAGCCTAACTGGGATCCAATATGTTTCTACCCTGAGGAAGAAAGAGGTATCATCTACCCTCACAACGACCCGCTGATCGTGGAGGCTCACATAGCAAATTTTGATGTGAAACGAATCCTGATAGACACAGGTGCTTCAGTCAATATCATGTTTGCTGAAGCTTTCAAGGCACTTAATGTAGCTGAACACTTGCTCGATCGCTCGATTTCTCCTCTGATAAGCTTCTCTGGCGATATCGTGCAACCTTTAAGGAGTATACACTTACCCCTCACCATTGGTACAGGCCCCTACACAGCTACTATTACCACTAACTTCCTAGTGGTCAATTGCCCGACGGCATACAATGTCATCTTTAGGCGCACATGCATCAATGATCTCAAGGCCATGGTATCCACGCATATGTTGTTGATGAAGTTTCCAACCCTTTTCGGCAATGGATACATCAGGGGAGATCAACTTAGTGTTCGATCATGTTACAACACTTCAGTTAAGCAACAACACCTGCATGTCCCCAAGGAGACCCTCTCTATACATAACCAAGTAGTAAAGACCAGTCCAGATGAAGCCAACTCGGATCTTCATAATGGCAACAGTCAACCCGATGACCCTCGAGATGACTCCTTCACCCAGCAAGCACAACCCGCTAAAGAGTTAGAGAATGTCTCTATCTCCAAAGACCATCCAGATCGTATGGTGAAGATTGGCACCACTTTGTCACCACCCCTTCGGTTGTCGCTGATCTCATTTTTGCAAGAGAACGCCGAGGTCTTCGCTTGGTCATATAAAGATATGCCGGGCATCTCTCCCGATATCATCTGTCACCATTTGAGTATTGATCCCAAGACCAAACCAGTAAAACAGAAGCGAAGATGTTATGATGTTGAGCGATGTGAAGCGATGAAAGCAGAAGTTGAAAAACTCAAGGACATAGGCTTCGTCCGTGAAGTCAATTACCCAACATGGGTAGCAAATGTTGTCCTTGTTAAGAAAAATCCGACCAAGGAAAGTCTCATGCTTCAAAAGGTCTTGTGGAGAATGTGTGTCGACTACACCGACCTAAACAAAGGATGCCCAAAAGATAGTTTCCCCCTTCCTCTCATTGATAGACTTATAGACTCTACGGCAGGGTGTGAGCTCTTAAGCTTCATGGACGCTTATTCAGGATATAACCAAATCCTCATGAACCCCTCAGACCAAGAACACACAGCCTTCACTACTGACAGGGGACTATATTGCTAAAAAGTCATGCCATTCGGTCTAAAGAATGCAGGAGCAACTTATCAGAGACTGGTCAATTCAATGTTCGCCGAACAGATTGGGAAGAGCATGGAAGTTTACGTTGATGATATGTTAGTCAAGAGCAAACATGCTGACTAACACATCACCAACCTATCTGAAACTTTCACCATTCTAAAGAGGTATCGAATGAGGTTGAACCCCAACAAATGTGCCTTCGGCGTGGGCTCTGGCAAATTCTTAGGCTTCATGATTAGCCAACGAGGCATTGAAGCTAACCCCGAAAAGATCAAAGCAATCATCGACATGAAAGAGCCAGTAACTTCAAAAGACATCCAAAGCCTTACTGGCAAGGTGGCAGCCTTAACCAGATTCATATCTAAGGCCACAAACAGATGTGCTCATTTCTTCAAAGCACTCAAGGGAAATAAGAAGTACATTACATGGACGGAGGAATGTGCCAAGGCATTCAGGAACCTCAAAGAGTACATGAGTAAAGCCCCTCTGCTCTCCAAACCAGAAGTTGGTGACACTCTCATTATCTATCTATCGGTTTCGGCTTCAGCAGTCAGTTATGTTCTTATTCGAAAGGATAGTGGTGTTGAACGGCCCGTCTACTATGCTAGCAAGGCCCTACAAGATGCGGAGACACGATACTCCAACATTGAGAAATTAGCTCTAGCATTGGTCATGTCTGCTCGAAAACTTCGCCCTTATTTCCAAGCACACGCCATCATTGTGCTTACTAATCACCCTCTTCAGAGTCCTGACACGTCTGGGCGAATGATCAAATGGGCGATAGCATTGGGTGAGTTTGACATCTCCTACCAACCAAAACCAGCCGAAAAATGTCAAGCAGTAGCAGATTTCATCGCCGGCTTCACATATCCTGTTGACATTGCTTCTACACCTGAAGCAGTAGCTTCATTACCATCGGAATCTCAGAAGATAGAACCAACAACCCCAGCATGGAATCTGTATGTTGATGGCTCATCCAACTAACAGGGCTGCGGAGCAGGATTAGTCCTCGCTACCCCCGACAAAGTGGCGATAGAATACGCTATTCGTTTCAAATTCAAGGCATCGAACAACGAGGCCGAATATGAAGCCCTTCTAGCAGGCTTACGTTTGGCCAAGCATCTTGGGGTTAAACGAATTGATATCTTCAATGACTCCCAATTAGTGGTCAACCAAGTCACAAATAACTTTGATGCTAAGGATAGCTTCATGGCAGCATATCTTGCGCAAACGCGACTTTTGCTCAAGCACTTCCACTACCAGATCACCCAAGTTCCTCGAGCGGCAAACAGTCATGCAGACGCTTTGGCTCGCCTCGCCTCGGCAGTGGAAGACAAGATTGGGAGAAAAATTCATGTCGAATTGTTGGCAGTACCAAGCACCATGGTCACGGAAGTGTGCAATTTACAACAAGGAGATAGTTGGACTACCCCAATTTATAAATTCCTTGCTCATGGCACCCTCCTAATTGACAAAGTCCAAGCTAAGCAGATTCGATACAAGTCTGCCCGCTACCTGATCATTAACGACCAACTCTACAAGCGCGGTTTTACCCTACCATACCTAAAATGCCTTACACCTGCGGAGGCGGAAATTGTCATTCGGGAAATACATGAAGGAATATGCGGAGATCATGCTGGGTCTCGATCCCTAGCACACAAGACTTTTCGCCAAGGATACTATTGGCCAACACTCCACCAAGATGCCATTAGAATATCTCGCTCATGTGATAAGTGTCAACGCTACGCAACTATCCCTCACTCCCCTCCCGAGCCGCTCACTCCTATGATCAACCCTTGGCCCTTCGCCCAATGGGGACTTGATTTGATAGGCCCAATGCCTGCAGGGAAGGGCAAGGTCCGCTATGCAATCGTTGCAGTTGACTACTTCACAAAATGGGCTGAAGTAGAACCCTTGGCAACCATTACTGAGGGAAAAATAGAAGACTTCGTATGGAAGAACATCCTCTGCAGATTCGGCATTCCCAATACGATAGTCACGGACAATGGGCGGCAGTTCGACAACAAGAAGTTCAAAATGTTCTGCTCTAAGTTCAACATCAACTTATGTTTTGCCTCTCCAGCCCATCCCCAGTCTAATGAACAAGTCGATGCCGTTAACAAAATAATCAAGCGCACTCTGAAAACTAGCTTGGACAAAGTTAAAGGTTGTTGGCCAGAATTTGTACCCCAAGTTTTTTGGTCATACCGCACTTCATATCGAACTTCCACAGGAGAAACTCCATTCTCACTTGCTTTTGGTACAGAAGCAGTTGTCCTGGTTAAGCTTGAGCAAGCAACATACCGAATCCAGAATTACATGCAGAGTGAGAACGACAAACAACTCACCCTCAACCTGGATCTAGTCGAGGAACACAGAAATCAGGCTCACCTGAGGAATGTCGCCTACAAGCAGCGCATTTCCAACTACTACGACTCAAGGGTCAAACCTCGCTCTTTTAAAGTGGGAGACTGGGTACTGAAGAAAAGATTACTATGTGATAGGGTCCCGAGTGAAGGAACACTCAGTCCTAACTAGGACGGACCGTTCGAGGTCGTCGGCATCAGCCGCCCTGGCTCCTACAAGCTCAGAAACTCCGACGGCAAGACCCTTGGCCATCCATGGAATGCTGACCACTTGAAGTACTATTACAAATAGACTCACATTGTACAAGTGTTAAGCTACAGCCGTTCGGCATCCTATGTAACAAAGACCATTTGGTATGAATTCAATAAAGAGGTGATTTAGCCAACTCGGCCCTAAACTCTTTTACATTCTGAGCAATGAAACACTCAAGTGTTGAAGCTTCAACGCAAATGTTTCCAATACAAAATCAAATCTAAGTATGTGTCAATAAGACTATACAAAGGATCTATGCAAACATAGCCAAACATTCATCAATGATAGGGCAAACACTTGAAGCTTGATAATGCAAACACTTGAAGCTTGACAATACAAACACTTGCTTGATAATGCAAACACTCATAAACATACAAAACAAAAAAACTCTCAGGCTTATAACATGGCACATGCCATACAAACAACAAACTAGTGCAGGTAGAGTACATGCAGAAAGTGAAAGCACTTATAGTCATCCTCATCTGAGGTTGAACCCCTGATCATATCACTATGAGTCATACCGCCATTTTCTGCATTTCCAAACTCATCATCACCCTGATGACTCTGCTCATCAGCACTAGCCTCATCATCAGACTCATCTGCACTGCTAGAATAAACGGCAAGGTTGAAGGTTTCACCTTTTCGATGATGCTCATCTATTTCTTCACGGTATTTTCGAAGAACGCTTCCATCATCATAACGATCAAGGACAGCCATCCATTTCCTTTTTTCAAAGTGAACTTCCCGGGTACAGCGAGGTTTAAGGACATGGAGAAAGGCCTGGGAACCCAAGAACTCCTTCACAGCAGCTTCCTTCTCAGTCGGGATACTACTCTTCAGCTCAGAAACCTCAACCAAGGCACTATCCAACTCCTATTTAACCTTGGAAACCTCGAGCATAGTTGTCTCCAACTGTTTCTTAGTCGCCTCCAACTGTACTTTGAGTCTCAAGTTCTCACCATTCCGCATCTTCAAACTCTCAAAATGTTGATCCCTGACTTCAATGGCCTCAGTCAAAGCTTTGCTCGTCTTCCTGGCATCATTCACAAGCTGCTTATTCTCTTTCAGTTTCACCTTGCACCGCTCAGCCTCTCGCAGTCTGTCGTGATACTCAGTCATGACCTGCATGACAAGACGATCATCGCTACCAAAATAATGCTAATAAAGAGGAGAAAACAAGGAAATGACAAAGTAACACTCACATATGAAGACAGCTTCAACATCCGGTCACAATCCGATTCATCTTTAGCTAAAGGCTCTTCGAGCTCATCGAAAGTGAATCGACGCCCTGCCAGGCAATTGTTGATATACCCAAAGTCCTTTGGCCGCATGGCAACCTTCAAATCCTTTCAAGGGACACTGCCAACCTCTTCTTTATCTTTACCCTTGCTGCTAGAACTAGGATCACATTTCTGCCCAATGTGCTCCCTAACTGGAAGAAAGATAGGATTGATAGTAGGAAGATGAGGCAACAATCGCCTATCTTCCCCGGCAACTATGGCAGCAGCACATCCAATGGCCTCAGCTTCAGCTTTCTTCGAGGTAGCAACCTTGAGGACTTCTTCTCGAGACTTAGTTTTAATGATTGGTCTCACTCGGTGCTTGCGAGCTTCCTTGTGAAACAGGATGTCTTCTGAAGGAACTAACATGGGCACTCTCATTTTCTTGGTGCTAGTCTCCACTTTCTTGCCCACCTTCTCCACTGAACAAGGAAAATCAAAGTAAGGAATACCACATTATATATCTATATATAAAAAAAAGGGAAGATCAAGGATCAAGTGAGGATACAACTTACTCGCTCGTCTCTGGCACTCAGAAACTAAGGGCTGGAAACCGTACTTTCGAAACAAGGGTCGTAGCTTACCCAAGTGTCTATCTTCTTTAGGCACCCTCAGCACTTTCTCTACATCAACTAGCTCCTGTCCGGAGAGTTTGATGGTGCCTCGTGTCACTGCATGAAGAAAAATCTTAGAAGCAAGAGAAAATCACAACAATAGCAAATAACGAGAAAATGGATACATTACAACCTACAGTCTGGAAGTGAGTAGGAACACGTCGCTCAGGCGTGACACCCTTAGCATGCTCCCAATCATTATAAAGAAAGCACCAACGTTTCTTCCATGTGCAGTACGCCTTTCTCTTATCAAAGACAACACGCTCTCTCTCACTCCGACATGCACATTCAGCATAACCAGTACATACTTTCACCGGGCGCATCTTATAACAGTAGCGCCACTGATGGAAGGAAGGTTCACCTAATCCACACTCCATCCATATAATATAAAACCCGATCAAGGTATCCCAGAAACTAGGGTTGAGTTGCCCCGGTGCATAACCAATAAAAGACAGCATCCGTTGCAACCACGGATGCAAAGGTAAATTTACCCCCAAGGTCACTAATGTCTGGGTATAGAACATAACATGACCCGTGGGCGGCTCAGAAGGCAATTCTTCACAACGCACCAAACGTATTCCTACATTACGGGGGATACTACATGATCGCCTTAGGGCCTTAAGCTGCTTTTCGCTATCTAACAAGTTATTTTCTAAATGGTCCGCTGTGAACTCAGAGCGAAATATGGGTATGGCGTCACAAACAACCCCCTCACCCACTAGCATGGAGGAAGAACCAATATTGGCTAAGGTTTGACAATTGTGAGGATCAGAACGAAATATGGGTATGGCGTCACAAACAACCCCCTCACCCACTAGCATGGAGGAAGAACCAATATTGGCTAAGGTTTGACAATTATGAGGATCATCCAACGTTTCTTTCATACCAGACTCTAACAAAGGCCATGCAGACCCTGACATGGCAGGCTCAAACCTAGAGCTAGAGCTAGGGGATCCCTCATCACTAAGACTTCCAGACTCCGACATCTACAACAAACAGAAACAAACTCTATCACTACATGAAGGATCAAAACATAAGGAAGCTCATAGGGCATGCAGAAAAGCTCAACCAGTTCATTATGTTCTTAACAGAATACATGAACACTCAAACAATTCAACAAGAATGAAAACATCCGATCTAGTGGAGAAGACTACCAACCTGAAGATGGTGCAGTAAAGCAATGTCAGAATCCCTCTCAAGTAAAGAGCACTATGTCTTCAAAAATCACTACAAGATGAGCAAATGAAGGTAAGGTAAAGAATGGAAACTTATCCTTCTTATATATAGTTCAACATGGCTATTGATATTCAAAATTCAAATTCAAACCGTGAGAAAGCCCCACATGGAAAATCTTCAAACTTCTAACACTAGGGAGTTTCAAATTTCAAATGTTTCAGTTCCCCCCTTAAAAAAAAAAAAAAATCCGAAAGGGGGAACACAAAAGCTTCATCAATGGAGGACAAATATCAATCTCAAAAGCTTCGCACTATCTTCATCAAGATAGTGTGAAGCAAAATCAATTTATGGTGCCAACGAAAGCTTCATCAATGGAGGACAAATATCAATCTCAAAAGCTTCGCACTATCTTCATCAAGATAGTGTGAAGCAAAATCAATTTATGGTGCCAACAAAAGCTTCATCAATGGAGGACAAATATCAATCTCAAAAGCTTCGCACTATCTTCATCAAGATAGTGTGAAGCAAAATCAATTTATGGTGCCAACAAAAGCTTCATCAATGGAGGACAAATATCAATCTCAAAAGCTTCGCACTATCTTCATCAAGATAGTGTGAAGCAAAATCAATTTATGGTGCCAACAAAAGCTTCATCAATGGAAGACAAATATCAATCTCAAAAGCTTCGCACTATCTTCATCAAGATAGTGTGAAGCAAAATCAATTTATGGTGCCAACAAAAGCTTCACCTATAAAGCTTCAACACCAAAGCTTCACCTATAAAGCTTCAACACCAAAGCTTCACCTATAAAGCTTCAACCCCAAAGCTTCACCTATAAAGCTTCAACACCAAAGCTTCACCTATCAAGCTTCAACCCCAAAGCTTCACCTATCAAGCTTCAAACACAAAGCTTCACCTATAAAGCTTCAACACCAAAGCTTCACCTATAAAGCTTCACCTATCAAGCTTCAACCCCAATGCTTCACCTACAATACAAAATTTCAACACCAAAACATATAAAAGCTTCGCACACTCTTCATCAAGATAGTGCGAAGCTAATTCAAGTTTTGTATCCTAAAAATAGCTTCAACTAGTCATGCTATATACCCAAGAAAAAATCTATAGTCAATAAACCTTACTTATTAAACTATTTCCCAAACATAAAACCTTGTGACAAATAAACAAATTTTGTTCACAAAACCAAGATTCCCTTGAACCTGTACAAAAACACGGGTCAACGCAAACATTTGTTTTGTTCTACACCCATAACATCCTTGTCATAAACAAACAAGCAATTATGTATATGTTTCCAAACATATTATAATAAATCAAACAACAAGCCAAAATCCCAAGTTTAACTAGAAATCCAACCCAAGCAACCTCTTTCCCTCTCTTCCTCTTCCGCCTCCTTTCATCTATCAAATTTCTGCAACCTTTGCTCTTCTCCAGTGGAGCTGAATTTTGGACACCCTATAGTTCTTGAGCAGATGAACAACTTTCAAGAAGGAATCGTTTCTGTTTGAGCGACGGAAGCCGAAGTCGAACCTCCGATCCTGGGTTGCTTGCTTGGAAGTTTGACTGCATACCTTGTCTGTCACCTCTTTCGGCAGATCTCCTAGCTCGGCGACTTGGGGGACTCCTACTATAGGGTTTGTATCGCACTTGACCAAGCCCGAAACTACAAGTAAGCTTCAAGTGAAATTGATACATTACCTTGTGCATCTTCATCGGTTAAAGATACCACCCATGGATGGAGGAAAAGTACTTCCAGAGAAGATGCCACATCTACATATGAGACAGATAAGGCATGTGAAAATGATACCACACTTCGGTACTTAGAAGTTTCGTGATTACTCAATGGCTTGGATCTTGCAAGTCCCCAACCGAGGAGATTCCCTCACTCGGGAACTTAGGGGAGCACTGTTTGTACCATACTTGACCAATCCTGAAACTACTGAGCACCGGTCAACGTTATACCGTCAAGGACCCAGAAGAGCTTCCCTTCAACCAGGAGGCCAATCACAATGCGACACGTGTCGACATCAGAAGCCAATCACAGCGCGACACGTGTCAACATCAGAAGCCAATCACAACACGACACGTGTCAATGTTAGAACAAAACTAGAAACCCTCTTCTATAAATAGGGATCATTCTCCCACAATAATCTCTAATGTCATTTTGTACTAAACTATTCACTAGAACTCACAAAATGAGAGCTTGAACCTATGTATTTGTGTAAACCCTTCACAATTAATGAGAACTCCTCTACTCCGTGGACGTAGCCGATCTGGGTGAACCACGTACATCTTGTGTTTGCTTCCCTGTCCCTATTCATTTACGTACTTATCTTCACTAGTGATCGAAGCAACCAAGCGAAGGTCACAAACCTGACACTTTCTGTTGTACCAAAGTCCTCGCTGATTTTGTGCATCAACATGTTGTATACTACAAGTGGTATCCAAGTTATTTCTAGTAATATGGCTATTAAAAGACTCTCTCAGTGCTTGAATCCGATTTGAATATGTCTTCACAGTTCAAGCCAGATCTAAGTTCTAAGCCTTCAGGCATATAAGATTTGATCACTCTAAAAGTCCTTGGCCTCAAGGCATAAAAAAGAACCTGATGTGGACTTAACCCATCCACGACAAGCTTTGATAACAAGAAGTCCGAAGTTACTTGAGGCGTAAGTAATCGACCTGTCACTTAGTTTTATTTCTATTATATTATGATTACCATAAAACATTCGAGTACGTAATGAATTCTGATGGGAAGCCTCAAGGCCTATTCAAGGCCCTACAAAGGCACCTATTTGGATTCATCCTGTTCCTCGGGCTAGAACATTGAGTATAGAAGGAGTTCTGATGGGAAGCCTCAAGGCCTATCTAAGGCCCTACAAAGGCACCTATTTGGATTCATTCTGCTATTCGGGCTCAGGTAATCAGAAGTATAATGGTTGTAAGACTCATATAACCAAGAAAATGAACCTTATGTATTCGAGTACTAAGTTAGTTATTAACGTGAAGCCTCAAGGCCTACACCTAAGGCCCCACAAAAGTACCTGTTAATAACTAACATAGTCTCTCAAATATATATAATTAAAACTCAAACATCCGTTTTACATCTGCCATGTTGAAGATGGCAGTGGCACGCCTGAGCACTTAAAAGTTAATCTTGATTGTGAGCCTTAAGGCCTACACCTAAGGCCCCACAAAGGCACCTTTCAAAGTTAACTGTGTCCTTCTAATTCAGCCTTGCCCGACAGGCTTTACCCGACAAGCCCGCCAGTAAAGCAGAAGCCCGACAGAAAGCATCAACCGGTGCGGACCTCTCGGGGAGCTGTGTGCTCGTCGGCTAGGAAGCATCCCCGACGGAAATTCCTGCCACGAACAATAATATTCTTGTTAGTCTTATTCGTCGCGTACTCTGATATTCAACTAAATGAAGGATCGAAGAGGTTAAAAATGTACCAATATTGGTCCCCAATCAATATTGTCTTGTGCCATATATAAAAAATCTACTGATTCCTCTTCCTCCCTCCAAGCCTCCAAGGTCTCGAGGCTTGAGGCTTTGAAGTTGCCCAATCTGTCAATCACTACTAATTTGTGATCGTATAATAAACCATATCTGATCACATGAAAGTACAAGTAGTTAAATTTTCTCATATGAACAAGCAACTAGTTAATTAATCTTCGTTTTTATCAGGAAATTAATCTTAGCTAGTAACACCAATAATTGGTACTAGCTAGGTGATCGAAGTGAAGTGGACCAAATCATATGACCAAAGAAAATAGAAAAGTGAACCAAATTATTTTTGGCAAAAGTTTGACATGCATTGTGTGATCAATATTTTAGTCAATGTAAAAATAATAGTAATACAATAATTCATATCATTCATAAAAAAATGGAGAAAATTTATCATTCTTACTCAAATAATATTATGCAATGACGCATATGTGTGTATTAGTTATGTCAATTATCTACTCATTGGACTGCACGTTCATGTGAATTTTGAGTTGTGTTGTGTTGACGTATCATATCTAGAAGTCCGTAATCTATGTGTTTTTAATTTTTTGAAGCTTATTGTCTTCGGATAATCGGATACGTACTGGTATTAGGTTATATGAATGCACAGCACATCGGCTTGCAATGACATAATGTGTGTATATCGATCGACCTAATAATTGGCGGATGAGCAGTAGATTCTGAAACATATAGAATAGTAATCACTTAATTTTCTCTTTGTGTGTTGAGGTTTTCTAAAGTAATAAAAAAAATAAAAATAAAAATATAGAATATTAAGCACTCAATTTTCTCTTTATGCTGCATCACCTCTATGTTCATCTTTTGGGAAACATTTTGACATGTGACCGTTTACTAATTAAACTCTTGTAAAACCAATTGTTTGTTGTTAGAAATTAACCTGGGAAAGGGATTCTCTCTGGATTCCTTCATCCTAATCCATAGAGTTCGAAGATCTGGACCATTGAAATTTAATCTAACAGTTAAAGTTATTATAACTTTTTAAGTGGACCCCTGTTTGTAGCTGTTGGATCAAATTTCAATAGCCCGGATCCCCTGACTTGATGGATTAGGTGTCAAGGATCTGGAAAGGATCCCTTTCCATTAACCTGAGCCACTATTTATATGTGACCTAATATATATTTGTTACGTCTATTATTTTTACAGTAAATTTGCACTTACGATTTTGTATTTGTGGTAACCATATAAGAGTTTAATCATTTTGATTGTTTATACAAATTATCTCTAGATCAATGTAATGGTCAATAGAGAAATATACCCAAGTAAAAGCCATTGTAACCATTCTTAATTAGTAATGAAATCGCTATCGTTTATGTAACAAAAAGAAAGAAAAAAACTTGAGTCACTTGATCATAATGACCATCCCCATTAAATTGTGACAAGGACTCGCCGGTCCCTTTGTTCTTTAGAAAGAAAAAAAAAGAAGCATAAGTTGAAAAATAAAGAGTGAACTACTAGAATATGGAGCGAAAGGCCAGATATAAATTTGCCACAAATCAATATTGGTAGTGCTATTTACACATCTATTTTTACTTCTCACACATCATTGTTAATTTTCGGCGTAGTGCTATCCACACTCATTTTTACGTCTCACATATCTCTCTCAATTTTCAGCCGTATGACCGAATGAATTGAAGATGTATGGCAAAAAATTAATAAAGGTATGTAGAAGGTAAAGATAATTGTGTGAATAACAATGTCTTGAGATATTTATGCCTTTTGTGATTTTGGTTTTCAATGATAAATTAGACAGAAATAAAAGATGTTCTTTGATAACTTGTAGGAAGTTTTCTAACTCTATGGTCTTCTTAAACTCCAGAATTCTTCCTGCTTTGTAGTACTTTAAGTGTTCCCATCTAAAATAGTTAGACAATCATGCAAATCCAAAAAACATTTGCATTGCACCACTTCAAATTGGAGAAATATTTTTGTGGGTCAGAACAGGCCCAATATACCAAATATCAAATCGCTTGTATTATGATATTTGATGTGCGGACTCTATTTTTGTCACCCTGAAAAATCTCTCTTAAGTTGAGGTAATATTCTTATAAAACATGTCTATTCAGTTGCCCCTTTTACAAGCTCCAGACCGAACCTCCTCCCTCCTGCCTTCTATTTAAATTGTCTTCGTTTTGAAAAACTTCCAACAAAACGTATAGTAGACGCGCGTGGTGTTTGAGAATAATTTGAAGACCAACGAGGGATCATATCCATATATATGCATGTGTGATCGAAACTAGCTAGGATATTATCTCACTTGTACATTATTTACGTGAAGTGTGGAAGCAGAAAGACCAATATTATTGTTTTAATATTGAAAAAGAATATTGTGTATATATAGATGTTGAGTCGAGTCAGAGAATGATAGGGACATTTGGTAAGCCAGTCAAAGCAAGCGTTGCCTTCCATGGTGGTAATCAAAAGCAGCTGGCTCTAAATATTGTACAAGACCTGTAGCCTATGGCCCTCTATAGCCTATAACCTCTCGTCTCTCTGTGTTACACTGTTACATTTATAATATAATTGTCCTCTCCTCCATCGATCTCTTTCTCTTTCCTTCTCACTCTTTCCAGGGCACCTATACATGTAGGCGGTCAGTTTCTAGCCCTCTAAAAATTCCATAGAGCTGTGAATAAGTTTTCCAAAGAATATCATAATCAAGAGAGTAACTTATATATAACGTAATTAACAACTTACACGTTACAATATCGAATATTAATTGATTAATTACTACACATCTCTTCCTTTCTTTCTTTATTCTTTCTCATAAAAAACAATATAATGAATTATATTCACACACAAACACAGAAGATTGGCACGGCAAAAATGTTGTTCCTTTGTGATCGAAAAATCATGGATTTGAATTATGAAAACACCCTCCTTGCAAAACAAGAGTTAAGCTGCATATGATAGACTTTCTTCCGACTCTTACAAAGCGAAGAACTTTGTTAGCTTGCGGTTGCACTTTACATAAACACAGGGTTGTGAAAAAGGATGGCTAGGTTCGGTCGCTTTCTTGCACTCACCCCTGCACTCACCCACGTGATGTGTCACCATTCACTTACATGTTCAAATTAAGACCAAGAGATATCATCAGTTGCACAACTAGCTAGAGGTCTATATAGCTTTACATAGCTATCTCCCTTATGTACACTCTTCTCTCCGTTCCTCGTGCTCTTTCTATATTTCGTATCCACTCACTTTCTTTCTTTCTTTCTTTTGCAACCCGGTACTACTACTGTGGAGTACGGTCACATTTTCTTGCTTGAATATGTAATAATGGTGAAGCAAAAACCAGTTTCCAGGTTTTGGTTTAGCTCTACACTAGCAACAAAGCACCGCCATCGCCCTCATCAGACTCTGCACTTTGTGTTTTTCTTTATCGCTCTTCATAACTAGTTGCGTCCTTTTCCTTTAAGGCTCTCTTATACATGTAGAAGAACAGTAACCCTCCAGGGCATCCACATAGTAGTCGATTTATTTCTTGCCCCTTCTCTTTACTACTACTGTTTGTGTTGTTTTTCCGGCGGTCAAAACAGTACCGAATTAAAAGAGACGTCATGCATCATCACAATCTTTAGGGTTTTGTGAATTGTCATATACTATCCATGTTTCCTTCTAGCAGCACCACTAGTAATACCCAGCTACCTTTTCTATGTGATGACAACCACACAAATGGTATTATTGATGATTTTCATCAAAACCCTAATTCAATATCATCACATGGTGGCTATCATCAATACTATTCACAGTACTACTACTCCGATGACCAGCAGCAGCAGCAGGCACCTGATTTTCTTGAACACGATGGAATGCTATTGAGCTACTTGCTATCTCAGCAGCAGCTCTTGATCGACAGCTCCAGTACTACTAATGTAGCAACGCATTCCAACCATACTCGAGCTCACAGTAGCGCTGAAATATGCATTGTGGATTCAAATTCAAACAAAACAATGGAGTTGATCAACCGTGCCGACGAGATCACCGTTATCCCGGCTGCAGATTCACAGATTAAGAAAAATAATGTGAAGATGAATGGAGAAGGAGGTGGAGAGAAAAAGGCAAAATTTGCTCGAAAGAGAGCGAGTGGGAAAAAAGACAGACACAGCAAGATCTACACAGCTCAAGGTCCAAGAGACCGGAGAATGAGGCTGTCCCTCCAAATTGCCCGGAAGTTCTTTGATCTTCAAGACATGTTGGGGTTTGACAAAGCCAGCAAAACAATTGAGTGGCTTTTCACAAAGTCAAAGACCGCCATCAAGGACCTCAAGCAGCACCTCCTCGTCTCACCCAAGGAGGATTACAGCAGCACAAATGGCGGTGCAACTGCAAAGGTGAATTCATTTGAGAGTACCACCGGTGATGTCGCATCGAAAATTATGGAGCCAAATAGTAGTGCTGCAAAAGGTGACATTTCCATTGGGTTGGCTAGGGAGAAAAAGTACAGGAAGTTATCAGTGGTTGCAAGGGAATCGAGGGTGGAGGCAAGAGCAAGGGCAAGAGAGAGAACAAGGGAGAAGATGATGAGGATCAGAGGGTTTGATCAAGATCATCAGAGTACAAAGCAAAGCCATAAGCATCAAGAACAACAAAACCCTAATGAATTGTTTGAAACAGCTGGAATGATGAATTCCATGATGATGAGCATGAATCGTCCCAACGATGGTCAGAAAATTGTGGGCAGAACAAGTAGTAATTGTGGTGGTGCAGAAAGATTGTTTTTGAATTTTGATTTTTCGCGACATGCGGAGGCAAGTGGAGCAAATTCTGAGGACTGTGATTTTCCAGGGAATTGGGGAGCAATCAACAACACCAAGAATATTATTACAGGTAACGTGCTGCAAGTAGAGCAAAACCCTACCTCATACCCAAAACAACAGAACCCTAGCTCAATTTTCGGGACCGGTACTCAAGAGCAAAACCCTAATTCAATTTTCCTCACCACCTTAGCCAAAGCTCAAGACCAAAACTCCACTACCTCTTCAAATTTTGCGATCAATACAAATATTAGTACTTTGCAGCCCCTGTTTACTGGAAATTAACGAATCTTCTTCCACCTTCTCCTCCTCCTCCTCCTGCTGCTATATATAGCTAATTATCAAGCTCAGTATCCGAATATATTCACTGGTAATTTGTATTGTAGTGGATTACTATCTTTGACAGTGCGAGAAAAATGTTTTCAGGCATCTCTCTAAACTTTATTTGATTGCATTGTTAGAAAATGTAATTTGAAGATGTCGTAATTTCTTGAATTTATAAAAAAAAATTGTGCAATACAGTGTCAGGTACTATAATAATTTGTTTGGAGATTTTATATTATGCTAGCATCGTTGTGATTTTATATTTTCTGATCGTCGTCACTTTCCGTAATATAAATTCTCATGAAATATTATGCTAGCATATATCCAGTCACTGGAAAATAGTGTTGCAGTAATTCAGTTTTTCCCTAAAATTGCAAAGGAAGACAATCACATAGACATATAAAATAAAACTGGAAAACAAGAGTAAACTTTACTATATGCATGCCACATTTCAAATATTCTTTTGCATTGGATATGTATTTCTCTATGTAGCAAAACCTGCAGCAAATAACAATCATTAGGATGATAATAGGGCATCATATTCCTTTCCCAGCTCATTGATCTCCTATTAAATATATAACCTAACCCACCCATAGATACAGCATCTAAAAACCATAATCTTCTCAGAGAGAATTTATAAACATAGTAGATGGTGCTCTCCGCTTGGACGGAGCCATGCCATGATGACGGTTTTTCTCACATACACGGTATATGAGCCTACTGTCTGTAATTCCAGGTAATAATGAAAACATCTTGATTAGTTATTTTTTTCTATTTTTCCTAGTAGCTAAGTTCCATTCATATAGTTTATCTCTCTATTTTATCAAGTTTAAGGTCCATAGAAACTTTTATTGTGTTTCTGAGAATGCTTTTAGGCCAACTAATATAACATGTCAACCTGACTTTGGTTGCATATGTTTAATTTTACAGTGCTGCAAATTCCAAGGAATTCAGTATATATATTGTCTGTTTATGCTAACTTCCTTGTTTTGTTTGCTGGGTATAGCCTAGGTTGAAAAGCATATTACATAAGTGTTTGTGTATGTTCTATGAATTACTATAAATTATGTGCCTAGCTACCCATATATTTCTTTTGTCTGTGTTTCAAGCTTTCAAAACGTATAAATTTATTCCATTCATTTTCATGACCTAGCTATATATTCTAGGAATACTTAAACTGTTATACAAATTGTGGTATGCTATATCTCCCACAAATTAGTTTTTTAGTAGGTACTGATTTAGGTGAAAGAAACTATCTCACCATCACACATTGAAGAAGTCTGCATATTACTATGTGCGGCCCTTGATGATGAGCACAATTACATTTTTTAGTATCATTTCTTCTTGGAACTTTTATATTTTTAGGCTTGAACTTATCTAGTGCAGTTAAATGATAATTTGGATCCTTCATATTTCACTGAATGATCACCATAGGCACATGATGTCTGTGTGGTTTTGTATCTCTGGAAAGCTTACTTTCAGAGTCCTAAAGATAATTGTTGTTTCCTATAGTCTAGCCAGTATAAGCACGCACACACACAGTGTCCGTAAAAAAATCAGTTGAAATCCACAGAGAGAATTGATGCTAAATTCTCTTGAGAAGATCCACTAATCTGTGGAATTTCATGTATGCCTGCGTTTTCCACTTTGGATGTTATATTCTCTTTTTTCTGGTGATCCTGAATTTTATAATATTCTTAACTTCCAGTTCATCATGTACCCCAAACTAATGAATGTCAAGGGAGGGGTTAGAATATTCTATTTTCAATTTTCTCTCACCTCCTTTTTCTAGCTAATCACCATTTTGGATCTTGATCTTTCTTGTCATAATTTAGCTTTCAGATTCCTGACCTACCATGAATTAAACTTGCATCTTTTCCAAAGCTAATCTTATTGAAACCCTCTAAGATCCTTTATGTTACTTATCATCTTTCTTTGTTTTATAGGAAGTGATTTTTACACACTATTTTTTTCCTCCTACACATCTATGTTAATTTTTGGTCTTCAAATTGAAGGCACCAAAGGAGAATTAATCAAGGGATAACAAGAAGTAATGCTGTACAAAAAGGAGAACAATGTTTACGGAAATCACTTCTTTTGTTAAATGCATTCATCCTGACAATGAATTTGTATTGTGCAACTTCGTGACAATATTGAGTGTTTACGGGTCTTTAGTTCTACTGCCTAGACTCGCCCCTAGCTATATACTACCTGCTATGGTCTATGGGTCAGGAGATAAGAATTTTACCCCCTAAGCCAACATGTTACTTGGCTTTAGTTTTGACTGCTTTTTCGTTCAATCCACTTAAAACCCAGCTGCCTTAACTGCTACTACTTCTTTCATTCAGAGCTACTACTGCATCTGCAGCATTAATCGATGACAAATCGAAGACAATAAAGCTCACAAAAGTAATGGAGGTAACTGTTACTCTAGTCTCTCTTCAGCAACCTAGGTCCTAAACGGTATACAGTTTATTTTTCCTCTATTTTTTTTTAATTAAGAAGAAATAAAAAAACTTACATCACTAGTTACAATGGTGTTGGTATTGCAGAATCACTGACATTTTCACTGCTGAAACTCATTCACAAAAAGTTAGAATGAAGATAAATAAGTTGTTTTAAAGTCTTGACAGAATTTAATCATCTGTTAACAGTTAACACGTCTTTACTTGTATTCTTCAAAGAAAAAAAAACATAATTATGTTCTCTTTATATAATAAATATCATCAGGATTACCATTTATATTTACCATGTCTTTCATTGTAATGATATATATGAGATCAGCAACCCAAAAACTTGTGTTTTTTACAAATCAGAACTCTGATTAATTCTCAATCTGGTTGGGAAATTGACCAAAATGATCATTTTTCAAATCTCAATTGATGAAATAATGAGCTTTTAGTATGTCATGGATACCTGATCTTTGTATCGCCAAATTTTTTCATCGCTCTCGTGGACATTTAGTTTTGATTAGTTCAACAACTGGGATTTGAAGCAAATTCCCATTCTTAATTTCTCACATGCATATCTCTTGCTAAATCTATTTCCAAGAAGACAAATAGAATCATATGATTAAATATCTGTTCTGTTGTATAACAATACAACCAGTATAGAGTTGTAACAAAAACAGACAAATATATAAATTCAATAATCAAATTTTAGGAGTACGTAGATATAGAATGAGCTAAAACATTAACATCCAAGAAAGACATATACTGACCTATCTACAAAACTTGCAAAGCTCTCTTTGCCCCATCAAAACCAGGCAGTTTCTCCATCTCCCAACTAATCAAGCATACGCCATGAGCCTAAAACAAAAAATGGCCACTGTGAAAGAGACTGTTCATATTTATAATCATCTACCTGCGCAGATTGAGCTACACTTAAAACGAAACCCAAATCTGTCTCTTACATACAAAGTCTGCGTATATATGTATAGAGAGGAGAGAGAAAAGAACCCTAATAGACGGCTTTGTAGGTGGAGGAGCCTCTCTTTTAGCGTACGTACGTTATGATTTTTCGGCCATCGATCTCTTTTTCTGCAAATTATATAGGGCATGCCCTTATCCAAAGGATTTTTATTTAAAAAAAAAGTGAATTAGTTGTGAGATCGCTCTATATTGAACTTTAATGATCCAAATTGTTATTTTTTAAGTTGCACTTTATATATGATTCTTGCAAAATATTAGTCACAACAAAAATATTTGAGGCATCTATATTAAGTTCAAAAAATTTAACGAACATTATGTTCTAAGATAAAGGGTATGTTATATATGGTTTGTTTATATCTCGGACTGGATTTGGTTTTGTCAAAACTCAATCAGTTTGCGTGATCTTATTGCAGTGTTTGGTAGACTTAGGCCCGTGTAGGCTGTACGGACCAAAAAGAAAGGGCAAAAGATCTTGGCTCACCAACGACACACAATGACAATTTTATACACAATTAATTATACTGTATTTTTTTTGTATTTGTCTTTCTTTTTGCTTTCTGCATATATATAGCTCCGTGTGTGTGTGTGTGTATTTTGAGAAGAGCACTGAGGTTGAGTTATTGTGAACAGTGAAGAGCTGGCTATATAATTGCTCTGCCAGAGTTGTACTGCACCAAAACATGGTTGTGTTTCTCTTTTACAACAACTTACAGAAGCAGAAAATGCTTTTAATTTCTTGTGCACATTTCTTAATGCAAGCAAATTAAAGTTACCTTAGATCGCGATGATTAAAGTCAATTTTGCCTTTTTACAAACGATTCATGTACAGGAACTGCAGCTTATGTCAACTGAACAATCAACAACAATGCATGCATGCACGAACACCTCGATCGATGATGGCTGGATTAATTTTCAGAGCATCATGTTCGTTGAGCTCTGACATTTTGAGCACCTCATCGAAGATATGCTGAGGCAACGTAATCACCTAAAGCAAGTTACTTTACGGAGAAGCATCACTTCTCATGTGAGAAATGAATTATCAACCACACCGCCTTAAAATGGGAACTTATGCATCATTAGGCATTTCATTACTTGAAATATGATTATTTACAACACCAGAAACACACACAGCGTACCGAAACTGAATCAAATCTCGTGCACAGAGGAGAATAACGAAGGACGGGAACATGGTAACAAGAAAAACTAAAAAGAATCTGAGAAGAGGACATTCACATTTTACACTCAGTTGCCTATATCGACGGGGAAAAACCAAAAGTAGGGATTACATATGGTGTTCGATGACTAGGAGCGTCTCACTGTGACTGACATTCCATTTTGCCTGCCTGAAGAAACCGCATTCTGAGACCATGATGATGGCTTGAATCCCCCTGTAAGTAAGTTGGATGCAGCAGCAGCACTTATCCTTCTTCTCTTAGATTGCAGTTCCAAACTCTTCTTAGAAGTCCCAGATGCGCCAGGAAAAATTGAAGCCCCATTGATTAGTGCTCGCTTATCCTTCCTATTTTTTTCTAACTTGGAAACGAACTTCACACGCGACGCAGCAGCAGCATCCTCCTCTGCCACTGGAAGCAGTCGTAAACCGAGACCCATCTTCCTTGAAGCAGCCTCTTCTTCGGCAACTCTTTTCTTTTGAGACTGAAATAAAACAATACTAAATAGTGAGGAAACCCTTTATGTAATGCCAAATTCAACACTCAAGTTCAGTTCGTTCTCACTTGAGAAGCAGAAAAAGATGTAAGAAAAGAGAATAAGTTATACACACACACACACACACTGAGAAGAGAGATTTCTAATCATATTTCATCATATCTAAATACTTTATAAGGAAATATGGGTAGGGCAGACTAAAAACTTCTAATCATCTCTCCGTGTCCACATTTTTCATCACTCTGTAATATAAACCTTAAAGGAGAAGTGAAAAGTAATAATTTTGACTTTTCTAACATCAACCAATGCATCTGTGTGAGAAAAAAACATTTAAGTGAAGAACTAAAAAATGATCAGGTTACATACTCTAAGTTTGGCTCTGAGGGCCTTGTTGAGGGAATAGTCATCTAAATGCCTGTCATCAGAAATTCTCTGTAGGCGAACAAGTAATGGCTCGGCTTCTTTCTTCTTTTGCAAATCCTCTTCTTGGTGTTCAAGACGATAAAATGGATCCGCAAGCTTTCCTCTTTCTGGAGAACAAAAAATTAACTTTTGTTATGAGAGCAGAAAAGGAAACATCAAAATAATGCAACAAGTGGTCCAACATCTCAAGAAGAATAATGCAACCTTTTGATCACACAACTGAAATTAACAAAAAGGGGTGAAAGGACTCCATTCACACCCCTTCTTTTACTTCCTTTTTTGTTTGAGTTCAAGTTAACTTAATTGGAGTACAATAAGCTCAATCTATTTCAATAAGGCATTACAAAAGTCACAAAAGTCACAAAAGAAACACCATTTGCAGCAACTTCTAAACCAACCTTCATCAGCAGGAAGTTCAAAGGTTTCTGCATCCTCAACGTCAAATTCCTCATTCTTTTGCGTGGCCCCACTAATAATCACATACTGGCAATTCTTCGGATCTGTCTGAATAACAATCTCTTGTTTGCAGCATGGAGACTTCATGGTAAAGCTCCATATCTGGCAGGAAATAAAACCTTGATTTTTAATAAATGCATTAACTAAAACCGTTAAGAAAGAATGACGAAGAAGAAAGGCAGGCATGCTAAAAAAATGAATACACGGATTTCTATTGATCAAGGGGTAGCAAAACTAATAGTAGCCAATTTAGTTCTGAATATAAAAGTACTGGTTGGAAAATATACCTTTGTAGAGTAGTAATTTCCAACTTGCTTTTTTTCTGCATTAAAACGAACACCCTTCGCAATCATAGAATTGCAACCACCGCACCATATATGGTAAGGCATCTCGAACCTGAATGCATAACAATCAATATATCAGAATGACGGACATATGATTGCCAAGATTTAATTAAATTTCCCATTTTCCACCCAAACTATATCATTCAACCTAGTTTGCAAGAAAAAGCACATAACTGCAAATGCTTAAAGTGGAGTACAGTAAAAACCACAATTTCATATACATGTGTGTGTCCATACATATTACAAACAGTGAAACAGTAAGCACTATCCAAGAAAAACACTTCCAAATAGATTAATGCCTACAAACTATAATATACCAACAGAAGTAAAACGAAGTAAAGTGAGCAGTAAAACCAAGTGACTAAGTTTCCATGTTCCATTTAGAGCTTATCAGAGCCATAAATGGAAAATGACATAAGTGAAACCATCATCGCACAAATCAAATCACTTACAAAACTACAACAAGAAGGAAAGAGTAATTCGGTTGGTTAATAAGGCTTTAATCTCACAATAGATATCACGCATAATCTTCTCACCGGGGAACAGTTTAGTAAGATAATAACAAAGAAGCGAAAAAAGCCCATTATTAGCTATTCTGCGGAAGTCACTCAACCACATTAAAACTTTCCATTAAAAAAATTGCTTCTTGAGACGCATTTAGACCATCTAACAAACACATAACATATATGATTTGACTTGTTACCTTATAATCAGAATCCCCTGGTCCAATTTCCTCGCTCTCTCCCTCAGAGCATGTTGACCGTTGAACTTGTTCAAGGAGCCCTGAAGCAAAAATCAACATTAGAACTCCATAAACCAACCACCCCACCATGACATATTCTAACAGGAGTATAACGGAAGCATACCTTCTTTGGCGACCATTCTGGGGGATAATAAAAGTTGTCTGCCCTAGCAGCTGCAAGTGTAGACTGCAGAGAACCAGGTAAAACATTTAGCAGATTGAACAAATCTACAAGCAGAAAGAAAAGAAAATCCTAAATATTACTACGAAAATACAATTGTCAAAATACAGAAGATTCATCTCAAGCCCAAGTATTTGTAACCGTTGTTTCATAACGATCAATTACATTAGAAAAAATAACATCCCGATTTTCTTTGGTGAAGAACCATATGTTTAATTAATCTCCTATACATTTAAAAATCGAAACAGCATCACCACAAAATCCTTTTGAGCTCATTGGTCACCTAAAATCTTAGACGAGCAACATTGTCCATTAATTTTTAAACTGTCGATAATGAATCAATGCGATCGTAGGTTCTAAAAAATGGCAATCGAAAGCAGAATCAAATCTGTGCACAATTAAAAATTAAAATCCAAACACTCCAAAAATTGGATATATTGAACGTGAAAACTCAAACTTTATAGCCCTCATCTTACATAGAAAAATTCGTTCGACAATAAGTTAAAAAAATTCAGATTAATCAACTCGAATATGAAACCCCAAGAAAACGCGTCTAATCCGATACCAAAACCCTAATATTGCAATAGCTTCAAGAACGAACAGGAAACCCTAATTTAATTGAAATTAGTGAAAAGAGATGAATTTTGCATACCATTTTCTCCTTCTTGAATTGCTACTTGTTCACCGAAGTTTTTCCGATCAATCAACCAGTCCGCTCGATTCAATCGTTCTGTTGAAGTTTTGGTTCTTGAAATTTTTTGATGCCCCTTTTTCCTGGTCGGTTCTCAATTTTCCCTATTGGACAAAGACGACGTCGTATTACTGTTTCCGGGCCCTGCCTTTTCTTGTCATTCACAACGCTACAAGAATATGGAAACCCAATATCGTCTCGGCCCATGGCCCATAAAAGATCGTCGCACACATCCAATCACTAATTGGATTTTAAATTTAAATCCATATTGTCAAATTCCTAAATGATTCAACAGTTTGTGTCAAAGACATCATGCCATTTTTATGATTTTGTTGTAAGAAGGTGAATAACATGAATTTATATTTATCAACATCAAACAATTTTCGAAGTTTGATTTAGCATGATTGAAATGTATGAACTTTGTTTTTATAGTGAAGGAGGTAAAGATTATAAACTTGCGCATACTTTCCAATCACTTATTTGTTAGCATTTTTTTCTTCAAATGATAATGGCAAGGGTATTTAAATATAGAATTAATTACTTGAGTTATAAACTCTTTTCCTTGTGATATGAGATATTGGAGTAAATTAAAAGTTGACATAGTTCCATGTCCTTCGCGTTGAAGATGTCGAACAATTCAAAGCATTTTTTTATGAAATAGTAACTGTCCTTCAGTCCCTTCTGTGCAGTTTCCTTCAAATCTCCAATAGTTGCATCACCTGGAACAACAACCACTATGTCTCCAATTGGCGACTCCCTTTCCTCTTGGATTTTCTTGGAGTGATGCTCATCCCTCCAATCAATGTTTGGCCATGGAATTTGACATATGAATGTCAGTGTCAAAGATTCCCCTTGTGCAGCAATGTCAAATTCTTTCACAAAATGTTTACAATTCTGTATAATTTGAACACTCCTTTACTTTCGTTTGAGTCCGCTCCGGATAACTCCTTTACTTTCGTTTGCACCCCTATTCGTTATTTTGTATGTAAACATACGTAAGGATGAATTTTTCAACAATTCAATAAGAACCTAAATATTTTCATTGTAAATTGAGTAGTTAAATTAGGTGCCATGAATCACATAGTTCAACTATAACATGATGAAAAAGAAAAAACTAGAAAGAAAATAATTTATAAAATCCATAACACTAGTGGTACTTCTCAACTGGGCAGCCATTCTTGTCCTTGGGGAAGTTTCAGTAAAAAACCTAATACCACAGTACCAATAGTGACTAAAAGAACCTATTTACCTCTAATTCCTGCAAAATTAAAAAATTAAAAAACCCCTAACACCATATCACATGCTCGGGACCGGACCGGGCTCATAACGATATTACATGATGTGTCATGTGATGTGTTAAAATTAATGAGGAAAAAAACTAAGAATAACAGGCCAAATGAATGAATATATAGCAAGAAGCAGATAGATCAACAGATGGAAATAAATGAAGTACCCAAACAAAGCAATCACTTAATTCTTAGTTATAAATTGTATCCCTAAAAAATTTCTGCAGAAACAACTTATGTGAAATTGGAAAATAGGCAAATGTTCAGAAGATGACAGACAGAGATCGAGATCGATATGAGCAAATTAAGTGCCCAAACCAATCACTTTTTATTGTTACTAACAATTTGGCAAAAGAAAGTAAAAGAAAAAGCTAGGAAGAAAATCAATTTGTTGCTAAGAAATAAGCCTTTGCAACGAAAAATTTCTGGAATATCATCATCTTGTATCTTGTAGCACAATGTTGAAGTTTGTGGTTTTAATTATATTAACAAGCATCCAAAGGTTACACAAAATATATAGAAGAGTTTGAGTGAGTTGCAAACTGCACTCAACACTCACGACAGCCAGCATAGGATGCCACACTAATCTCCTTAAATAATGCAAGACAGCTAATTGAGACATAGGGAGCCACACTAATCAACCACACTAATCTCCTTAAATCATGCAAAGCAGCCGGCATAGGGCCACACTAATCTTCCTTGAAATGAGGAGATAAGACCCTTACACAAGATGATAAGATCAAGAAGAAAATAGACAGCTATTAACTAGATAAAACCCTAATGAAGAGTAGTCATAAGTAACCGGAGGTCCTTCCTTCAATACTCCCCCTCAAGCTGGATCCAAAAGGTTGATGGATCCAAGCTTGCCAAGGAGAAGCTGAAATTGATGAGAGGCCAATGATTTGGTGAATAGGTCCGCAAGTTGATCCGAGCTCCTTACAAAATGCGTTTGGATAACCTGAGATTGAACTTGTGTACGAACATAGTGACAATCGACTTCAATGTGCTTGGTTCTCTCGTGAAAAACTGGGTTGGAAGCAATGTGCATTGCATCCTGATTGTCACATAAAAGAGACATGGATTGATGATTGAAAACACCTAAGTCACACAGTAAACCTTTGAGCCAAATTAGTTCACACACAGTAGATGCCATGGCCCGATATTCTGCCTCAGCACTGGATCTTGCAACGACAGTTTGTTTTTTGCTTTTCCATGAGACAAGGTTGCCTCCCACAAACGTGCAATATCCCATTGTAGACTTACGATCAATGGAATTGCCAGCCCAATCTGCATCACAATAACCTGTAATCTGAGTGCTTGTATTGTTCTTCATGATTATACCACGTCCCACAGAACCTTTTAGATACCGAAGTATCCTTTTGACTAGGTTAAAGTGTTCCATCGTGGGAGAGTGCATAAATTGGCTAACAATACTGACAACATAGGTAATGTCGGGCCTTGTGATGGTCAGATATATCAACTTACCAACCAACCGCTGATAATAGCTTATGTTCGGAAGAGGTTGACCCTCTAAGCTGAGCTTAAGTTTAATGTCGAGAGGTGTAGGGACCAGTTTAGCATCACTCATGTTTTCTTCCTTAAGGAGATAAAGAACATATTTACGCTGGTTAAGGAATAAGCCCTTGTGAGAGGTAGCCATTTCGATGCCAAGGAAGTATCTCAGTACACCAAGATCTTTTATTGCAAAGCGTTGCTGAAGAGAATGCTTGAGTTCTTTGATTTCTTCAGGGTTATCTCCGGTGATGATCAAGTCATCAACATACACAAGAACAACCAATGTACCAGCGGTGCCTGAGCGTACAAATAAAGAAGAGTCCGCATTGCTTCTTCCAAAACCAACACTGATAAGGACTGAACTAAGCTTAGCATACCAGGCTCTCGGTGATTGTTTAAGGCCATAAATTGATTTGTGCAGTTTACACACAACATCCTGTTTATGACTTTGAGAGTGACCCGGTGGTAATCTCATGTAGACGTCTTCTTCAAGCTCACCATGTAAGAAGGCGTTTTTTACATCCATTTGATACATAGGCCATCCTTTGTTGACAGCCACGGACAAGAGTACGCGCACTGTGTTCATCTTTGCAACCGGGGCAAAGGTTTCCTTGTAATCCACATCAAATGTTTGAGTGAAGCCCCGGGCCACTAATCGTGCCTTGTGTCTTTCTATAAACCCATCCGAGTTGAATTTAATCTTGTATATCCACCTGCAGCCTACTATTTTCTTTCCTTTGGGCAGTGGCACAATGCTCCAGGTTTTATGTTGATCGAGTGCATGCAATTCATCCTGCATGGCTTGCTGCCACACCTATGATTGGTTAGCTTCTTGAAATGATTGAGGCTCTTCATGTGCAGATATATTACTCAAATAGGCAGTATAATTAGGTGACAACTTTTGGTAAGAACAGTAGTTGGATAAGGGGTGTTTAGGCTTGTACGTAACAAAATCTTGCAATCTTGCTGGTGGGTGCCTCTCACGAGTTGGATTTCGTCGAGGTATGATAGGAAGAGACTCATCTGAGGATTCTTCAGGATGAATACTGCGTAGAGTTTCATCTTCCATAGGCATGTTGTTGTCGTCATATGGAGCCGGTTGATTTGGGGCCACAAGATCCATCGTGTGAGGTTGATCACCCACATTGTTGAGTATCTCAGTCATTGGCAGTGGAAACATGTCCAAGCTAATCTCCCCCTGACTTGTACTATCCAGAGACTTACTGTAATAAGAATTAGTTTCATGAAATTGAACATCATTTGAAACAATTAATCTCTTAAGTTGTGGATTGTAACACTTATACCCTTTTTGTGTGGACGAGTAGCCAAGGAAAATGCATCTAGTTGCCCTAGGATCAAGTTTGTCTCGATGTAAGGGCTGAACATGAACAAAACAGATGCATCCAAAGACTTTAAGGTGAGACAAGTCCACCTTTCTGTTCTTGACTATCTCTATTGGAGATTTGAACCCCAAAACCCTACTAGGTAACCTGTTGATTAGGTAAGCTGCTGTCATGACGCTTTGAGACAAAAAAAGTTTTGGTACATTCATTTGTAACATCAATGCCCTAGTTTTTTCAAGGAGATCACGGTTTTTCCTCTGGGCAACACCATTTTGTTGGGGTGTGCCAACACAACTAGTTTGATGTATGATGCCATTGTTACTCAAATATTGAGTCATGACTTGGGACATGTATTCGGTGCCATTATCAGACCTTAGGGTTTTGATTTGAGAAGAAAAATGATTTTTAACAAGGTTGTGAAAGTCCTTAAACACTTCCATCACCTCACTTTTTGATTTTAACAAATATAACCAGGTGGTTCTTGAATAATCATCAACAAAAGTTATGAAATATTTATAACCATCAAAAGATTCACTTGTTGGTCCCCATATATCAGAGTGTACAAGCTCAAAAAGGTGAAAAACTCTAGACATCGAAGACCCTAGAGGTAGTCTTGTTGCCTTTGACAAATGGCAAGTTTCACAGTGGGTTGATTCTTTGCCTAAGTCAGGAAATAAGGTGGACAAGATAGGTTGAGATGGATGGGCTAGTCGCTGGTGCCACAATGAGGCCTCTTGAATGGAGGTATAGATGGACTTTGACTTGGCATGAAACCCACAGGAAGAGTTTTTCGATATGTAATAGAGACCATCAATGTAAAACCCCTCACCAATCGTCCTCTTGGTTATACAATCCTGAAAAATGACAGTTTTTGGTGAAAAAATGGCCAAACAATTTAAGGAATTTGTGATTCTTCCCACTGAGAGAAGTTGAAATGGAAAAGATGGGACATATAGGGCCATAGACTCTATTTGATCTGATATCAGGTGGATTTTTCCCTTTCCTACAATCCTAGCACCTTCACCATTAGCAACAGATACATGTGAAGGATTATGTAGTTTCTCAAATTTATGTAACTTTGACATTTGATTTGTCATATGGTCTGTGGCACCAGAATCTACAACCCAAAAATCATGTAACTCATTTATTTTAAGAGCAGTTTGGAAAGCAGTTATAATACCTTTCAAGTCTGTCTGAGGTACACAATCAGCTTCAGCTAAAAAACCTGCAAATTTGCCCATCAATGCAAACTCATTTAACAGGTCCCTTATCTCTTCCCTTTTTTTGTTGGAGATACGATGCGAACTCATTTAACAGGGTGGCAGGATTTGCAGTAAACTGTTGATAGGTATCAAAACTGTTGATAGATGAAGATGTTGCAGTGTTGGCACGAGGGTGTGCTCGACTTGTCTTTGGTGCGGATTTATCCTTCATGAAGTCAGGTTTGAGTTCTGGATGTAGGATCCAACACTTGTCTCTCACATGCTCGATGTTGTCACAATGTAGGCACTTCAAATGAGGGTTTTTCCCTTTATACCTTTTTTCATTTGTCAGGTAAGCCCTAGCTTATGTCACGTTGATTTTTATACCATTGTTCATGACTTTTCTCCTTACTTCCTCACGTTGGATAGTTGCACAGACACTAGTGAAGGATGGTAGCTCCGGGTTCATGAGAATGTGACTTCTCAAATCCTCATATTCTGAGCTTAAGCTAGACAATAATTGAAATTTTTTATCTTCTTCAGTTCTTTTAAGGAGCACTGAGGAATCAGTTGTGTGAGGTCTGTACACATCTAACTCATTCCACATGCTTCTCAAGGAACCAAGATGTTGAACAAAGCTTTTACCTTCTTGCTGTATATTGGAGATATCCTTCTTGAGTTGAAAGATGCGAGCTGCATTGTTTTGATTGCCATACATCTCCTTCACGGTGGTCCAAAGAGTGAGAGACGACTCAGAATAGCTGAAGATTTCAGCAACCTTCCTTTCCATAGAATTTAACAACCATGACATGACCAATTGATCTTTACATAGCCACCCTCCAAATTCTGGAGAATAAGCATCTGGTGCAGGTTGACTGCCATTGATGAAACCAAGTTTGGATCTTCCACCGAGAGCAAGACTGACAGCCCTTGCCCATGGCAAATAATTAAACTCATTCAATAACACTGAACTGAGACGTTGGTTTGGATTGATATCCATTTCAGACGCGCTTATAGATGAAGAAGCAATGATGCTTACATCATCTGGACTTCCATCTGCCATTGTTTTTGAAAAAATAAACACAGCAGTTTCGATATACAGAATAGGCTCATAATGATGCCTGCTCTGATACCATGTTGAAGTTTGTGGTTTTAATTATATTAACAAGCATCCAAAGGTTACACAAAATATATAGAAAAGTTTGAGTGAGTTGCAAACTGCACTCAACACTCACGACAGCCAGCATAGGATGCCACACTAATCTCCTTAAATCATGCAAGACAGCTAATTGAGACATAGGGAGCCACACTAATCAACCACACTAATCTCCTTAAATCATGCAAAGCAGCCGGCATAGGGCCACACTAATCTTCCTTGAAATGAGGAGATAAGACCCTTACACAAGATGATAAGATCAAGAAGAAAATAGACAGCTATTAACTAGATAAAACCCTAATGAAGAGTAGTCATAAGTAACCGGAGGTCCTTCCTTCAATACACAATGTATGACACCGATTGCCGCAGGTGTCGCATTCCACCATCCTCTCACCGTCTTCCTCCTTGGCTGGGCATTTACAGAGGAACGTCTTCAGGTGGTCAAAACCACATTGGAACCACAGTTCATATCCTTCGCGTTGAAGCCATCCCCTATCAATTTAACTGGATTATCATTCAAAACCCTAGAAGCTGGTGTTGTATCACACAATCTGAGAAAGATGTCGGACAATTCAAAGCATTATGTTGGACAATTCAAAGCATTCTTTTATGAAATAGTAACTGTCCTTCAGTCCCTTCTGTGCATTTTCCTTCAAATCTCCAATAGTTGCATCACCTGGAACAACAACCACCATGTCTCCAATTGGTGACTCCCTTTCCTCTTGGATTTTCTTGGAGTGATGCTCATCCCTCCAATCAATGTTTGGCCATGGAATTTGACATATGAATGTCAGTGGCAAAGATTCCCCTTGTGCAGCAATGTCAAATTCTTTCACAAAATGTTTACAATTCTGTATAATTTGAACACACTCCTTTACTTTCTTTACTTCTCCGTTTGAGTCTGCTCCGGGTAATCCCTCCATCTTCACATAAGAGTCATAGAGACGTTTTATATCATTGCATGTACGATTGTATATTTGTCCTTCCCATGGTACCTCCTTCAGCTGCAAATGATAAACATCCCTACCATTGTGGTCCTTTGTGATTGTACGGGCAAAAATGTGATGTTCATCAACCACCACGTTGTCTAGGTTGGACAACACATGATCTAGAACGGCGGTAGCCCCTACTGATGGCCTGTTAGCTTGCTTGTTTGCTCGAGCCAAGTCAACCGCTGCTTCCCGTAACGCTTTTCGGGGCATCAAAGGAGCACCATTGCCTAGTATCTCCTTGAATTGATTCACTGCTATGCGGATTTTGTCAGCTTTGCATTTGCTATTGTCCTTGAGCTCCTTTATGTCATCAACATTCCTGCTATTCCTCTTCATATTTTCTGCCTCATGAATCATCCCAACAAGATGGGAGAGAAGATCTTTGAGCGTTCGAAAGTCCCTGTATCGCGAAAGTAATGCTTGCAACTGGTGGCCAAAGGAGGACTCGGTCATCTTTGAAAGCTCTAGTGACCCAATGTGGTTCAGTGAATCAACGTATGCGAAGCGACTGATCCCGTAGCTTCCACGATAGAACTTGTATCCCCACTTGTCAAACCACGAACGTCCGCAAGCGACTCCGAACAACAATCGAAGATCCATCCCAGCTTTCATAGAATTGTCTTTAACACAGATTGCTCTGCAGGAATCAAAAGATACAAGGATTCTAATCTGTTCACATTCTAATTACATAAATAATTACATTCCCAAGATGAGTTTTCGCAATCATACCTGGTCCTAAGAAGAGTACACATTCTGTCCCACAAGTCCATAATCTCAGTGCCACTAAGATGAGCAGAGCCCGCATCATGTCCCCTTATGCCCAATAAATGGCCGTAACCATCAGAGTGAATCAAGCCATACATGATGTGGTTCTGCAGATCAAGCACACCATTCTGTAGAGGCTTATTCCAATCCTCTTCCGACAGAATAATCACATGGTATGATCGGTTGCACAGGAGATGCTTGCTCCAACCTATATATACAACCAGAACCAATTAACTAACTGAACCCATGTATAAACAGATCCTAACAATCTACGAGTCCATGATGTGCCAGTGAACAAGACATACATCGAAAAATTTAAACTCAAGATACACAATCATTAACTACTAGAATGCAGGATAAAGAATCGACGAAAAAAGTAGGCAAACAAATCAACATATATACAATCTTTATCAAAAGATTGATGGATCAAAACAAACTACCATTTCATAATTAAACGTAAGGAAAAATTAACCAAGAAAGATTCAAATTTTCATCGAAACGTTCTACGGGCCATACAATATATTCAGATGTTTCAAGACTCCAAGCGTATTGAACAGCAGCGAATCTTTTATTTAAAACAGAGACAAACAATGAATCTTATTTACTCGAGCACTGCAAGTTAGTTTGTGTCACCTGTTATCCGGCAATGGTCACAAGTCTGTCGTTTGGACAGTTTCTTCACATCTTCTTCAATGATGTAGAGGGGGACCGTAACACCTTGTCCTTCCACTGTAAGCTGCCTGCGCCAAACGTTCATGCCATGCAGAAACTCACCAAGATTATCGAATTCTTGAACAAATTCCAAAACGTTGTCGCGGAATGCTCCCAAGAATCGATGAGGGCCACTGCAAAAGTTACTAAAAGGGTGTGTGGTTGACATAGGTGTTTCAAGATCTATATCAGGATAGACTATGTCTTGGAGTAAGTACTTTCGTTGAGGAAGAAAGAAACTAAACTGAAATTGTTGGTTGTGTTTGACGAGACAGAAGAAGCCGAGACTGGGTAATTAGATTTTGTACGTACGCTCTCTATATATATATGCATTAATATCTGAGCGAGTCCTCATTAGCAAAGGCAAAAAGCACACCAAATCAAGTAAGCAAATCTAAACTAGAAAACAGTACATACAAACTTAGCCAAAACTTGATTTAATTTCCTGTGTTGTTATCATACTCGTAGACTTATAGCATAAGCAATATTTATTTTCTTTTATTTCCTTTTCCCCCTTTTTTCTATTTTTTTTAAGACTGTCTAACCGAAGGGGCAACATTAAAATTTAGGAAACTTTAACGGAAAGCTACCGGTATTATTCACTTTAATGAAAAACCACATTTTTACACTAAAATGTCAATCCTGATACTATTTACTTTACCCTTTATTTTGTCATTATTGTTTGTTATGCAAGAAATTATTTTTAATAAATTGTGTCCTGCCATATTCATGTAACATGTCTAACTAAAGACAATAATTTATTAGTTTTAAATCCGATTTTAGACAAGTTTGAAATCTCCAAATAATTCTTATACAAAATCCCCTTACAATTCTCACGCGCTTTTTCGTGGCGAATTCTTGTGAAGGATTTGTATTTCCTCGTGGGTTTTTGAGGTGCATGCTCTTCTTCCGCTTGGCTGTCAAGAAATAAATTAAAAGATCACTCACATTGGTTCTTCTTAGGCACATAACTAACAGTAAATTACTGACTTCAGTTATCCAGAAGTACCTTAGTGAGAACATTGATCACGGAGTCTCTGGAGCAAGACCTCATGTCTTCGCAAGCTGAGGAGCATTGCCTAGCTGTATCGCACTGTGATTCATTTTTGTTCTCGGCTTATGGACCTCGGGAGTGCGAGTACGAAGAAGGAGATAGCCAATTTCCCAACCAAACGGGCTGGGTATCAGGCCAAGCTTGCCCAGCCTGATGGCCGTCCGTGGAGTTTGTGCCATAGAACTCGTCAGTTACAATTACTTGTTCGACATTATACTTACATTCTGCCCTTCTGAAGGGAACATCCACTCTAACAATTCCGTCTCTGTCTACCAAAATAACCGGAAATGTTTCAAAGAAAAGTAGCATACTACGTACAAAAAGTTCGCGTCCCTCTTTATTTCTACCCATCTACCCAAGTATGATAGTTCAATCACTTTATTTGATACGCAATAAGCCTTTTGCTACAGCTCTGGAGCTGCCAGCTAGCTGCAGCATATTGCACCTACCTATACCCATTGTTAACCGAGGTTACGAAATCTTAGGTTCAGAACTTCAGAGTGTGGATTTCATATAAAAAAAGGGGTTCAAAATACCGACTGACTCTTTCATCTATTTGCTGGCCTGTGACCAAGGCATAGGCGGATTCCGTACTTAGTGCAATTAGCCTCTTGAAAAGGCTTGATAGCTCTGATATGGGCTATCAAGTTCAAGGCCCTACCCTTTCTGGGGTAATTTCTCCCTTTATTAATACTTTTAGGGTAGCGCAATTCCTTAAGCCATCGACTTTCTTAGAGCTGTAGCAGCTGGGTCAGCTAACATATTTGTTTGTGAGCGATTTACGTACTTTGATTACTAATCTAAGGAGTGCCTTCCCAGTACAGATGGACACCACTAAATTTTATTTATAGAGTGCTTAAAGTAAACTGAAGTCCATAGATTATTTTTGGGTGAAAAATGAGAATTTCACAAGTTAATTACCACTGGGGTCATTCATAATCAAACCAAATAAGAACCTAGCTTGCTACTTAAACTTGAAAACTAGCAGGTAGGGAACAATCCGACATTTAGATTTAAATTAACTTTATAGAAATTTAGAACAATGCAACGTTAATTAGAGGTGCAACAAATACAGAGCTAGACTTTGGCTTAATTTGCAGCAACATGCAATAGGTGTAACACGGGAAACTGGAAGTTAGCAGAATTCGTTAGACGGTGGTACAATCCAAAGGGCAGCTGGATTATTAATGCTCCGAGGACTTGGAGAGTAGTGTCTTGCGATGGTCTCATCCTCTAAATTGAAGATGCCCATGTCACTTGGTCCGTTGTAATAAAAATACTGCGGTTCGTCCGCAACTTCTTCCAAATCATCGGTGTAGTATATGCAATTTGGTTGAAGCCCGGGATGGTCTGAAGCCAATACAGACATTGAATAGTTGTCACCCACAAATATGGCCTCACCACCAATGCTTTTTACCTCAACTTGCTCCACAGCAGATTCGTCCTTCCCCTTGAACACCAACTTGTGAACATGGAAGCCTTCAGTCCAGAACTCCTTGGCCTCCTCTTTCAAAAATCTTCGAACATGCAATAGGTCTCCCTTAGTCGATTCCACAAGATATCCCTTAATTGCGAAGCGACTATGGTTAGGTGTAAGAACCTTTGCTTTTGGCGGCTTGCTATTAAAGTTGAATGACCAAATCGCTCCCGATTGACCAACTCCGTAGACTTGGTTTTTATAAATTATAGCATCACTGAGATAGTTCTCTTGGTTGTCGATGTAAGTCCAACTCTTTTGTCCCTCTTCAAAGAAAGCCAACCTATGATCACTATGATCACTTATTCTGTCGTAGATTGCTACAACAGCATATTTACTGTCTCGATTATTCATAGCAGGCTCACCGTGTAAGATAACCTTTGGGAACCAACCATAGAAATAGAAGGAACCAGAAGGACCGGCATTGGGGTTATCCAAGGGAGGGAGAAGAACGGGAGCCACTGCTTTTCTGAAAGGGTTCATGAGAGTCACGGACAATCGAAGTTTGTCTAGTTCATCTACTGAGACGAGTAACAAAACATTTTTGTACACTTTTCCATCGGAGACCCTGTACAGTTCTCGCTTTCCTTGAGGACAGGAGGATCCCTTTCCCTTGGTATATCTTAAAAGTGGGCGGATCATAAGCATGGGAAGTGACTTACCACAACGTTTTGTTGTATCTTTATATTCTTGAGCAAAAGCATGCCAATCCTTGCAAACAACATCAAAGCGGACAAGGTCAAGCTGCTCCAACAGCTTATCCATAATCAAAACGAGAGCAGGAGAGGGAAGGCTTGCCCAGTTGGCAGATGAGCAGTGACGACGACGTTTGGAGGAAGCACCCACGTTCTCTGTCTCCCATTCGCCAGATGAGCGACCCCGACAGCGTTTCAATGTATTTCCCGTGTTCTTCCTCTCCCTACAGTCCGCAGAGGGGAGACGACAACGCTTTGAGGCAGCACCCATGTTCTCCCCCTCGGGGTCGGCAGATGAGGGACGACGACGTTTCAAGGTAGCGCTAGCACCCATGTTTATTTTATTAACGAACTTCTGGACCTAATTAAAAACCGTGTTTCGGAATCAGAAAATATGAAAATAAAACGAAATCCTTCAAACAATATTACAAAATCAGTAGAAAAACCAGAAACTAGAATAAGAGAAAAGGAAAATAACTGGGATAAAAGAGATTCCAAGGAGTGTACAAAATTCAGAGATGAACTTCTATGTGAATTGAAGGAGAGAGAGAGAGACCCGCGGAGAGAGAGAGGGTTTGAAGGAGATCGAGAAACCAAGATGGCTTTGAAAAACGCCAGAGAGAGATCGAGAGAGAGCGGGGATAGAATGATTCCCAATGTAGTAACTTTTGTATCGGGTCTCCAGTTTGTAATTCGGTTTTTTTACCCGGTTGTAATTGTACTACATCTACCCCGTACATTTAAAGGAGAAAAAAAGAAAAAAAGGGGGGGAAGGAAATAAAGGAAAAAAATATTGCTTATGCTATGGTCATTTATTGGTCATTCGGGGACGTGATGCGGGCTCTCTCTCTCATCTTAGTGGTCCTGAAGTGGATTGAAGAAAGTTAGAAGTTCCTTTGGCAATATAGGGAGTAGTCGAACGGTTTATAATTCCTTGTACGGTTTGCATGGTTTGGTCTCTCATCGATGTGAAACTTTGTACTCATATTCTCACATGAACATGAGTTATTGGGTAATGCTTAGGAGACTAAATTTGAGAAACCAAAGGACATAGAAGTTGATGATTGGTTTATTACTTAAGCATTGATAAACGTGCTTATCCTTATTGGTGACACATCATTTAATTTGCAAATTTAATTTCTCTAACATTACCTTGAGTTATTTAATGTCAATAATAAAACTCTTTCACGAAGCTATTATTAAGATTTCCATGTAAGAGTTCATCTATCAAGAAAGATTCCAACAAATTAATTAATAGATTAAGAGCCAATTGATTAAATTGACATAAACATTATAACTGTGGAGAAAATCACTTCCCATACACTATAAGAATAGAGAGAAGTTACATTTGAGTGGCATATGCATGAATCAAAATATTATGTACATGTCATGATGAATTCTTTCCTGATAGATAATAGATAGGAATGTCAAGATTTGGATCGTGACATTTTGTTTAAAGAAATGACGTGATATTATTTAGGGCATTTGTCATGTATATACAAGGAATTGTTATTATCTTTTCAAAAATTTCATTTTACACTTCTTACAAATGTATTTTCTTTCTAAATAAAAAATATTTGAAGTGCAAATAACAATTCCCGTATATATATAAATATATGTGTGCACATTCAAATCCAATGGATATTTACTCGTTTGAGTGATGAACGGTTGCATGTCAAAATTAGCAGATGACTTCTAGAACGCTTGCTCAGTTGCTTGTAGTAAACATTTTTCACCCCGCAACTAATTATTGTAGTTAGGCTAATAGTGTGATACACATATTAATCAGTTGTCCGGGATAAACAAACACACTCCCTGCAGATGAGCAGTGACGACGACGTTTGGAGTAAGCACCCACGTTCTCTGTCTACCATTCGCCAGACGAGCGACCCCGACGGCGTTTCAAGGCAGCTCCCGTGTTCATCCTCTCCCTGCAGTCGGCAGAGGGGAGATGATAACGCGTTGAGGCAGTACCCATGGTCTCCCTCCCCCGGTCGGCAGATGAGGGACGACGACGTTTCAAGGTAGCACTAGCACCCATGTTCCTTCGATCAACGAACTTCATGACCTAATTAAAAAAACAATCAGAAAGAAGTGAGAGGGGGATTGGAGGAGATCGAGTGAGAAGTGAAATTTTAAGTTTTGGTTTTGAACTTTTATTTTACCTTTTTCGGTACATAATTTTTTCTAAGGAAAACTAATGAAAATGACTTGAAAACTTTGAGTTTTAACTATAAGGACAAAATAAAGGGTAAAATAAAAAGTATTAGGTTTGACTTTTTAGTGTAAAAAATGTGATTTTTCGTTAAAGTGAACAGTACCACGAGTTTTTCGTTAAAACTCCATTTTTCCTATGGACATAATACAACATGCTGGCTTTAATTTTTTTTTTTTTCACAATCCTACAAGAATATGGAAGCCCAATATCCTATAGGCCCAAATCCAATAACTTGTACAGGATTTTAAATTTAAATTCATATTGTCAAATTCCATGCAATTTTTATGATTTTGTGGTAAGAAAGTGAATAACATGATTTATCAACATCACACAATTTTCAAAGTTTGATTTAGCATGATTGAAATGTAGGGCTGGAAAAAAATCCCAAAAATACCAAACCGAACCGAAAAATTTCCGAAACCAAACCGAAAAATTCTCAAACCGAAGTTCCCGAAAATTTCGATACCAAATACCGAACCGATCCCGAAATTTCGGTACGGAAATCGGTCTCAAGTTTTTGGGATTTCGGTATTCCCAAACCAAACCGAAAAAATATATATATATATTTTTTAATTTTTAAATATATATTTAGAATTTTAATAACCATTGGATTATGTTGATATTTAATCTCAACCGTTGCATATAAATCAAAGTTACCCCTGTGTGTGTTTGACTCTCTATCTCTCTCGGTCTCTCGACTCGACATTCACTCACACACACACGGACCTCAGTCTATCTCGACCCACATTTTCTCTAGATGCTTCCCCCACCGTTTCACTCTAGACCCGTCTTTTCTCTGCTTGACTCATGCTCTTCCCGTTTTCCTCCTCGCCTCACTCTTCTCTGCACCAAGCAGCTCGATTTAGGGTTTCACCATTTCTCTTCGAATCAAGGTCTCTATTTCTCTCCGTATTTTGCCAATCTAGGTTTCCCTCTCTCTGTGGAAAAACCCTAGATCTCGCCACTGCCGGAGATTCGAAGCTCGGCACTTCGAGGTTCAATCCGCCTTGCCGATCGCCTCCTCTCGGTGCCTTCACGGAACAACCTGCAACACCAGTCGACATTTCAGAGCCTGCGTCTTGAACTCTCTTTCTCACGGAACCACCGCCACCACCATCTTTTGGGCTCGAATTTTGTGGGTTCTGAAGAGCAGCAGCGACATGCAAATATGTGGTACCCTTTTCTTCTTTCTGTATATTTTTTTTTGTTTAATTTTGTATTTTTTATTACATGCATGGTGGATTTATCGTTGGTAACTATTAAATCGCTTTTGAATTGTGTTTAATTTGGATTTTTGTGTTTTGAATTTTGAATTTGCAGCCTGATCTTCCACTGGAGCATCCAAATTTTGCATTTGTGTATCTAATGACAGAAACCTTTACAAATTCAAAATTTGAAGCCTCTGTCCATATACTTGCAACCCAAATATTGTTAAAAACGAAGAAACAATGTAAAAAATCCAAATTTTACATTTGGTTATAGCTTTTGTGTAAACGGAGCTTCTACTGAGCTCTTAGTTATGGGTACGTCTTTGTTTTCATAATCCTTTAGAGGTTTTGGAATTTTGAGATTTTCTTCGTGGATTTTGTTAATTGGCTTGCTTTGTTGTGAATTTTCTGTTTTATTATATTTTATTTATTTATTTATTTTTAATCTTTAACTGATAGTATGATATGTCTTTCAATTTCTAGCTGTTGATTTATGTTGTGATCTTTTGGTGATTAATCGGGTAATGATTTGCATATGATTATTTATAGAATATTCATAATTATTTCACAAGATTTGTGCTTGCACGCATATGCTATTAGGAGAAATTAAATAGGCAGATCACATAGCTATTGTGCATAGATTCACATTGCAAACTGCACAGATTGGGCTACAGATTGTGCACAGATTGCACAGATTGCAGATTGCAGATTTTAGTCCAAGACCACAGATTGGCAGCCTGCCCAAAAGCCCAAATTTTCAATATAAAAGGTTGAATTTTAGCCCAAAAGCCCAAAACCATTTCAGGATTCCCGATTTGTCCCGAAATCCCGAAACTATTTCGGGATTCCCAAAAATTGGGATTCCCGAAAATTTGGTTTGGGATCGGTATTGAAATTGGGATTCCCGAAAATTTCAGTTTGGGAATCGGGACAAGGGTTTCGGTATGGGATCTCATACCGAACCACGCCTATTGAAATGTATGAACTTTGTTTTTATTGTGAAGGAGGTAAAGATAATAAACTTGCGCAAACTTCCCAATCACTTATTTGTTAGTTTTCTTTTTTTTTTTTTTTTTTTCAAATGATAATGGTGAGGGGATTCAAATATAGAAATAAAATTTAACTTAATATACCAACATTTTAATTACTTGGTATAAACTCTTTACGTTATGACATGAGATATTGAAGTGAATTAAAAATTGACCAGAAACCCACTAAAAACACTAACAGGAATGCTCTTCATCACTTCAGTAAGTCAGCGCTTTCTGCGACAACATTCTAAACTTTGCTAAAAAATGGAATGATCTTTGTAAGTTTTGCAAAGCTTTCTGCGACAACATTCTAAACTTTGCTAAAAAATGTAATGATCTTTGTGAGGTGGTGCATGGTATAAGAGTCTGGTGCAAAGAACTTTCTCTTAAAAGGCAAACGGTTATGATCCTCCACATCAGAGGATGTGAAGAAATTGCCGAGACAACCGACTTGTAACTTCAAAGTGTTTTAATAAGTAAGATTCAATGTTCATCTGTATTGTGATAAATAATAAGATTCAGTGAATATGCTTGGAGTCTTGAAACATGTGGATATATTGTTTGGCCATGAAAATTCGAATCTTTGTTGGTTAATTTTTCATTAGGTTTAATTATGACCTAGTAGATTGTTTTGATCCAATCTCTCTTTTAATAAAGATTGTATATATGTTGATGCGTTTTCCTGCGGATTCTTTATGTTATATGTAATGTATTCTAGTGATTATTGATTGTGTATCTTGAGTTTAAATTTTGTGGATGTAAGTTTACTGGCACATCAGTGACTTGTAGATTGTTAGGATTCTGTTTATACCTACTAGCATGTGTGTGAGAAATTTTTTTATTTTTGTTTTTGAAATAGAAGGAGAGATGAAGGGACTGATAGAGAACGTGAGAGTGGGAAGTTTTTATTTTTAATTTTTAATTTTTTTAAATTTTTATAATTAGAGATATGCTAGGATTACATGTATGTGAGGCTTTGAAAAAAAAACAGCAAAATATGGTTATGTGAAATTACATTTCTATCCCATATTTCTTATTTATGTTCTGTTTTAATTAGAAAGTTAAACTGGTAATTTCATAGGATTTTGGTTGATAATGAGTGTTTTATTAATTAGTAGAGAGATTTCCTATGTTTAGTTAGTCGGTTAGTTAATCAATTGGTTTTGGTTGTAATTGGTTTGGGTTTATAACTTTATATATATATATATATATATATATATGGATTGGAATGGTTAGCTAAGGTTATTTATTGGGCATTAGGGGATGTGATGCGGGCTCTGTTGGCTCATCGAACGTTCATGGTTTTTCAAGTGGGATACACATTAAGCTACGAGATCAGCCATTTCGCATACCAAGTTTCACTGACCCACATTGCATCATTGGAGCTTCGAAAGATTGCCGAAGTTGTTGACGAGCATCCTATACTGAGCATTACTTGGGAATATGGACATAGAAAATATGAACACACTCAAAGATCTTCTCTATTCCATGCATCTTGTTGAGAGCATCTGCGAGGTAGAAAATATAAGAGGATTAGCAAGACAATTGACAACATAAAGAGCTCGATGACAAGATCAAATGCAAAGCTGACCAAATCCACATGGTAGTGAACCAGTTCAAGAAGATACTAGGAAACAATGCTCGTGCGATCACCTAAATTTTTTTACGGAAAGCAACATTTGACTTGGCTCGAGCATACATACGGTCAGTAGGGGCAACAAAATACGAGAATTGTGGGGAAGTTAATCAAATTGAGTTGATGTCCGTACCATGGCAAGGGTAAGCATACAATTGTATATGCAATATGCAATGATGTAAAACTTCTCTATGACTTTTACGTGGAGAGATTATCTAGAGCGAAAACAAAATAGGTTCCACCATATAATTAATAGGTAATATGTAGAATAGCTCAACTCCTTATAGGTATTTGCATGGTTTGGTCATTCACTATTGTAGGACTTTATCCTCATATTTTCACAAGGACAAAAGTTATTTAAGTCAATAATAAAACTCTTTTATGGAGCTATTAATTATGATTTCCATGTTAGAGTTCTCTTAATCTATCAACAAAAATTCCAACAAATTAATTAATATATTAAGAGCCAATTGATTAAATTGACATTAACATTATAACTGTGGAGAAAATCCCTTCCCAAACACTAAGAATAGAGAGAAGTTACATTTGAGTGGCATATGCATGAATCAAGATGTTACATATATATATATATATAGATATATATATACACACACATACACACACACACACACACACATATATATATATATATATATATCATGATGAATTGTTTTCTGATAGCTAGGGATGTCAAGATTTGGATCGTGACATTTTGTTTAAAGAAATGACGTGATATTATCTAGGCCATTTATCATATCTATATATAGGTAACTGTCATAGTTACTTCAAAAATTTTATTTTGCGCTCATGTATTTTTCTTTCTAAATATAAAAAATTTAAAGTATGAATAACTATATACATATATATATATGCGCGCGCATCCAAATCCGATGGATATTTACTTGTTTGATGATCAACGGTTGCATGTCAAAACTAGTAGATAACTTCTACAACCCTTGCTTGTAGTAAAGATTTTTCACCCCGCAGCTAATTATTGTAGTTAGGCTAAAAGTGTAATACACATATTAATCAGTTGTCTGGGATAAACAAACAGACTCCATAATGATTTTATATAAGAAATCATAGTTTAACATAATTGCGAATCCCTTATATAAACAGTCAAAATCAATGAAAAGTTATATAGAGATCATTTGTGTCTGTCAATCATGGGTTCACTTTATTTTAAATGTAATCTTTGATGTTTAGATTACAAACTACGGTCTAACAGTATCTATTTTTACTTGTAAGTAAAAGGTCTTAAGTTCGTTTCTCGTCAAAGGCGAATTTGAACCAAATTATTGCTAACTCATTGCGAAGCTAAGTTAAGCTCACTCACTTCACTTTAGTATAAATAATATCGTTTATTCAAATAAAAAAATTTCAAGTTCACAAATTAAATGTTACCATCCTCAAACTATCCTTGTTCGTAAAGTATTGAGTCAGAAGTTTTTATTTATTTATTTATAAATTGCGATGTTATTGAAAACTTGTACACGAACAAATAAGATCAAAAATGGTAAAATATTGCCTTTTTCCACATCCCACATTGCTTTGTCTGTAGATAACGTAGATTGCATGTCCCTTCACTCTTTAATTAGTTGCAATCCACTCAACTAATTAACCAGTACGGAGTTTTACTTTGCAACCATTAATTGAGAAAGGTTAACATTAATCCTTACACTAACTACATATTCTGCCTATGCATCAAGTATATCCTAGAAACAAAATTTAAGCTTAAATAAAAGTAAAAAAAACATATGATTGAGGGTTTGACAATGATAATATAAACTTTATTTGGGAAAAGGGTCTACCGTCCTCTCTTTTTCTTTTCTCCTCCTCAACATTAAATTAGCATAGAAAGGTAGTAGCAAGACTCATATGAAAGGCAGGAATCCGAGAGATTTTTTAGTTTGTCGAGAACACTGTCCGGTATACCAATTATAATAGTACAATTGGTTGAACACTTGAAAAAAAAGTTTCAACCAATTGTATTATAATACTTGGTGTATCAGGTCATATTTCCAGCTCACTGAAAATTTTCTTGCAAGAACACAGATGTTTTCAATTACTCTCTCTCATCTTTTCTCTAGAGATTTTATAGTGTAACCAAAGCACTGTTTACATGATGCTATTGCTCTATTAAATTCAAAGTTCTAAAAGACACTAGACACTAGTCGGGCGGCAGGTTGGGACCTAGTGCCTAGACGGATTTAAGTAAAGGTATTATATATTGTATAAATAAATGTCTATTTATACTTAAAAATCACACATAGTTATATTGTGATTCATAAATCACAAAATGAAATGATATATATATATATATATATATTATAAAGTAACATATTGAAAATATGAGGAACAAACATATAATGAGTGTTCATCCAAATATTGAATAAGTCTATTACATTTTATTGAAAAATTAAAACGTAAAATGAAAATTATTTATTTATTGTCTAAGTGAGAGTCGCAATCTAGGGGGTGCTTAGGCAGGTTTAGGCGGGTTAGGCAGACGCCTAAGTGGGTCTAGACGCACTTTCTTAATTTTCAAATGATTATGGACTAATCAGGGCAGTAGCCAACCGCTTAGCGCCTAGGCAGTGCTAGGTGGGGATTCTTAGAACAGTGATTAAACTTATAACATGTGCAAACGTTCTTATATTAATATACTTAACAACTCGAGCATGTCAATCATGTGATACACTCATCTTATAACACGTGAAATAATATACACCACATAATATTTTTAGAGATACATAAACTTTTTTTTTTCTCTCAGCTTTCCTATAATATATATATATATATATCTTTAGCAGATTAAATTTGATCAAGCTAAGCTGTCAAGAAAAATTGGGAAGTTTCTCTCTCTATCGGGTTCTTCATTTAACATGATCCATGCTTCCCCTTCGCACCCTTCTCCTCTATCTCCTCCTCCTCCTCTTATTCCACCATGCCATTGAGAATTCCTCACCACCTTCTTATTTCCACCATTCTTTGCCTCTCTCTCCTCTTCTTGTTCTTGTTTCATGAATATTTCCACAACTACTCCAAGATTTCCACCACAAACATTCACAAAGAAAGCATAAGATCTTATTCATCATCGCTTTCTCATCATCATCAGCGTCTCCCTAATACGATCAGCAGAAAAGTGTTAGCAAGCAAATTTGACTTCACTTCATTTGTACATCCTCACCAACAACGCCAAAGGTCATCAAAAACTTTACCGGATGATCATCATCACATGCAAGCACAATCGGAGCCCTCGGCCGATGATCCGATGGAGATTGATCCACGTTATGGTGTTGAAAAGCGACGCGTTCCCACCGGTCCAAACCCTTTGCACCATTGATCATATCAGCTTTAATTTCTCAGGTGATCAAGTACTGTACATGGAGTGAAGGAAAGATAAATATACAGAAAAAGAAAGATTTATACTAATATTATCAAAGCGTTTATTATTACTTACATATGATGTTTTCCCCACTATTTCAATTTGTCTTGTCGAGAAAACAGAGAACCATAATGTAGGAGCTTGAGGGGTAATTTTTTGGTGTACTTAAAATATGGTCATGTGATATTATTTTCTATTTAGATTATGATATGTAGATTTGTTTTTTATTTATTAATAAACTTTAAAAATAAGACATATTAATTATTTTGTCGACTCTTATTATAACATATAGAATAATACACTACGTATTTATATTCCCCGTAGTTATAAAATTTAAAGAGTTGTTTTGATATAAATTTATCGAGTTTTTGGGGGTTGTACATTCATGTATGAAGGGATGGTCGATTGTCGACACTATAATTGTTTTCATAATGAAAAGGAAGAATGAATTAATACTCCAGTTTATGGGCATGATTACTATGATATCTTGTAAATGTTTTTACAATTTTATGTAAATCGATCGATTGCAAGGAAACATGAGTAGCTGTGACGGCACGGCACGCTTTGAGAAGATATTTGTCTAGCATTTTCTAGATGGATTTTTAGTGTGTCCGTATTACGTGATCTGTAGATCACATGTTATTATACAAGTTAAAGAACATTTGAAAATAGAACTTTCCTCTACTTATATAACGATAATATCGTATACTACACATGTTCCGGACACAATAAAAACATTCTCCATTTGCTATAGCTAACACCATCCATAACCGTTAATTAAGATATAATTAATTAATTAATGAGGATGGTTAGTGTAAAAGCTTTTTCTTTCTTTGCATTGCAGATTGATTAAGCTCTGCATTGTAGGTCGACCAACATATGATGGGTTTGGTGCCACTTATTTGCCACACCTCTTTTAGAATTTGGATACGGGAAAAGATCCTCTCCGGATCTCTCCCACCAAATCCTAGGGATCTGGAAGTCCGAACTTTTGAAATTCGATCCAACGGCTACGAACAGAAAGTCTCTCTAAAAGTTATAATAATTGTAGTCGTTGGATCAAATTTTAAGGATTCAGATCTCCGGATCTCTAGGATTTGATGAGAGAGATCCGAAGGGGATCTTCCCTTTGGATAGACCGACTTATCACGGCACATTAATGTCATCATGAATGCTAATAGGCTGGCATCACGAATCTGTATGTATGTACATATACAGTATGAGTGTCCTAGTGCATTATTTATAAAAATTTGGAATGTAAAACTAAAACATCCGCATCTCTAACAATTAAACTGTATCCAACTAAATAGGAACGGTTATATGAATTCTAGAACGTCATTGTGTTCAGTTTTGTGTCAAGTCCTTTGTTAATAATAATTACTCCATATATTTTCTAAAGCTTCTTTCCGAGTCTTCCTATATCTTGTTCTATCCGTTTTGCCCTAAGCATTTGTCTCATAATTACATCTTCTAACCAAAACATCATCGATTATAAACCGATATGTGCAAATATTAGTGCACTACATATAAATACTAATTGATGATCTCAACTAACGTTTCACATCATCAATCTGTTTCAAGAATCCACTTTTATGATGGGGTAAAAGCACAATCATCTCTCAACATGCCATTAGAATTCCTGTTTGCCATTATTATTATTTGGGCAAATTAAGCTAGACACTTAAAATCGATTTTCCATTTTTTGTTATTATTAAACAATAATTGCTACATATATACGTGCTTGGATCAAATATATTCTTCTTGCGTGCTAGACAAGCTAGGTATAGTTAGTTATTTATTTCATTGTTAGTAACCTAGCTAGTAAGTAGGTACGTTGTACTTAATTTGCGATCGATGCGCTTGTACTCGTATTAAGATTCAAATGTGTAAGATTTGAGTCCCAATTACCTGATTCATTTGAGACGAGAAATGCTACATATTTTCGATCATTCATCAGTAATTTATGAATATAACGTAAATTTAAAATTGCGTAAAATCATAAGACTCAGTCTATGAGTCAAGATCTTGAACTCTAGAATTTTTACAAACGATTAATGTGAAATACGTAAACACATACCCTGATAATGCCATTAAATGTCATCTACAATCTCTAGACCAACAGTAGGTGTGGAGGAAATTAAGGTTTCTCTCTAGCCTTGCTTGCATGCTACAACCTTAAAACGTGTTTTTTGTTAGTGTACATATTAAATGAGTATGTGATATAGGCAGAGATGACCCGTTTCGATCAACCAGACCATGCATACAAACGCAATATTGGCCTCCCACTCATGGCTCACCCCCACCCACGTTTCAAAGGGTCTGCCGACTTTCTCTATTTACTTCTCCAATTATATTAGGAATAAACATTTTCTGAACTTGATTTTGTCAACGTTGCCCTAACCATATTAAGAATAAACATTTCATCTGAGGTATTTCTGTTAACGATTCAGAAAATTGATAAAATTATCCATCATGAACCATTTCCGGGAAGGTGATTAATTGCGAAAGACGAATATGTGTATGTTTTGCAAACCTAATCCAAATTAAGTCAACTTACAACTTCAAACTAACAAGTAACAATAATACAATTTAATACAGCTAGATCTCGATAGAAGATTGTGACACATATAATTGTTTAGAAATGTTTTTAGAATAACTAAAAATATTTTTAGTGAAAATATTTTTAGGTTCTAAAACACTTGAAGCGCACTTAAAATGCTATTCAGGATTCACTCATATTTTTATCAAGGATTGACTCTAATAGCACTTTTATAAAAAACGTTTTCAGTTATTTTAAAAATACTTTCAAACACATATGTCTATACTACACAAGAAAAATCACGACTAAATTAATTAATAATTAAAACAAAAACACACATTTAGAGAATAGTAGGAAGGATACAAATTATATTCAACAAGTTCCCCCCACCTTCCACCGGCCACAACTAATTCAAACAAAATAATTAAACTAATATACCATCTCTTATATAAACCCAAACTGGTGCAGGTTTAATTTCAATGATCTTAATATAATCAATTATATTTCACAACATGGTTCGTCCAATACCAGAGGTTGCAGCCAACAACTTCGCCTCAATGCCGCTAGCAATCGCCTTGTTCGTCTCAGTCTCTGCCCTTGTAGCTCTATGTGCCAAAGCCAACCATGTACACCGCCGTGCCTCGCCCGGAAAACAAACTAAGTCACCCTCGGCGGCACCTAAGCAACTTGTGGCCAGCCTCAGCAACAAGGCAATTCCACTCGTCTCCAAAAATAAAGGGGAAGAAGTTGAAGTCGTGGATGATGGGTTTGGAGAAGGAGGGGTGTGGCAGAGGTCAATTTTGATGGGTGAGAAGTGCCAGCCACCTGAATTTTCAGGTGTGATATATTATGATGAGCGTGGAAAACAGCTTTCTGAGCTGCCACCAAGGTCGCCTAGGGTCGCCAGTCCCTTGCCAAACCTTTTCTCTCCTGCGGCTAGAGATATGCGACCTTGCTAGCTATAGGTGATCAATTTAAATCCTATATTATGTACAGTACCATATATATGTTTGATGTAATATAGGAAACTCAAACTTTATTGGTGTTTCAACTTTATATTTGCACATTTTGATAGCTTGATTCTTTAGTTGAACTGTGTAGGATTGGAGATTGAAGACGATAGAGGCATAAATGGGAACTTGGTGGAGGAGACTAAGCAGAGCTAAGTAGAAGATTTAGAATTTTTTTTTTTTTGGAAAACGAAGATTTAGAAGTTTTGCATGTCGTTGCAAGTTAAAAGAAATAAATGCAATGGCATATAGGTTGGCACAATTCGCATTAAGTTGTGACAAATTTATAGCTTGGAGCCTTGGATTGAGGACGCTCCTCCGTGGTTGATGCCGTTTTTGGAGGTGAAGACAGAGCTACAGAGTCGATGATTTCTTGTGATGGCAAGCAGAGATCTTCTTTTTCCTTTCGGTGGATTTTTCCACCTTGGAAATTTTCAAATCGAAAGGTTTTTTTAGAAGTCCATGCTTGTTGTATTTTCTTTTTCTTGTTGGTTCATATTACATCCATGTATTACTTTTTAATGGTTGGGAATTAAATTCATCTTTAACGATATAAAAAAACTGTGTAGGATTATTTCCTATCAGTATGATATCGACAACATCGAGAAGGTGTGAAATGTAATAAAACCGTTTATTATGGTAAACATGTTTTTTTTCCTTTAAACAGTAAGTTTAAATGTCAAAATAGTCTTTGCATTTTGTTCTATAGCTAATTTAATCTTTGTGCTTTCAATTTGGCAAAATTATTATGCGTGTTTACATCTATTAGCTAATTCAAGACAATTCATTTAAAGACAGTTAAAATTGACATATAAAAGAATAAAAATATAATTTTAATATGGAAGAATGACCGGATCTGTATTATTAAGGGGTGTGCTATCCACACAGCTCATTTTACTTCTCATGCACCCCTTGATAATTTTTGTCCGCTGATCTTTTTCAATTCATCCAATCTGACGACCGAAAATTAAAAAAATATATGAAGAGTAAAATAGAGTGTGTGAATATCACATTCCATTATTAATTCTATCAGATATCTTGTACGGGTTGCCAGACAAGACCTTGTTAAAAATAGGGAGATATGCACATGGAACCCAAGTATTATCCATTGATGATGGCAAGTAAAATGTCTCTTACAAATTCACCCTTCTCTCCGATGCTCACTCATATAACCCGGCTCCCACCCATCTTCTGTCTGTCTCACCTACTTTGACTCCTCCAATGGCTTTACTTCTCCTTCCTAACTCCTTCTCTTTGTCCCTTCTTCGAAACCCTACTGCTCCGCCGACAGGACATACAATAAGAAGAACAAGACACCGGTTTCTCGCATTGGCGGCGTCTTCCTCGGACTCGGAGGATGACAAGAATAATGCTTCTTCTCAGAGGTCAACCAAGTTGGTCACTTTCTTGGGGAAAGGTGGGTCCGGAAAGACCACCTCCGCCGTTTTCGCCGCTCAGGTATCTCTGTAATGTATGTCTGAGTTAAAACTAAAGAAACCAACGATGTCCAATTTAACGTTAATGTGAAATTTTGTTGGAATTATGGTTGTGGGCAAAGTTTTAATCATGAAAAGATTGAATTTTTTAATGATTTGAATGGTTTTCAATTGGGAAATTTGACCACCAAGCATATGAATTTAGCTGAATGATTATATGTTGGGTTTTTCAGCATTTTGCAATGGCAGGGTTTAGCACATGCTTGGTGATACACACACAAGATCCCACTGCTGAGTTCCTTCTAAACCGAAAAATCGGAACTTCTCCAACATTGTGCAGCCCCAACCTTTCTGCTCTTAGATTTGAAACCACCAAAGTATGTTTTCGGAATCCGTTTTTGGTTTTTCGCATTTTCCCTTCCAATAATTATTGTATGTCAAGAAATATGCTGCAAGTTACCTAGACCCAAATTGGATCTTTCTTGATAATGTAGATGCTTTTAGGACCTCTGAAACAGCTAAAGCAAGCGGATGCGCGCCTTAATATGACGCAAGGAGTTCTGGAAGGGGTAGGTATGTAACATCAGTTGAGGGGTTTAGTTGCACCTGAATGTTCTATCTGTGGGGGGATTGATGATGCTTCTGTCTTTTCGATTGAGCAGATTGTCGGAGAAGAGCTTGGGGTGCTTCCTGGGATGGACCCTATATTTTCCGCATTAGCGCTTGAGAGGCTTGTTCAATTCTTTAGGAATGTGGCACAAAGATACCGCAACGAAGATAATTTTGATGTAATAATATATGATGGTATGAGCTCTGAGGAAATGCTGCGGATGATTGGTGCAGCTAGAAAAGCAAGGTCAATGAACACACCCCACAAGCGCGTGCGCTTACACATGCACATAAACAAACATTCATATATTGACATGAATCACATGATCTGTGCATAGGTTGTACTTGAAATACCTGCGGAACACGGCTGAGAAAACTGACCTTGGGAGGTTTGCCGGCCCTTCAGTTCTGAGACTGGTGGACGAAGCCATGAGTATAAGCAGCAGTACACCTCATCTCAATGGGAAAATGAGTGCAGAAATATGGGACAGTCTGGAACAAATGTTGGAGGTAAGTATCAGCCTATTTCCTGTAACTACAGTTTGTTTGTAAATCCAATGAGATCCTGCAATTGTTATGTGTGGCGCAGAGAGGGTCATCTGCTTTCTCAGAACCTGAAAAATTTGGCTGCTTCCTAGTGATTGACCCAGACAACCCAATGTCCGTTCATGCTGCATTACGCTATTGGGGTTGCACAATCCAAGCTGGTGCACAGGTTTCCGGAGCCTTTGCTATTGCTTCACGACATAAAAACACAGAATCAGAGGAAAGACTCAAGAAAAACTTTTCACCCTTGCCTTTTGCTAGCATTCCAAATATTTCCTTGGGTTCCCCTCTAGATTGGAATGCGATCATACAGGACACGTTCAGTGAAAGTGCACGAAATCTGCTTTCTATGACAGCAAGTGGCGGTGGTAACCTAACGCCCTCAGTAAAGTTTGATGCAGCCAGAAAATCAGTAACCCTTTTCATGCCAGGTTTTGACAAGTCAGAGATCAAGCTATACCAAGTATGCTGATAACCATTTTCATTTTACTATTGTGCTCAATTTTTTTTATGGCTTTTGATGTGCACATTTTCGGCATCTTTGGTGTGATATTGAACATATAAAAATCTGTGAAATGCAGTATAGGGGAGGATCTGAGTTGCTGGTGGAAGCAGGGGATCAAAGACGCGTAATTCATCTGCCTTCGAAAATTCAAGGGAAGGTTGGAGGTGCCAAGTTCATGGACAGAAATCTTGTAATCACAATGCGATAGCGTATTCTAATTCTAATGATTTCGTTTATTTTATAATCAATTGAGATGTCTCTGCGAGAGCGTAGGCAAGCTGATTTCATTACAATTTCAACAAAGGTGGTTCTGACTATGTATTTCACTAAGCATATGAAATAAAGCTCAGACAGCAACTTCCAGAAATAACTCTTCGTATGATTGATCTTTCTAACTTAATTTCCTTTTTGCTTGGAATGGATTATTGATTGTAAAACACGCGTGATACATATGAACATACATTCTACGACATTAAGCGGCCAAGATGAAATTTACAGCAGAACATAGAGACGAGAACAGAGAAAAAAATCCGAATGAATCATGATTCCTGATTAGTTTCTTCTGTTTGTCCATGGACACGGCCCCTTAGCTCTTCGAACGCCTTCATGCTCTCTGCATCAAAGCCTCCAGCAAACTGGAAACAGTTCCAAGTTAGCATTCCAATTCTATATGTTTTTCACTAAGAATTCAAATCCTTCACATTTGAAAACTCTGAGTAATGGGAATTTTCTAATTCTACTGTCTATTTTTACACAAGGAATGAGAAAAAATCAGTTATACCTGATGAACTCGGAAAGCAAAACGCACGCCTTGAAGTAGTATAAACTCTCTGTTTGGTTCCTTCTCAGGTCCACTCAATGCATCAAGTTCCGAAGCTACACGTTTCATATACTTTCTTGCCAATTGCACAGATGAGAGCTTGATCTGCAGTGGTAAAAATCGAACATGAGCTCAATTTTGCGAGATGATACGTAACATAATCATACAAAATATTAACAGCAAGTAAGCACAATAAAGTTTTTTTGAGTTTTGAAGCGTACCTTGCCGACAACCCCTGAATCCAATAACCAATCGACTGGAATTCCAAACTCCTTGCACCGTGAAATGGCCATGTCTCTTGTACGCAAGAGAGCATATACACTCTGTTCCACCCTAGAAGAAAAACAATAGAACACTTGAGAATAAAGAAAAATATCGAAAAAGCATTTCTTCTAACCAGCACTTCAATGCATGAAAAGAAAGTTCATACTTCTCAAGCAACGAATACATCTTCTTCAGAGCAGCTTCACATGGGAGTTTGGGATCATCAACAAAAGTGGAGACTTGCTTCTCCAATTTCATCAAGTCTTGGTACTCAAAAGCTGCTTCTCTTAGTGCATCCACTTTTCCTTCAGGCCAATCAAAGTGCTTGAGGACAGCCCTTTCGTCAACCTACCAAAGGCAGCAAGAGATGGCTAAGTGAGTCTGGAAGGAGGGTTTGTGAGTATACAATATCGAAAAGCATGCAATACAAAAGGAGTTCAGATTTAACGGTTTAGCAGTTGAGTCTGCTAGCCATCTGATGAGTGAAATGTAATCCCTTGTTTGTATAATTGAAAGGAACCTTTGCGTGCAATATATGATTCAGTGGAAGATTAATGGCATACCAAGAAGGAGAGCTCTTCATCTAGCCAGTTCACAAATGCTACAAGATCTTCTATGTTTGTGAAGAAAGCTGCTCGAACTTCTGCTGCCAACGACATGACAAAATCACCTTGAGCTTCTACATCAGCTTTCACCTGTATCCAACGCAAAAATTTTCAATCTTTGAAACATTTGAGTACTGAGAACCAAATTTCATGCCTCATATAAGAAGATAAAAGATATAAAAAGACAAAGTTCTACTCACAGCTAAAAGGAATGATGATTTGTTCTCAATCTCCCCAATCATATTGCTCCTCGCATCGGATACATTAGATGATGAAGATATTAAAGACGATGTATCCTTCTTTGCTTCACGTTTCATCAATGACTGATAGAATTCAACCAGCTCAGGAGCGCGGTGTACTTTATCACCACCACTTGCCCCCTTAGGCAGGCTTCCTGGTGGAGGTGGTGGACGAGGTGGTCCACCAGGTGGTGGTGGCGGTGGCGGTGGGCCACCAGGTGGAGGAGGTGGTACTCCACTTGGGGGACCGGGAGTTGTACCAACAGGGGCACCTCCAGATGCCTTAGGAGGCGGGCGAGGTACCCGAGGAGGCCTTTTCTCAATTTGGGCAAGTTTCATCTTGGTTATTACTTGAGGATCAACAGCATTACCATCGGCGTTACCATCATTACTTTGGTTGCTTGAATTGCCAGAAATAACTGCCTTTTCCTTGATATGGGCAAGTTTTGGTGGTAAAGCTACTGATCTCTCCTTTTCAGCCTTGGCTCTAGGCTCGTAGCTCAAACTTACACTTGATTTGTCGCCAAACTTCTCTACCCTTGCTTGCTCTGCCCTTTCCTTAATTTGCTTCTCTCTCTCTAAGGCCAACCTATGCCGGTCTTTGTAAGCAGGATATTTCTCATCTAGAACTCCTTCAACTGACTTCGACATCAACTGGAAAGATGATGCCACAGAATTAGGTGAGTCGCTAGAAGACATCTGTGTTCTAATGTTCGGAAGAGTGGGAGTTTGAGGGGAATCATTAAGTTCCTGATCCACCTTCCCAAATGTAGTGATGGCAACACTGTCGCTTGCATTCCTAATCATCAAGGATTCCAGGGGACCCCTTGGTCGAACGCTCATACTTGGTCTGCTTGGAGAGCCTCCAGACAAAGATCTAGCTGGTGATGAACGAACACTAGAATCGTCTTTGCTTTTCCCCCACCTTTTCAGCTTTTGCATTATACCAGGTTTCTTGCTGAGATTACTATATCGACTCGTGGAACTATCAATAGAAACATTGTCAAAATCTTCACTTCCAGGGGACGACGGATGAGAGAAGTTGCTCTCAAGATCTGTATCCCCTTGTCCACGCTCTGATCCTGCATACTCCAACATCAGTTGTTTGGCCTTCTCCTGCGATTTGGGGCTCAGATTCTTGTTTAGATCACGAGCGGATACCTTTCCTTGGGGTGTCTGATAGTTCCGGAGCTCATACCTCAAGCATGCATTTACCCAACGGAGGTACACTAGCTCTTCAACTTCACTGAACCTATTCATTTGAAGGCCTTCCACCTGCTTCGATAGGTCCTCATTTGCATGCTTTAAATTATTAACCTCCTCTCTTACATTAGCAACCATTTCAGTCTGAAACATGTGAGGGAAAGCACTGTAAGTACGAAATCACACGAACATGTTTACAAGCACTGAAGCCACTTGATTAAAACATGTTTCATTCATAATACTTGCTAAACCGCCGGGGCAATTTCCACCAGCTTGCTGAATCCTTTTTGATAAACAAAGAAACTATTCAATCTTGGCATCTCTAGGTTCTAGTCTCAAGTTTCAACTCAGAATAGTCAGGGGCTAAGTCCTAAATGAAATAGCGAGCCAAAAGAGAAACTACATGTTTGGAAAAAGAAAACAAGAAACTTACATGCCAATGTTTTAAATCTTCTCTCTTCTTCTCATATGAAAAACGTAAAGAAAAGAAAGACATGCACGTAATGCAAGAAAGCAGTAAGACCAACCTCCGTCATGTTGGAGAGGGTTGCTACTCTTGCTTCAGCAGCATTCAACTTAATAGTTAGTTCTCTCTTTTCGATTTGAAGTTCTTTGTTCTTTCTCTTAAGCTCCACGACTTCCACCTCTAATTGATTCACAGCTTTCAGCTTCTTTTCAATTTCAGCATCTTTCTTGACGGCTTCTTCCTCTTTAGCCTGTAAATTAGTAACTTGTTGTTTGAGCAACAGTAACTGGCCTTTTGTCTGGTTAGCATCGAGCTGAATCTGCCTCTGCAATTCCTTGATTTTGTACCTGGCTGCCTCTAGCTCCTTCTTGGCGGAAGCTCCCCATGTAAGCTCTTCTTGAAGCTTCTTCCTCTCAGACTGCAGAGAGTTAATAGTAATATTGAGCATGCCAATCTCCATTGTCTTAATCTTGAGTTGCCGTTGTAATTCATCAACGTCTGATTCTTGTTCCTTCAATCCATAGTACTCAAGTAATTCACCTTCAAGCTTTACTTCTCTTTCCTCCAATTCCTTTACCAGATTACGCAACCTTTCCAGCTCACTTGCATTATTTGCCATCTCAGCTTCATATATGTCTTTCTCTTTTGTATCTGTCTTGTTAACAGGTAATGGGATTTCAATCTCCCCGGATAAAAGATCTTCAAATTCAGGTAAAATATCTTCATCTCCGATATCACTAGCACGGTTAAATACACTGCTAATTAACTTAACCTCTTCCTCGTCTTCTTCCTCCTCCTCCTCCTCCTCTTCTTCTTCTTTCTGCAATATGTACCACTCTTAGTTTACTAAAAACAATTTTTTTTTTTTTTTAAGTAAAAGAATTCTAAAACCTATAGGTAAAGGAAGGGAACATAATATTTGCTGCCAATTTTACGATGTTGCAAAAGAGATGGGACTTTGACAGAAGTTTGTTATGCACTTACATGCTTTTCTCTGAGGCTATCATCAGAATATGTAAGTTGCTCTTCGTCTTCCTTCTCGCTTTGATGGTTACTGTTTGCTTTACCATTTTCTAAGTTACAATATCACCAGAAGAATTATAAGAACTAAGATTCTAAAAAATTTGCAATAAGGGAACGTAAAACTTAACTCGTCTCTGAAACAATATTTACTAAATATGGCTCAGTTGCAATATATCAACGGATAAAAGAGCTGTAACCGTGTTTTTGTACAATATAATTTGTGTTCCAATAAATTAATAAACAAGTGACAGTTATGGACCTCATAGAGATGAATACCTGAATGCCTGCCTGTTGAGGCTGATGAACCAGAGTTTTTTATGCTGTGCTGCCTTGCTGCAATCGCTGCAATGGTAGCAGCAACCAGGAGGCTTAACCTGACTATCATGAAGGTATTGCAAATGGGGAGAACTCAAGCTCTCACTTATCGATAAAGATAACCAAATTCGGAAACACCCCACCGCCTGCTTCCACCCACCCCATAGTTGATAATTCAAACCATTAAAGCCCCTAAAATGCAGAAACAGTAACCCAAAATCTATAATTCCGAAGAGAGATTAAGAAAACAATCCCTTTCCGATATCCATATCCAACTGTACACATCCCAGACCGTTCAAGGAACTCGCATATATAAGTATATCAGTAGCCAAATCTAACTATGAAGTATAAACATTCCCGACCTCATCAGCTATCATCTTCTGAGGTTTGTAGACCAAACATTAAAGAAGGATTTGCTTGGGCCGGAAGTTCTTGATAAGTAAGCATTCCAGCACAACTCTTAGTGCTAAGAGCTATAGCAACCACCAATAACTAGTGGCCAATCTTCTCCGAAAGGATTGAAAGTTCACAAATTGGTGGGTCCAAACATGTCTCCGTACCGATTTTAAGGAATATTAGCTGTTAAACAAGCCAAAAACCAAAGCTGAAAAGTTAGAAAATGTAAATTTTAACTGCAGTTACACTATTTCTGTTAACTGTTCTTCCAGCTGACAGTTTGGCTTTGCTCACCTAATTGAGTCAAGCTTTAGATTGATCAGAAGCTCAAAAGACAAAATATGACCAATCATTGCCATCTGATCCATTTGACAAACTTGGTATATGCAGAAATCAAACACTGATGAATGGTAAGAAATCAATTTGATATAAGGTGGTGGGTCCAGAATTCCCAAATCAAAGGACTCCTATTTCAAGTAAGCAATTTTCTGTTTGGCTGAAATTTTAATCCTCAGAGGTAGCCAAATACAAAGCAAACTAAACCAAACTTTTGGGGGTGATTACCTAAAAACCCACTTGCTTTCCTTTTTGGCATTTCCCAAAAAGCTTGTATCTTTGTGGTTGGTTTTATGTGTAATCGGAAGCAAGTGTTGCATATCATGGGTTGCGCATGCAAGACATGATTTTTATCAATAAGTCTGTTCACATAGCATAAAAGTCTACTCTTTTTAAAGGCATGTTTGGGATTGCCTCTAGAAAGGCTAAAAGCGTTTCTTGCTACCGTAGAAGCGCTTTCTAGAAAAGCACGAAGCACTTGAATTCTCAATAAACATTTCAACATGTTTTTAATAAAAGCACTTTTAGCATAAGCACTTATAAACAAAAGTGCTTCCGTAGAAGCACTCCCAAAGTGTAAAATTATGGCAGGATGCCCACAAGAACTTGTAGATAAGATTTTGGAAACTGAGATTTGTAGTGGGAAGTGTGGCCAGCAAAGTGACCCACAACATAACAAAGAATCATCCATTGAATTGAAAACGAGTTGTTCGGCGGAGGAATTTGAGATCGTGAACTTGTCAAAGAGGATACAATATTCGAGAAGAAAATTGCAGACGTGCAAATGAAAAGCCACGGAAAATTACAAGAAAAATCGTTTTCTGGGTTATAAATTATGTGGACTCCACAACTTACACCAGAAGCCAAACTCCATTATCCAAACATGGATTTTGGGGCTCTAGTTGTTCCACATGCCTCAGAGAAGAGGAAGCTACAACATACGTAAAAATTCTACTGTGCTCCGGTGTATTTTATATACCGGGGTTTTTTGCCGTTAAATATTGGTCATTGGATCATTAACGAAGAATTTAACGGCAAAAAATTCGGTGCATACTAGAAGATTTTCAAGATACAACTAGAATATGCATTTTCACCAGACGAAATACAAACTGTGGTCACTTCCAGTTGATAAATAATTAGATGAAAAGGGAAAACAACATGTAAATTTGGAGGTGGGTAAAAAAGAATACCATCTGGGCTTCAGCTGTGGGATTTTTCACCGGAGAGACAGAGCAACTACAGCAAACAGGAGGAATGTGAACAAACGAGCGGGAATAACTTTTTGACCGGCTTTGCGTTTCTACTTTTGTCCTCAGAAACCGACGCATGTGAGTGGATTTACCGCTTTACCCCATCTGGATGTGACTGTAATTTTACATTCCATGGTGATACTGTTTCGAAATTACGGGTCCGGTTGCGTTTGTTTATCCAAAAAACACTGATAAATGCTTTTGTTAGAAGTGCTTCTACTAGATACATTTTCATAAGCACTTTTGCTTGAAGCACTTGAATTGGTGTTTCCATGACCCAAAAAGTAATACTTTCAAGCTGCCCAATGGAGAAAAAGAAAGGAAAAAAAACTGAGAGTTACATGAAACATCACTTCAAGAACTTCCATATCACATTTGCATTACATATTCCGTGAAAGAAAAGACTCAATCCTCAATCTCTTCGATTGCTAACTTTTTGTCGATACATAAAACGCTATACTTTATGCACAAATCTTTAACATTGCTCATGCCAATGGCATTCTGCATTCGAAATTGTACAAGCCTACACAGAATAACAATCAGAACTTCCTTGTGCATCGCTCGACTCGTGACCTTAAAAAAACAAGGGTTAAAAATCTCTGCATCACGTCAAGGAGCCTGGTTATTCCATTTCCACCTTTGTCCTACCTCCTCGAGCACCTTGGCACGAGCTTGGCTTTTTCTTGCTTCATCCTCTACCCAAGATCTGCAACATTGTGCAAAATTGTTGGAATCGTATATAAATATATCCATGCCATTTCATTAAATGATTAAAGGTTTCGGTCTTTGATGAAGCTTCATGACAATGTCCTGTTGTATGTAACAGAAAAGTTATAGCTAATTGATGCAAAACATGCTTTAGAAAGAAAAGGTCAAGTGCCATAAAGTTAACCTAAACTCGAAATGTCACATTTTAACACCCACACTAGTAATATGTGTCTATGCATTATTAAGAATAATTGCAGGGATGATGAGTGATACCTAAGAATCCGAATAGCTTCTATCTCAGCTTCAAGTATAGATTTCGTATCAAGCACACTTTCCTGCTTCGTCTCTAAATCGTTGAGTGTATCCTGCAAATCACACCTCTCAGCAACATAAGTAGACCTCTCAGACGCAAGCTTTTCTGACATCTCATTGACCTCTTCCTTGAGACTGAGAAGTGAATGCCTCTGAGCGTCCATAGCTGCCTTCTCCTTTAACATCTCAGCAAAATTCTTTTCTTGGAAAATCTTCTCCTGTTCCAAATCCTGAAGGGCAGCAAGATAAGCATTCTCCACCTCAAGACCATGTGCTTTCTCTGCATTCATTTTCTCATCCCAAAACTTTTGTATGTCTTCCCTGTCAAGCAATTCTGACCTGATAACTTCCATCTCAGCCTTTCTTGCATAATTTTCAGCTTTTATTCTTAACAATTCATAAGAAACTGATTCCGCAATCCTGCCACTTGTCAACGCCACTACTGCTTGTGCTTTTGTTGAAGGTTGGTTTGGCTGAAGCCGCTTGCACTGTCCTGCAAGATAATATGCCACGGCGTTCTTAGAATAAACCTCATACCATACATAGAAGAACATAAGCATTCATATATGAGCCTACATATCTGCTTGTTAGTTTTCGAAGTGTGGAAACACAAGTTATTCATCAAATTTGTGTTGATGTGTGCACAGTTGAAAATTTTAAATTACTTTAGAGTAGACATGGAAACTGGGAATACCAAAAACTTTTCTGAGTATGCTACTTTCCTCTGTCAGCATGTCAATATATAGTCCTGCTGGTGCATCTGAACTTATCCCTTTCACATCCATAAAACCTACTGTTGTTGTGGTTGATATCTGGACCGTAAATAAGTCAGATTTTCAAACCAATGACTTAGGAGGCATGGTTTACTCTTGGGGAAAAAATCACGGATTGATGATTATGTTTGTGATCTTCCTTACCTTCTCTATCACTCCTGGCAAAAAGTCATACTCTAAATGGGCTTTCCAATCAATTAGATCTTGTCGAGAGATAAACCTGCAGCACCGTGTACTATTTGAGTATAAAAGGAAACTCAAGATATTAAGAAAAACATCAAACATACTTTCTACCTCTCAGGTGAAAAATTGATATTTCCATAGCTATTTAGACCGTCATAACTGGAGCTCTTCTGTGATAACTTGCTAGGAATGACACCAGCCTCCGCAAGAGCTTAGGGACAGGATGCAGAAGCAAAGATTAAAATACAATCTTTATAGAACAAATACCAATCAAATTGCAGATAAAAGAATCAATCCTCACCTTGAATGGACCCAAAATCTGGGTCTTTGACACACACATCTTCAAATGCAGAAATTATGGATCTAGCAAGTGAAATTGATGGGACAAGCCGGTGCTTTGCATTCCTATAAAGTAAATTAAAAATATCTAAGGAAAGACCATCCTGAAGATCTCATTAAAAAATTATAAAATTTATTTCAAGGTGTGAAATTAGTACCTTTCCAATGATGAGTTTAATTGAACTAGCCATCTTGCATATTCCCTTCTAGTACACAACTCATCAGCCTTGACATCATCTTCAATGATCTGTGTACCTTAATTACAGTTGAGAAATTCATGCTCTGAACTCGACCCAGAGCTTCAGTCATATAGAACACTAAATGTACAGACAAGAACATGTCACAAGTCCAAAATTTCAAGACTGTCAAACGTCACTGATAGTAAGAAGTAAATTAATCCTAAATTAAAAAACAGATATAAAGTTCCTTGGGGATTCAAAATTATATTTAAACATTATGTTCCAGAAACTTGCTATCAGTGAGCATGCCACTCATATCTCAGCACCGGTTTAGTCTGTAAGCTTATGTCTTAGTCCTTACTTCGAAAATGCAGATAAAACATATAAATATCAGCATCTTAAAAGGCCCAATACAGATTTGACAGCACTCAATAAAGAAGCAAACCTTCAGTTTCTTCAAAACTGCTAGAGCTTCCTGTTGAGTAGAATCCACGGCAACAGGAATTATAATGCGTTCAAGCTTCTCCACATATGCTGAATTAAAAAAAGAAGATACGTAAGAAAACCTCTGCGAATTCATCAGTATAAAGACAATTTAGACATAAAAATAAAATAAAATAATAGGGTATTTCTTAATAGCTTAAGAAATGTTCAATTTAATGTACCTGAAGTAACATTGTCGCTATCAAGAACAGGTAGTCCCTGGACTTGCCTCAGTGACCGCGGCATCCTCATCCAATGCTCCTTGGTTAGCAGATTCAGTATCAGATCCCCGACTCAATATCCCGTGAACAGAATGCAATGGACTCGTAATTTGAAACTTAAAACCTACACAAATAGAACAATGTAGTATGCCCAACACACAATTTAGCAAATGCCCGACCATATAAAACCACTAGAGCTGTTATCCTAAAATCAAGTAACCAAATTAACCCAATTGGAACAGCAATTCACTAAAAAGGAAACTTAATCACTAGTAACCCATCAAAAGAGCCAATAAGTGAAAATGCAGACCTCTTTTCGACCGCGAAAAGTGAGCAATGGCGGCAACTATTACCGCCAGTGAAGCCCCAATACCCACAATCACAATTTTAGGTAACCCTGCAACAACCCAACAAATTAACACAAAAGTCTTAAGCTTTTATGTGAAGTTGTGCGAAATTCATGATTAATTCAGACCTGGACTTCTGCGGGGAAGCGGAGAATCGACAATTTCCCAACCGCCATAGTCGCCGTCGTCGGATTGGTCCAATGGGAACCATGAAATGTCGAGGTTTCGCTGGGCGAGCGAAGCAGAGAGGCGCAGTCTGGGCCTTGCGGATTTGGGTTTCAAGAGAATTAAGGTCGGGGAGAGAGTACGGCGTCGTATAAGTAAGAAAGTGTACGTGGGAAGGAAAATGGAGGAAGAAGGAGGTGCACAAGAGGAGCACATGGTTATTGATAGCTGAACGAGATTTGGGGATTAGGGTTTTGAATTTGCGGTGGGAGGTGAGAAATGATGAAGCTTTGTAATTGCAGAGAGGGAGAGAGAGTTTGGGGTCGGAGAGTGGGATGTGGGATGTAGGAGGTGGCAGTGGCATCTGTTTGTTCGTTCGTTTTTATTTTATTTTTTTTTTTTCTGGAAATATGGCATCTGTTTGCATGGTCTACCCAATTTATGACATATCTAACCACATCATCCGTAACGCAGTACTCACACAAATATTTGGTCTACCTAATTTAAGTCGGTGCCTATCGAAGTTTTTCTCATTAATTTTTGTTCTGGCAATGGAGAGGGTGACGCCTTTGCACTAGGTGCAGCATCTTATGCTTATGTACCCTCCTCCTCTGCTTCTTGTTTGTTGCGTTCTTTGTAGCTTGCCTTCTGTGGGCTTCTTTGTTTGTTTGACTTTAGCCCTGGTGTTATTTCAAATTTTTCAAAAAAATAAAAATTAAGATTAGTCGCCGTTGAACTCATGATTGATTGCTAGCCATTGATATAATTAGGCTTCAATGTTGATGCACGACTAATCCTAGCAGCCCTCATAATGACGGCAATCTTAACCTTGGTTCTTTTTTTTTTTTTTTTTTTTTTTTTGGCATAAGACTGAAGTGAATGATTTTTTCATAACATAAGATTGAAATAGATAAATTTTTCTAATAAGTAATCCATCTTCTGCCACAATTCTTTCATTTCTTCTTTCTCTTAACTTCGAACAATAGTGAGTTATCCAATTCAGTCTAATCCTTGACACCGAGACTGAAAATGTTTTGTCAACTGGGCTAATTCATACACCAACTTGGATCAAACATTTACCATCACCAACAAGGTTCTAAAAATCGCTAGGCGCTAGTCGGGCGGCGGGCTGGGGCCTAGCGCCTAGGCGGCTAGGCAGGGCCTAGGCGGGAGCCTAGGCGGACTAGTCGGATTTAAGTAAATCTATCATATTTAAGGTAAATAAGTGTCTGCTTCTACTTGAAATATATATAATTTCATCATAAACTACAAAATAGAATGCATATATATCATGAAGTATTGGAACATAATAAAAACATGTGAAATAAGGATATAATGTTTGTTCATTCAAGTATGCAACAAGTCTCTTACAATTTATTGGAAAAAAACAAAATGCAAAATGAAAGTTATGTATTTTCTGTCTAAGTGAGTTGCAACCTAGGCGGGTCTAGGCGGGTGCCTAGGCGGGCTAGGCGGGTGCCTAGGTGGTCTAGGCGGTGGGCTGGGGCATAGGCATTAATCGGGGCGGTGGGCTGGGGCCTAGCGCCTAGGCGGCGCTAGGCGGGGATTTTTAGAACAGTGATCACCAACAAATTAACATTTACAGACAGAGACAGTAAAACACACAAACCCAGATTGCAGTAAAAAAACTACAAAACAAAACAAAATTTGATTAAGAAGACATGCATTTTTTGCCATCTGACGAGTAAATGAGTTTACTTTGAAGGGCTTGGTATTTAGGCGACACTGCAGCCAAAATTACAATGCCGCTGACCAATGCCAGCCCCAGTCCCAAACTATTCACAAGCATCGACTCGGTACAGTGTTTAGACACATTCCTCTTCGTTTGTAAGAATGTCAACTTCTCCAAAAGCCCCGTTTCTGCAGTTGCCACAGCCAGACCGTACGTGTAGAGTCCAAGGAAGATGTGCCACGGCAACACCCTTAGCCTCACCGAGCGCACTTCCCCTCGATGCCAGAAGCTCAGGAACCCCATCAACCACTGCAAATCAGAAATCTAATAAGTATTGCCCTCCTTTGTTTTTTTTTTTTTTTACACAAGGAGCATGAACAAGTATTGAGCCTATTAACCACGGCAACAGTAAGGTCGAGGGACGTTTGTGGCTACTTCTAAGATGAGCGACACTTCTGTTTATAACTGCGTCAAAATTTTTATTAAAAATTCAAGTGCTTCACGATGTAGCATCTCTATAAAGCACTTTTACTATCCGAAAACATTTTAGCACCTCCGTAAAGCGCATTTACTACGTTTTTAGGTTATATTAATAATTGCTTTCCTCTGGCCCATTTGATAAATTATTTCACTGATATGATTGAGGGTTGATGCTACTGTACAGTCAAGATGGCCTACATGCTTCCTAAACCTCCAAATCAGTAATTATCCTAAAAATAAATATTGCTTTTGTGATTAAACCGCTATGTTAAACAACAATGTAGTTTCCCATAAATCAAATAATTGCATCAAATATGAGTTAAATTTAGAAGTATGAAGAATTTACCTGAGCTCCAAACAAGAGGATGCAGATCAACCCCATCCAAGAATGCAAACTATAGAAATTAGACACCATGCCCTTCTTCCCTTGAAATTTAGTCCAAATCCCAACTATCCCGGAAGCCAAAGCCACGCCTTGAAGGCACAAATGCACTGATTTCTTCAAACTCCTTGAACCAGGCAACCACCTATGGATCAAAATTGCTGCAGAAAATATAACAAAAATAAATAAAATATTCAAAACCCAACTCATAAAAGTGTCTCCTTTTATCAATGGGAAATGATTTCCGTACACATTTCCCGTTTATTTCTGTCCGTTGATTCTTCTTTGATTCGTTCAATCGAAAGACCAGAGATAAACACGCATGCAAAATGGAGAAAATGGGTGTGTGGAAATCACTTCTCTTACCAACTGAAGGGTTTGCTTCAATTTTTAAACATGTTGCTAAAAAACTTCCATTACCTTCTCCACTAATGAGAATAAACCCAATGACCATGAACAGAGGATGAAGAGCCTGCAAAAACAACAACCACCCTTTTCAAATTTTTTAGCTTCAAGAAATGATCAATTGAGATATTATCTGGGTTTTGAGAGTAAATTAAGAGGTGTGAATAGAAGGAGTGGAGAGGATTCATACTGAATAAATGAGGCCTTGGTCTTCTTGTGGGGAAGAATGAGGAAGGAAGCTGGACTTGAAGGAGAAAGCCCAGAAAATGACCAGAGCTGCAACTGCAAGCCCTGAGATTCTGGCAAAGAAGAGGAGTGGAACTAGTGATGGTGTGACTGTCGCCATGGATTTGATACTTGCAGCTCCAACACTCTGAGAGCGAGAGTCAGTGCACCGACAGCTGAAGTCTAGATCTACTTTGGCACAAAATACTGGCAATTTGCGCAAAAGTTGCTTTCTTTCTCGAATTTCATTATGCGGAAAAAACAGATGCTTTCACTCAAAGACTGTCCCACTACACGTTCTTTTCAAGGGAATATTAAAATTTTGAATTTTAACGATAAAAGTAAAATAAAAAATAAAATAAATAGTATCAAGATTAATTTTTTAGTGTAAAAATATGATTTTTCGTTAAAATAAACAGTACCGAAAGTTTTTTGTTAAAATTCCCTTCTTTTTAAGGCTTTTTCGTTTTTTATGCAATTTCTGTTTGGATAATGCTTGTATTCTCCCGTGCAGAATTTCTTTGTTTCGCATTATTATTAAATGATGGAACAAGAGGTTTCGCCGTGAAAAAATACAAGCATTATCTTTTATGTTTTCATTTGGTGTCTCAAGTTATTCTATTTCGTCAAGTTGGTTGAAAAATAATTGATAATTTGACACTTAAAGAATTAGAGCCATAAAACAGAAAAATGCCAAGTTTCAAGCAAACCGACAGGTCCAAATATGTCAAATTAACAATTTCATAGACAAACTTGACGAAATAGAGTAACACGAGACACAAAATAAAAGATTTGTTAGTCTGCTAGTTGCATAAGAAAGATCAAGTACTGTATTAGGGCTGTTCTCAGTGGTTTTTTTTTTTTTGTTTTGTTTTACTTTATGGCTTTTTACTCTCGACTTCTCGGAGTTTGATGGCCGATAACCCTTGTTAACCCTAGCTAGCATACAACCTTGATTTCTAGTAACATGCCAGCTAAGGAAAAGGACACTATTCGGCATTTTATATGTGCGGAGTCATTCTTACTTGTATGTGAATTTATATCTGATACATATTACTATAGTGATTAAAAGTATGTTTGATATTGCTTTTAAAAAGGGCTAAAATCACTTTTAAAGAGCTAAAAATGCTTCTGAATTTGAGCGAAAAAACTTAAAAGTGTTTCTGTATCATAGAAGCGCTTTCTAAGTGCCCTTTAGGAAGTACTTGGAGTTTTATTAAAATTTGTGGCGCAAACAGTCCCAAACCAGCCCTAACTGGTTAAATTGATGAATTGTGATATGGCCAAAGTTTTTTTCCATTGTACAATCAATTTAGGTTATACAGCTTGTCTTATCTTTGTATAAAGTATCTATATGCCTTGCTAGGTGCCCTATACAGTATTTTTCTGTATATTATTCTGTGTTTGGTGGTGACTGACTTAGTAATTATCATACATTTTTTATAACTTCTAGTCTCAAATTTGGAATGAGGATCTTCTCCGGATCCTCTTTGTGGGGATTTTGGAGATCCTTCAATCATGTATGTTGTGTTCACACGTACATTGTGCGGTTAATTTTTGTTAGTTACTGTTTATATTTAATTTTAAATAAAAAATTTACAATAATTTATGGTCGCACGATATACGATGAACGGATGTGATTGGAGGATTCTTTAAATTCTCACAAAGATAGGAAATTTTTAGTTGTGACGGAAACACAAGTGGTACACCACGTGTTTTAATAGAAATGGTGAGAAATTTTATTTTTGAAGTTATTAACTTTTTAGCACACATATCTCACCATTTGTTTAGTGACACGTGATGTACCACATCGTATACCGATCACACCGAAAAATCTCTCTACAAATAGGATTCGGAGAATCCTAATTCCAAATTCGAGGTACCTCCGCAAACATAACCAATAAAAAAAGAATTATTGCGTCGTATTTCAACATATAGCAAGCAAAATGACATACAAAGCATCCAAAATCAGCCGGTGAGTATCATATCCCCACCACTATATATAACCCCTTCGAACCTAAACACAAACACGCCCATAAATAAATACCAAGTTAGAGAGAGAGAGATTATGGAGCCCTTCACCAAAGACTTCAAAGTAGGAGAGTGCGAAGGCCAAAAGGTGGTGGATGGTGAGACCATGCCACTGGTGCTGCAGCCTCCAGCACCCGAAAACAACGATGTGGAGTCACTTATTTTGGCTCTTCAGAAGAACAAGGACTGGTTTGATCAGATGCTTCTCAAGAACAGCGCTATCCTTCTCCGAGGTTTCAATGTGCAGAACGCTGAGGAGTTCAACGACATCATAGAAACCTTCGGTTGGGATGATATTCGCTATGTAGGACCGGCGCCAAGAACTCATGTGCACAAGCGAGTTTGGACTGCAAATGAAGGACCTCTCTCAGAGTTCATATACTATCACCATGAGATGGTCTTGGTAAGTGCATATATATACATCACCATGAAAAATCATCATATTTCTAGGGACATAGGTTGTCAAAAATATTGGAGGAGTCTCCTGGCAGTTTCATTTCTGTTTTCTTAGGTGACAAGGCTCGGCCTAGAATGGTTGTTTCTTGTAACCGAAAAACAAAAGAACTCGTTTTTGTTGCATTAGGATCGGAGACAGGTATCGAATTCATCGCTAGGAAGTGTGAAATTGATCATGTTTTCTGCAAACATATACTGTGTCAGTTGCTTCCCTTCCCATCACCAAAGCACAGAGAGATTAATAAGTTAATTAACTGTCATATATCTTGATTTAAGCAAACATTTTTTACTTGAATTTTTTAAGCCAAGTCAAAACATGGACTCATTCCAACCTCAGTATGTTTCCTGCAAACATGGACCGATGACTCTTGTATCGTAAACTAAAATTCGAAGAGTTGACTCTATATAATTAATTAACCCTAATTGACTATGTCTAACTAATTAATTAACCTGCAGATTAAGGAATATCCCAAAAAGGTCATCCTATTCTGTGAGATACCTCCACCAGAAGGCGGACAGACCCCATTTGTTCCGAGCTTCCGAGTGACGGAGAGGATGCTGGAGGAGTTCCCGGAAGCTGTGGAAGAATTGGATGCAGGTGGCTTGAAATACACCTTCACAGCACCAAGTAAGAACAGCACAGGTTCTATGAGGGGCAGGGGTTGGGAGGATACTTTTGCCGCATCAGACCGTGCAGAAGCTGAAAAAAAGTAATACATTCATATTTTAGTATATTATATAATGTGTCGATCGACATCATTGTCACCAGCTAAAATGGACAGTGTTTGTTTACTTGTGGCAGGGCTAATGCTTTAGGCATGGACGTCGAGTGGCTATCAGATGGGGGAATCAAGACGATATTAGGACCGAGGTCGCTGACGAAGGTGTTTGAAGGAAGAAAAGGGAGGAGAATGTGGTTCAACACGATGGTAGGCATGCATGGGAAGGAGAACAGCTCGGCCCTGATGGCGGACGGGACCGAGATTCCGGCAGAGCTGGTGAACAGATGTGAGCAGATAATCGAAGAAGAAAGCATCCAGTTCAAGTGGGAGAAGGGTGATGTTCTCTTCCTTGATAACCTGGCTTTGCTTCATGGAAGAAGGCCTTCTCTTGCTCCCAGAAGAGTCTTGGTTGCCACATGCAAGTAGAGATCTCAAGATATGATTACCACAATATCTTCTACTTCCATCAAAGTTGTATGCAACTATGCATGCTATGCATTTACAATTAAGCTACTCGATATCGGAGTCATTAAAGTACGTATATGTAATAAGATCTCAATTTGTGATTTCAAATTCAATTGGGTGAACTTGAAAGGCATGAATATGATATGCAATTAATTGGGAAAGAAATAAACACTTAATCTATGTGCTTTTATTTTGTGTCTCGTGTTACTCCATTGATTAAAATTTTATTCATTTTCAATTTTTGATCAAGATTTTTAGGTTTTAATAAACATCATTAATTATTTCAATAATAAAATATTTTTTATTTCTAATATATTCATTTAGTGTTAGAAATTTTACATTTGGTATATTTATTTTTATGACTAAATTTGTTATCAAATATTTTTATTATTAGTTTGTACCTATTTTTAATTTGCAACCTTTTTTTTTATTTGTACCAATTTTCTTTTCAGTTTTAATTTGTACCTGTTACATCCCACATCGCCCAGGGGTGAGGATCCTCTAAACCTTATATGTAAATTCTCATATCTACCTAGCACGAGGCCTTTTAGGAGCTCATTGGCTTCGGGTTCGGTAGCAACTTTGAAGTTAAGCGAGTTCGTGCGAGAGCAATCCCAGGATGAGTGACCCATTGGGAAGTTATCGTGTGAGTTCCCAGAAACAAAACCGTGAGGCTATGGTGGGGGCCCAAAGTGGACAATATCATACTACGGTGGAGTCGAGCCCGGGATGTGGTGGGGGCCTAAAACGAACAATATCGTGCTATGGCAGAGAGCTTGGGATGTGGTGAGGGCCCGGGCGGGGATGTGACAATTTGGTATCAGAGTCAATCCTTAGTCGGAAATGTGCCAACGAGGACGTCGGGCCCTAAGACCATCTCCAATGGTGACCTAAAACCTAAAAATATTTAGCCTATAAAATTTAGGTTTTGGCCCAGAAACAATTTTTCTGATCTAGCCATTTTGGCCTAAAATTTTAGCTCGAGATTATCAAAGAATGGATTAAGGCTATTTTTTTAATTAACTTTTAAAAAAAAAAATTATGTAGACTATCATAAATTAATTATATGAACATTTTAACATAAAAATATTTAAATTCCGATAAATTTTGAAAAATCACTAAATCAATACATGAAAATCATGATAAACCACATAAACTTAAAAATAAAAAATTTAAAAAAAAAGACAATTAATAAACCACATAAACTTAATACAATCGAAAACTCATAAACTTAATAATGATATCCACCATCTTGACTTGGTGATGGACTTGGGTGATAGTTTTGAGATGAATCGTCATCTTGAAATATACTCCTTGTGGCACTCCTTCATAAAATGTCATTTTGCTTACCACGTAAGTATTTCTTCCTCTCTAGAGTGTATTTGTCCAGGTCCTCCACCATCAAATTAATTTCGAACCTTTCTTGCTCTCTATCCCCTTGTTCCTTCATGGCCAAACGCATTTGGGCTGATTTTTCTTGCCGAGGTTTTCATTCATTCTTACCATTTCACTAGCAAATTGTGCACATATCGGATCTTGGGACTTCCCTTTTCTCTTTGCTTCCTTTTGCTTATCTCTACCCGGGGGCCTTGCAAAAGAAATTGGGGTTATTTGTTCGACACCTTCATCGTCGGCAAAATTCACACCTTCATTGACATCATTTGGGGGTGGGGCTTCACTATGAAATAATTTTCCCTATTGTTGGTCCGCATTGGTTCCCCACCTCGGACAATCCTTGAGGATGTTCCAAGCATGATGCAACTTAAAAGCTTGATTTTTTGGTGTAGTTCTTATCTTGTAAATTGTCATTGCTTTGTCACCCTATACAACAAATACATAAAAACAATTACTTGCAAAATACTATTATGTACATGTGTTGACCCTAAAAACTACCAAGCCTACGTGGCGCGCAAGCCGGGTAATCTATAAGCTAACTACGTCATTCGGTTGAATGCGGGGCGTGCCAACTCGTCGACCGAGCTCGGCCGAGGAGTAAAATTTGTTGATGTTGCGTTGGGTGCGAGGATGACTTCTGCGTCTCACGATTGCGACCGAGGAATGAACACGTCTCGGCCTCTTGGGTTCTCGAACCTGAAGACAAGACTACTATTCTTACAAAGTTCACAAATCGTCGTCGTCGGATTCGGTCACAGTGATGGTATTCACCAGAGTAAACTCACGCCAAATAGACACCAAGGTGTAAGGGCACAAATACTCAAAGCGGATATATGTCTTAACAATAAACATGGTTCGGCCGTCGGAATGCCAAACTCTAAATCTCACTTGAGAGTATCCAATCATAAACTAACTCGGCGTGTAACGTGCTGAGCCTAATAAACGGTAACACCTCACTTCGCCGAGAAGGCTAATGAGATGACCTCGACCAATAAGGATTCGAAAATTCTTCTCGACCGAGACTTGGATAGATAACCAGTCACCCTCGACGCAGTGTTATCTATGCCGACTGAATATGCTCCGCAGTTGGCTGATTCTACGACAACAGTGTTGTTTATCCAAACTGAAGATGTGTTGGCGAAAAAGAAAATAAAAAAATCTCAAAGTTGTTGAAAGGGTTTGCACAGGGCAATTTTGTGTGTTGAATTGGAGGTCATTTGAATGTTGCACCGAGTCTTGTATTTATAGTATTGATTTTTCTGCTTGGCAAAGTCTGATAACATTGTAGAGTTTAATTGCAACTCTAATTCCTGAAGTTGATCCACGTCAAAAGCCAAGCATATCCTCAGATTGTAGTTCGTGACTTCAGCTCTCTAACTGTTGCTGCTGACCACTCATTTATCCCATGCATAATCATAATAAATAAAACTCTGACCAGTTTATCTTTTATGCACCTACAGTCACTCCTTAGACCTTATCACATCAATCAAAACTTAATCCCATCAAAATAACCACCATTATATATATATATATATATATATCAATATAATCTGGGAGATGCATGCAGACTATACAGCCTACATATATATATATATAACTTGTAGCTTTTCACACGACATGCAAGTCTTCCATCATTTGACAACATCCTAGCCCGTTTAGGTCCTATCCACCATTATCTTCGGCTTGCAGATCCATGTTAGGCCAAGTGAAGAGTCCAAGAATCTCTATAATTTATTTTGTACAAGAAAACTAAGATAATTTATTAAAAGATAATTATTATGCTTAAAAACCATCATATTATCTCTTAACAATAGCAAAATATCTTAACTTTCTTATCCGACGATTAAGAACCATGTTTACTCAACGACCTCGATTGCTTGGGCCGATGGCGTAAAATCAGGTCCAAACAACATGACAAATAAAATATCAACAAAGAAACTCACAATTTATGAGGCGCCCCTTCCACTAGGCATGTCAACCATGGCTCTCTCCAATCTTCCCTTCCACAAAGTGCACGCTTTGTTGATAATCTTCCACCGATCATAAACACCACCAACTTCCCTTTGACCGGCGTTGGAGTTTTCATGGAACTTATCAATGATTTTACCCCACAAAATCTTTCTATTTTGATTCATGCCAACGGCACCATCTTCGCTAATAGAAATCCATGCCAAACATAAAGCAATATCTTCGTCAAATGTCCAATTACGACCTCTAACATGCTCTTTTGCCATCTTGAAAATTTTGGAAATGAGAAGAAATGGTAGAAAGAAAAATTGGAAGAATTGTAGGAGAAAAGTTTGTTTTGTGTGGATGTTTGAACAAATACATAGGTATTTATAGAGTTTTTGGTTGAATTTTAAGTTAAATAATTTTTTTAAAATTATTTTAGCCGTTGAATTTAAATTTGGACCGTTAGATTTTTTTTTTTTTTTACCGTTAGATTTGATCATATTCGATCTAAGCCGTTAGATTCAATAAATATATAAATATTAAAAAAAATATTTGAATGTGGACCGTTGTATTAACCAACTGTCCAATTAAACTGGCTGTTGGATGAACAAAAGTAGCCGTTGGGCTACAATGTGGCTGACAACAGAGGGGACCAACCCACGTGGGTGGGCCTTCGGCTAGAAAAAAAAGGGCGCGTGAGGCGCGTTGGGGGGACTGGGTTTTGGGGTGTGGGCTTCACAACCCACTTTTCACTCTCACCCGTGGGTCCCATTTTATTTTGTGGGCTAAATTATGGCTAGTATTTGCCTTCCTTTTAGGTTTGGTTTAGGTTTTGGGTTGGAGTGGGTTTGGGGGGGGGGGGGGGGGGAAGGGGAGTTTTAGGTTATAAGCCACCATTGGAGATGGTCTAAGGGGGTGGATTGTTGGATCCCACATCGTCCAAGGGTGAGCATCATGTAAGCCTTGTATATATATTCATATCTCTACCTAGCACAAGGCCTTTTGGGAGTTCATTGACTTCGGGTTCCGTTGGTACTCCAAAGTTGAGCGAATTCGCGAGAAAGCAATCCCATAATTGGGTGACCCACTGGGAAGTTCTCGTGTGAGTTCCCAGAAACAAAACCGTGAGGGCGTGGTCGGGACCCAAAGTGGACAATATCGTGCTACGGTGGAGTCGAGCCCGAAATGTGGTGGGGGCCCGGGTCAGGATGTGACAGTACCCATATATATATATATATATATATATATTTTTTTTGTCCCATATTTTTTAAAGTTTTATTTGAATTTTTACTCATATTTTTTAATTTTGCTAAATGTACCCACGCTAATTATATGTATTTATTTTATGTTTTAAAATATATCAGTAGTTATTTTTTAAAATATGTTAATAATTATGTGGGTACATTATTTCTTGCTATAATTTTGTGAAGAACAATATTACTCTAATATTTATTTTAAAGTATTTATTCTATTTTAAAAATATTATTTGAATTTGTTTAAATTTTATAATTTGTGGAACATTAAATGTATAAATGCATGAGTTAGATCTCTTAAACTATGTCAAGGACTTAGATCAACATATTTAAACAAACAATATCTCAGTTTAACAATTAGATTAATTAGGGATTGGAACTGTTGATGCACAAAACCGGAGGTCTTGGAACAACGTAAATCCGACCGTGAATCTGCATGAAATGTAAATAACACAAGATGTATCGTGGTTCACCCCAATGTTTGGGCTACGTCCACACTGATTGTATTATATTTCTCTGTTGAAGAGGGAGAGAGAGCTTAGAGCTTAGGGGATGTGAGGAGGCTTAGGGTTTATGAGGGTGAGGATGCCCTTTTATAGAATAAGGGCTCATCCCCTAATTACATATTTGCCCATTCCTTTATTACATAATTACATTTAAGTCTATCGAGTATTTATATGAGATCTAAATACGAGGCCCTAAATATGGTATAAACAGTAGTCCCCCAAGTCTTCAGTCAATAGAGTCTTTTGGCTGGAGACTTGAAATTCAGTCCATGTGTGGGCCGAAGTAACTAGATGTTGTCTTGAACTAATGCTCGATATGAGGCGGTGCTCAATCTGAAATGATGCACAACTAGAAGTAGCACATGATGCTAGGCTGCTCGGCTCGTGGCTTATGTTGCCTTGGTTAGCTCGGCTTGTGGCGTTGAAGGTGAGGGAGTCCCTTTTATAGAATAAGGGCTCGCTCCTCAATACATGAATGATGGGCTAGAGTGATACTCGCGGCGAGGCGGTTGCTCAGCTGGCGGCGTTGCTCTCTAATGATGGTGAGGGAGTCATTTTTATAAAATAAGGGTTCGCTCCTCAGTACATGAATAATTGGTGCTCTCTAATGAAAGTGAGGGAGTCCCTTTTATAGAATAAGGGCTCGCTCCTCAATACATAAGTAATGGGTTAAGTCCCTCAAATATTTTTCATGAGGCCCAGTTGAGGCCTAATATATGGTACATAATGTAGTCCCCTAAGTCTTCGGTCAATAGAGTCTGTTGGCTGGAGACTTCAAATTGAATCCATGTATGGGCCGAATGGGCGGTTGTTCGGAGGTGGTATTTTTATACCCTGCACTGAAGCTTTGTAGGTGAAGCTTTGCAAGTGAAGCTTTAAAGCTGGAGCTCTGTAAATGAAGATTTTGAAGCTAGAGCTTTTGTGTAAATGAAGATTTTGAAGCTAGAGCTTTTGTGAATGAAGTTTTTGAAACTAGAGCTCTGTAAATGAAGTTTTTGAAGCTAATTGACATGAGTGATACTCATGAATGTTTATGTTGATTGACATGAGTGATGCTCATGGATTTTGTCATGAGTGATGCTCATGAATGTTAACATGAGTGATGCTCATGAATGTTGACATGAGTGATGCTCATGAATGTTGACATGAGTGATGCTCATGAATGTTTATGTATGATTGTCATGAGTGATGCTCATGAATGTTAACATGAGTGATGCTCATGAATGTTTATGTATGATTGTCATGAGCATAGATGAAAATATCGATAATATCGGCGAAATATCGCCGATATTATCGTTTTTTTCATATAACGATATTTCGTGAGTATTTCTTTAATTATCGTTATAATATCGCGAGATAAACCTAAAAATATTTGAAAATTTCTGAAAAGTCTCAAACTTGCACATAAAGGGATTCGAACCCCTCCCATCTAACTCCTTCAGCGCCTTGACCACTATACCACTTACGTTTTTGTGAAAACATGCTAAACTATTTATATATATGGTTTTGTTTTGAATTCTTTTTGCAAGAAACAAATTTGCCCATATTCCAAATTTTTTGTGGTATTATATTTTAAATTGTGTCAATTAATTACTTAGTCAATGGCATGTGGTTTTTAATTTTTCTATTTTTTATTTGGTCACTTATATGTATGGTTGGAAAAAATTCCCGAAAATCCCAAACCAAACCAAAAAAGTCCCAAACCAAAACCATCCCGAAAAATACCGAAATTTTCGATATGGGATTGGTTTCCAAATCCCATTTGTTTGGTAATCCCGAAATCCCAAAAAATACCGAAGTATTCGGTTTCCTATTGACTTTTGGGTTTCGGTTCTTGAAAGCCATTGTCATGGTTGCTGACTACTCTTCACAATACACTTACTCTACACATAGAGATGATGAAGATAGTGAAAATTTTGAACCTCATAGGAACTCTATGTGGTACTTAGTCACTCATGTATCTTACCATGCAATGTATAAAGTGTAAAATATTGTACTAATTCATTATATATAAATGATTATGGTGTGTTTAAACTTCTTTCATTAATTACTACATATTTTCTACACTCACAATGTTTGCCAGCTCGCTATATAATCAACTTAAATCAGTTAAATCCATCATGCAATGCATTTCCTTTCAATTTTTTGTGATAAACTAATAGATAATTGACTAAATAAACATCCTGCAAAGTTTCAATAAAAATTTCCAAGTTTTTCTTACAATTTCCGTGGTTTCCATGTAATTTTTATCGATATCGATATTATCCCGATATTTCCATCGATATTTCCGTATTTTCGGACTACCGATATTTCCGATATTACCGATATTTTCTTCCTTGGTCATGAGTGATGCTCATGAATGTTTATGTATGAATGACATGAGTAATACTCATGTATAATTTGGAGTACTGGGTGTACTTTTGATCACCTGGTTGGTGGCATGAAAGAGAGTACGGGTTGTACATTTCATCACCTGGTTGGTGGTATGAATGGCTAGTTGCCAAATGATATTAGAGTACGGGTTGTACATTTCATCATCTGGTTGGTGGTAATAGCGGCAGGTTGCAAAATAATTTTGGAGTACTGGGCATACTTTTGATCACCTGGTTGGTGGTAATAGCGGCGGGTTGCCAAATAATTTTGGAGTACTGGGCATACTTTTGATCACCTGGTTGGTGGTAATAGCGGCGGGTTGCCGAATGATTTTGGAGTACTGGGCGTATTTTTGATCGCCTGGTTGTAGGGGTGGGCACTTAAAACCGAAAACCGAAACCGAAACACGAACCAAATCGAACCGCACCGAACGGTTTGGTTTTGCGGTTTTGAAATGGTTTCGGTTTTGAAACCGAACCGCAACATAGAAAACGGTTTGGTTTCGGTTTTGGCCTTTGAAAACCGCACCGAAACCGAACCGCACCGCAAATATTAATAAACATTTAATTAAATGTCCATATTATATTTCATGTTTTAATTGGTCGTTTGTTAAAATTCATACACTTAGTATGGACTCAACCACACTAGAATATCATCATTCATCACTTTCTTTTGTTCATTAACTTGAAGGACCTTTGTTATTTTATACCATCACACACACATATATGTACAAGGGTGGACTAATCTTGTTATCAAGAGTTGAACAATGATCTACTAAAAGCCACTCATTTGAAGCATGATATCACATATTCTAGTATGAAAATTTCGCTCACGTTTAATGAATTCAAATTTATTCAAATTGTTTTATGAAAAATATTGTAAGGGACACCTTTTTGTTGCACAAACATGTTTTAACATCACAACTACATGCAACATGCTAATTGTTTACATAACAAATGTCATTTTCCTATTACTATTGGGAAATGCTTTTTAATATGTTAAATTGCAAATTGTACATTTTTTCTTAAAAACCAAACCGAAACCGTTTGAAACCGCACCGAACCGAACCAAACGGTTTGGTTTCATTTTGGTTTTGGCTTCAAAACCGCACCGAACCAAACCGCAAAAACTTGCGGTTTTGGTTTTGGTTTCACTCAAAACCGCACCAAACCGAACCGCGCCCACCCCTACCTGGTTGGTGCTATTTTGGGCTCATGGGCCTTCGTCCTCCACAACATGCCAACCCATTTATTTTGGGCTTTGCCGTTTTTTTTTTTTTTTTTTTTACCCTCTGATGGGGTTTATACATATTACCATCTGATGGAGTTTATACAGATGTCTCCGAAAAATAAAATAAATTACATCATTCTAGTGGGGTGTTTATTCCTTACTTTTGTAGTGTCCCCATGTGCCTCTCTTTTTCTTTTCTCTTTTGCAGATGGCAGACAAGGAATGATAAGTACATTAATCTTACCTCCGTTTTTGCACTATTTCTCATGATCACAGCCTCCACCACCTCTCCATACTTCCTGAATTATTCCTTGAGCTGTTTCTCATATGTGTCCCAGGGAATCCCCCTTTTTTCTTTTTATTTTTACTTTCCACTTTCCACTACACCTATGTCTCTATGTTGCTACTCAATCGTGACAAGAAAGCATAAAGTGATCAGCACCAAGGCTTCGATTCCAAAAGGGATGCTTATCAGAAATGACGTTGACATAGTCGATGACAGCTCATTTGATGGGCTGAGTGTCATGGGAGTCGGCCACGTATAGGTACTGCATCGACATCACCACGCTGAAGGGAAGAAAATAAACGAGGGCCTCATATGGATCTCTTGTTCTGTAAACATTCTCCATTTCCATTTCATGGATAAATCTCCCTTCTGTCGAATATATGCTTTTGCATGGACCAGCTGATGACTTTTCTTCAGAGGTGGATGTCTCTTCAGGTGCATGAGAATATGTGCTGTTGGAATGTATACGGAAACTTCCAAATTTGAGTGTTTCAGGATGATTGCTTTGAGCATAAACAGGCAGTGGCTTTGAGGAATTTGCTTCATTGGGATTTGGAAGAATGGTTTCAGAGCTATTTGCCTCTGAGCTTAATTGGGGAGAAGACGAATCAGCAAATTTTTCATAACCAAGAGCACTAAATGGATCTCCTTCAGATGTGCAGGCTCCCTAACCACGTTGATCATTTCTGGCATTGTGTATTCCACTAGGTGAGCCAATGTAAAGGCTGCCTCTCGAAACAACCTTTTCAGCAACCTCCTCACTGTACCCATGTTCAGCAAACTGCTTAATAGCACTCCGGAAAATTGCTTGCAAATAAGATAGTAGTAGTTCTTCAAGCTGGCACGTAATTGGGTCATCCCAATCTGCACACTCAGAAGCTCCCACTTCCACTTCTTCTGGCTAAACCACCGGAATCCATACAGGACTGTATCGATCTTGTTTGGAGTCGGATATTATCACCGGAGAATCGAAATGGTGGCCGCAGATCACCACGACGGCGATGATCGACAAAATGCAGAAACGAAGCAGTACGGACGCAGATGAGTGCTTCACATGGAAGCTCCCCATCTCAATTAGTATCAAATGCTTCTCTATTTTGATTTTCTCTCTCTATAGGAATTGAATCGACTGTTTGGTTGCCAAGATTATTTTTGGAGGTCTCACAATCCTCTTCGTCGTTGAGGCCTCGAGAGCAGTCCCTCTCAAGGTCGAGATCTTCGCCATTGGTGTCTCTCTCGCTCCGCTTGCCACTCACGGTCGACACGGTGCTGTTGGGGGAGGACACCCCCACTTCTTCTTCGCAATCGCCCGTCGGTGGCAGCTGGTTCACGTCGATGCCCCGCAGGAACGATCGGGGCCCGCCCCGGCACTTCTCTGAGTTAGAATTTAGATCTGAAGAAGGCAAGGGATCGTTCCATAGGGGCTTTTGGGGAAGAACGCCAGAAGGGGAAGCAGCAGCAGAAGTTGGGAGGAGAGAAGGCATCAGATTCAGCTGAAAGTGGCTGCCGCTTTGATTGTTATAGGTGTGAGGAAAATTCAAGCTGAGATCGAGACCCAAACGTGTATGCTTCCAAGTGGCTGTGACTTTGGTGCTGCTTTGGTGTAATAGTATGATGGTGACAGATGTAGTAGTCAGATTCACGATGCTGCAGTGGTGTAGTAATATGGGTTTTGCAGTAACTGTGTAGGTGTTTGGTTCTTGGGTTTCTGCAGATTCACGGTGGAGTGTGGTGAGGTCTCATGGTGGTGAGATGGAAAAAATGAAAAAGGACTGACATAGTTTTTCGTGTCGATTCCCACAGACGGCGCCAAATGTTGATGCACAAAACCGGAGGTCTTGGAACAACGTAAATCCGACCGTGAATCTGCATGAAATGTAAATAACACAAGATGTATCGTGGTTCACCCCAATGTTTGGGCTACGTCCACACTGATTGTATTATATTTCTCTGTTGAAGAGGGAGATAGAGCTTAGAGCTTAGGGGATGTGAGGAGGCTTAGGGTTTGTGAGGGTGAGGATGCCCTTTTATAGAATAAGGGCTCCTCCCCTAATTACATATTTGCCCCTTCCTTTATTACATAATTACATTTAAGTCCCTCGAGTATTTATACGAGATCTAAATACGAGGCCCTAAATATGGTATAAACAGGAACCAAAATGATCCTTTAATAAATTACATTTGTGTATTTATTACACAGATAAAAAATAGTTTCTTACAAACGAAGCAAGAAGCGTCTAACAAATTCTTTGTTTAGATTTTAAATTCTGGTTTCAACTTTAAATAGGATGCTTTGTGTTTTGTCACGTGCCTTGTGTTGTAATTTTGTGAGATTATCAAGTAATTAAGTTAATCTGTGGATGCCATGTGTCAGTTTTCTGTAAACATTGAGTGTTTGCTAATGTGCGCACATGACGCATAAATTTTGAAATGTGATATCCACATATCTCTTTTTACTGCTTACACATTTCTAATTTTCGATCGTCGGATCAGATGAATCAAATAAAATCAAAGAATAAAAATTAATAGGAGGTGGGCAAAAAATAAAAAAAAAGATGTGTGGATAACACACCCCCTAATTTTTCAATGGCCCTAGATTTATGTAGATTTGCTGCCTAGGGACTTTGTCCGTGTCAATGGGATGTTAATTAAAATTTTAAATACACTTTCTTAATGTGGTTTTTTAATCATTTATTTATACGTGTTAGCTAACTTGTCTATTGATGATATAAGAATATTCAGTGTATGTATGGGGAGCTTTAAGATTGAATAAGATCCTTTTCGGATCTCCATGTTTGAAGCCAACAGATTTAGAGATTTGGACTTTTAAACCTTGCAGTCTTTATTGGTACCAAGACGCACGGTGCTCTGATTTTTCAGAATAAGAAGGGATGGAGAAAATGCTTCGAGCCAATGTTCGAGTACCATGCGTCACGGCGCTGAAGTAATTCATGTCATACTCTGAAGAAAAACTCAAACGACCTTCAACAAAATGGTATATGTACTCGGAATCAACACAGGTGGGTAGGTAGCCCATTTCACTGGCTCACCTCACATAAACCAAAAGTTTGAATCTCTATTTCTCTTTGTTCAACGACTTAGATCTCTAAATCCTTAAGCTCCATACACAGAGATCAAAAAGAGAATCTGGACTCACAAAGATTAACAAAAAACATAAGTAGCATATATCTACATGGCCTATAAAATTGCCAAGTGGAGCATAGCAGCAGATGTGAAATGCCCCACGACCAGAAAAGCTTGAAATGCAAAGGCCGGACGGCCGGCTTGATTACATCCTTGTATGCGGACGTAGAGGCATTGTAGAATTTGAAGCAGAAAAAAGACGAGAATTTGTCAACTTGTGTTTGGGTTTAAGCACATTGCTTCGTCCATAACGTTATGGAAACGAAAGGAGGTATCAAAAATTCACTCATACGGGTATACCAAGGCCTTCAGAGATTCCAACAATGGAACGGCAAATCGCAAATTAGATCAAGGTAACTCGAAAGCTCTTTCTGAGATGTCAAACAAAGATTTGTTAGTCTGCTATCTGTTGCATAAGAAAGATCAAGTACTGTATTAGGGCTGTTCTCTGTGTTTTTTTTTGTTTTACTTTATGGCTTTTTACTCATCGCCGATAACGCTTGTTAACCCTAGCTAGCATACAACCTTGATTTGTCGTAACATGCCAGCTAAAGAAAATGACACTATTCGGCATTTTATACGTGCGGAGTCATTCTTACTTGCATGCGAATCTATATCTGATACATATTACCACAGTGATTAAAAGTATGTTTGAGATTGCTTCTAAAAGGGGCTAAAATCACTTTCAAACACCTAAAAATGCTTCTAAATTTGAGCGAAAAAACTTAAAAGTGTTTCTGGATCATAAAAGTGTTTTCTAAGTGCTCTTTAGGAAGCACTTGGAGTTTTACTAAAATTTGTGGCACAAACAGTCCCAAACGAGCCCTAACTCGTTAAATTGATGAACTGTGATATGGCCAAAGTATTTTCCATTGTACAGTCAATTTAGGTTATACAGCTTGTCTTTACTTTGTATGAAGTATCTATATGCCTTGCTAGGTGCCCTATACAGTATTTTCCTGTATATTATATTGTGCTTGGGGTGGGGGACTGACTTAGTAATTATCATACATTTTTTATAACTTCTGGTCTCAAATTTGGAATTAGGATCTTCTTCGGATCCTCTTTGTGAGATTCTGGAGATCTTTCAATTACGTTCGTTCATCGTACATTGTACGGTTAATTTTCATCAATTATTGTTTATATTTAATTTTAAATAAAAAATTTACAATAATTTCTGACCACACGATATACGATGAACGGATGTGATTGGAGAATTCCCGAATCCTTACAAAGAGGATCCGGAGAATCCTCATTCCAAATTCGAGGTACCTCCGCAAACATAACCAATAAAAAAAGAACTATTGCGTCATATAACTAGCAAAATGACATACAAAGCATCCAAAATCAGCCGGTGAGAACCATATCCCCACCACTATATATAACCCCTTCGAATCTAAACACCAACACGCCCATAAACAAATAGCAAGAGAGAGAGAGAGAGAGAGAGAGAGAGAGAGAGATTATGGAGCCCTTCACCAAAGACTTCAAAGTAGGAGAGTGCGAAGGCCAAAAGGTGGTGGATGGTGAGACCATGCCACTGGTGCTGCAGCCTCCAGCACCCGAAAACAACGATGTGGAGTCACTTATTTTGGCTCTTCAGAAGAACAAGGACTGGTTTGATCAGATGCTTCTCAAAAACAGCGCTATCCTTCTCCGAGGTTTCAATGTTCAGAACGCTGAGGAGTTCAACGACATCATAGAAACCTTCGGTTGGGATGATATTCGCTATGTAGGACCGGCGCCAAGAACTCATGTGCACAAGCGAGTTTGGACTGCAAATGAAGGACCTCTCTCAGAGTTCATATACTATCACCATGAGATGGTCTTGGTAAGTGCATATATATACTATCACCATGAAAAATCACCATATTTCTAGGGACATAGGTTGTCAAAAATATTGGAGGAGTCTCCTGGCAGTTTCATTTCTGTTTTCTTAGGTGACAAGGCTCGGCCTAGAATGGTTGTTTCTTGTAACCGAAAAACAAAAGAACTCGTTTTTGTTGCATTAGGATCGGAGACAGGTATCGAATTCATCGCTAGGAAGTGTGAAATTGATCATGTTTTCTGCAAACAAATACTGTGTCAGTTGCTTCCCTTCCCTGCACCAAAGCACAGAGAGATTAATAAGTTAATTAACTGTCATATATCTTGATTTAAGCAAACATTTTTTACTTGAATTTTTTAAGCCAAGTCAAAACATGGACTCATTCCAACCTCAGTATGTTTCCTGCAAACATGTACCGATGACTCTTGTATCGTAAACTAAAATTCGAAGAGTTGACTCTGTATATTCTAATTAATTAACCCTAATTGACTGTGTCTAACTAATTAATTAACCTGCAGATTAAGGAATATCCCAAAAAGGTCATCCTATTCTGTGAGATACCTCCACCAGAAGGCGGACAGACCCCATTTGTTCCGAGCTTCCGAGTGACGGAGAGGATGCTGGAGGAGTTCCCGGAAGCTGTGGAAGAATTAGATGCAGGTGGCTTGAAATACACCTTCACAGCACCAAGTAAGAACAGCACAGGTTCTATGAGGGGCAGGGGTTGGGAGGATACTTTTGCCGCATCAGACCGTGCAGAAGCTGAAAAAAAGTAATACATTCATATTTTAGTCTATTATATAATGTGTCGATCGACATCATTGTCACTAGCTAAAATGGACAGTGTTTGTTTACTTGTGGCAGGGCTAATGCTTTAGGCATGGACGTCGAGTGGCTATCAGATGGGGGAATCAAGACGATATTAGGACCGAGGTCGCTGACGAAGGTGTTTGAAGGAAGAAAAGGGAGGAGAATGTGGTTCAACACGATGGTAGGCATGCATGGGAAGGAGAACAGCTCGGCCCTGATGGCGGACGGGACCGAGATTCCGGCAGAGCTGGTGAACAGATGTGAGCAGATAATCGAAGAAGAAAGCATCCAGTTCAAGTGGGAGAAGGGTGATGTTCTCTTCCTTGATAACCTGGCTTTGCTTCATGGAAGGCGGCCTTCTCTTGCTCCCAGAAGAGTCTTGGTTGCCACATGCAAGTAGAACAACCATCGATCTCATGATATGATTACCACAGTATCTTCTACTTTCATCAAAGTTGTATGCAACTATGCATGCTATGCATTTACAATTAAGCTACTCGATATCGGAGTCAATAAAGTACGTATATGTAATAAGATCTCAATTTGTGATTTCAAATTCAATTGGGTGAACTTGAAAGGCATGAATATGATATGCAATTAATTGGGAAAGAAATAAACACTTAAATTGTGTGTGCATTCCCTATATTATATCTCAAACTCTTATTTAAAACTCATAAGCTTACGGCGTGAGACATAAGTACAAGACTTGGGAGATGTTTTTTATTGGATGACCATTCAACATTACGAGAGAAAGAAACACATAATTATATACGTGCATATATACAATCAGTAAGTTTTAGAGTAGATGAATCTACAAGTGCCTTCTTCTCCTTCTCTTTCAAACTCAGCTTATTCTTTGGCAATCAGCGTCTCACTTGCCCGTTTTCCGAAATCATCTTCAGAGTCTGCACCTCTGGGTTGATCAGCCTTCTTCCTTGTCAGCCATTGCTAATATGTAATCCAAGTCTCCGGTGGCCGTATAAGATGATGCTGCTTTCGGAATATTGTAGTTCAATAATTCCTTTCTACCACCACTTTTGAAGGCTTATTTAGCTGTTCTAACGGAATTTGTGTCTAAAAGAACATTGCTTGTAATGGAAGAGCCCTTATAGTAGAAACCTTAAATTCAAGTTTTTTATGATTTTATGTAATAATTTGAGTAGGTACAAAATTTTAAAATAATTTAAATTACATTGTTGTAAAATATTTTTGTAAATATTCAACAACAATAAATATTAAATTCACACATCAATTTTTTTTTCTTCACAGTAACTAGAATGACTTCATTATTGGGTTATGTCATGACATGTGTCATAGCTTATGGCATGGTCAATTTTTATTTTTATTTTTAAAAGGAACAACTGGTAGCAAGTCACGGTTATCCATAATTTTCAGGTTGGAAAGACTTACAGAGGCATTTCAACATCCCTCTGACCACAAGTCTGGCTTCCTTCAAATTAAAAACTGAAGGTCTTGGGTTCGAAACCCGCTGCTGATAGGATTTCAACTCTTTACGATCATTAAATTAAAGTTTCCTGTCTCAATCTCCTCCATTAGATTGTATATTTCTTGTTATCATTTCACTTATAAAAGTGAGGTCCTTGTATGTCATACTAATGTCATGATCAATTCTTTCTTATCAATATAAGATTTCAACTCTTACAACCATTAGATTAGATTTTCTAATCTAAATCTCATCCGTCGAATTGTTACCTCCTTTTTTAGTCTTCCACCATAAGTCTCCATCTCTTTCCCATTCAACATATTTCTGGGAATTGGGTTTTATAATCTGCCGAGAGAGAGGTCATTGATGGTTGAGTAGTCGCCTGCAAGGCCGACACCGGTGCAGGCGGAGGGGTGGGGTGGTGGTTGGCTAGGGAACACCACACACATTATACATGCAGAATTCTATCCGAGTGACTTTAACCAGGACCAACACCGATATCAGCTACGACTTCAGTCGAATGCCAATAGGGTCGTCAGTTCAAACCCCCGACTGCCAACGGGTGCCATGAATCAATCAACGAGGAGAAATTAAACAGAAAGTTTTCTTTCACTAAACTCGGTGCTTCTTGATTTGGTCAATAAAAAGGAATGTCAAGTCAGGTTGAAGAAACACATACAGACCGACCGGCAATTTGATACTGAAAAAAAGGCATTTACTTCTACTTATTCTCTGGACAAGCATAAATAAAGAAAAAAGCACAACACTAGCATAGCCCTAAATCTCTTTGCTGTTCTGAAAGGCAAGATGAGGCTTTGAATGTTTACCAATACTAACTCTCATAGGCAGCACGAGTGGGCATGGCCCGGCCACGGCCCCTTGGGGCATAGCCGCCACCACCTCCATACCCCCTTCCATAGTAGCCACCACGACCACGGCCACCACGCCCAGGACCACGGCCGCCTCTTCCACCCCGGTACCTTGAAAAAGCGCCAAAAGTCTGCACCCCCAAACAAGCAACCGCATTAATAAAAAACTCCAATAACTAAGATGACAAAAACAAAAAGGTTGTTACCTCTGTATCTATCTTTATTTGCTCAGAGTATCTTGTCCTTCCATTCTGGTCATGACTCGTAGAATTGCACGAGATGGTATCAAAGAAGTCATCCTTATTGTAAACGGGCTGTGGCACAAAAACAAAATTAAACAAACTCAGATAACAGAAGTAATACAAGGATTATTACTTACAGTAGAATTCATCTAGCTAGAATGATAAAGATAGCCAATGCCACCTTGATTTCAACCTTCGATAACTCAGCCTCATCTTCATCTTCAATGTCATCTTCATCAGTGTCATTTCCATCACCCTCTTTGTGAGGTTTGTTACTCTTACCAAGATGACCCCAAACCTCATCCTTGTTGAACTTCTCATTCATTGCCATGAAATCAAATTCTTCAGTGAATTTTGTTGTGGGACGTGAACTCTGCACACCAACATGTTATTTATTTGGCAATTTCAGTGATGCCGAAAATGCAACAACTTAATTAAAGAGAGTAAATTAAAGCCAATCAGGAGGATCATGTCTGTAGATAATTTGGGATTTATCATATATGTCACTTACTATAGATTAGAAGTAGTCAAGAAAATAAAAACACTTCTTCTGACTAAACACTTCCAATCAAGAAATTTCAATTTTAGTTCGCATTTAACAAACCATTGATACCCAACAAAATTCAAATTGTGGGGGAAAAAGGCTTCCTTACTCCAGTCCCTCGTCCTCTTTCACGTCCCCTATATGTATAACCCTGGCGATTTTGATTTTGGTATGGAGCTCCATTTGGCTGAGAACGCACATAGTCCTATTTATGGAAAGAGGGAGAAGCCAACGTCAGAACTCCTTGCAATCGAACCACAGAACACATAATAAATTTTAAAAAAGAAACTTGAAGTCCTAAACACTGGCCACTAGACTAAACCGAGTTGGTGGAATAGGAGAAACCACCAATCCACAACAATTCAGTCATTTAAAAGGCTGGATCAAATTCAGGCTGACACCAGACATATGCAAATAAATCTAACAAAAAGAAATTCAAACAAAGAGCCTGCCCGACAATTCAGATTTTCATGGGGGTGAACATCCACACCATCTAATCCTGAATAATAACTACCACACCATCTAATCCTTAATAATAGCAACTCAAACTAATAAGCATGTTGATAACTAAGTTGAAGATCACCCCATTGAATCACAGTCCACTTTTTTTTGTTGCACCCAGCCCACATATACAAGGAGTCACAAAAACTAACTAGTCCAGAGGCATGCAAGAATCTGTGTGTGTGTGTGTGCAAGTGAGCGTGTAACACATGCATGTACGGCAAAACAACCTTTTGACCAGCCTGTGCAGGTTGTTGAGGAAGTGGCAATATTGGTGGCTGTGGTTCTGCTGAAAGTGGAACCGATGGTTCTGATGAGGTTGATGATGAAACTTGTACAACCTCCACATCCTTGTGAGCTGTTTGCAAAGATTGAGATGAAGAGACTGTAGTGGATCCCGACTGCAAAAGCTGGCCTGGGGTTACCAAGGAAGGCACTAGTGTTTCCATGCGTAAAGAATTGGCTGTCCCAGCAACAGAGGAAGTCGTTTGAGATATGCTTGGATAAGGCAAGGTTGGACCAGAAATTGCAAGAGGTTTGTTAGAGATTGGTGGCACAACACTTATATCTGGGCTTGAAGTAGCCAGAGAAGATAGTGGTGGCAAGCTTGCACTAAGCATGGCTGCCGAAGGTGCAGAGGGGGCAGAACTAGGTGCTTTGTTAGGCATTGAGCTTGGTAGAGTTTCAAGAGATAATGTTGTAGAAGGCACTGGAGGCAGAGTTGTTGGCAATGTTGGCGGGGATAAAGAAGTAGCAGTCAAACTAGAGGAACTAATACTAGCAGCAGGAAGCAAAGGTGGTGGAACTTCAGGCAAGTTTGAAGCTCCAGTAGGTAAGGAGGGAGTAAAATTGGGGTACTGCAGTGGCTGCTGCAGTGAAGAAGGCATTGGCTGCTGCAGTGAAGAAGGTATTGACAGCCCAGGTGGTGGTCGAAGCAATGACTGCTGGTGTAAATGAGGTAGCCCATTTGGAGGGCCATAGTATCCTTGCCAATACATTGGCATACCATTTGCACTTGGAGGAGGCGGCGTACCACCCCATGACGCTAAATTGCCTCCAGGTTGATATAAAGGCAAACTACCTTGGAAATTTGGACCAGGGAGTCCCATCTGTGGAGCATGGGAATTAATATCCGTCAAAGATCCACTAGCTGGAGCTGGCAAGCTCGATGTTGAAGGAGCTGGGCGGGAATAGTGAGACTGCAAGAGAGGGAAGAGAGAGAGAGAGAGAGAGAGAGAGAGAGAGAGAGAGAGGGAAGAGAGAGAGAGAGAGAGAGAGAGAGAGAGAGAGAGAGAAAGAGAGAGAGAATAAATTAGCAGAGGTTGGCTAGAGGCATCCCAAAAGTTAGAATTCCTTCTCTTACCTGGATAATAGCTGGATCATTGTTTATAGGTGGTGTAGGCTGAACAGGTGGAGAAGACTTAACCTGTAAATCCTGAAAACAAAGATAATAATGAAAGACTTAGGGTCTGGATATTTACTTGAAAATATAACCAGAAGTGAATCTAGGCTACATAGTTCAAAACTGGTCACCTAGTTAAAGTTATATTTTCATCAAATATCATTATTACCATATACTTCAGTGGCCATATTTGAGCTTCAGTTTTAGTACCAGAGAGTAGTCAACACCAATTGCAACATTACAGATTCTATTTTTACTCTTACTAAACAACCAAAGTCCATGCTACGATTGAAGACAAATACCATCACCGTAATTTAAACTCATAAAGTCGGCACATTTTGGGGTTTTTATTTTTATTTTTTAAACTATCAGACAAAAATATAGAACACTAGTTGTGAAGTCCAATCTGAGGCATCTCAGTACCAACCTTGATGTCACTCCCGCGAAATAAAATATACTCATAAACTTTGTCTCCCGGTGGGATTTGTGGTCCATCCTTCTTTCTTCCTTCTGTTCCAAAAGATCGCACTGCCGTGTAAAAAGTAACAAATTAGCATCAATACATCCATCCATATCTCAACAATAGCACTTGATGATACAATATATGTACATTTATTATCCATGTCACATAAACTATTCATACAACTCTTCCTAACCCTTTGAAGCAATTGTTTGGTCATAAAGCAAAGGGAAACAACTTTATAAAGAAAACCATGTAACCCTTCCAAATACAGAAAAGATAAACCATTTAGAATCAAATTTTGTAATTTTCTACAGAAATCCCAAAGCTTGATGAATTGTGCAATATGTAAATGGAAGCGCATTGAGCCACATCAATTCTTCGCTATATCGTACTTTCAAACTCAATTCTAAGAACACACTAATTCCTGAATCTCATACTTTACATACTCACATGCATACATGTCTTCACAATTCACAATTGAGTAAAATTTCAAAAATTCATATTCCTAAACCAAGAATAATTAAACCAAAATGCCAATCGGGACGACTGAACTAGTAATAAACTAACAAATCAATTTCATTTAAACAAATGGTACATACAGAAAAATGAAAGGTTCCATAAAAAAAACCATCTATTCCTTGCGAAATATAGAAAAGATAAACCATTTAGAATCACAAAATTCTACATTTTCACAAGGAGTCACAAAATTTTGCAATAAAATACAAAGAAGCACATTGAGCCGCTGACAGTCAGATTCAATAGCAAATTCACAGTTGCCAAAAATTTAAAAAATCTGAAATCATTAATAATTAAACCCTAAAAATGCCAATCTAGACGAATTAACTAGTGATAAACTAAAATTAAATTAATCAAATTGACCTAGATAACAAGACCTAAACGGAATCCGGCCAACAATAATCAAAAGTAAAAATCGAGAGAGTAAAACGGTACCATTTCTGAGTCCAATACTGGACTCTTCGGTGTTGATGTTATAAAGCACGCCTTCATATCTGATCTCACTCTTGGAAGTCAAACTAATCAAGCTCCCTATGTACGAATCGGCCGCCGAGCTCGATCTCGCAGCAGTCTCCGTAGCCATGGCCTCCGATTTCGAAACCCTAGCGCATACAGATTACAGAGTGAGAGGGAGGAGAGAGAGGGAGAGTAGGGTTTTGGTTTTGGGGGTGCCTTTGAGATTATCGGGTTCTCTCTCTGTTCGTGGGGGAGAGGGAGATCTGCCTGCCTATTTAAGCCCTGTTGATTTTTTGCGTTTTTTGGTAATTTGACGATGTTGACGATCAGGCCAATGAGGATTTGACACGTGGGTGGTTTGGGACTTGTTGGTCTTTTTTGTTGGAAACTGAGGAGAAGTTGGTCCGTTGACGAAAATGTTCCTAATCCATGACCAATTCTGTTTGTTCTAACAAACTAATTATTTAATTTAATGACAATGAGTTATTGGCTAATTTATTGAATTTAACTGTAAATAGGATATTGAAAATGAAGCAAGACTAGGTGGTTTAGATTAAACATGTTCTTAAACAAATATAATCTTGCATAATAGCGAACCAAATTCTTTATCAAACGACAATATCAATTCATCATGATAAATTGCATCAAATTTATTTAAATTAGTGTAGAACTTAGCTTAGAGAAATTTATAGAATTTCAAAGGAAAAGTTATAGAAGAAAAGATTGGGTAGAAAAATTTATGGAATCTTCGCTCTCCATCGATTAATGTAAATATTATTGTTTGGTAAAAAAATTTTTACAAATTAATATATATTTTATTTGGTCAGTATTCAACTTAAAATCATCAGGATAGCAACTAACAGAGAAATCGGGACATCAGCACTGTGATGACACAAGTACCCTTAAATTTTATGGGAGCCGTCGTCAATTAGTAGTGTCAGTAGAGGGGTAAAATCGCGATAAAAAACCGCAAGCCGAAATCAAAACAGGGAAGGGGAGAGCATTCCTCGCTAATTTCCGTTGCGATCGCAGAGTCGAAAGCACTGAGAAAAATCCAAATTCCAATAGCCGTTGTACGGACATTCGAATTAGGGTTTTCAAGAACTCGCCCAATTTAATTTCTTGTATTGCTACTCATTGTTATACGGAATTAGGGTTTCGTCGTGGCGGATGATGTTCACGCCACAAAGGAAGGCGTCGACGGCGGCTCTGTTGCTGACGCCGAGGAGCGGCGGCGTCGTTTCGAACCCTAGGAATACTGGGAAGGGTAAAGCGGTGGCGCTTGTCGATGGTCCGCCTCCGCCATTGGGCTCGCTGAGTGAGAGCGGGCCTTATACGACTGCGGGATTAGATACCGGTGATATGGACGACTGGAGAGCGTTCAAAGAGGCTGGCTTCCTCGATGAGGCGTCTATGGAGCGCAAGGACCACCAAGCGCTCGCCGAGAAGGTCTCTAAGCTTCAAAAAGAGGTTAGCCACTTGATTTTTGGTTTATCGAACCAGATTAATAGAACCGTTATTAATATCTTGTGCAACATTTATACACAACGCAAATTTGTAATATTCTGAATATATAATGATATATTTGTTGTTGGGCAGCTTTTTGATTACCAGTATAATATGGGGCTTCTCCTGATTGAAAAGAAAGAGTGGGCATCGAAGAACGAAGAATTGAGTCAAGCATTGGCGGAAACCCAGGAGATTCTTAAACGCGAACAATCTGCACACTTAATTGCAATATCTGAGGTTGAGAAGCGGGAGGAGAATTTACGGAGAGTATTGGTTGCTGAGAAGCAGTGTGTAGCTCAGGTATGCGAGCTTTCTTGTTTGTCAATTTGTGTAATGAAATTTTGTTTGTCAATGTGTATTAATTTTTGTCACTGCAGCTGGAAAAGGCTTTGCGTGAAATGCACGAGGAGCATGCCCAAATAAAGCGGGAGTCTGAAGCAAAGATGGTTGATGCAAATTCATTAGTTGTGGGAATTGAAGAGAAGTCTTTGGAGACAGATGCAAAGTTGTGTGCTGCCGAGGCCAAACTTGCTGAGGTCAATAGAAAGAGTTCAGAGTTGGAGATGAGATTGGAGGAGGTGGAGGCACGTGAAAGTGTGCTTCGAAGAGAGAAGCTTTCCTTAAGTACAGAGTACGTTTTTACGACCATGACACTTGCATTTAGGATGTGCAGGATCCTAATATATATAGTTGCTCTGTTCTTTGCTGAATGCGAGACATCTTCCATTTATGATGTAGTCCGTGTTTATATTCTGGAGCATTTGGCTTTTAAATTTAATTTGACTTGTTCCTAATTTTGTTAGGCAAGAGGTACACAAGACAACTTTTTACAAACAAAGGGAAGACTTGAAAGAATGGGAGAGGAAGCTACAAGAAGGGGAAGAGAGGTTATGCAAGCTTCGGAGAATTTTGAATGAGAAAGAGGAGAAGTCAAATCAAAATGAAATGAGTATGAAGCAAAAAGAGAAGGGCATCGAAGAAGGGCAAAGGAAGATTGAAGCTTTGAACACTATGTTGAAAGAAAAGGAAGCGGATGTGAATAAACGGCTAGATGACTTAGCATCAAAGGAAAAGGTGTCTCTCGTATAGATGAGTTTTTATTTTTTCATTTTTTTTTCAGAAATGTATATTTGCAGCTTTGTTCATTTGACTGATGTCAATTTGGTTGCAGGAAGCAAATTCTTTGAGGAACATATTAGAGTTGAAGGAGAGGGAATTACATGAATTTGAGCAAAAACTAAGTTCGAGAGAAAATGTGTGTCCTAACTCTTAAACTCCTGATATTTATTTTTATGTAACTTATGACTAATAAAATTATATCTTCTGTTTTTCAAAGGGTTATATATTTGTTTTCTAAATGGGTACGTTCATGTAAAACGTATTGAATGAATGCAATGTAAATGGGCTACATTTATGAGACCTGATGCCATTTGTCAAAAAAAAAAAATTCTGTTTAGAAGGGCTTGAATGTTTATTTTCATACAATTTGTCTAGAAATCTGATATGGTCTCTCACAGGTGGAGATTCAAGAGGTGCTTGAGAAGCACAGATCCATTCTCAATATGAAAATGCAGGAGTTTGAGTTGGAAATGGAAGAAAGGAGGGAGTCTCTGAACAAGGAACTAAGGATTAAGGTTGACGGGGTGGAACAAAAGGAGCTGGAAATCAGCCACAGGGAAGAAAAGTTGTTGAAGAGGGAACAAGCGCTGCATGAGAAATCAGAGAGGTTGAATGAGAAAAATAAGGAACTTGAAACAAAGCTGAAAACTTTGAAGGAGAACGAGAAAACCATCAAAGTTGATGAGAAAACTTTAGAGGTGGAAAGGCAACAACTACTTGCTGATATAGAGTGTCTTCAGAATCTTAGAGATGAAATTCAGAAGATAAAGGATGAAAACCTTCAACTGGAGCTCCATATTCGTGAAGAGAGAGAGAAGCAGGTAATTACCCAGGAAGAGAGGTCAGAGCACCTCCGTTTGCAGTCGGAATTGCAGCAGGAAATAAAGACTTATAGACTTCGAAATGAGTTGCTCTTGAAGGAAGCTGAAGATTTAAAGCAGCAGAGGGAAAAGTTTGAAGAAGAGTGGGAGGATTTGGATGAGAGAAAAGCTGAAATTAGCAGAGATCTGAAGAAAATTGTTGAAGAGAAAGAAAAATTAGAAAAATTACAAGGCATGGAGGAAGAAAGGCTGAAAAAGGAGAAAGATGCAATGCAAAATTACTTACAGAGGGAGCGGGACAGTCTCAAGCTTGAGAAAGAATCATTTGCGTCTAAGATGAGGAATGAGCAGTTAGCGTTAGCTGAAAAGGCCCAATTTGAGCATAGTCAAATGGTTCAAGATTTTGAGTCACAGAAGAGGGATCTTGAGGCTGATATGCAGAATAAGGAGCAGGAAATGAAGAAACGCCTGCAGGAAATGGAGAGAGCATTTGAGGAGGAGAAGGATAGAGAACATGCTAAAATTAATTACTTGAAGGGAGTCACTGATGAGCAAAGGGAAGAATTAAGATCTGAAAGGCATAGAATGGAAAAGGAAAGAGAAGAACTTGCTCTGAACAAGAAGCAACAGGAAGTTAACCAACTTGAAATGCGAAAAGATATTGGTCAGCTTGCTATGCTTAGCAAAAAGATCAAGCAGCAGCGGGAACAGCTTATTGAGGAAAGACGACACTTCCTTTCTTTTGTTGAGAAGCTTAAAAGTTGCAAGGACTGTGGAGAAATGACAAGGGAATTTGTACTTTCTGATCTCCAAGTACCGGGAATGTACCAAGTTGAGGCTGTTTCTCTGCCAAGGCTCAATGATGAACTTTTAAAGAACTCTTCGGCTGATTTAGGTGTTCCTGATTTGGAATACACAGAATCAGGATGGGGAACGTCTTTGCTGCGCAAATGCAAGGCAATGGTTTCCAAAGTATCTCCAATAAAAAAAATGGAGTATATTACTGATGCAGGGTCTTCGGAGTTGCCCCCACTATCCGCTATTCAGGTTAATGTTGAAGAGAAAAGAATCGAATCTAATATGCTTATCAATGAGGGAGAAGGAGGGCACATCAGTCATGAAGATGAGCCTGGGCCATCTTTTAGGATGCTTAATGACTCTAGTGCTCAACCACTACCATCGGATAACACTTCCAAAGAAGTGGATGATGGGTATGCTCCATCAATTGATGATCATAGCTTCATTGACAGTAAGGTTAAAGATGTTCCAGATGATTCCGGGCAATCTGAGATAAAGAGTGGTCGGCAACAACCAGCTAGGGGACGCAAGTCCAGACTGTCTAGGACACGCACAGTGAAGGCAACAGTTGAAGAGGCAAAGAAATTTCTCGGAAATACTCCAGAAGAACCATCAAATGCAAGTATGCTGCCTAATGATAGTAGTTACAATTATGAAGAAATTCAGGGAGCTTCCAGTTTTGCTGAGAAAGCAAATAGTAGCATTGGGAGAAAACGAAGGCGTGCTCAGAGCTCTAGGATTACTGAAAGTGAGCAAGATGATTGTGACAGCGAAGGACGTTCGGGCAGTGTCACAACAGCTGGTGGGCGCAGGAAGAGGCGACAATCTATTGCTTCTTCCGTGCAAACACCTGGAGAGCAGCGATATAACCTTAGACATCGCAAGACGTAAGTTGCTTAATGTGTGTATGAAATTATGTGGCACGGTGACGGCTAAATGTGGAAGTTAATTAGTGTTTGCAGTTTCTGTGGCGTGATCATAATAACTTGAGTCAAGGTTGTATATCTATATAGACTTGTTGTCAGTCTGTCATTCTTCATGCATTGTTGCATTTGTTTCCAATCAACTTAAGGTTTAACGACAATTGGATATCAACATGGTTGAACGCTGGATATATCTTTTTGCTTTGAGTGGTTATGTTTATATAAAATTGTTGGGCTTTTTTTTTTTCCCTTATCAATTTTAGTTTGAGACTATTGATATTGTGATGGATACACTGAGTACGGATTTGAATGTCAAACTTCTGGTAAATCTTATCACTGTAGTCTATTTGATTCTTTTCCTTCTTGGGTTACAAAGAACCGTTCTTTGACCCATTTCTGTTCTTGCTATGGAATATTAGGTGAGCACTTCAATTGTCCAGGTCCCTTCAGTTAATGCATGAAATAGAATGTTTGTTAGATCCCAGAATAATCTATCCAATAGTCTTCACTAGGTGCACGTTCTGTTGTCCAGACAAATATTTTCCTAACCAGCTTCGGGTTAGTCCTGGAGTGACAATTTCACTGACCGTTATTCTGAAATTATTGTTCCTTGATCGGGGAAAATCATTCGGAAGTTCCATCTAAAAAGAGAAATTTTTAGTTCAGTTATTTGTTACTATATTGGTATGGGGAACACATTTTGTTCTTTCTGATATTTTGGGAATATATATAATCGTAGAATTTTTTTTAAGGAAGAAGGTAAACAGGGATAAACTTATACAGCTAATCATTGAACTACCGAAGTATCTGTATGCGGAAGACGTGAATTTTTACGGTTTTACTTGTGACCTCATCTGTCATAAACTGTCCAATCAAGGGATCTTGCATGATGTGTCAACTGTGGGCATTTTCTATGCTGTGCCATGTGAGGAAGTGTTTGGTTTTTCTAAATTTGTCTATGGATGTTGATCAGTGCAGGATCGGTCACAGCAGCACCAACCGCGGCTGACCTGAAGAAGAGAAGCAAGGAAGAAACTGGAGGTGGTGGTATAGAACCAATTCCGGAATCTGTTTCTGTGTCATCGTTGGGGACGGCTGGTGAGAATGGGCAAACTACACAGTTGATGCAGGTCACTACGTTAAAAGGTGCGGAATTCTCACAGGAGCGGGTTGTGAGGGTAATGTCCCCCTTACCTTTTACGTGTCTTGTACTTTGTGACGGTTATATCTGAAACGTCTAAAACGATGTGAATAAGGTCTGTTAACCTCTGTTTCTTGTACTGCAGTTTAGAACACCAACAGCCACCGTCGATGACAATGCTGAAGCCGATGCAGCCAAATCAGTTGAAAATACAGATATGAGCGTGAAAGATATTGGTACACCGGAATCTGGTTGCGGCAACAATACAAATGGCGAGAGCGACGATGACTATGATGACGAGGACGTTGAAGAGCGTCCTGGCGAGAAGTCAATAGGAAAAAAGATCTGGACTTTCTTAACGACGTGATGGCGAAAACCAGTTTCTAATTTACCATATTTTTCCGAAAACTTTGTAATGACTAGCTTCAGTTTGTGTGATTTCTTAGCTTCTTTTTGTTTTCTCATTTTCGTTGTAATTCCAATGTTGAAATGGCGATTTCTTCGCCCTTTTCAAGTCTTTTTAGTTTTTGCTCTTCTTTTGGACGGGTGGAAACATGGCTGAAGATATTATTACCAGCTTGTAACGGGTTTATTGCTAAGTAGCGTCTCGAATCTTGATTCAAAAATATAATGTCATGTGTTGTAAACATCAGACGAGTATAAGATATTCCCATCCCTTTACCAACACAAACTAAGGAAAAAAAAACCGTATAATTGTTCAATAATTACAATCCTCAAATAAATACCAATAAAGAAAGTCTCTAACTATTAATTATGGAGTCTAATTTAATGGGATTAGTGAAAACAAACATGAAAGATGAAACTACAAATTAAAGACCCATCCCTCTACTCTTCACATTTACCTGCAAAAGCTTGCGCTGAAAAGTATTTATCATCCTATTGTACTAGGCCTGCCCAGGAAACAATTAAGTAGAGTTTGGGCTATGCCTTCTGATAGCCCTCCATTTTTCTCCCTCCCTCCCTCGGTTCCCACTCCTCTAGTCAGACACTCTGGTCCTCTTCACTTCACCCCTCCTCTCCTCCCCTTAGAGTAAGTCCACCCCCTAACGACTTTGCGCCAGCACCCAGCGCATTTATCCACTCAAGTAAACAGTAATAGACTAGAGTGAACAGTAATAGGCCAAGGCATTTTCATCTCTAAAAAAATACGCTGGCACCCAGCGCATTTATTTGGTGTGTTTTTTTTTTTAAGTTTATTTCGAATAAGATTTTTAACCAATTTCGGATAAAATTTCAAATAAACTTAAAAAAAATACACACTAAAGTAAAATTACATACTCATCAAATAAACTTAAAAAAAAACACACTAAAATGAAATTACATAAACTCATCAAATAAATTAAGGATGAGCTTTTTGATATATTTTTTTCACACAAAAAGTATATGAAAGTACTCTCTGGACTCCATTCTTCTTTTTCTTCCCTGATTTTCCAACTGTGTTGTCAAGCACAGTTTCACCACTTTTTCTTCCCTTCTTCTTTTTCTTCTCTTCAAACCGCCAAAACCCATGTGAGATTAGCCAAGTTTGGCCCTACCCCACGAGCCGCAACCACCAAACGAACCCAACGACCCGCAATCCCACCCAACCCTCCTCCCCGATCCCCTCACCCACTGGTGCGCCAACCAAAACTGCAAACCCTTTGCCGTCGATCCTCTCGATCCCCGGAGCTCCTTCGATTGCGACTGATCTCCGACGCCGCCTCCGATTCAGACCATGACGTCAGCTACTTCGTCACCGATATATTCAATCGTTGCAGCTCCGAGCAACAGCCCAAGACCAAGAGGGAGGGCTTTGGATATGGAAGCTCGAGTTGGGGTGGTGGTGCAAGGAAAGCAGAGAGCTTCGAATTCAGCTCAAGGAGGGGTGGCGGTATCGCCTGGCATCATGTAGGCCGGGCAAAGGCTCAGCACATTCTGAGCCGGCCTAGAGACCAGCTTGGACTGGGTGCCAGCCTATCTGCTCGGCTGGAGTGGATTGGCTAGGTGCCGGGCCAATAATTTGGCTGGGTGCTGGCCTAAAGGTTCCCCGGTGGAACTGCTCTTAAAAACCCAAAAAGTGCTTTTATTTTAGGAAAAATTAAAAAAAATGACTTGAAAACTTTGAGTTTATAACTAAATAAAAAGTAAAGTGAATAGTATCAAGATTGACTTTTTAGTGTAAAAATGTGGTTTTTCGTTAAAGTGAACAGTACCGGAAACTTTTTGTTAAAGTTCTCTTTATTTTATGGCTTTTTAATGGTCATGAGATTGACATAATTTGATTATTGAGATTTAAAATTGATAGAAGTGGTCTTTAAGTTTGTCTATCATAAATCGTTTTGATCCTTGAAAAATCTATGCTAAATAAGAATAAAATGATAAAAATATCCTCAATTTTTGTCAAATCATTTTGCCTATTGTTTATTGGGAACTTTAACACAAAGCTCTTGGTATTGTTCACTTTAACGAAAAACTATATTTTTACACTAAAAAGTCAATCATGGTACTATTCAATTTACCCTTTATTTTATCTTTATCGTTAAAATTCAAAGTTTTCAAGTTCTTTTCATTAGTTTTCCTTTGTTTATTAGATTTGGGGTATTTTTGTCATTTGATCCTTATTTAATAGAGATTTTTCATGGAATAACCAAAATGATTGATGGTGGATAGAACCACTTCTATAGATTTCAAATCTCAAAGATTAAAGTGAAGAGTTATGCCAATTAAGAATCATTTTGGCTAAAATGCCCTTTTTTTTTTAATTTTTCCACAGTTGCTTGTGCTTCTTAACCATTATTTCCTTCATATTCCTCTTCTACCAAAATACAAACTTGTACATACAAATTGATTTCATATAATTTCATGACTGAAATTCAAATTATTTTCCATTTTGGTATGGGAGTAGTGAGTAAGTAGTACAATTATGTTGATGTGTTTGTCAACATTCCAATGAGAGGTATATGTTTAGGACAAAATTATATGCCACCTTTAAGCTAATCATCAACTATTATACTAGAAAGTTAAAAGTATGCCATATCTATTTAGTTTGGAATACCGGAATACCATCAAAGTTCTGTTTTTCTCACATTTTAATTGTATAATTACATCTTTCAAACGAAAGCGAGTCTTGGCACAACGGAAATGTTGCTTCTTAGTGACCAAAATGTCACGGGTTCGAGTTGTTGAAAAACTCTCTTTGCAAAGCAAAAATAAGGCTGCATACGATAGACATTCATCTCCCAACTCTAACAAAGTCGGGAGCCTTCGTTGGATTGGGGTCACTCTTAATTATTTATTTCAAACAAGGGAAGGATGTTGTTTTCTTGGTTTTGGTAATGAAGATAGGAATAGGTGGAACAAATAGTAAATACCATGGTTCAATTCCAAGATGCACCATAACAGTATGAACTTGAAGCTGTTTCTATGTCCCATCTCAGCCATACAGTTTTTGCCCATCCTTTTTTTGGGAGATTCAATGCAGCATTTGTCTTGTTCCTCCGTGTTTCAGAAAGCTCTTAAAAGCCCAAAAGCAGAAAGCCCCAACCTAGAGAAGAATCAGCATTGAGAGATATGAACTAACTTTTTGTCTTGCATGTACTTACGTGCACCACCCTCCTCTCTCTGTCTTTGCATGGACGTCGGTCCCCTATTTCCTCTATGCCCTAACTCCTGCCAAACCCTAGAAATCCTCACCCCTTTACCATAACTAATCTCACAATCTTAACAACCCACCTCCAACTACCACACCCTTTTAACCGACTAAGGTAGCCATTTTTAATGGATATAATGATGATACAAGACAATTAACTTTTACTTTTGACGAGACAATCTCAATTACGAGAAAGAATTGAACTTGAATGCAGTGCGATGAGCTCACTGTTTTAAATAAAGAATCTAAACGCATGCATGAGAAGTCAATTTATAAATTTATCGTGTAACTATATTAGTTGGAACACAAACTAATTAAAGTAGAGTGACACCTCTCTGAACTCAAAGTCAACACAAACTCTATTTTTTATAATTTAATTCAAATTAATTTAGAATATTACTCGGTTAACGTGGGAGGATAATCAATAACAATTAACTAAAAGTATGACAAGACTATGACGAGATTGAAAGAAGAGCCGAATGCCTTTCGCTTTCTCCTTCAAGTCCTTTAGGTACTCGTGCTACTGTCTTCTGATAATAATAACTATTATTTCTTTGATGCTCTTCGAGAACTGTGCTTTTGATCCTCTCTCTCTCTCCCTCTCTCTCTCTGCCTGTATACTTTCTTAGCTTTCCCATAAACATAACGAGTAGACTAGAGAGCTCAGCTTTGTTTCTGCTTCTGCATTTTTTCTCTTCTCTTCTTCCCTTTTTCCTTCAAACCCCTTTGGGATCTTTCTCACATTCTGCTTGGAGCCTTGGGCCCCAAACCACGCGTGATTTTCTACATATATGTACATGCACACACACACACATATATATAAAAGGGACGCGTTGATATTTCTCATGAAAATCACATCCATGCTTGTAGTTTCTGCTTCCTAAATCCATTTATATTTTGGGTCAGTTTCTCATGTTTTCTTCTTCCCACAAACTCTAATCAAATTTCCCTCTGGATTTACCCTTTTGTATTGACTATTACCTCAAATCCATGAAGGGTTTTACTCCCATCAGTGTTGTGATTTTGGTAACCTTTCTGTTCTCTGTGGGTGCTTGGAGTTCTGAGGAAGTAGATGAAGGTGTAGCTCCAATGGAGAAAACGGAGCAATTCGCTCTGTACTCTGCAATCCAAGGCTTTGTGGGTAAATGGTGGAATGGCTCAGACCTCTATCCGGATCCTTGTGGGTGGACTCCTATACAGGTACTTTTTTTTCACCCCCACCACCACCACTCTGTACTGTTTCTCTGCAACGTTGCTTAAATCCAAAGTTACCAGCTATATATTCCTTTTTTGGTTTTTAGTTGTACGGTTGTACTTGACATAAGGGTAAATGGCAATGTTGTATTTAACGGTTAGATGTGAACCGAAGAGTTTCAAGTTAACTGGTGAACCCGAATCACTTAAAAGACAATGTATAGTATGGTAGGACTTTAAAACAAGTCCCAATTATTTATACGGGTTTTTCATTTGAAGTCGATATATATTTTCAATGTTAGGGTTCGGTCAGTTAACACTTTGAGGGTTCGGAACAGGTCGAAAGTTTTAAGCATTTTTAGTTTTGATACGATGAGGTTTTAAATTTCTATTGCAGGGGGTGTCTTGTGATTTGTTTGATGGGGTTTGGTACGTGACCTCCATGAATATTGGACCTATTCTTGACAACTCCCTTGGTTGTTCCCCAAGCGCAAAATTTAGACCACAGCTGTTTGATTTGAAGCACCTAAAGTCCCTGTCCATTTTCAATTGCTTCCTCTCACCCCACAAGCATCCAGTTCCGATCCCCTCAGAAAACTGGTGGAAGGTTGCCGGCAGCTTAGAATCACTAGAGTTTCGATCGAACCCGGGCCTCATTGGACAGATTCCTACAACCTTTGGCAGCCTCAGAAAGCTCCAATCATTGGTACTAGTGGAGAATGGATTAAGAGGTGGATTACCAACAAATATCGGTGAATTAGTCCGATTGAAGCGGCTAGTTCTTACCGGAAACTGGTTTACGGGCCAAATCCCCGATGGGTTTGGTGAATTGAATCAGCTGCTGATCCTTGATTTAAGTAGGAACTCACTGTCTGGGCCTTTGCCAATCACCATTGGACGTTTGACTTCACTCTTGAAGCTTGACTTGAGCAGCAATCAACTGGAAGGGCAGCTGCCAATAGGTTTTGGTAATCTAAAGAAGTTGACTTTATTGGACCTCAGGAGCAACAATTTCTCGGGTGGATTGACCAAATCACTTCAAGAAATGCATTCCTTGGAGGAAATGGTTTTATCCAACAACCCAATTGGTGGAGACCTCAAAACCCTAGAGTGGCAAAACATGGAGAGTTTGGTATTTTTAGACCTCTCCGGATTAGGTCTAATTGGTGAGATTCCAGATTCATTTTCAAACCTAAAAAAGTTGAGATTTTTGGGTTTAAGTGACAACAAGCTCACAGGCAACCTCTTGCCAAAGATTGCAACTTTGCCCTGCCTCAGTGCACTCTACCTCCACGGCAACAACCTGACAGGGGAGCTTAAATTCTCTGAGTCGTTTTATCACAAAATGGGGAATCGTTTTGGTGCTTGGAACAACCCTAATCTCTGCTACACCAGTGGAATGGTGCCAGCAGAGCATGTCCCAATTGGGGTGAGGCCATGTCAGCAGGAGGGGGAGGAGGTCACTTGATTTATAAAGATACCCCTTCTTTTTAGAACTATAGAATATAACTTCTCTAGTTAGAAGCAACCGTAACTTAGAATTTTATTGCTTGTTTTGTAATGCTTTATTTTGCCTCTTGACATGAATCAAATCAATATTTATGCTTTCCTGTTCTCGATCAAATCAATTTTGGACTGGACACAAAACCGACCGGATTAGAGACCTTGTGAGTGGTTTGGTTCGCTTTTAACATTAAAATCATAATATTGGACTAAAGAAATCTGCATTGCTTAGCAGTTAAAAAAGTTGGTCACAAAACCGGCCAAACTTAGGGATGGACACAAAACTAACCGAATTTGGCTCTATTTTTACACAAAATATGTGTAATCTTTAACGAAACCAAACCGTATCACTTAACAGTTAATAGATTTAGTCGTGATTTGGTGATGACATTAATTCAAATCCAACCGTGACCATCATTAGTATATGAAGCGGGATGCCAACTCTGCTGCACATGTAAAAAGGATAATCTGGTATCACAGAAAATAAGAACATATGATTGGGCGGTTGCTCTGCAGACCAATATACAGATGGCAAAAATTCATTTGGGTTTCTTGCTAAACAGAGCAACCCCAACTAACCGTAAATGCTGGGAATTTTTACCAGCAGAGGAAGTGCCTTCAATGGAAATATGGGCAAGTGTGATCCTTTTATTGCTTTTTCAAAAGGATAAAAAGGTGCAAATAATGGCACGACTTTAATACACTGAAAGTGAACTTTGGTCACTATTGCTAGGTATTAAAGGTTGTAGCTTCCTGCTTCCTGCATGGCTTTGTACTCTTGTGGCAATGGGTAGACTTTTGTAGGCTGTGGAAGCACTGTCCACAGAAGTGCTTTTGTAGACCTTGACTACTAGGTTGGATCCATAAATACAATTCCAGACCCAATTGAATGTAAATGCTGTGTCCACCATTCTCTTTGTTCTAGGACCTAGGTGAGGTCAGTTTCTTTTTATTTTCTTGGGCTTGATTGAGTGGCTTCTGTGGGAGAAGCTGAATATCCCTTTGGGAAACTATATGGCTTCCATGTCTTTCCGAGTCTTCAACACTTAATACGCTCAGTTCAACAAACATGTTGTATACGTGCATGAGTTTCTTTCGCATCGCATGAGCGAGCGTATACAATTTCTGAAACGCAAGAAAATAACAGCACCAAGAAAAACAGCCACACCAGCAGCTTGACCCGAGTCCCCCGTCTCCACGGCTTTCCTTTTAGCGACTCTTTCAACCGCTCTGACATCCATCATCTTCCCGCTTTGCTCACCCAGTATCTGTTGATTATTCTCCCCCTTCCACACGATGAGTGGACGGGAAAACCCCGACCCAACGTTACACGTTCTCCAAGTCCGAAGGGATCCAGTGCCCAACTATCGACTCCTGCCGAAATTGCACAACTTACCAGACAAAGCCAAGATGAACCCGTCGGCAAAAGCGAGCATACTTAAATAGCTCAAGCTTACCAAGCCTAATCTACTTAAACAAGGCTCAATTTCTCTTTCAAACGTTGTTACTACTACTCTCTTTTTTGCCCTAGTGCTACTAACCACTAAGTACTGCTTTTCTGATGGTTTTGCCGCATAATTGAAAGGATATTCTTTAAACATGAGCATCATTTATATACAAGAGTTCATATGTTCAAAGTATAATAACTACAAAGAGATTTATATAGTAGGATAGTGATTTTCACGCTCTCGTAGTTTTCTCCAACACTATTTCATCTTTTATTTCAATTTATTTTCAATTTTGATTCATAATAGCTAAAATAGCTAAAAAACAAAAGTAGGAGTGCAAAAAGAAAAAACTGGAGTGTAGAACTCACTTCCCCTAAGAAATTACGAGAGCCTTGGAGTGCGAGGCGAGAGTATAATTAATCACTGAAAACTTGCTTTCCTGATAAGTACATATTGCGCACATTTTCAACGTGTTGACAATGCAATTGAGAAAATTCAATTGAAACGCTTGAATGCTTTATTTAGGAGACATTCGGTGGGAAACGGAATTGTTAGACTTTTTGTAAAAACTATAAAACACAAGTTTTCTTTTAAAATGGACCGTATAGTGGTTTTGTCACATTAGTTCATCTTTTCAGGGATCAAAAAGACTCATAGTGATATTTCAATTTCTTATGGCCACCATCGTGTGATTCACAAGCGCCAGAAATCGAATTCAGGACATGCCGTGTGAAATACGCACCTAAAATTCATCATTAACCACTGACCATCATGTGGTGGTTATAAAATACAAGTGTGGAGAACATTGAATTATGTTATGTGAGTTTGATTAGGTAATATGCCGATGTTATTAAAGCTTATTTTGATGTGGTTTTCCATAAAGTTTTGATTCCTTATTATCTTAAAATTTAAAAGTCCAATAAAAGAATATGTTTCCAAATTGGAAATATTAGATGTTGCTAGAGGAGCCATTATTTCAATCTTAACCTAGATAAGTATAGTGACTGATTGACAGTTGCTAGTGTTTTGTGTTTTGGTAGAAGAATGCATTGTATATTATTGACTTTTGCATCTTTGAAATGAAATAAACTTGCATGCAACAGGGTTGGTCGATACACGACTTCTCGACTTAATAATTAACAAGAATGTGTGAGAAGTAAAAATAAATTTGTGAACACTATCCTAGTAATACTGTCAACTGTGTACTATTTGGGGAGGCTTTCTCTAATGCACGTTAAAAGTGTACAATTAAGTTACACATTAGAATAAAAGTCGTTAAATATTTTTCTATAACTGGACCTAACGGTTCTTATTTAGATGGGTAATCACTTTTAATGCAAGAAAAATCGGTATTTGAGGAAGACAAAAAGGATTTTACAGTTTATGGCGTTTTTGTGTTGGGCCTTGTTGGGATTCACCAATCAGCCCAACTTAATCCATTTGGTTTGTCGTGGGCTGCCGCAGAAAGCCAGGTCCAAATTTGAGGCGGAGCGGATGTGAGTTATTAGCAAAAAAGTTGGAGATGTGACTCGCCATATTCTAAATACGACAAGACCCCATGACTCAACAAACAGGAGTATTGAAATGGACGGTCCATAAGTGAGCAAACCACCACATTAATGGCCATGGGGTTTGTTTTTTATAGTACTCTCTAGCCACTATGCACACAGCCAATTCATGCTAAATTGGTGTGACAATATGTCACATAGTACGAGTACCGTAATATTTCCACTAGTACGACTGTACGAGTACTGGTCCCAAAACCTTAATTCTAACTTTCTTTTTGGGGAAACCCTAATCCTAACTAGTATGAATCTACTTTGACTTTTAGAATTTTGATGACTTTAGGGTTTACACCAAAACTTACGCTATTTATTCGACGATTTTGAATATTATTGTCAAGTGTTAACGAACAACAACTAATCTCCGGATGCCGGTCTCAACAGGTAAGGTATCTTACGTTGTTTTCCATTTGTCTAATGTTTCTTTGATTTTGGATTTATTTAAACCCTAATCCAAATCCTAAACGTAATGCGGTGGCCAAACACTGGCTAATTAAACTGATAATTTATATATAGTGCAGCAGCAGCTAGCACCAATTCATGAGCATGCATCACATTGACGTTTGACATGGAATTTTTTTAATTAATCTTAAATTTCATTACCAACCCAGATGGCATTTGTCACACATTCAACACGCAAACCCTCCTTCCAAAGTCTTTGATTTCGACCCATTTACCTGACTTCTTGATATATTCATCAGTCCATGAGTCGTCTTACATCATTTTTGAAAATAATAGTCAGCTAGATACAACATTATTTTGGTCAATTAAGGTGTATTACTTAGATTGTTGATTCTACTTTCAAAATGGATATGCATATGAAATATATGTAAATCAAGGATGGAGGACGTGTTATTAATGTTAAATTTGTATCGATTATCCAAGTGTAATTTACATATTTTATAAACTTATCAACGTCATATTAACAGTAAAGAATGAAAGTTGCGTTCAGAAGAAAACATGTAACTTAATCATTTTCTTTATTTGTACATGTATTGTTATCACAACTCACAAGTGAGATTATGTACCAAAAACAGGTATCCGTCAATGTCATACGAATGAAAGTTAAACAAAGAAATTAGTGGACCCGTTCAAGTCTTGTATTCTTGCCAGACCTTCGCACGCAAAAGATCATCACCATCATCCATTCATCCCTCATCCTCATATGACTCATCGTTCTAAAAAAAAAATTTCATAACGGTTAAAAATTCCTGATAATAATTTAAGCCTTAATTATGGACATAACAATCATAATTAAATGATGATTTATACCAAAGCTGAGGGACTTGGACTATACCGTCTACGTACGTTAATTAATTAAGTCGTCATAAACTTGATTAACATATGTAATTGTTTCATTAATTCTGTTGAAAATGTGATCAATTGATTAATTAGAGGGCCAATATGGAGGTTAATTACTAACTTCATTATATAAGTAGATCATCTTATACATATAGTATTGGGAACTTTCTCGAAAAGCTCATGATACTATTCACTTTAATGATAAACCATATTTTTACATTAAAAAATCAATATTGGTACTATTCACTTTACCCTTTATTTTGTCCTTATCGTTAAAACTTAAAGTTTTCGAACCCTTTTCATTAGTTTTCCTTATAATATTGGCATGCTAACTTGCCGTCTCTGAAGTCCAATTTTTGCTGCGTGTGAGAGAAGATTACTTCCTGTCCCCAAAAATTAGAAAAATGTAAAGGAATTCCATTATTTCAAGCACCCAAAAGCTACTATTTTCTATTATCTTTCTTTGGTTCAGAGCTGAAAAGTTACAACACACAAACAAACAAACAGCCTTGCCCAAATCGCGGCTTAATCAAGTGCACCACAACACACTTATTCTTAGCACTTCTTCTGCGTATCTAAAGCAAGGTGGTCCAAATTTTTGTTGAAGAATGTAAAAATCGATACATCGGAAAATCAATAAATTAAAATACAATATATTGTGAATTGTTTTATTACTAATCTTATGGTGATCTCTCGAGATAAAACCTCACACATGTCTTACTGCGTATATAATATATGCAAGTTAAGAACAATATTAATGTGATTAGTATTAAACTGCTGGTCTATTTCTCCCAAAACTTTGACAATTTTAATTCACAAAGTGGGTGGTGTTTCCTAGAAAAATCTTCACTCATATTTGACCCGAAAGAAAGAAATTGGGAATTTGGAAGGTGAAGTATTGAAAAAAATTATATAAAAGAAATATAGGCAAAATGCCAAGTCTTTAGCCGGCACCAAAAATATACTTTGTGTGCCAATATATTATTCCAAAAGAGTTGACATTCAAATTCCCATTAGTCATTAGCGTGCAATTCACTCCTCCTTCCCCTCCCCTTCTCTTTCCCAGTCTTTGCAATGCCGAACGCCAAACTCTTTCCTGTTTCCCCATGCACATGTATATAAAATACACCAAACCCCCCTCTCCCTCCTCAGTAAATAAAAAAAAAAAACCGAAAACTTCTCTCATATCATTCCTTAAACCCTGCAAAACTACATCAAAAACTCAAAGATCATAGTCCGCACTGCAATCTCCGCAATGGCTTTGAATCCCTCATTGAAATCGAAACACCTTTCGTCGTGCAAAACCGTGTTTGTTCTTCTTCTCGTTCTCAATCTTCTTACGGGGTCCTGCACTGCAACGAGGCTAGCGAAGACTGTGGTGGTGAGGCTCGATGGGAAGGCTTTGATGAATCTGGATCACGCGAAAACGTTTAATCCCCGAAAACACGAGACGGGTTTTCGATACAGAGGTCAGATATTCAGCTACTTCCCCAAAGGGACTCCCATCCCTCCTTCTGGTCCTTCCAATAGGCACAACTCAGCGGTGGACTCTACACCTAGAAATTAAGTTTTTATATACACTTCTGTTTTTTGTAGCTTTTTCTTTCTTGTTGAATTGTATTTAGTAAAGGGTTTCAAAGTTTTTCCGAATCGGATTTGAACCTCAATGGTGGGATCAGATCAGAAGGAGATGAGTTTCTTCGTTTTTTCTTTCTAGCTTTGTGATAATTCCCAGTATACTGTATATAGAAAAGCTTTATTAAGTTGCAATACCTTTCAAATTAATGCCGGCACTTTTTTTTGTGATTTGAATTCTATGATTCTTCAAAGTATCGATATTTTGAGGTTTCAACGGTTAGATCTCTCAGATTCTGAGCAGAGTAGGTTTCATCTTTCTCTGGTTTTGACTTCTTGTGATGCATCATGCATCAGCATTTGGACATATCTTCGCCATGCTTTTGGTTGATTGAGAAGAATAGCTTATAATATTGGCTCCCCAAAATCCATTCCACACAGTTGCCTTTTAGTTTTGGTATTTGACTTTTTGGTCGCTTGGCCCGCCACTTTTTAGCCTTCCACCATTCATTAGGTGATTTTTGTTTTCATGGAATATGTCTAATCACATCTTTTAGAAAAAGTTGAGGGAACTGGTAAGTTCAGTTAGTTAATCAACACAACGTTTATGTATTTTTACATTTAATATCATATTTTTAATCGATAAATTAAAGGTTTACACTGTCACTTAAATTCAAAACTAAACAAAAATAGCAATGTTGAGTTCCTCAATATTAGCACAAATATCTTTTCGTATGGCACCATTGTCTCAAATTTTGATGAAGTTTGGTCTTAAAAAACACCTACGATGTATTGAAATTTAATTTGTGCAGGCGCATGGCCCTCAAAGAGTGGCATAAACTTCAATTGAAAAAAATTGGTAGGTTTACTCAGTTACTCCACGATGGTACCAAAACTACCATAATTCTACGTACCAACCCCCATTTTATACCAACAACCTTTTGCTCATTAAACCTGCCAAATACCCAGCCTGAAAAATGAGCAATATGGTTTTTTATTGTCAAAAGGTAAGAAAAATGAGCAATTAAATAAGTACTTATAATTCTCGAGAATTGATAACTTATATTAGGAGAATATTTTAATCCATTGCCATGTTTGTCACCTTGATCACGAGGTCCATGATCATATACAGAAAATCTATTAAAACAATATACAAAATGGAGGACATCTTTGATAAAAAGAAGATACGTTTCCTTATTAATTCCCTAAACGGGGGTTACCAATGTGCTTAATTTGGACATGATGAACTTTTGAAGCTGCGTAGGCTTTGTTGAACTTTAAATGTAAATTAAAGACCATTTCTTAGATGCATCCCAACATATTTTTTGGCCTGCCTAATTAATGAAACTAATAGGCGCCGAACTAGGCAATTTCGTTATTATAATCAATGTGTAACGGTGCATACAATTTGTTTGTTTCTGAAAATATTTTATCGCCTAGACGTCATAGAGAATTGCGAATTCTAATTTGTGTAAATTCTATAAATAGACATAGAAATGCATCTTTTTGTAATGGGAATGAGGTAAACAGTCAAGTTGTGGATAAAAGCAAAAAATATATGAAAAAAAAACTTATTAAATTAAAGCTATTTCTTTGACCCAATTATCGATTAGAAGATTTATTGTAATATTTTAGATCGTTAAATGGACTTATTTGAAAACAATTGTATGATAACAAAATTATCAAACATAAACATTGTTTGAACTGTTAGATCATTCATCAAAATTTAAACACTATTCATTTGCCATGCATATTCTTGCTTTTTACGAGATAAGATTCTCGTTATTTTAATTTGAAAACAAATATCACAAGTTGTTGTATTGAGACCATTAATTAAAGAGTATTAGTTCCTTGACTTGTGATTGGCAAAATAAGCTTGGAAAGGTGTGCATTCCTCACCATTCTCGAATTTATACGTGAAATCCAAATCTCAAGAAAGCAAACTATTGTCATTGACGTTTTTCATGGTCATATTGTTTTCTTGAGGAGCAGTTAATATCAAAATCTGCTGCGAAAATTCATAAACTCATTGGGATTTGTTTCCTGGTTTCACCTCATCTGGAGTTCGTTGTACGGTGTTTTTTCTTTTCTTAGTTTCCAATCTAACCACGAGGTTTAGAGAGTTGACAAAGTAATAGGGCATTGACATTCACACTCAAAAGTGAAAATTGTGGGAGTAAAGGGATAAAGTTGCATGCAAGTTGGACCGTAAAAATGGTGAGGAACTTTCTCTCTGCATGAGGAAAGGTATTCTGATTGTATCTCAATGAGAGGAACTTTCTCGGCAGCAAAATCAAAACTCTTCATATTTGAATATTATAACTAGTGCGCGATTAGTTTTAACATTTCATTTGCAAGATATTTGTGTAGGGATAATACTTGCATCCACATAAGGGGATGCACATGTCCTTTTATTTACGACTAATGTATTTTGAGCATATAAACTCGACGATTGGGATAGTTTAAATTCTTCTTCATCATTTGAAGATCACTCTCACCAAAAATCATTCGAATAAAAAATTATTTAATTATTCAAAAATATCAAATAAATGAAGAGTTCATCATAAATATGTTACTTGATACTTATATCGTTGATTTGTTCTATACATTTCAATGACTAAACGATCTCTGATTCAAATTAATTTGTTCTTTTATAGTGATATTTGAATAAATAAAAAAAATTGAACTGTTCCAATTATAAATTTTGATAAAGGAGATGAGCTCATCCCTTCAAGGGATGGACACAAGCATTATCTTTTTGTAAAGAGAAAAGGAAAAGCACTTTTATTTAAAGTTTAAGCAGATTAATTTAAAGTTACATTGGGCAAGTGACAGTATCTTTTCATTTTGTGCAAATCTGCATGCACTTGTATAAACTTCTATGCTTTTTCTCCTTTTTTTCGTATGATGAAGCAACTCGTGTTTGACTTTGAGGACATGGGACTTCCATGAATAATGATTTTATCCTAAACACCGCCAATCTGAAGGACAGCAAGGCCTTTCTGTTTTTATACAAAGGATGAAATTAATTTCTCGAACGTATAATATTATTTTTATTTAGGATAATGCTTGTATTCTCCTTTTTCGAATGAGCTCATTCTTTCACTTACAAATAATGAATTATCTTCATTGTAAAAACTTCATAATCTGAACTGTTCAATCTCTTAATTATCATTTAAATATGATTCATTCAAAAAATCATTCAAATTAGAGATTGTTTAGCAATCCCTATGTATCAAAATATATCAATGGTGTAGATGCTAAAAATTCTCCGATTTGAATATTTTTTTTGTAGAGGTGATCTTTAAATGAAGATTAGGAGTGAATGGTTTCGATTATGAAGTTTTAACGGTAACAATACGTTATTTGCAAGTAGGGGAATGCAAGTATTATCCTTATTTTTAAGGGTAATATGCTTGTGTCCTCCCATGGAGGGACTTACTTGTCTCTTCACTACGATTGATGAACCGTTATCATCCGAATATCATAATCGGAACCGTTCATTCTCTTTATCATCATCTAAAGATCATATCTACAAAAAATCATTCAATATGAAAATAGTTTAGTAATCCATAAGTGTTAAACCAATCAACAGGTTTGATAACAAGTAGCGTCCTCATGATAAATCATCTATTTGTTTTATGCATATAAATGGCTAAAATATTTTAAAATTAAATAAATATTTGCATATATGATGCTTAGGCAATGATAAAGAAAATGAACTATTCTGATTATGATGTTCGGACAATAAATATTCGTTAATCATAAATAAGATGACAAGAAAGTTCCTACTAAACGGACACAAGCATTATTCTATTTATAATACAAACTACTACTGCATGCCACGACTTTTGATCGGAATGCTTCATTTGTATTTATAATTTTTAAGTTTAGTATCATATGGGGGCAGCATGGAAAGTCTGCACTTGGAAGAAAGACAGATAGATATATATAGTGGTATGTGAACATATTGTTGTTTATTATTTGCTCTTAATTTCTTACATATTTGAAGACTTGAATTACATGTGCGCGTTCGGCTCACGAATGATATTCAACGCAACAGCCACGAGCTATGAGTCCATGCCATTCTTCTTATCAAAAGAAAGAAAACCATATATTGTTTACTTGCAGATCATCAAAGTTTGAAATGTGTACACAAATTTACTTATGATTAAAGACTAAAAAATAAAGTAAAAGAGAGAAGATTGTGTTTAAAAATAAAGTTAAGAAGTCAAGTGCATGTGTTTTACCGACAAGAACAAAGTCAAAGTGCGTGTGCACAGTACACTGTTCAAATAGAAGCGTAACAATTTTCAACCACATCAAATTGTAATTAGCAAGTAAAGAAAAACGATTACTTCCATAAAATCCCAAGCGAAAGAGCCAAGTATCTTCGCTAAAGTATTCGTAGGTTGTCTTGGAGTTTTGACATAATGTACTGGAGCATGCAGGAGCCAGCTACCATCTTATCAGACATGGGGAGAGCAAATCAGGTACAGTTGGATAAAATTGGCATGCAGCTGTTGCCGTTTGATAGTTACCAAAACAAAACGCAAGCGGTGACAGCCAAAACAAAACGCAAGCGGTGACAAGTTTTTCATTTGATTCTCTTGGTGTGATGGGATTGTTGTCTGTGGCTTAAATTTGGTCATTGGATTTTTCCTAATTTCATTCTCTGCAACGGTACATTACGGTTGACATTATCATAATTTATGATATCACTAAAGACATAAGCAATATGGATTAGGCTAGTTGACTAGCGTGTTCATTCTCTTGCACTTGAGTCTGTATTCTTATGTTCGTAGTTTTTGTTTTGAGAAATAATATAACATACACTAAATAACTATGAAGAAGATAGTTTAAATTTAGCTGTAGACGGTGGAACACATTACTTCAACCAGTTTGATTAGACTCACTCAGGTCTACTCTTTGTCCGTAAATTATATTAGTTTGAAATATCATTTGCTAAAAACTAAAACCATAAGACTATCTCCAATGGTTGGGCTAAAAGCCAAATATTTTAGCCCGGAAAATTTAGCTTTTAGCTCAGAAACAGCTTTTCTGCTCCATCCGTTCTACCCTAAAATTTTAGTCTGGGATTATTAAAGAATGAACTTAGGCTATTTTTTTTGTTAAATTATTATTTTTTAAATAAATATGTAGATTATCGTAAATTAATTTTATGAACATTTTAATCTAAAAAAATTTAAATTCCGATTTCTGGGCTAAATTTTGGGGGGAATCTGGCCTTGGTTTAGCATTTAGCATTTAGTCCAAAATTTTCTCTTGGGTTGGATTGAGTTTGGGAGGAAATTTTGGGGGGTAATTTGACTTTTAGCACACTATTAGAGTTGGTCTAACAGTACTATAATGACAATTATTCATTTTACGCAATCCAAAATGAAAATGGGTTGGTTCACCAAGCTTAGCCCAAGCTTAACCTGCACACATAGTAGGTTGAGTCAGGCCCCTGAAGACTTCAAACTTGGGTTGTGTTGGTTCGGCAGCCCACAGTCCTTTGTTCAAATGGATTGAAGTTCATTGGTAAAGACCAACAAAGCCAACATATGATTTGGGAGGGTTTTTAATTGCAAAATATTATTATTATCATTTATTTCTACCATCACTTGTATCATCTTTCTAAAAGAAATGAGACCCACATGTATTTTGTGGACCGTGTCTCTATTAGATAAATGATACAACTAGTTATACAAATAAATGGTAAATGTAACACTACTCTTTTAATTGTTCAAGTCCACCACATCACATTTGCCCCACTCACATATATATACGTATGAAATATTATATTCACACACTCCAAATTACTTCCCCACACCTTTTTTATTTTTTAATATTTTTCTATCAAATGTTAGTGATGTGTAGAATATTAAAAAAATTAAAAAGATATGATAAAAGTAATTTGAGTTGTGTGAATATAATCTCTCTATACATATATAAAGAAACAAAGTTTTTTTTTTTTTTTTTTTGGGTCAAATAGAGAGACAAGTTTGAATGTCCCAAAGTTCCAACATTGTCCTTTTTAATGTTTAAAAATGATCGATTTGGACCAAACCCCATCAAATTAAGTGCATATGCATATGCAAAAACAAAAGTTACAAACCAAAAAATAATAATTTCTACTTTCCCATCTGTCTGTTTATCTGGTTTGGCCTTGTGGAAGCAGCAACAGAGATATCGGAAACAGGCTTTCCACTTTTCTGTTTTCCTTCTTCCATGGAAAAGTTTTAGTATGACAACTGACTAATGAGAGTCTCCATCTAGCCGTTTAAACAGTAATTCATCTCATACTCTGATATACTGTAGATATAACAAACGATAGTGCACGAGTCTAGATGGTTTTGAAACACTATTTTAAAAGACGAGGCGTTTTATAGATAATCTCGCTTAGACGAAAGTCTTGAGATTTGAGGTGTGAGGTGTGAGGTGAAGTTCTAATGGGATCTAAGTTATATATATATATATATATATATATATATATATATATATATATTATGTATACTATACTACTTTGTAAAGCAAATTAAGCAATCGTTTAAGCAATCATATTGACTAGTGAACCAATTAAAATTAGAATACTAAATCAAACTTGAATTTGGAACAAATTGAGATATGAAATTGGGGTAAAATTGAAACATGTGATTGGGGAGAATTTATGGCCCGTATATGTAACCGGAATCAAAACATGAGAAATTGAATTGATGAGGAATTGAAATGAGTAGGAGTTAGAATCGGATTCATGTTGAAGTCGTTTAATTAAATATTTTGGAATCAAAATAAAAAATAGTATTGAATTCATATAAGTTGCTTACTAATTCACCTGAATCGGAATGAAAATTAGTGTGACTACTATAATGCCCTTCTTCAAAAAATTAAATTTTGTATACAAATTTATGAGAAAATCTCTGCAAATCTCATCATTCCCTAACTGTGCTTTTTACCAGAGCCACGATTCGCTTTTCTTCCTCAGGGAGACCCGTGATATCAATAATGCCCTTATTCAAACCCAGTTGAATAGAACACTCCTCTCTCCCTGCAATTATTCGTATCATTTATCCCTGCCCTCACCTCCATCTTCCCCATCACCCTACCCCATAGGCGCCACCTCTTCTCCTTGCAGAGTATTTCATAATGTTTTGGGTTTTTGAGTGGTTGCTTCCCTGCATTTGTGGGTTTGGGTTTGGGTCTGGTTTGAATTGTTTATTTTCAGGGTTTTGGTGATTGATTTTTGAATCCGGTTTCGGGATACGTGGATGGGGTTCTTGAGCTGGTGGGTTGGGTAGTGGAGGTTGCACGAGGGTGAGCTAGTGTGTTGGATAGTGAAGGTCGCACGGGGAGATGGAACTGGAATGTGAGGTGTGCCGCATGAAGGAATAGTGTGTAGGGAGCAATGGGGAGCGGTAAGTTGAGTGACAAACTTGAAAGTTTAAAAATAATCAGAGGGCATAATAGGCAGGAAAAATGCATTCCCGTTACCTCACTCTCTTGGAACTCGAATACCACATCTATGTAGGGAGTTCAATTCCTCCAATTTAGGGAGTTGGAATACCTCTTTCGTATGGGCCCCACCACACTTTTGATTCCTCCAAAATTAGTAAACGGTTCAATACTCCGTAATCGAAATTCAGCTCATTATTTTGATTTCGATTACGGGTATATAAACACGCTATTAGGGTTTGAGGAATTAGGGATTGGATGAATTGTGAATAAGAGAATTGGGTAGTGGATTGACGAAGAGTCTTGGGAATGCCTAGGCAAATGCAGGCGCACCTCGACCACGTCTAGGTAAGTTTAAGCCTTCTACCAAGCAAAGGTGGTTCCACCACTGCCCCGCCTCCAAAGTTGCCTAGGCGCGTTTTCTAAAACATTGTTGTGCACAAACAAATTTTAAAGATCTCACCCTACAAACATTAGTGCATTCTATACACTGATACGCATTTCATGGAAATCTCACCCTAAGCTATCACCAGAGACTTTTATTTTGCTTCACAACTTTGGTGAAACTGATAAATAAAAGAGCTTATTTAGGTTAGGCCGCTGCTGCTGCAGAAGTCATGAACTGAGTAGGCACGCTGCAGGGTGACAATAAAGGGAAAGACAGAGATGGCAGTTTTTTCAGCATGAGACAAACGAGGAGCAATATCTTTTGAAAATAATTGAGTTCCAACCAAACGGTCCCTGACCAATTAAGCTTGCTGAGGGGAATCCCAATGGATTTGTTTGCCCTGCCTGTAACCAACAACCCCTAAAAGAAAAATTACCTTCTCCTTTTTTCTTTCAAATTTCCAACGAGATAGAGACAGAGAGATATAGACACAGAATGAGACTGGGACAGAGTTTGTTAACCTAATTAGTACCTATATTAATCCATGCTTTTGCAGCCAATTAAATAAAGGAGATTGTCATTGCGTGTTGAATATAATTAACATGATCCGATGACTTAATTAATCAGTTGGTTTTATAATTAGTTCCATAGCCCTGATGCAGTAATTGCAAATAACATTGCTTGTTAGTCATGGGTAGTGATAACTTGTATCTTTACAAAGTGATTTTCGCACTTCCCGCATTCTTTCATTTTTTTCTTTCTAGCTGCATGGTTGAATAAACCGGAGGATTAATAGACTAATATAGCTTGTACAAGGGAAAAGCGCATAAAGAGAAGCTGAAGACGTGCAAATAAGAGTGAAAATTAAATCACTACGCTATCTTTTTTTCAGAATCCCATGATTATCCTGGATTCATGATACGAACTGCAAAGTAAAACTTTCCATTCATATAATTACACAAAAGTTCCCATGATCATCTGATTTTCCCATCATGCACTATGAAAGAGGTACAAAGAGAGCTGCAGCCTGCTTAAGCATCCCAAAGCGGCAAAGTCTCTTTCCTTCGTATCACTTTCTTAGATTGAGAGAGACTACGTAGTGCGGTAGTGGTAATTAACTCCCAAAATTGAAAGGGTTGAATTCTAAGTTTCCAACATTAACACAATCTAATGTCAAAGATTTTTAACGCTCAAAATTATAGCGGACCTGAACTTAGTCAAATAAGTTAGTATGCTTCTAACTCCACACGGAAATTCAGATCTTGCTCTCGTAGTTTACATAAAGAAGAAATTATAACAATGATCCATTAATTTTAACCTAACCAGAGTAATCGTTTTTTAATTAAAAATTCATGATCATTGGTCGCTTAACTCATTAAAACGTTCAACTATAGTTATTTTCGTCAACTCCATTAGAACTTACGTCAACATGAGCTGGTTTTTTATTTTGAAGAATACGAAAAAAAATTCAAACTTGAAAGACCATGAGCTTCTTTCTAATAAGTAATAAAGCATAACACCTATACATAAAAACCCACAATCCCACATTCTTAATTAGCTCCAAAATTTGAAAGAGAGAGAGAGAGAGAGAGAGAGATACATGGGAGAAAAACCCAACCTCCAAATTTTCATAACTCAATCACAAAATTAAGCAGAATATGGATTAATCGAGCCTAATTAATTAAGCTAAACTCTAAGCAAATAAATGCTAAGCTCAGGACCCCCAGAGCCATCAGGGTTCATCATGTAAAATGCCTCAGAGTCCTTGGACCCCGCAACCCTCTCAAACTTAGCTCTCATGTACATGAGCTCCCCCTCCGCCCCAACGCCGTCGTCACTCGCCGGCAGAACTCCCGCCCCCATTGAAATCGCCTCCAGAGCTTTCAACACCTTCCACTCCTCACCGCCGCACTCCCGCTTCATAGCAAACCCGCATTTCTTCCCGTTGCAGTAAGTCCTCCACAGCGGCTCCTCCAGTAACTTAAAACCCTTCTTCTCCGCTTTCTTCTCCGTCTCCAGCGCTATCCGCACCAACCCAGATGCCATTTCTCGCACCAGAACGCTCGTCGGCGTCGCCAGCTCGATCAGGAAGGCGGGCGCCGACTTGGGCTCGTCTTGAAATGCCAGGTGGACGTGTCCACGGCGGTAGCCGAACAGAGTGCCCATCACTCTGCGGCCGAGTACGGGGCGGTGGGAGCGGTGGCTCTTTCCAAACACCGTGAGAGCCGAGCGGAGCTTGGAGACCGACATTAAAGAGTGTTTCTTTGGTGGGATTACTGCAGTTTCTGCCGGGGCGACTGGGATTCTGAGCTCCTCGTGATTTTCTTTCTCCGATGATTCTTCCGAGAAATGCAAGTGGCTGAAGTTTAAGATTTCCTGGTCGTCGTCCTCCTCGTCCTCAGATTTCTTTTTCCAGTGGAAGTACCTCCTGGAGAAAGAGAGTGATGAGTCGTGAAGGGTCTTTGCTGCCATGATTGTCCTCATCTGGGAAGTTTTGGAAGAGAGTAGTGAAACAGAGGAACACTAATAAATTTGGTTGGTTTGACTCAGAGGGAGTGATGGGAGAGAAGAGGAGAGTAAAAACGATGGAAGATTGTGATTGTGTTGTGTGTGATTTTATTGTTTGCTTGTAACACTGTCTGTCATGATATGTGGCTAACTTTAGAGAATCCTGACAAAAAGAAGGTGAGCAGTCCCCACCTAACTGTAACTAAAAGGAAATATGAGAGAGAGAGAGAGAGAGAAAGAGAGAGAAGAATAGGTTAAAGGTGAAATTGGGGAGGGATGGAAATGGACAATTAATGGAGAGATGATTGATATAATTTGATGGTAGAAGCAGAGTAGACAAAGCCTTGTGCTAACTCTTTGTCATGTGAAGCGTTCATTTTTGCTCACTACTTGAGAATATGAGAGAGAGGAATAGGTGTAAAGTGAAATTATAGAGGGATGGAAAGAGGAGGTAGGTTATTTGCCCTCTCACTTTTCGTGCCCTCCTGTTTTGTATGGTTACAGTTAAGTTATGTCAACCTTTTATATTACTATTCTGTTGACGTGGCTTAACCGTGACCACACAAACAGGAGAACACGGGAAGTGGGAGGGTAGATAATCTGTCTCCATGGAAAGATGATTGATATAATGTTTTGCGCCTCTATATTTATTATAGTTGAATTAGTTTAAATTTTGATATTTTTATCTGTTTATTACACAGATTTTGAAATTTAGACATATCTAACAATAATAAATAGAATATTTCTGTCATGGAAGGCAAGGGGTGGACAATTGATGGAAAAATGATTGATATAATTTGATGGTGGAAGCAGAGGAGACAATGCCCAAATTCTTTGTCATGGGAATATGCATTTTCGCTCACCACTCGAGAATATGAGAGAGAGAGAGAGAGAGAGAGAGAGAGAGATGAATAGGTGAAAAGTGAATTTGGAGAGGGATGGAAAGATGATTGAGATATAATTTGATGGTGGAAGCAGAGGAGACAATGCCTTGTGCTATTTCTTTGTCATGTGAAGAGTGTATTTTTGCTCACTACTCTCAAGTGGTGATAATACTGTCATATTTATTACAGTTGGATTAGTTCAAATTTTGAAAATTTTGACTATCCACTACACAGATCCCGAAATTTAGACTTATCTAACAATGATAAATAAGGTAATAAACATTAGCATCACTTGAAAGTGGTGAGCAAAAATATATCTGTCATGTGAAGGCAATGGGTGTACAAAGAACACTACTTGGTTGCTTATATATAAGGTCCTCTTTTACGGAGGATTAGTTTGGTGTGTCATGTGTGCATCCTCTTAGAACATTTTCCCGAATCGGAAACAAGGGAAACCTTGATAAATCGGGGGGAAGCAGGGCCTGCAGTTTCCACTAATCCAGTCGCTTCCCAGAAGTAAACTAGTATGTCTAAATCCCCCCCCCCACCCCCCCACCCCCCCCCCAAGTCGTCTCCTTACTGTAGCAGTTAGATGAAATCAAATTAAATTAAGATGTGAAATTTGAGATTATGTGTGATATATGGATTTTGTGAGTGTGATTGTTATAAAATATTGTTGAATCAAGCTCAAGCAGTCTAAAGCCCTTATTTGACAATCAAATTGCACAATTCACTAGGGCTAAGGAATCATTACATGTTGCATATAAATTTCAATCCATCACGTATATAAAGTAAATTGTTATATGAAAAAATAAAAAGGTTTCTACACATGTATTAAATTGTTAATTGTCTAAAATGCCTACATGCATGCATAAAATAGAGTGCATTTAACGTATCATCTCATTAATTATCATTAAATTAAATCAAAATTCATCTAATAATAATAAATCAGATTAGAGAGCAAAAATTATTCCCATGAAATAAGGGGTGTGTGACTGTGTGGTATGGTGTAGACATGGAATGGGAATGACTGACTATTGCATTGGAAACAGTTAAGGCCACACCACCGTACTGGCCATTTAGTCCTTTCATGCCCCCACCACGCGTAACAATGCACCAACACACGTACCCAGGAGCCACCATTAGCCCTGTAATGTTTTGTGTTCCAATTTGTTATCTTCTGTTTTCCCTTGTTTTTTATGTTTGCATCTGAATATCTGTTAATTTCTCTCTCTGGTTCAATAGAATGACTGGTCTGTGAGTTGCAGACATTGTTCACAAACAGTAGTTTTATGAGATTATTCTGGCTATCTTTAAGTTTTGGATTATCTGTTACCTTGCAGTGATTCTCAAATTTGAATGAAAGAGAGAGAGACCAAAACTTTTTTTCAAAAGTAGTTACCTTATATGTACTTTTTGTAGACAAATCATCAAATTGTGTATAAATTCTTTGGATTTTCGCTATGTCAAACTGTCATTATAGTTAATCATAAATAATTGTTTATGCGTAAGGAACAATAAGATCATATTCCAGGCCTTGTTAAAACTTAATAGAAGACCACATTTGAGTGCCTCTCTAGCAGTCCATTTTTTCTGGGCCAAGAAGACTTACATGGACATTTCAGTTTCTACTTGGCCATTATCGTGTGGTTCATCAGTGCCAAAACTAAACCTAAAATGTGATATGTGAAATATAGGTCTAAAAATCGTCTCCAACTATTAATATTGGTCAACGAGTGTCTACTGGTTCACACTAGAGCACTAGGCCTAATTATCCAATCATGATGGCTAATAACATTGAGCCGATAAACTTCTTTCTGCCAAAGGATGTGCTAGATTGGCTACGTATCACCATCATTAACAACTACTTAATTAGGTTGAATAATTTTAATAGGCCAGATCCCTAGGTAAGAGGCCAATCCTTAGAATTTTGTCACACACCATGATCTGCGTATGCTCTACATGTGAAGTTGGACCATCTATTATTTAGGTCAAAACTGGTTGAATTCTGGGGCAGCTTTTCTAAAAGTCCACTAATCCACAGAGAAATGTTATAATAGGATTCCTAACTTGTAATATGGACCGACCAGATATAATCACGGATCAACTAACAAGGACCCGCACCAACAACTTGAAGTGAAACAATAACAGATTTAGATATAACAACTTACAAACATATTATTTTTGTTACGAGCTAACATCATCATGCTATTAGCATAATCTATGTGCATTATATGTTTAATAGTACAATATGGATGTCCTAACAATATGTGCTTATAAAGTATACACATTTTCTGCTACATTGAGAAAGATGACGCTAGAAGAACCCAAAATAGTAATCTAGTTAACCAACTAAAAACAAACTTCATCACAATCCACAATATAAGACTAAGGACTTGTTTGAAACTGATAATTCGAATATCAAAAGCACTTATGGGAAGAAGCACATGTTATGTGCTTACTTATAAAATCACTTTAAATATTTTTGTTGGAGAAGCATATGAGAGATCTTCAAACAATTTTCTATGTGATTTTTAGCAAAGCATATGCGAGGTTTTGGGGGAAACAAGAAACTCGCAATGTCAGAAGTTGTAATTGTTAAGGTGAGTAAACAGCGGAGCTTGATAATGGACGAACGCGAGCCAACCGGTGTGCATTGCACATAAAGGACGAACGACAACATGGCTGTAGAGCCTCCGTAAACTAATATATAGTCTCCCCCTTAACGGACAATCTAGAGTAACCAGGCTACGTGCGGCAATGGCCTCCATAATGAATCCTTACCTAATATAAAAATATTCAACATAAACCTGTAATCATCCAGAACTTCGATAACCTTATACTCGTTCGTAGGAGGACTGAAACCACAAAGATATGCAGAGCTTAATTGCCAGTGTACTACAAAGTTCGATACACTCTCTAGTGCTAGGATTAAATATAAAACCCTGCACATAATTGACGCAGACCAAGCCGTTGATACTTTGCTCCCTTGAGAAAGACGTAGTATGTGGAGTAATGTCTGGAAGTTGGGTGACAGGTACTGAATCCGTACTTTGTTCAACTATTTCTGCGGAGGAGTACCACCCCTGCCAATAATTATGGAATAGGTGGTTTGTAGTATTATTGTTGTTGTGATAGTTCTGGTGAGCGTTCACAAAGGAAGGGTTGCGGATGAGGGAGAACCAAGACTTGCATACGCACTGGCCGGCACTGGCTTGTCAACTTCCATGTACATATGTACTTCTTACAAAAAGGCAATTGGGACAAGAAGAGACGGAGGGAGCGCAGTCGGAAAAAAAATTGACAAGCAGAAGCTAAGAAAACAAAACGCATGCTGAGCGGTGATACATAGCGGTGCACTGCTGCTAGGTTTTGACCTAAATCCATATTAGTTTTTTATTTGACCTTTGATTTTGGGCGCTAGGAAAAGGAAAAAATGGTTTTACTTGCCAAAGAGGAGGACAGGAGTCCTCTAAATTCGAGTAGGATATGGGGATGGTGGGTTGGGCTACAAAAGGCCTAAGGCCCTATGAAAAAAGGAAACAAAACAGACGCGATCAATAAAGAACAGGAAATAAAACAGCATGCACGAGGAGTTGGTCAGAAAAATAAAAAATAAGACCAAAAATGTTTTTTGAAATGCCTTATGAGAAGATGTTTGTATACATCACTTACTAAATTATGTGGTATTACCGTATTAAGATATGTGAGTATCATATAGCTAGAGCTTTTTTTTATACATTCAAGTTAAAATTTCTCTCAACGAGGCAAAATAGTTTGAAATCTTGTTTTGTATGAAAAAATCATGGACCAAAATTGGTCTCAAAACATAATATCTCTAACATTTAAACTCACTATATGTTTGTTTGCAGGTGACAAATTCCATCAAGTCCTGAGGTCATTAGTTTTGCGTATGATTGCATCACTGCTTCATGCCATGCACGCCCGTGCGTTTTGGAAGAAGGCAAACCTAACTAAATATGGCGGGCACAATCGCAAATACTACGGTTGGATAACCACATCTATTTTTATCCGAATCAAATTCTCTTTAAAATATATGTAAGTACTTTCGAGAAGGGACTTGGTTGACTCCGTACTGTTGCAATTCTTTGATATATATGTCAGGATTGAGGGACACATTTTGACGTATATTTTGATACATGTTTTTGTAAGGTTCATTCTGTAATGAATGTCAATAATTTAATCGTTTATCTTTTATACGTCTTACCTTAAAGACTATGTCTACAAAAATATAGACAGTTCATATTTTTGTAGGGCTCATTTTGTAATGTATTTCAGCGATTTAATCGTTTATCTTTTACGTCTTACCTCAAAGACCATGTCTACAAAAATATAGACGGTTGAGATTTTTTTAGGGCTCATTTTGTAATGTATTTCAATGATTTAATCGTTTATCTTTTACGTCTTACCTCAAAAATCATGTTTAAAAAATATAGACGGTTTAGATCGTTGAAATATATTACGAAATAGATCTTACAAAATGACTGTCAAATGTGCATCAAAAGTATGTACCGAAATGTTGAACGTTCGTGTGTCATGACATCATCTAATTCCAAATTTGCTAATTATTTTATCATTTACCATACTATTTTAAGAAACCAATATGAGAAAGCATTTTTATTGAGGTAATCGAATAAGCAGAACTACCATTCGTTCTCATGCATGAAAAGGATTAAATCCAGAATCCACTGCATTCTGGAAAGGGCGAAAGAGTGGTTTGGGGAGATTGTCCCACTCGTACCAATCCCAACCATCGCACATGTTCGGCTCGACATTTCTCAGGCTCTTGATCGGGACTTGCCAACACTGCTCGCACATAAATCCCTATGCAGTGGTACGGCTTGCCTTTGTCTTCGAATATGTTGTTTATGACATTCAGCAGCTCTATCTTCTCAATGTCCAACCCAGTTCTTCCGTCACTTCTCTTGCTGCACACTCCTCAAAGCTCTTGCCTACGCAAACACAAAAATACAAATATTTAAACGGGTATACATGCAATAGAGAGTTGGTCAGTAATTAACCTGTTAATTTTATGTGTTTAAATAGCATATAACTATTTACGGAAAAACTAAGATAAAGAAAATAAGTACATATGCAATTATTGTGTGTTTACCGAATTCGAGGTGGCCACCAGGGGGGGAAAAGGTGGAGTCGCCAAGAGAGGAACGGCGGCGCTCCAACATCACCTTCTTCCCTTTCAACAAACACACCACCACTGCCACTTTCGGCACGGGACGCTGTATTGTTCCGTTAACCATGTTTTGATATCAAACTTAGTATATATGTGTTATAGTTTTGCGGTGGATGTGGCATGACTGCCAACTCATATATATAGATGATGGAGTAGTGCTCAGGCTCAAGCCACTCTCTCTGGCCAGCTTAGAAGTCGAATTTTGAAAATGGACTTTCTTGGTCAGAACACCGTTATGGTTTGTATTATTATTTTCTATCTCGGCAATGACCTTTTGAATCTTTGATCGTTTCAGATTGTATTTAATTTGTGTATAAGATAACCCTTAAAAAAAGGCAATGATATTTGTGTAGTAGATCCATGCAGTAACTGACGTAAGACGTAGATATTATATAGGTACTCCATCTTAGAGTATTGTGCTTATCGGGAAAAAAAAAAAAATACTTGCATGTATATATGAGAGAAACTTTAATAGAGTTGTCAACACATCATTAATATTATATTAGGTTCAGTTTGGCATAAGATGAGATTAAAATACATTACATTTATATATACTAGCATTTGCCTACATACTTTGTATATATGAACACATTTTTTTTTAGAAAATGAGAAGGAGAGAGGGAGATGGGGAGAGAGAGAGAGAGAGAGAGAAAACGTGGGAGAGTGTGAGGTTTTTATTTTTTGTCTTTATTTTTTTATTTTAAATATTATAGATATTTTAATGAGAACTTTAACGAAAAGTATCTGGTACTATTCACTTTAACGAAAAACCACATTTTTACATTAAAAAGTCAATCCTGGTACTATTCACTTTACCTTTTATTTTGTCCTTATCATTAAAACTCAAAGTTTTCAAGCCATTTTCATTAGTTTTCCTTATTTTAATATCATCTATATGTGAGGTTTCAATAAAAAACAGTAAAATTCGAACCTGTAAAATTACATTAGTGCCCATTATTTTAGAGTTTAATTAATTAATAGAGATAAACACAAAATTCGATATAAATATTAACATATATCTTTCAGTCGGTTAAGTTAATGAGACTAAAATACAAAAAGCTGTATGCATTTAGGAAAAATACTAGTAACGTTGTCGGTGTGACCTTTTCCAAGTTTTCTGGGCGGCCACCGGTATCGTCTCAGACATCGATAGACATATAATGGTTGACGCTGAAGTGTGACAAAAAATGACCGGTCCAGCGCCGATTGGGGTCTAATTGAAGACTCGAAGTATCACTTAATACTACAATATAGTGATATTTTTTATAATTTGTAAGTGAAATGTCTTAGATTCGATTCTCGTCAAGGACGAATTTGAACCACATTATTATTAGTCCATTATAAGGCTAAGCCTATCCATTTTCTTTTAATATAAATAATATCATTTGTTAAAAAAAAAAATTGCAAACTCGAAGTATGAGATAATCCTCTCTTGCATTTTGGGTCGAAGACTCGAAGTATGAGATAATCCTCTCTTGCATGTTGTAATGCTTTAATGAGTCGAGCTAGAAATCACATCATATAATTGAGACAATGAATACTTGGCTGGAAACTAACTAGTTCCATCTGAGCTAGATCAGAGGCAGCGTTGAGAGGAAGCGAAAGATGTAATTACATAGGGTTCCTATAAAAAATTTGGTATCTTATATTTATATGTAATAATGTTATATATTACAAAAAATTACTCTTCTTATAAGTGTAAATTTTTTTCCTTCTAAGTATAAAAATTTAGAATTGCACAATGATATATTAGGAGTGTCAATAATAACACATTAAAAAACGATTTTCTTTTCAATTTTATTATATAATAATGCTATATATTTAAAGCTAGAGTTTTTAAAAGCTTTTTTTTCTTATTTGGTTGCTTAAGATTAAACTGCTTTTAATTATTTAGTGAAGATTATGTTTGCAACTATTTTTACTTATTATTTAATGACAATTGTAAACTTACAATCAGTGAATCTTAAAGTTTGTTTTGAGTTAAGTTATTAATTTCTAGTAACAACATACTGCCTTACTTTTTTTTTAAGAAAAAACTATCTTAAAAATGGGCCATTTTATAAATTTCGCGCCCTAATCACATAAATGTAACTGCAAAATTTAACATTACAAACACGTCATGTTTTAAGTTCATTACTAAAAAATTGATTTTCGAACATCATTTTCTTCGTTTTGCACACTGTGTTCTCTGTCGACAACTACAAGGCTAATAACCTTAGCTATTGTTGTCGCATGATGGCTTTCATCGTAGGAGTTCCTAAATAAAGTCAAAATTATTGTGGCATTAAATTTGGTTGGCCACATTTTATCCAACTTCAACTTTCTCGAAGCCTTTACGTTATTCAACTCTTTCGAAAGTGTTGAAAATTTCATAAATGCTAGTTGCTCATCTCATAAATTCATAATAAGGACATATCACCCTTTGCACTTTCACACACATGCGCGCGCACATAAGAATTTGTTTTCACATCAAATCAATTTGTTTTTTGGCATGATTTTTCAGTTCTGCGAGATATGAACGTGTATTGATCAGTTAAACCATCCAATAATTAAAGTTTAGATGTGAACGTGTATTTTTAAGGGGTTACGGGTTAGCTCTTGAACATGTGTAAAAAAAATAGCCATTATCAAGTTAGGGACAACTTGCATTCATCATATGGTGTACCATCTTATTCATTCCTTGCGATTAACATTTTTTTACAACGTAAATTTTATAATCAAAATAATGTATTTTCTTGATTATTATTTAAAAATCTTCTCTATGAAAATTCATTTAAACTCGAGATTGTTTGGTCATCTATATGTATCAAATAAATGGATAACATTCATAAATTTGTTGCTTGATACTAACATCGTTGATTTGTTTAGGTAACTCAACGATATCCGATTTGATTAAAATTTTATAGAAATAATCATTAAATAAGGATTAAGAAAATATACTATTTCGATTTTGAAATTTTTATAATTAACGTACATTGGTTTCAAGGGTCAAGACACCTTAAGAAGTGAATGCAAATATTTTTCTAAAATTAATGAAGATTGAGAAAATACATATATGGTTACGATCATGAAATTTGTCTCAATTTTTCCTAATCATCATCGGATTTTTCCAAAGCCCCATAGCCAATTACGATTTTCTTCTAAGTAAAAGCATACCTTCGAGAATCCATCTATTCAAAAAACCAATAGCAACAAACTGTCTATATTATCATATACCAAAAGAAAAAAAAACTTTAACAGACAACACTAATTCGGAGCAGAACACTCTCTAGCATCTTTATTTACGTAGATTGATTAATTGGTTCTTTTTTATTTTTTGTTAACATATTCAATCCGCCCTGGACTAATTAGATCATGGACGGAAAGGATTAAATCCGGTCTGCACCGCCTTCTCCAAAGGCCAAAAGAGTGGCGTAGGGAGATTATCCCACTCATACCAATCCCAACCATCACACATGTTTGGCTCCATATTACGAGGTTCTTGATCTTCATCTGCTAACACTGCTCTGGTGACAATCGCCACGTAGTGGCACGGCTTCGCTTCCTCTAGGAACACATGGTTTGTGACCGTCAGCAATTCTATATTTTTAATGTCCAAGTCAGTTTCTTCCTTCAGCTCTCTTGCTGCACACTCCTCAAAGCTCTCACCTGCACAAACACAAAATACAAATTGAATATCCCACATTGAAGCAATAGGTTTTGAAAAATAAACGAATTTTACATCGAACAATTGACAGAATAAAGTACAATATATAATAATAGTTCATTTCTAATACTAATGAGATGTCTTTTGTTACAAAATTATCAAACTTCTCGTGTTGTGAAATTGGTAAGATACAAATATTTGTGATACAATATCTGTATTAGTGTTGTGCAGGTATTCAAATGAAAGAGTGATTTACCGAACTCGAGGTGACCACTGGGGAGGGAAAACTTGGAGTCACCAATGGAGGAACGACGGCGTCCTAAGAGCACCTTCTTCCCTTTCAACAGGCACACCACAACCACCACTCTCGGCGCCGCAATCCCGTTTTGCATGTTTTGTGTTTGCTCAACCATGCTTTTTGTGTCTTTGTTTGCACTGGATGTCGTAGCCTAACCGCCTCTCCTTCTATATATAGTGGACTGCTCAGTGAGTCAGTCAATCCTGAAGATGAAAACTTGGTCCAAAACTTCATGACTGATTATTGTAGTACTATGTTGTTTACAACATTTTTTGCCCGTGTGAACTGACTAAATGTGAATGCTAACCAATACTTACGTACGGTTTCTAATTTTTCTTGGATAGCTCTTGGACAAGTGTCACAAGAATAAGCTGATATCAAGTTAGGGACAGACGGATCTCTTTCACCTAATCATTCTCATTAAACAATTCAAGCCTTTAAAATTTGATTCAACGGCTAAAGTTATTATAACTTTTAAAATGGGTCTGTATTTTTAACCGTTAGATCAAATTTCAAGAGTCAAAATTATTTTATGAGAAAAATTAGGTGGAAGAAATCCGAAAATGATCATTTTCCGTTAAGGACAACTTGCATCCAACACATGGGTGTGCCATCTTACTCAGCCTTTGCAACTAACATATTTTAATCATTTAAATCTCATAATACACGGTTCCGACAAGGGCGGCCGCTTTGGCCCCAAAAATTGAAGGGCCCCAAAAATCTCATAAGCATTCATCATCGTTATCAATTTATCTTATATGCCAGAGTGCTTTTCCACCAAAAAAAATTATGTTGCTTCATATATATAAGGTTTTGGTTTGTTTTAGATAAATAATAAACATTCATCATTGTTATCAATTTATCTGATATGCGAGAGTGCTTTTCTGAGGTTTTTGTTTCCGTGCCGACCACCAAGTTTAATTTTCAATATAGAGGGGGTAGTTTTCTTTTTCTTTGTTTTTTTTTTCATGTTTACATTAGATAACAAAGAAACAGTAATTAGGTTATTAAATGTGGCATTTTCCAGTATTTTTTTTATTTTTTTATTTTTTTATTTTTTAAATTTAGAATTTACTTGCAAAATCAGGTTCATATGATTGTGTGAATATAAAAAGAACAAATAAGCTGTTGGGAACCTTTAATATGAAATAAAAGATTGAGATCTAATTCACATAGGAAAAAAAAGAAGAAAAAAAGTCGATGCAATTAATAAAATCCAAAGCAGACAATGAATCAACAGGAAAGGTTGGTCCAAGAACGAGAGTCAACTTCTTTAAATCCGTTATTCCTTAGTAGCTCAGTGGTAGAGTGGTCAACTGTTAACTTACTGATCTTAGGTTCAAATCCTACTTAAGGTGTTTTATTTTTTTGTTAAATAAAGTGTTGTTATCGGCAGTTAAAAAACATTATCCTACACTTCAATAATTTTTCCATATGATTTTTATAAATTTGGAGTGAAGTGTGACCTTTCATAAGAACTCAAAAGAGAAAAAAAAAACAGTAGTTAAATTAATATATGTGGCCTTTGGTAGTAGCTGTTTTTCGTTTTCATTTATTGCTTACGTATAAAAATTAGAGATTTTAAACTATGAAAAATTCATTTCAAAGGTCCTATAGTGTTTGTCCTTGCACTCAAGGTCCCGTGTTCAAATCTCTCTCCCCATAGTTTTAATTAGTTCGTATAGATTATCCTATCATTTGCAAAAAAAAAAAAAAAATGTCCCTAATGAGAAAAAAATGTCTATTTTCCTTAATATTTTATGTACATACGTATTAATACTAGAAAATTCCCTAATGAGAAAAATGTATATTTTCTTTAATATTTTATGTACATACGTATTAATACTAAAATAAATATATTTTATGTGAAGTTATGCTAGGGCATATTTTCAATGTCCCCCAGGGCCTCAAAAAGCTTAAGATTGGCAATGGGTTCTGATCATGAAATTTGTCTTAGTTTTTCCTAATCATCATCGGATTTTTTCAAAACCCCATATAACCAATTACAATTTTCTTTTAAGTAAAAACATAACTTCGAAAATCCATTAATTTTTTCAAAAAACCAATAGCTACAAACTGTCTATGTTATCATATAACAAAAAATAAAACAATAACACACCAATGCTAATTCGGAGCTGAACTCTCTAGCATCTTTATTCACGTACATAGATTAATTGGTCCTCTTTTATTTTTGGTTAGCAGATTAAATATTCCCTGGACTAATTCAATCATGGACGGAAAGGATTAAATCCGGCACGCCCTCTTCAAAGGCCAAAAGAGTGGCTTAGGGAGATTGTCCCACTCATACCAATCCCAACTATCACACATGCATGTTTGGCTCCCTATTACGAGGCTCTTGATCTTCATCTGCCGACACTTCTCTGGTGACTGTTAGAGTATATAATCAAGCCATTAGGATTGTGACATTTGTCAATGTGGGAAAGGCTAGATTACAAGAGTTGGTTAGTTAGTTAGTCCAAGTTGTATGGATTTAGAAGATAAGGATAATGTAACTAAATCCTACACAAGATATATAGTGACTGTATTGATAAGAATCATTAAGAAAATATAAGTAGAAAGATTTCTCTCTCTCTCTCTCTCTTTCTCTTTCTCCTCTTTTTCTTCGATCTTCTTCTTCCTTCTGAGCTTTCATAACCTTCTCTGTGCAATACTAGAAATTACTGCACTATGGTTAACATGGTATCAATCGCCCAAATTGCGTAGACAGCTTCTTCGTTTTTGGTTTCTTGTGCTTCCGCTTCATCTCTTATCTCTGTGAGATTTCTTTGTGATTTTCTGGGCTTTTCTCTTCACTCCTAAGGTCTTCAATTCAATTGAGTTTTTCTTGCCTACCAAGTGTTTGTTTTTATTCCTCAAAGACAATTCTTCACAATGGTTACAGCTTCTCAACTACAAATTTTGCAGTCTTCAATTACTGGACTAATTTCCTCTGTATCGTCATCTGTGTCGGTTAAGTTGGATGATTCCAACTATCTTCAATAGCATTTTCAGATGTAATTGATGCTTGAAGGATATGGGATAATGGGTTTTGTTGATGGCTCGACTTGCTGTCTGCCTCAATACTCGTCTGTTTCCTCGAGTAATTCTGAAGTTTCATCTGGTGGTATTGGTTCAAGAATTGAGTCGGATGATTACAAAGTATGGAAGATGCATGATAGGGCTCTTATGCAGCTTATTACTGTAACATTATCATCTGTTGCCATTTCTTTTGCAATTAGGAGTACCAGTGTTAGAGATTTATGGGTTCGTCTCTAAGAACACTTTTCCACAGTTAGCAAGACTTCAACTTTTCAACTCAAGTCTGATATTCAGACTATCAAGAAAACGGCATATTCTGTCACTCAATGTCTTCAACAGATTAAAGAAGCAAGGGACTATCTTGTGGCTGCAAGGATTAACTTTGAAGATGAAGATATTGTTATCTTGGCATTGAATGGTTTGCCTGCAGAGTATAACACATTTCGCTGTGTAATTCGTGGTAGAGAGAATGTGATTTCTCTTAAAGAATTTAGGGCTCAATTGCTTGTAGAGGAAGCAATTATTGAGAACAGTCAAAGTCTACAATTTTCTACTACATTGTTTGCCAAGAATCAAGGTTCTAATTTTGGGGCAGTATCATCTGAAACTCATGGAGTCTTTCATTCTGGATTCCAGACTCCAAATGGTTTTCATGGGAACTCTGGTCAATCTCTTTTCTTTAATGGAGGTCACAAAACTAAATACAAGGGTAAATGCAAAGTTGGGAACTATTATAACAATCAGGGGCAAATGTATTTCAATCCGAAACTTGTTGTTCATGATTTTACTCCTGGAATTCTTGGTAATCATTCTCAGCTTCATAATGGTTCATCTTCGTCCATTATCATATGTCAATTATGTTCTCAACAAGGACACAATGCTGCTACTTGTGTGTACAAAAACACTGACTCATTTGAGTCTTCTGAGAACTGTCAAATCTGTGATCGAAGTAACCATACTGCAAAAACCTACTTCTATAGGAATAAGAATCGATCTCAACCCTCACAAATGACTGCTATGCAAGCTACATTTCCTAGATATATGCAGCCTCCATATATGTCACCTATGATGCCTATGGCCTCCCCTAACATGCCCCCTATGATGAACATGATGTCTTCGACTTGTACACAAAATCTCAACCCTTATTCACATATGGCTACTTTTAATGCATATGCCCCTGCTTATATGCATGCTTCCACTTCCCATGCTCCTGTCATGTCCAATTCTACCTCCCCACAAGTTTGGTTGACAGATTTCGGTGCAACTAATCACATGACAAACGACCTTAGCAATTTGTCTCTGGCCTCTCCATATCCAAGTAATAAGACTGTTCAAACAGCAAATGGGGAAGGTTTGCAAGTTTCTCATATTAGGAATTCTCTTAATCGGACATCATCATAGTCTCTTAGATTGAATTCTATTCTTTACATTCCCAAATTGTCTCATAATTTGTTGTCAGTTCATAGAATTAGCCTTGACAACAATTGTTGGCTAATATTCAGTGCTTCTTGTTTTTGGATTCAAGACAAAACCACAGGGAGAATCTTGTATAAAGGGCTCTACAACAATGGACTATATCCAATTCCTTCCTTTCCTGGTTTACCATCAGGTTCATCATCTCACCTACGAGCTAATCAACCCATTGCTCTTCTTGGACATACTGTGAATTCAACCTTATGGCATTGCATATTAGGTCACCCTTCCAACCCCATAGTTTCTTTTATACTTCAAAAGTCAAAAGTTGTTGTTAAAATAAATGTGTCACCTGTTGTTTGTCAGAGTTGTTTAGAAGGGAAATTTAGTAAACTTCATTTTTCTCATGCTTCTACAAAATCTATAATAGCCTTTGAAATTGTGCATCATGATTTGTGGGGACCTGCACCTACTGTATCTGTGGATGATTTCAAATACTATGTCCTTTTTGTTGATGAGTGTACCAGATTTTGTTGGCTCTTTCCTTTAATCAATAAATCTGATCTTTGTTCTGTGTTTGTTAAATTCTACCATTTTGTCTTCAATTAATTCTCATGAAGAAATAAGATTCTACATAGTGATGGGGGGTGAATATATTAGTAAACTTATGCAGTCCTTTCTTGCTCAACAGGGCATTTCTCATCATAAATTTTGTCCCTATACACCTGAACATAATGGTTTGGCTGAAAGAAAACACAAACATGTAGTTCAAACAGCCCTTACTTTGTTACAAAATGCAAATTTGCCTTCTAAGTTTTGGTCTTTTGCATGCCAAACTGCCATCTATTTGATCAATCGAATGCCATCTTCTATTCTTCAAAATTAATCACCTTTTGAACTATTATACTCTGTTATTCTTGAAATCCAGCATTTAAAGGTTTTTGGTTGTGCTTGCTTTCCACTTTTAAAACCTTATAACAACAACAAATTACAACCTAAGTCTGCAAAATGTATATTTTTGGGATATGCTTCCAACTATAAAGGTTATATATGCTTTGAACTCAACCTTGGAAAGTTATATATATAAAGACATGTCATTTTCAATGAACTTGACTTTCCTTACAATGCTTTGAGTTCTAAGTCACAGTGTTCACAGTCTCAATGTTTAAAACCTGATAGTAATTCACTAATCCTCCCTGTTGTGATGCCTACCTTGCAAAATGCCATTGTTTCTCCATCATCAACTCATTCTCTTTTCCATGAACATGATTCATTACCTTCTCAGTCTTCCCCAACACAATCTTCTTCACCATATATATCCCCTCAGCCATCATCACCACCTCAGTTCATTGCTGCCCAAGATTCTTCAACTCTTGTGGTTTCTGAATATAGTTCTAAAAGTTTACAAGTAGTCATTGACATACCACCATTGAATCTGCATCCCATGCAAACTCGTTCCAATAGTGGAATTATGAAGAAAAATGTGTTTTTTGTTGCTGCAAACATATCCATAGTGGTTGATTTGACTACCACTGAACCGGCCACATATAAATCTGCACTGAAGGTTCCAGTGTGGTTTAATGCAATGAATGAGGAACTTAATGCTCTTTATTCACAGAAAACATAGAGCTTGGTTGATGTTCCACCTAACAAGAATTTGGTTGGGTGTAAATGGATTTTTAAAGTCAAGAGAAATGCTGATGGGTGTATTGCTAGACACAAGGCTCACTTGGTCGTCAAAGGATTTAGTCAGGAAGAAGGTTTGGACTATGGTGAGACATTTAGCCTGGTTGTTAAACCAACAATTGTGAGACTTATACTTGCCCTTGTTGCGCATTATAATTGACCATTGAGACAACTAGATGTAAAGAATGCCTTTCTTCATGGCATTTTAAATGAGGAGGTCTGTATGTCTCAACCTCTCGGTTTTGAGGATCCTCAGTACCCATATCTGGTTTGCAAGTTACATAAGTCGTTATATGGACTTAAACAAGCACCAAGGGTTTAGAATGATAGGTTTACTCAATTCTTACCATTGTTGGGGTTCAAAAACACTCATTCAGATTCTTCATTATTTGTTAAACATGTTGATGGTGTTATTGTGGTTTTCCTCTTATATGTAGACGATATTATAATTACTGGGAGTGCATCCTCTGCTATTCAACAAGTTGTTGCAGATTTAACCAAAGAGTTTGATCTGAAGGATCTTGGTCCTTTACATTTCTTCTTGGGAATTCAAATTTCCAGAACTGCTCAGGGACTGTTTTTGTCTCAAGAAAAGTATATTGTTGACTTGTTGAAGAAGACTGATATGACAGATGCCAAACCTTTAGCTAAACCATGTATGCCTTATAGTAAACTCCTCAAAGATGATGGCCAGCCTTTCAATAATCATACTCTTTATCGGAGTGTGGTTGGAGCCTTGCAATACATTGTGTTCACTGGACCTGATATTGCTTTCTTTGTGCATCAGGTTAATCAGTTTATGCAAGCTCCAATGATATCTCATTTCACTGCAGTTAAACGGATATTGAGGTATCTCAAAGAGTTTTTGTCTAAAAGGATGACTTATAGTAAAGGAGAGTTGTTTCTTAAAGCCTTTAGTGATGCTGATTGGGCCAAGGATCCCAATGATAAACATTCAACTACGGGTTTGGTTGTTTTTCTTGGCAACAATTCAATCTCGTGGTCCTCTAAAAAGTAGCAAAATGTCTCTCGTTCATCCACTGAGGTTGAATATAGAGCTTTATCTTCAACATCGGCGGAATTAGAATGGATTCAACAATTGATTACATTCTTGCAGATAAAAATTTCTGATCCTCCAATATTATTTTATGATAATATGTCTGTTATAACACTCTCTTTTAATCCAGTAAATCATCAACGCACAAAACACATTGAAGTTGATGTTCATTTCGTGCGTGATTGCAAGCAAGAAGTTACTAGTACAATTTGTTTCTTCTTTATAACAATTTGCAAACATCTTAACTAAAGGACTCAGTACATCTCTCTTCAGCACACATTGTAGCAACCTCATGCTTGGTGTATCCAAACATGTGTTTGAGTGGGGATGTTAGAGTATATAATCAAGCCATTAGGATTGTGACATTTGTCAATGTGTGAAATGCTAGATTACAAGAGTTGGTTAGTTAGTTATGGATTTAGAAGATAAGGATAAGATGTAACTTGTTTATACCATATTTAGGGCCTCGTATTTAGACCTCGTATAAATACTCGGGGGACTTAAATGTAATTATGTAATAAAGAAAGGGGCAAATATGTAATTAGGGGATGGGCCCTTATTCTATAAAAGGGCCTCCTCACCCTCACAAACCCTAAGTTTCTCCTATCTAGAGCAAAGTTCTCACACTCTCTCCCTCACAAATACTCTCAGATAAATATAATCAGTGTGGACGTAGCCCAAACCTTGGGGTGAACCACGATACATCTTGTGTTATTTACATTTCTTGCAGATTCACGGTCAGATTTACGTTGTTCCAAGACCTCCGGTTTTGTGCATCAACATAACTAAATCCTACACAAGATATATAGTGACTGTATTGATCGGAATCATTAAGAAAATATAAGCATTTAAATCCTACACAAGATATATAGTGACTGTATTGATCAGAATCATTAAGAAAATATAAGCATAAAGATTTCTCTCTCCCCCCCTCTCTCTCCTCATCTTCTTCGATCTTCTTCTTCCTTCTGAGCTTTCATAACCTTCTCTGTGGAATACTAGAAATTACTGCACTATGGTTAACAATGACAATGGTCACGTACTGGCACGGCTTCGCTTCCACTAGAAACATATGGTTTGTGATTGTCAGCAACTCTATGTTCTTGATGTCCAACTCAGTTTCTTCCTTCAATTCTATTGCTGCACACTCCTCAAAGTTCTCACATGCACAAACACAAAAATCAAATTGAATATCCCACATCGAAGCAATAGATGTTGAATAATAGACGAATTTCGTATCGGATAATTGACAGAATAAACTACAATATACAATAAATAGTTCATTTCTAATACTAGTGAGATGTCTTTTGATACAAAATCACGTGTTGTGAAATTGGTAAGATGCAAATACTTGTGACAGAGTATCGGTATAGTACGTTGTGCAGGTATTCAAATGAAAGAATGATTTACCGAACTCAAGGTGACCACTGGGGAGGGAAAATTAGCAGTCCCCAAATGGAGGAACGATGGCATCCTAAGAGCACCTTTTCCCTTTCAACAGGCACACCATGTAAAACCACCATTCTCGGCGCCGCAATCCCGTTTTGCATGTTTTGTGTCTGCTCAACTGTGCTTTTTGATAACAGTATACAAAGCAAGCTTAACAGCTTGTGATCGTGTGGTTATAATAGTGACTAGTGTAGTCATCATGTAATCTTTGTAATAGCTTAGAAAGTAAGCAATCTAGTTAGATATATACTTTACATAACCATCATTGTATGATATGAAAAAAAATCAAGAAATAAAAAATATCTTCTCTGTCTAAAATTCTCTTTCTCTCTCTTCGTATACATATTTCTTCTTTTGCAAGAATACATCTTCTCTGTATCTGTTGGTATATTTACATGGTATCATTTTCCGGAAAAGCTTCGTGCTTGAAGGTTAATTGATCTTGGTTCTTCTGCTTCCGCTCTATCTCTTTCATTTCTCGATTTTTTTTTTAGGGTTCTCATTCCCCTATTCTTCTCTGGTTCTCGGTGGTTGTCATAGTGCACACCAGGTGTTTGATCTTTTGTCTAAGTGAATTTTTCTTTGAATTCTTGATTCATATTGGATCATGGTGACTGCTGCGCAATTGTAGATTCTTCAATCTCCTATTACCTCTCTCATCTCATCAGTTTCATCCTCTGTTTTTGTGAAACTTGATGATTCCAATTACCTCACATGACATTTTCAGATGGAGCTTCTTCTCGAATGCCATGGTATTATGGGGTTTGTGGATGGTATAAACCCTTGTCCTGTGAATCATAGCGATTCAACTGAGTCTTCCAGTGATTTGCATAACATTGATGCTTTTAAGATTTGGAAAATGCATGATCGGGCTCTCATGCAACTCATCACAGCCACATTATCTCCTACTGCGATTTCATGTGCTATCGGTAACACTAGTGCTCAAGACTTATGGGTGCGTCTTAAAGAACAATTTTCCATTGTTACTCGGGCCACAATCTTTTAGATGAAATCTGAGTTGCAGAATATCAAGAAAGGTATAGATTATATTTCCTTATATCTTCAACGAATTAAAGAAGCTCGTGATTACTTGGTTGCGGCTGGAGTTCTATTTGCTGATGATGATACTGTGATTTTAACTCTTAATGGTATGTCTTCTGAATACAATACATTGAGGTCTATTATTAGAGGTAGGGAAAATGTTATCTCTATGAAGGATCTTCGCTCACAATTGCTTGCTGAGGAAGCAATGCTTGCTAATGTTCCTGTTACTCCTTTCATATCTGTAATGGTAGCTAGCAATTTGTCTGCTGCATCTAAGCTTCCTCACTTTGAGTCCAATTCAACTCGTCCTCATTACTCCAGCAATGGTTCTTCCTCAAATGGCGGTTCATATAGTTCTCAGGGAAGCTTTTATCAGTCCAATGGGTCTGGTTCTAAATCTAATTACAACAACAACAAGGGTAAAGGCAAGTATCACTACAATTCCCGGTTTGGTAATGCAAAGCCTGGTTCTTTTCATAACAATGCTCCTGGTATTCTTGGTGCCTCTCCACCAAAGGCACAAGGATTTTTCTAAACTCCATGTCAAATTTGTGGAAAATTTGGACATCTAGCTATTACTTGCCGGTTTCGAAATACTGAGAACTCTATTCCCGAAGGTTGTCAAATTTGTGGAAAAAGGAATCACATTGCTCATTTCTGCCATTTTCGAAATGCCAACCTACAAACTCAACAAGTGTTAGCTATGCATGTTGCTGCTCCATCCTCTGTTCCCAGTGCTCATCCTCAACAAATTTGGCTCACAGATTCTAGGGCTACATCTCACATGACTGCTGACCTAAATCAGTTGTCATTGGCTTCTCCATTTCCTTCCAATGAGACAATTCAAACTGCGGGTGGTGGTGCGGGTTTATCAATCTCCCACATTGGTTCATCAACTCTACATACACCTTTCAAACCACTGCATCTTAATTCAGTTCTATATGTGCCTAAACTAACTCAGAATTTGTTATTTGTGCATAAATTGTGTCTGGATAATAACTGCTGGTTAATATATGATGCTTTCTTTTTTTGGATCTAGGACAAAGCCACATGGAGGATTCTCTTCAAGGGACATTGCAGTAATGGATTATACCCTATTCCCCTACCAGTTTCATATCATTCTTCCTTACCCAGAGTATAAGCTGCTTTCCTTGGACAACATGTATCTTGGAGTCTATGGCATAATAGATTAGGCCACCCATCCAATTTTATAGTATCTGCAATTTTAAGAAAATGGAATGTATCTTATATACCTGATCATAAGTCTGAGATGTGTCACTCTTGTCTAGAAGGGAAATTTTGTAAATTGCCATTTGGTGAATCTGTCTCTAAGTTCATACATCATTTTGATATTGTTCATAGTGATGTATGAGGTCCTTCCCCTTGTAATTCTGTGGAGGGTTTTAGATACTATGTGACATTCATTGATGAATGCACTAGACATTGTTGGCTCTTTCCTCTCATCAATAAAAGTGATGTTTGTTCCACTTTCATTGCCTTTTACAATTTTGTGTTAAATCACTTTGCTCTTTCTGTTAAAACCTTACAAAATGATGGGGGAGGTGAATATATTAGCAAGTCATTTCAACAGTTTCTTGTGACCAAGGGTGTTAAACACCAACTTTCATGTCCATACACCCCTGAACAAAATGGTCTAGCTGAAAGGAAGCATAGGCATATTGTTGAAACAGCTATAACCCTTTTGCAAACTGCCTCATTGCCTCCAAAATTCTGGTCCTTTGCATGCCAAGTTGCTGTCTACCTTATTAACAGAATGCCAACACCTGTTTTACACAACAAATCTCCATTTGAGTTGTTGTTTAAAGATGTACCAGCTATCAATCATCTTCGGGTATTTGGTTGTTCTTGTTTCCCACTGTTAAAACCTTACAATAACACCAAGTTGCAACCTAAAACAACAAAATGTGTCTTTTTAGGCTATGCTTTTAGATACAAAGGCTACCTATGCTATGAAGTGAGTCAACAAAAGATGTATGTATCTAGGCATGTTATTTTTTATGAGAGTGAATTTCCTTATGCCATGTTGTCTTCCAAAATCTCAAATTCCTCATCTTTTCCTCCTTCTATTTTGTCATCCTTTATTTCAATGCCTTCTGTCACACATGATAATCAGGTTGTCTCCATCTCATCTGCCTCTAACTTACCTACACTTGAGTCTATTCCTAACTCACCATACTATGAATCCATTACTGCAACACCAACACAGTCTATTCTGCTTTATTCCCCTGTGGCTGCAGAATTGTCCTCTGGATTTAATCATCATGATCACATTGAGTTTTCTTCCGAGTTGCAAGTGGTTCATTCTCTCCAACCTATGAATACACATGCCATGCAGACAAGATCCAAAAGTGGCATCTTCAAGCCTAAAGTTTTTCTCTCAACAATTGGAGAGGACAATCCTCTTGATTTCACTCAGGTGGAATCGTCAACATACAAGTCTGCTCTTAAATCCTCAGTATGGAGTACAGCTATGAAAGAAGAGCTCTCGACTTTACATTCTCAAGGAACTTGGTCCTTGGTTCCTCTTCCTGCAAACAAGAATTTGGTAGGGTGTAAGTGGGTCTTCAAGATTAAAAGAGATGCAGATGGGAACATTTCTAGATATAAGGCAAGACTTGTTGCCAAAGGTTTCAATCAAGAAGAAGGTATTGACTATGGGGAGACTTTTAGTCCGGTTGTTAAACCTATAGCTGTGAGGTTAGTTTTGGCTTTAGCTGCACAGTTTGGTTGGTCTTTAAGGCAACTTGATGTGAAGAATGCCTTTCTTCATGGCATTTTACAAGAAGAGGTTTATATGTCTTAACCACCAGGTTTTTTCAACTCTCACCAACCATCTCATGTTTGTAAGTTACATAAATCCCTATATGGCTTGAAACAAGCCCCAAGGGCTTGGAATGAGAGGTTTACCAATTTTTTGCCTTCTCTGGGTTTTCTTACAACATATTCAGACTCCTCCTTGTTTGTGAAACATGTTGGACATTCTGTGGTCATTCTCTTGCTATATGTGGATGATATAATCATCACAGGCAGTGTTATTGCAGCTATTTTTGATATTATAAGGCTTTCGCTCAAGAATTTGATATTAAAGATTTGGGACCCCTCCATTACTTCTTAGGGATCCAAATTACTCATCATTCTACTGGATTATTCCTTTCACAGTCTAAGTATGTTTCATATTTGCTTCACAAGACTGATATGGGTATTTCAAAACCATGTAATACCCCTTATCTGCCTTATACCAAGTTACTTAAAGATGATGGAAAACCCTTTCATGAACCAGCATTGTATCGAAGTGTGGTGGGTGCTCTGCAATATCTTACATTTACAAGACCCGACATTGCTTTCTCTGTGCATCAAGTGTGTCAGTTTATGCACTGTCCCATGGAATCTTATTTTATAGATGTGAAGAGAATCCTCAGATATCTGAAAGGCATAATGGATTATGGTGTTCAACTAAGCAAAGGGGATTTATGTTTAACTGCATTCAGTGATGCTGACTGGGCTGAGGATCCAAATGACAGACGGTCTACTACAGGTTTGGTGGTCTATTTAGGGTCTAGTCCCATCTCTTGGTCATCCAAGAAACAAAATACTGTTTCTAAGTCCTCAACTGAAGCTGAGTACCGAGCACTTTCATCCACAGCTGCAGAGATTGACTGGATCACTCAACTTCTGAAGTTTATTCGGATTGATATCTCATGTCCAGTCACTATTTTCTGTGACAATCTTTCTGCTATAGCCTTGGCTTATAATCCAGTTATGCACCAACGGACAAAGCACATTGAAGTTGATATTCATTTTGTTCAAGAAAGGGTTGCCAAGAAGCTACTTCAACTTCAGTTTGTTTCTTCAAATGAACAATTTGCTGATATTCTTACCAAAGGATTGTCTACTCCATTGTTTAGGACACATTGTTACAATCTCAGGTTGAGCAAACCTCCTCCTGTGATTGAGGGGGGATGATAACAGTATACAAAGCAAGCTTAACAGCTTGTGATCGTGTGGTTGTAATAGTGACAAGTGTAGTCATCATGTAATCTTTGTAATAGCTTAGAAAGTAAGCAATCTATTTAGATATATACTCTACATAACCATCATTATATGATATGAAAAAAAATCAAGAAATAAAAAATATATTCTCTGTCTAAAATTCTCTTTCTCCCTCTTCGTATACATATTTCTTCTTCTGCAAGAATACATCTTCTCTGTATCTGTTGGTATCTTTACACTTTTTGTGTCTTAGTTTGCATTGGATGTCCTAGCCTAACTGCCTCACTTTCTATATATAGACTATAGGGGATTGATTATTGCTTGATCAGTCAATCAAACCCCGAAGGGGAAAACTTGGTCTCGAACGATATCGATCGTCATGCCATTTCATGTATTGCCATATTGTGTATAACACTTTTTCCGCGTGTGAATTGACTAAATATGGATGCTAAACAATATAAGGGTTTCTAATTTTTTTTTGTCTTTATTTAATCACATGGTCTTATTTAATTAATATCTTGATATCTGAGTTGATTGCTACGAAGCCAGATAGAGTTTTGATGCGGGACGAGACCGAAAACGAGATCCGACAGAATATCGATGAAAGAAAAAATAATGATAACTATATTCGAGAATGCCAGATTAATAATAAATTTACAAATTAAATGGGAATGGAGGCATCATGTTATAAACCAAACTGGATATTTCCCGATTTGCTAGGCAACTTCACATGTTAGCACAATAGAATATTAAGGCTCGTTTAGATTTGCTTTTAAATGGCTAAAAGCGTTTTTAGAGAAAAAAAATTTGGGTACCAAAAACACTTTAAATGTTTTCTACAAGAAACACCAGTTATGTGTTTATTCCAGGAAACACTTTAAGTGATTTTTCAGAATTAACTTACATTTTTACTAAGCCAAAAACATTTTCACCGAAAACGCTTTCAGTTATTTTATTAAAAGCACTTCCAAATGAGCTCTTATTGTTGTTGCATGATTGCCTTGCATAGTATGAATTCAAGAAAATAGGCCAAAACTGTGCTCACATATGTTTCCATTTAAATCGAATTAATTAAGCTTCTAATAATTTATATGCGTTAGTCATTAGAGTATGAGTATCCAATTCGAAATAAATTAAATTGAAAATGAGTGGAGCTGTACAAGATTTTTGTAAGCACTTATGCTAGAGGTTTTTGTTTTCAATTTTAGATATACTCTCAACAATACTAATTAAATTGCTTGTGTCAAATTTACGAATTTCTTTTCACACTAGTGTTTGAATATTTGAAAACTGAAGGTTAATTTATGTTTGAAAAATGGTCACTAAGAGCATCTCCAATGGAGATGACAAAAGATAAATGTTAAATGTTAATTTGATGACTGACGTGGCAATGTCAAATTTTTTCTTTTTCCAACCGATATGTTTTTTTGTTATAAATGATATTTGTAGGACCCATTTTAAAAAGAAATCAATTAAAATAAATTTTCAAGATCTATAATTGGTGCATCAATGAGACCTACGTAATAAAATAATTAAAAAAATATTTGACATTACCTTTTCTCATATGTCAAATTTGATATATGAAAACTCATATGTCATATCGGTTGGAGCTTGCTCCTACCTTTAAATTTGATTACATAGCATTCCATTTAGGATTTGACATCTATGGTTTAAACCCTTCATAAAAAATATTATGTACTGCTCTCTTGCCCAAAAACCTCATTTTCTTTCTCACACAAAAGGCTCCCCTGCTCTTCGCCACCAACTCCTTCTTTTGGTTGGGGTTGGCAGGTAACCTCATTTTTTCTTTTCCTCTCTAGTTGTTATGGCAACCTCCTTGGGCAAAATGTTTTGCGGCCCTTGTCATAATAAGGGCTCGGAGTCAGTGTCGCACTTTCGGCCTATTAGTCTATGCAATTACTCTTATAAGGCACTATCCAAAGTTCTGGCTAATAGACTGAAAATTTTTCTGCCGCAACTTATTTCTCCTTCTCAAAATGCATTCATGGCGGGTAGACAAATACAAGATAATATTGGGATCGCCCATGAGGTATTTCACTTTCTGAAAAGGAGAAAGACGAAAAACAAGTTTGAACTTGGTATTAAACTTGACATGCAAAAAGCCTATGATAGGGTGGAATGGGACTTTCGTGATGCGATCATGGAGAGAATGGGTTTTTGCAGTATATGGAGAAAGCTTATCATGGGCTGCAAACCTCAGTGAAGTTTGTAGTCATCCTCAATGGGCAACCCAGAAACAAGTTTGCTCATTCTAGGGGCCTTTGGCTATGAGATCCTCTATCTTTGTATCTCTTTCTTTTGGTTGGAGAGGTTTTTTCGAGAATGATCTAGGTGGCGGTGGATAAGAAAACGCTGGATGTGGTGAGAATAGGTGCCTCGAGGCCAACATTTTCTCACATTTTCTTTATCGATGACACGTTAATCTTTTTTGGGGCCGATTAGACAAACTGCAAAAATCTAGTCAAGATTCTTCAGACGTATTTTGATGCATCGGGACATGAAGTGAATGTGCAAAAATCCAGTGTGTACTTTAGGGTAAATAATTCGGCAAGGGTCTCTGACGAGTTGGGCAGTATTCTTGGCATGCTTGTGGTGGAAAACCCATGCACTTATCTAGGTGTTCTTGCTTTATGGGGACGATCGAAGAAACGGGGCCTTGCCTATGTGAAGGGGAGAATTATGGGGAAATTGCAAGGGTGGAAACGAAGTACATTATCAAAGGCGGGGAAGGAAGTCCTGATCAAAGCGGTTGCATAGGCTATTCCGGCTTACCCCATGAACATATTTAAATTCCTCATCATAGTCTATGAGGAACTGGACATTTTAGTTGCAGGGTTTTGGTGGGGGAACACGGGTGGATGGCGAAATATACATTGGGTGTCGAATGAGGTCTTGGGTCTTCCAAAGCAATTGAGTGGAATGGGCTTTAGGAACTTTCAGGAGTTTAATAACGTGCTACTAGCCAAGCAGTGTCGGCGCTTAATTTGTGATCTGAGCTTGCTTTGGGCTTGAGTTCTCAAGGCCCGTTACTTCCCGAACTGCTCTTTCTTGGAAGCTAAAAAAGGAGGCTGGGCATCTTGGGCTTGAAGTAGCCTCATCGTGGGACGAGATCTGTTACTTAAAGGAACTCACTGGAAAATCATTGGGGGGAGGATGTGAGAGTTTGGGTTGATCGTTGGCTATCATCTGTCCCTTCAAGGCACCTTACTCCGCTTTGAGAGGTTGAGGTGACTAGAAGTTTGCGGGTAAGCTCTCCCATCTGTCCCTTCTCTCGAGAATGGGATATTAATTTTCTGCAGCCGTTTCTTTCGGCGGCAGATCAAGAGGCAATTAGAGAGATGCCAATTGGTGACCCAAGAAAGAATGACCGACTGATTTGGGTAGCAAACAAGAATGGCAGGTACTCAGTCAAATAAAGGTATTGATGGATTCAATCGAGGTCTTTTGGTTTGAGGGATCACTGCCTATCCCATGCTCGATCTGTCCCAGATGAGTTATGGAAAAGTATATGGAAACTGGAGGTGCCACCTAAGATTCGCCATTTCTTATAGAGTTCGCTACACAACGCCCTCACCACTAAAGCTACTATGTTTAAGAGACGATCTGCCCCTTCCCCAACATGTCTCATTTGCCTCTGTCAAGATGAAACAACAGAGCATCTTATTCTTCTATATCCGTGGGTCGAGTCTGTATGGTTCGGTGGTGATTTAAGCTAAAAAATTGATATAACAGGTATCTCATCGTGGGTACTCTGGTTGCAGGATGTTTTTAACTCTAATCTCAGGTTCAATGCTAACAAAAGACGAGTTCGGTTGATTGTGGCTTTCACCTATTGGTTTATCTGGAAAGCCCGTTGTGACTTTGTGTTTGATCAAGTGTTAATCTGTGAGATCCCGTATTTTAGATATATATATTTATTGTATTTAAAAAAGTCTTAAGTTATTTATTTAGCTCGTGGGAATTTTACTAGAAATTCAGATTGTTACTTTAAATCCATTAAGTATTTTTTTTAAATTGTTTTATTTGGTCATCATCGATCATATGTTTTCTACCCTAGGATAAGGACTATATATTCACATTTCCACCTTCTGTATGGTTGGTTTTGTAACTAAGCTACACAGTCACCTATTTGACCAGGTGTCCAATTTATAATTATGCAGACCAATTAGCCCCCATGCAAGTCACTTGAGTTGTCTACGTAGTTGATAGGTGTCACTTTGCATAGTGACTAAGGTTAAGCTGGTGGCAAATTATGCCGCCTTTATGTCCCTATAAATAGGAGCCAAGCTCCATTTGTTTTCATGCCCGAGCTCGCATGCAACGCATGCTCTGGAGCTCACGTAGTGTGTACATATTAGACATATATATATATATATATATATATATATAGAGAGAGAGAGAGAGAGAGAGAGAGAGAGAGAGAGAGAGTAGAAAACAAAAGAAAGTGGAAGAAATATATGGCGTTAGGATTGATCAAGGACTTTATTCAAGTACGTGGAGCGTAACTATTTCAGTGGTGACGTGGATAAGTACGTGGATAATTAGTTATTTCTGGTAGAGATGTGGATCTTCGTTTTAGCTTTAGAATCCAGGTAGGGGAAATAAGGCAGACCTTTACAGAAATTGATTTTATTAAATTTCATAAAGTGCTATAATATTCTTGATCTTTTTGGTTGATTAATGTGATTCAATATTAATTGGCTAATTGCTTCAATTAAGTGTTTACTTGTTATTGGATATGGAATTAATGCTGGAATGCTATTCGTTGAGAATATACTATGATACATGTGGAAGATAAATTGATATTATTATTTCTGCATCATTCATGTTGATGTGGTAGGAATTTCAGTGTTCAGATTGGAAGTATGGAAATGAGGGTAGTTGGAAATGATCTTTTGTGTAGTTGAATCTATTAATTGTGAAACCAGTTCCAGGCGAGCCCAATGTGCACAGTAGAATAGGATATCGACGAGAATTGTCGATGTGGGTGATTTGGGCTGGAGATCAATGAATTAGATAAGACGACTAGCAAAAGGGGTTTATGAACTTGGGATATCATATGGGGGTTAGTTTCTATAATAGAACATTCGAACCACCTCTGCAGGGGTAAAATGCATGGTATGGGACGTGCAGGTTCGCATGTTTTATTTTATAAATTAACGGGGGTAACTGAAGAGGTTGCATGGCATTCATGCATCATTATAATTGCTGTTTTGAGATTTGGCTATATGATTTCATGATACTTAATTTAATATTGTCAATTTACTATGATAAGGTTATGTCCCTACTGAGCTGTTGAAGCTCATCCCTTTATTATTATGCAGGTTTATGAACTAGACATTCAAGAGAATAGGCAAGACGAGATCTGATTAGATTGGAGAATAGAAAGTTTATTCATCTCTTTACTGTAGGTTGTAAGGAATTCTTGATTTGTTTGATAATCATGAATTATTTTTAATAAGAGGAGTTTATTTTCCAACCCGTGTCAATTTTTATTTATTTATTGAGCTTTTAACTCACATTTTGGATTCGGGTTCGAGTTTTTATTACCAACTCCGGGTCCGGGGTGTGACACAATCAATCCCACCTAGGTAGTTTTGGCAATATCCAATGCGTTGGGATCGTTCTTGGATGCGATGAAGGCCCCCGAGGCAATTGGGACACCGGGGATTGTTGTGAATGGCTAGGTTCCACTCTAGGTTCCATTATGGATTCCTCATTCTTCCCCATATACAAAAATTAATGTTGATGCTAGATGGTCTAAGGCGTTCATGTCGGGGTTCGCTGGGGTAGTTTTGAGAGATGCAGAAGGGCGTTTTATTGCAGTAGCGAGGTACTCAATTAAGGCTCCCAATGATGTGGCGGCTAAAGCTTTGGTACTGCTTTATGGGTGCGAATTATGTGCCTCTATGGGTATTTGCTCGGTAATTTTCGAATCGGACTCTCTTGAGGTCATCTTTTGCCTCTATGATTCTCTTGAAAATGGCAATTAGGAGGCCTTTCCTATTTTAGCAAAGGTGGAATAGCTGGGGGGAGCTTTCCAAAACTGTCGCTAGTCTTGGGTTCCAAGATTAGCCAATATGGCGAAGGATGGTCTTGCGTTAGTTGATTGTCCGGAGATATGTGATGTTGTTTAGGTCGATCAGCCCTCATCTTTGTTGGTTTTTGTATTGAACAATGATGGTCTTCCCTGTCCACATTAGTTTTGTTTTGGCAATGTCTGGGGTGACGTTTTCACTTGGTTGAAGCGTCACTATTGTTGTATCCCCTTACATTGCTTTTTTTGGTCCTTCTAGCTTGTTGATTGCCTCGTGGTAGGCTTTCCTGTATCTTATTGGCATCTTTGCCTTGGAATGCAATTCCTAGTTTACCAAAAAAAAAAAAAAAATTATGGGTGTTTTACACATCCCCTTGCTCCGTCCACCTCTATGTTGTGTCAACCTGGTTCTTTTCCTGCATGTGTGGTGGTTGGGCGTACGGATCTAGATGACTTGGTCAATTGTAGAGCTTTGAGTTCTGATTTTTTCGTTGGATTTTTTTTCTTTTCTTTTTTGGCTTTTTTAGTTGTGCTTAACTCTTTGTGGATCCTCCGTTCGTCTTGGTTCCTACATGGCAATCACTCTGGTGGTTACTGGTGAGAGTTCAACGACTGCTTCTATCTGTTGGAGATTAGGTTTTTTCTGCTTGTGGTGTGCCCTCTGTTTAAGGCCTTTGTCAATGTGGGATTGGGCCTCCCACTATTTTTCTTAGACTGGTGGTTGCCTTTGTAATTTACTTTGCTAAATAGCCAAAATGGTCACTGAGATTTGCATAACTCATCACTTTGGTCCCTAACATTTCAAATCGATAAAAGTGGTCCCTGAGATTGTCCACCATCCATCATTTTGATCATTCTGTTAAAAACTCCGTTAAGTGTCCCGGAGCTCTTGGCCAGAAGTTTAGGCAATTTTCAAAGTTTCGTAACTCAATCGTTGCTTAACCAAATTCGATCCATAATATATCAAAATGAAGATGGGAAAGTGTAAAATAAGATTATACCTATTTAGAAGCCCAATGGTTGCCGGAGATGGCCAGAAAATAGCCTCAAAGTTGACTGGTCCGAGGGAAAACTTGAAAACTCGCCGAAAACTGGGTAAACTTTAAACGTTAATAACTTCTTCAATACTCAACGAAATCAAGTCATTCAAAAAAGGAAGTCATACTTCTCGACGAGATTAAAAGAATGGTACCTTTTTCGATGGCTAACTTGCCGTGTTTTGGCCGAAAAATGGCTCAAAAGTGGCTGTCTAGGTCTCGAGTTAGCCACTTTTGAGCCGTTTTCAAGCCAAATCACTACGATTTAGCCGTCTAAAAAGGTACCATTCTCTTCTTCTTGTCGAGAAGTATGGTTTTCATTTTTGAATCACTTGATTTCGCTGAATATTGAAGAAGTTATGAACGTTTAAAATTTACCTAGTTTCCCGGCAAGTTTTCCAATTTTCTCTCGGACCAGTCAACTTTGAGGCTATTTTCAGGCCATCGCCGGCAGCCATTGGGCTTCCAAATAGGTATAATCTTATTCTACACTTTCCTATCTTCATTTTGATATATTATGGGTCGAATTTGTTTAAGAAACGATTGAATTACGAAGCTTTGAAAATTGCCCAAACTTCCAGCCAAGAGTTCCGGAACACTTAACAGAGTTTTTAACGGAAAAACCAAAATGATGTATGGTGGACAATCTCATGGACCACGTTTATCAATTTGAAATGTTAAGGACCAAAGTAATGAGTTATGCAAATCTCAATGACGATTTTGACAGTTTAGCCAATTTACTTTTAAGTTTTAATGAATTTCAGCTTTTTCCAACAAAAAAAAAAGGTTTCACATCATCTGATGCAATGTTCCTTTCTATGGACATGGTCTAAGCCTGATTGGAAACTGTTGATGTTACTAATCCGCAACGATGATCTTGTAACACCACGTGATGACGCAGAAATCTCTTTGGTGATTAACGAACTCTGGCTTTGACTAGTATCACAGTCAGAGACTATGATCCAAACGAACTAAATTGCAAACGCTTTGCAACTTAAGTAGTTACGAGCATAAAAATAAGTGTTCGTAAAAGTAAAACCCAAATCTTGAAACAAAATAAACCCCTCAATTTTTACCGATTCATAAGCATTCAAAATGGTACAATAATACACATGCATGATCCTGCATGTAAAATTACATAGCAATACATATGGTTGCTGAATCTCCATTTATTCCACTGTTTTGGGGAAAGGACTAAATCCGGTCCTGACCATTTTCTCCAGAGGCCAAAAGAGGGGATTTGGGAGATTGTCCCACTCGTACCACTCCCAACCATCGCACTTGTTTGGCTCCAGGTTTTGGGGCTCCTGATCTGGATCCGCCGCCACTCCGCGCATGAAAACCGTCACGTAATGCGACGGCTTCGGCGGCTCTAAGAACAAATTGTTCGTGACCGTCAGCAACTCCATCTCCTTCTCAATGTCCAGCCCAGTTTCTTCCTTCAGTTCTCTCGCCGCGCACTCCTCAAAGCTCTCTCCTGCAAAAATTACAAAACGCGGCCGTGGAAATTTGAAAAATTGGAACTGATTCAACGAAATTAAGTAATTAATTTGGGATTAGGACAGAAGGGGGAGAAAACCCATGCGAGAATTACCGAATTCGAGATGGCCGCCGGGGAGGGCGAAGGTAGAGTCGCCGACGGAGGAGCGGCGGCGTCCCAACAGCACCGTTTTGCCTCTCAGCAAAAACACCACCACCGCCACTCTAGGCTTCGCGGCGGCGGCTGTAGTCCCGTTTTCCATTTTGTTTCCGTTCTTGTACTCAACGCACCTGACCCGACGGGCAGGACTCCACTCACTTTAAAAGCAAGGCGGATTCACTGTTTTGTGGTGGACCTTTCGGTCAAAACGCTGTTTAATGATGTCGTTTCGACTCCATTCTGCTTTAGGGCTTTCCCGCCACGGATGCTGGGAGTTGGCCGATTATTGACGTTGAGACGTTGAAACTTTAGGGTGAGGCAGATTCTCTACCCTCCCACTTTTCGTGACTTTCTATTTTATGTGATCATGGTTAAGTCACGTTAATATTTTATATTATTTTTTTATAGATATAATAAGATAAAAAGAAATAGTAATATAAAATGTTAACGTTGCTTAATTGTGACTACACAAATAGGAGAGCACGAGAAGGCACGGAAAGTGGAAGGGCTGAGAATCTGCCTCCTAGGATTTAAATATGTTTTTATTGTGCATTTTGTCATGCTTGTGCTACACGCAAAAATGCTTTTGGACTTACCCAACCTCACTAACAAAGTTTAATAATTTCTTTTTAAGAAAATTGTTCAAAAAAATTATCATTCTGTCGTTCTTTTTATTTTATTTGCAAGCGAAATGGACATTTCTTTTTCATATTTAATTGTACTGAGCCCGTTGTATGACTTGATTCAAATAATGTTTAATGTGGAATAAAATGGCTCATGACTGTGACATGCTACATGCTAATTCATTTTTTTTAACGAATTTATGTAGTTCAAATATTGTATATATGTTTTTAAATAGTATCACTGATGTTATTAGTGTTAAATATCAAATCTTATTATAACACGTAAATTAACAGTTTTAGATAACTGTATGACATTGCTTTGCTATGAGGCTTGTTAACTAATTAACTAATGGGTTTGGCAAATCTGGATCAACTTACCTAGTGGATGAAGAAGACCAAATTACTAAAATGGGCCTTGTCAAGGACTTTTTGCTTGTTGGGCCTGGAGCCCCAATTTACCCAAAAGAAGGAAAAACAATGCCCGTCAGAAACAGTCGCTTTCTTCATGCGGGTATTCAGCTTTGAACGATGATAATTGTCGGATTTTCTTTGTGATAATTTTGAGGATTTTCAATTATATATGTTCATCGTATAACGTGAGATTAATTTTCATCAGATACTATTTATATTTAATTTTAAATAAAAATTATTATAATAATTTCTAATTACACGTTATACGATGAACGAATATAATTTAAAATTTTCCAATGTCTTTCACAAAGAGAATCAGAATCCTCTTTCTTCAGCTTTGATCGAGAATGGTAGATGAAGAAAGATTTTGCCAAGTGGCTGCACCAAAAGTAAATATCTAAAAAGTTGATCACATTGTTTTTGGCAGTTGAATGCAACTATGCAAGTACTTTATTGACCAAATATATCACGAGGACTAGCCCTTCGCGTCCTCTTTTAACCAACTTTGTCACACACTCAAGTCTCACAACCAATTCTTGTGATAAAATAAAAGTTAAATAAAAGTCACAATCAATATTTAAATTATTTACGAAATTATCATTTTTTTCGTTGAAATATTTAAAGATTAAAGATCAATACAGAAATAAAAAGTGGAATGTAAACTTCATCCTATTTGATGAGATATGGAAAAATTAATGAACACTGATGATACTTATCGATTCACAACAAAATTTTTGATGAACTCATTACAGATTTCGAATTTTAAAATTTTTATTTTAGAAAATTTTCTTTAGTTTCTACTAAATCTGAATGAGTTGATATATTGCCTCATTGCAAATTTTCATAATTTGTCGAAATATCAACATCTATATTTTTACAAGTTTACACATTGATATTTTCAACTACGTAAATATTTTAGTTTAACATATTAATTTTAGTGTAAATTAGAGTTGGATATAGGTGACAATAAACAATAAACAACAAACAATAAAAATATTCTTAAAAAAACAATAAAAATAAAAACCTTCCATCTCTAAATACACCATTTCTTTTTAAAATTTTTCGTTTTTCATTACTAATTAGTAAGCTACTATCTTTTAAGTAGAAAACAAAAAAGAAAGATTCTTTTCCTTTCAATTATCTGTCAAACTCGTTGATCAGGATAAGATCTGTGCTAGGAATATACCGGTATGATCCCACCAGTTTTTTATTATATTTATTTACTGCATTATTTGTTGAATTATTTATTCATTTTATGAATAAAACTAGATTTTGTCCCATCACTTATTCTCAAGTCTAGTGATAGGTCAAATTTTATAAATTATAGTTATTGATAATTTGCGTGTTAATGCGGAGTCCATTCTTACCCCCAGAGTCTTAAAGAAACACATGCTTAAAGGAAGAAAGGCCCAAGAGACGAAAGACCAAGGCTCAACAGAATTAGGAAGGATGAGCCTGAGTGCTACAGACAACCGCTTAGCAATCTGGTTTGTCTGCTACAATGAAACCAAGCGCTTCTCCATAAAGTGCATTTCGACCAGCAACATCAAGTCGGTATTGACAAATTTATAGCATGAAGTCCCTAGAACATAGAGATATGCCTATTCAGACATCAACTCTAAGTCACGTGGCGACTATCAAAGAGAACATAAAGACTGACATATTAAGCACTCTCAAAGAGAACAAAGGGGTATGCCTATGAAAGAACGTAGAGGCTGACACATTAAGCACTCGGGTGTGGATTCTAACCAACCTAGGGGCGAGCAAGGCGCTCGGTACACGTTGTCTCAAGATAACATGCAAGTGGACTTGAATGAATGTCACTTTGTTGTCATGTGTCGATTAAAGAAATGAGGGATAGCTAGCAGTTTAAGTCTATGTATTCGGCGCATTAAATGTAAAGGAAGTGAAAGACTCAAACCCAGAGACTTAGGGCTCAATTGAGGGCCTATATAAGGAAGATAAGTACTCATTAGAATAGGTCTAACTAATTGAAAGAAAAAAAAATTGTATTGAGCCAAGTGCTATTTGTAAGCCTTTGTCAATATATTCGGATGTAGGCCAACTTTTAAGGGTGAACGACTTAAATCTTGTTGTTTAGTTTTTATCATTTCAACCCCGAACCCACCAAGGGCCAACCATGCGACCATATTGGTCTTTGTTAGCCTCACCATATTTGACCGTTAACATGAATTATTATTTAAATATTAATTAATACATTTATTTTGCATTGGCTAAAATAACACGTTTTGTAAATTTAATCTACCTAACATTTCTCGAAGGTCTAATAGTAGTTTAAATTTCGAATTACAAATGATTTGATGTAAATATATGGTTCTATAAAAAATAAAAATAAAAATATCTCCCGAATTAGGTGGGCACGGAGCCACAGAGCTGTCCTTAAAAACCGAGGAGAGTGCCACCTGGGAGCAAGCCTTGGCATTCCATTCGGTAAAAGTGTGTCCGAATTTCACCCCAGAGTATCCGTACGCATAGACTCTGTCCCTCCCTCTCTCTGTTTTCCTGCCACCACTACTACTTCCACCATTACCATCTTCCTCCTCCTCCTCCTCTGCGTCTCCCGCTTCCACTTTCTCTCTAAAACACACACACAGAAACACTCTCATACACTTATACAACCACACTTTCTCTCTCTAGAACTCCACTATCCCATTCTTTCTGTTGAACTCCATCCCCTTCAACAATGACGGATACGACGGACGACATAGCGGAGGAAATCTCCTTCCAGAGCTTCGAAGACGACTGCAGAATGCTCGGCAGCCTTCTGCAGGAGGTGTTGCAGCGAGAGGTCCGAAGCCAAATCATGGAGAAAGTCGAAAGGATCCGAATCCTCGCTCAGGTAATTCACACTCTCTGTCTCTCTCCTTCCCTTTGCATTTCGAAACTTCCTAAACCTTGTTTGGTTGCCGAGAAAAACAGAGGAAACTAAAGAAAACAAAAAATGGCGATGAGAGTATTGTGTTTCGACAACTTTCCTTGCATTTCCTGGCTTTTCTTGCCAACCAAACAGAGGCTTAAATCGGGCTTTTTTTGCTTGTTTGAACGTGTGCCGCGTGTGTTTTCAGAGTGCTTGTAATATGAGGAATGCGGGGATAGAGGACGTTGCGGAGGTGCTGGAGAAGCAACTGGCGTCGGAAATATCAAAGATGAGCTTGGAGGAGGCCTTGATCCTCGCTCGTACTTTCAGCCACTACCTTAATTTGATGGGCATTGCCGAAACCCATCACAGGTAATCTCTTCACCTTCTCCAAATCCGCGGTTTTGTTTAGAAAGTTGAGGTTCCACCGTATGACCATATAACAATACGGGGAGTAGCCCAGTTTCTTATAACTACATGCAAGTTTCGTTCTTTTCCCGTTGTGGCAATGAAATAGGAAAAATAAGAGAATGTTGACTTGGAGAAAAGACAACTATTAAAAGTTCTTGCATCTTTGAGTTTTATAAGATTTATGGTTATTATTATTGAAATTTTGTTTCTTTGTGTAGGGTTCGCAAGCAGCGAAATGACTCGAATGAGGCATCTCTATCGAAATCTTGTGACGATATATTTAATCAGCTTGTTCATGGTGGTGTTTCCCCAGACGAGCTTTATAATACTGTTTGCAAGCAGGTTTCTTCTTGTTTCCTTTCCTTCTACCTTCTTTTCATCTCGGTTTGTATGCCTTGGTTGAGAAGTAAAGAGTGTATATTGCTCAATTGGGTCTCTGAGTATACGTTGAACTCGCTCGGTTAAGGCATAGTCAATGTTTTTGTGGTAAAGAGTTATCAGTCTATTTATTCTCAATCTCAAACATTTTCTTGCTGCAGGAGGTTGAAATTGTTCTTACTGCACATCCTACACAAATTAATCGTCGCACCTTACAATACAAACATATAAGAATTGCTGTAAGTTGTTTGCGGCTTTTCATTATTCTTAAACATTTCGAACATTTATTTTGATTGATGATATATATTTTCCTGCAGCATCTTTTAGACTACAAGCACCGACCTGATCTTGGCGATGAAGACAAAGAAATGCTGATTGAAGATCTGGTATTGTTTTTCCAGCCTAATTCCTTTATTCTAAAAGACATAGAAATGTCATATTTCTAATTTTCCGTTTGGCTAATGTATCTTGCTTTTGAAGGTGAGAGAAATCACTTCAATATGGCAAACAGATGAGCTTAGGCGCCATAAACCTACGCCGGTTGATGAAGCTAGGGCAGGTAAAATAGTTGAATATTAGATTTGTATCTACTATCTAATGGTATTCAAGTTCTTTGGTTCTTAACAGAAAGAGTTGCATACATCATACCGCAGGTTTGAACATTGTGGAGCAATCCCTTTGGAAAGCTGTACCTCATTATCTACGTCGAGTCAGCAATGCTTTGAAGAAGGTTCATCTTCAATTTCTGTTCTGTTATTACTAGTTTCTTTTTGTGCATACACTCTCCTGTCTTTCTGAATTTTATCTCAAGATTTTCTTTCTCTGATATATTTGTCAGCATACTGGAAAACCACTTCCATTAACTTGCACACCTATAAAATTTGGGTCTTGGATGGGGGGTGACAGAGATGGAAATCCCAATGTAACAGCAAAGGTAATTCTAGGTCCGAATGTTTTCTGATTTGTAAATTTTCTCCTACTTGTATTACTTGTTCCTTTGAAGTCAAGACGAGTCTATTCTGTCAATAAATACGTTATTCCTTCGAAAATTTTGTAAGGTAGCTCAATTTATTCTTTTATAATTGTTTGTGTGGTGTTCTGTTATTTTTCGTTTAGGAGGACGACTACTGATCTGCTCTCTTTTTATTGTCAGGTCACAAAAGATGTCTCACTTTTATCTAAGTGGATGGCTATTGATCTCTACATTCGAGAACTTGATAACCTCAAATTTGAGCTATCCATGAACCGTTGCAGTGATCGACTGTCAAGGCTGGCAGATGAAATTCTAGAGCAAGGTTTGGCATGTTGCAGTTCTTTTGCATTGATATATCGACTGCTTAACAGATTATGTCAATAATTCTATTCTCTTGCGGTTACAATAAGATTTCAATTACTTGAGCGTTAGCTTGAGAGGAGGGGGGTAACAGTGTTACCTGATTGAGTTAGCTTGATGTTCTAATCAACAATTGTAAATCTCTGTCACGCAGAAGAAAAAATGTTGTGAGACACTGATATGCCATTAAACGCTTACTTTAGTTTCACTATGTCAGGGATAGACTGCACGGTTACTCACTTGAGAGTAATTAAATTGATGAATTGTGGTCTTTTCTCTTTTGTTTACAATACTCTGTATGTAGCCTATACGTAATCTGACCTGCTTATCCCAAGCCTTCTAATTTGAAACTATGTACTGCCTACTGGTCATCTCCATTGGAATGCTTGAGGATTCATTATCTTTATATATATAAAATATATATATATGTTCACAATATTTGTGATTCACTTTGAACTATTAAGGCAATCAAATTTCTCTCCAGAAACTTCATCTGAGGATCGCCATGAGAATTGGCATCAGTACTTTGGTAGACATCAGTCGAAGCAACAAGGTGCGGCTCTTCCATCACAACTTCCAGCCAGAGCTGATCAACCCTCGTGCACAGGTGACATCTAATTATCCTCTTAAAACTGCAATTGTTTAGTTCTGCATCAAACCATAAATCATGCATGTGGTAACCCACATCAATTCCCAAAGTAATACTTCATCGTTGCAGTGCTTATGAAAATGATCCCACTGGAGTTTAATTCATTATCAAGTGTGGAGGGAATCGAATTTTGACAAAACATTATTTAGTGTCTAATATAGCAAGCTAACTTTTTCCTCTCACCTATATTTCATACTACTGATTCTTGCTTTTCCTTTGATGTAGACTGCATTCCTCGAATTGAAATTCCGAGGGCTAATTACCTGCTGAACCATCAGGTGAAGAAGTTCTATGATGCTGGCATTTGAGTCTAGCATCGGTTTTGATTCTTACATGGTTTGTAGTTACTTATAAATAGTCTCTTTGTTTTAACTTTTATATCACTCTTACGACAGGACGGTCAGGACTCTCCAATGTCAAATCCTTCATCCCAGAATCCTTTTCGCAATGGGCATACAATACCAAATGGATCTTCAGGGTCTCCCCCTTCTAATTCAAGTCGACTTCTTAACCAAAGGAAAATGTTTGCAGAGTCCCAGATTGGAAGGTCTAGTTTCCAAAAGCTTTTAGAGCCAAGGCCTCCTCAGAGATCTGGAATTGCTCCGTATAGAGTGGTTCTTGGTAATGTAAAGGATAAGGTATTGTTTATCAACTCATTCTTCAATTATGTCAAGTATGTTGTCGTTGTCTGCTTAGAGAAGTTTCTATTTATATTCCTGTGCTGTTGGTTTAGGCTTTATTAAAAAGGATTGACTATTGGGTCGTTGTATGTTCTGGCTATTACTAATGCTTGTATTTGTTCCGCGGGTTCAGCTTATGAAGACACGAACACGTTTGGAGCTTCTTCTTGAAAATCTTCCTTGTGACTATGACCCATGGGATTGCTATGACACTACAGATCAACTTTTAGAACCGCTGCTCCTATGCTACGAGTCTTTGGTAATCTCTCTTTAACTCATGCCTCCTCCCCTTCTCTACCTGTGTCACACACACGATTGCGGAACATTTGTACAAACTTCTATCTAATGTTGACAACCATATTTTTTTTGCAGCAATCATGTGGATCTGGGGTGCTAGCTGACGGTCGGCTTGCTGATCTGATCCGAAGAGTTGCTACGTTTGGGATGGTACTAATGAAGCTCGACTTGCGTCAGGTGTGCTTATTTTGGCATATAATATGTACCTTGCTCTGGTAGCATATTTTAACTGAAGATTTAAACGAGACAGGAATCTGGTAGGCATGCTGAAACACTTGATGCTGTTACCAAATATTTGGATATGGGTACATACAGTGAGTGGGATGAAGAAAAGAAACTCAAATTTCTTACTAAAGAGCTCAAAGGGAAGAGACCACTGGTTCCAAAAAGCATGGAGGTAAGGTTCTTAGCATCAGGATAACTGTGCTAACGTAATTCAGAATTACTAACCTAATTACTTCAATCGAAAATTTCATTCCAAGAGTTTTGAGAATGTTGAAAATGTATACTTCGAACAATGGCGATGCAGGCCTTGAACATGAACCTTCGTATTATCAGCATCAAGCCTCTAATTTACACTCTTTACCTGTCAATTTGCCGAGCTCGTGCTTCACTGTGAGACTTATGGCTTTTCTCATGAAAATCTTTTCAGGTTGGTCCTGATGTTAAGGAAGTACTTGATACCTTCCACATTGCTGCTGAGCTGGGGAGTGATTCCCTTGGAGCCTATGTGATTTCTATGGCGTCAAGCGTATGTCATACCACTTCTATACCATATTCATATTGAAGTTGTGCACCATAAAGCAGAATTTGTGCACATTAAAATTAAGAGATTGTTTCTTTCCAAGATTAGTGTTTCCATAAATGTGTTTGAGTGATAAAATTGGCATCAATGTTGCCATTCAATTCATAACTGGCAGGCAAGTGATGTTCTCGCGGTCGAGCTGTTGCAGAAAGATGCACGACTTGCTGTTAGTGGGGGGCTAGGAGGGCCGTGTCCTGGTGGAACGTAAGTTTGCACACCTCTATGTCGATATTCCTAGATTACTTCAGCAATTTATTTACCATCTTAAACTTTTATGAGTAAGAACATTGAGATGCTGTCTTAATGTATAGGGTAATAATTGATTTGTATCCTTTAAGTTGTTCCTGGAATGCCCTTCCTACTGCATAAATCGCACTTAGAATGAATATCACAACTGGATTTCATGCATCTTGGTATAGGCTGCGGGTGGTTCCTTTGTTTGAAACTGTGAAGGACTTGAGAGAAGCTGGCTCGGCGATCAGAAAATTATTATCCATTGATTGGTACCGGGATCACATAATCAAGAACCATAATGGCCTTCAAGAGGTAATTATCTCATCAGTTTTGAATAAACCTTGGTAGGGTCCTATGAATCTCGTGGAGCTTACAAAGTTATACTGAGCAGGTGATGGTTGGATATTCCGATTCTGGTAAAGATGCTGGGCGTTTTACTGCAGCATGGGAACTTTACAAAGCCCAAGAGGATGTTGTGGCCGCATGTAATGAATTCGGTATTAAGGTTACCCTGTTCCACGGACGAGGAGGAAGTATTGGTCGTGGAGGTGGCCCTACATATCTTGCCATTCAATCCCAACCGCCTGGTTCTGTAATGGTAAGTTTTCTTGTTCTTTCATTCATTAGTCTGTTGTATCTTGATTGCATTCTAGCTTTAAAATGTTTGAAGGGATAAATGCTCAATCATGATCTGCATTGAATAAAGACTTACTCAAATCTGCAACCTACTTCAGTTCACACTTTTACTTATGTTTGGAACTTAGACACTGTCGATAGCTTGATATCTTCGTGTACTCAACTAAATCTGTCTAGGTTTGATTCTGTAGTGTACATTCTTTCTGCGGTTCCAGAATTTGTCTAACCTTATGCCTGATGGCTAAATAAATAAAAACCTTTGTAGTTTCTACTTAATGATGTATAACCTACAATGGTTTCTAAAATTTCCAGGGTACCCTACGGTCAACTGAGCAAGGAGAAATGGTTCAGGCAAAATTTGGGCTGCCACAAACTGCTGTCAGGCAGCTAGAAATATACACAACAGCTGTGCTGCTAGCAACCATACGCCCTCCACACTCACCTCGTGAAGAAAAGTGGCGTAACCTCATGGAGGAAATCTCAAAAATCAGTTGCCAGAACTACCGGAGCGTAGTCTATGAAAATCCAGAATTCCTTGCCTACTTCCATGAGGCTACACCTCAGGCTGAGCTTGGCTTCCTCAACATAGGAAGCCGCCCCACAAGAAGAAAGAGCTCCACAGGAATCGGACATCTTCGTGCAATTCCATGGGTGTTTGCATGGACCCAAACCAGATTTGTTCTTCCGTCATGGCTCGGAGTTGGAGCAGGTTTAAGGGGGGTTTGCGAGAAGGGACACACCGAAGACTTAAAAGCCATGTACAAAGAATGGCCTTTCTTTCAATGTACCCTTGACCTTATAGAGATGATTTTGGGGAAGGCAGACGCTCCTATAGCCAAACACTACGACGAAGTCCTTGTCTCAGAAAGCAGGCGACATCTTGGTTCCGAGCTGCGAAAGGAGCTCTTGACTACAGAGAAGTATGTATTGGTGGTTAGTGGGCACGAGAAACTATCTGAGAATAATCGGAGCTTGAGGAAGCTGATTGAAAGCAGGCTCCCCTTTCTCAATCCTATGAACATGTTGCAGGTTGAGGTACTCAAGAGACTGAGATGCGATGACGATAACAATAAACTCCGGGATGCATTGCTCATCACAATAAATGGGATCGCCGCAGGGATGAGAAACACAGGCTGAGTGAAGCCATTGAATGTAGCTTATTTTACTGAACATTTCCACATTTTCTGTTTTTCAGTCTTGCTTTATCACAAGGGTTGCTGTAATTCGGAGGCTAAGTCCGTGAGAAACGTTCTATGCATCGTTCAGTCGGTTTCATGGACATATTATACAGATAGTTCCACCGCAATGGCGAAATGTTGAAATGTTTTCTTTTATTTGCACCTGGATACGCCTACAATATTTTCTTTTCATTTTCTCACGGTAGCTAAAACATGAAAAACAAGTCTAGAACAAAGTTTTCTTTGAGAACTAAGGGCCCCAAACTTCTTAATTTTGCTTGAATGATACATATCATTCAATGCTACAAAAAAAGAACAGTTGTGATTGAACATAAAAGATTTAACAATTTTTAAAAACAAATCTAACGGTTGAACACTTGTATCATTGAAACCAAATACCAAACTTCCAAACAAACTCCAGCTCGAGACTGAAGGCAATTCAATAGTAACCAAAGCCCTATTACTATCATGGGCCATTTTCAAAATAAAAATAAAAAGAAAGAAAAAGACAATTAAAGTCTACGTTACGAATTAAATCCAAGATTTACCATTCTCGAAAATGTGGTTAGACTAATTGATCAGGATAATGTGCATGTCTCCTTATATCTAGATTCGACTCCCCCTCCTAGTAAATTAGTGTAATTGGAACATCGTTGTGTCGGAAGAAAGAAAAAGATTTACCATTCTCACCCCACCCCATCTAAATAGCACTTGAGCAAAAGCTTTGTTAAATCCTAGTGAATTTCATAATGGAAGCCATTGGAGCAATGTTGTCTCTTTGTGGTTATTGTGGTTACTGGTGATCAGATTTTATTAAACAAAATAAAAAGGCCAGTACAAACACAGAGAAAGCAGCCTGCCAGTTATGTTTACTTGAGTTACAATCCTCTCTGGAAAGTAGGCTTTCTGTACTGTCCACTAAAATTAGAACCTGATTTCCAAAATCCACAAGCTCTTGTCCTCTTGACAAACTTTTCTTTTAAATTTACAAGATGCTAAATGTTGCTTAAAGAAGATACCATGCCTAAGTGAGTTCAATCAACACCTCCAAAAAACAAAATCTAGTTGAAGCTTCCTGGAGCAACCACAAATTCTTTCTTTCTCGACGTTGATATAGTAGTGCTTTACACCCAATTTTGAATCTAAACTGCTGGTATCAGCCCTAGTAGTGCCACAATTATACAGCATTGCACCAGCCTGTTTTGTATTATGCATTTTTTTAGTGGGAAGTCATTTCATTTCTTTCTTTCTTCGATTCTGACTTCCATTATAAATTTCACCAAGCCATACAATTAGATTCAATAACTTTTACGTGCAACTGTATGATTGAAGATGTTCATCACATACACAGCTGGTGCCGTGCGACCCGGCCAAACTAATTTTTTTTATATAACTAAAGCTAGCTAGGTAGGGTTCCATTTTGTTTTGATGCTGCTAGCTAACATGATCTTGATTCACGAAAAATAGGACAGAATTTTGATGAATCTGTTCTTTTGATGACCACAATTTCTTCATTTGGAAAGCTACAAAATGCGAACCAGCTGCTCGCAATGACCAAAGTGGAACTTAATCACTAAAGCGACTTGTGAGAATGTTGTGTCAAATTAAGCTTACAGGTCGGTTTTTCTACTAACAGTAAGCTATAGGTGTTAAATTCTCAGCTAGCATCTTAAATGAAAAAAATGGTGTGTTTGCATTATTTCAGTACTTTCCGTGATCGGACAGCTTTAGGTCCATGCCTCGGATTTGATTTCCCATACAGAATCCTCGGTCATCATGATCTCGAAGCATGACACAACGTAATATAATAACAAAGAAACTAAACGAAATACCCTAAGTTAGAATCTATTAGCATACTGAAATAATTCAGGGAATAAGAAAATCTCAAATTTATTGATGGATCAAGAGATAACAGCCCTATCGCCCTAAATCACTTGCTCTAGACTTTGTAGAAGTACAAATAGGAAACGATTCGTACCCAGTGCACAAGGCTCCCGCTTTACGCAGGGTCTGGGAGAGGTGAATGTCGGCTAGCTTTACCCCCATTTATGGAGAGGCTGCTCCCAAGTCTCGAACCCGAGACCTACCGCTCATGGACGAAGGCACTTGCCATCGCACCAAGTGCGACCTCACAAATAGGAAACGATTAAAGAAATAAAAAAATATCGAAAATATCTTATAATCTTAAAATTCCATTTTGGATAGTAAACAACGGAATTCGATCAAAATGCTCATATATCTCAGTAAAGCGTCACACTTTGTTCCTGATGTCGTCGTATTCTACATAACAGTGTGTTACGGGTCCAAATCAGAAACCGGAGCCTAAGAATGCAATGCTTGAATCTTACAACCGATTGTACGTCTTTCCAACTATTCGTCTCTGAGATTTCAGAGCCCTGTGTGGAATTCATAAATGGCCCTTCTTAAGACAGTCTTTTAAAAAAATTGAACAATGTTTTGATGCTAAAAAATAGTAAGTAAAATTAAAACAAACTTTAAAACTCACAATAATTGTCGGTTTCTAAATATCATTAAATGCATAGAATAGAAGGCTACAAAAAACAACCCTATTACAAAATAATCAACAATTAGTTCAATCTTAAGAAACCAAATGAACAAGAGTTTCAAAAAATCCAACATTGAAGTTTCACTTAAAGATGATTCCTCGTGCATACTTTCCTGCAAAATCATCAATTAAACTTCATAATCAATTTTGCCCCGAACACACTTTCAATGGATGTCAAGACAAGCCCATTTAACTCTTCCGGCAACATGTTTGATTGTAAGTATTATTTGTAATTGTTGTAGGATCCACTTAATTATTATTAATTTGCTAAAAATTAAGAAAAGTGGAAATATATTTTTTTTTGTTTATTTCAAAGAAAAGTAGAAAAGATGGAAAAGAGACAATTATAGGTCCCACTTGAATTTCAATCAGTCACATTTGGATATAATAATGCTATATGTTACATAGCAAAATTTTTAGAATCCTTTAATTTTGGAACTCTGTGCGATCCAACAATTCGATTCTCCTCAAAGCCGTCACTACTTCAATCATTTTAGCCCTATGTTCTACATCATTGCACCGGCTACTTTAGTACTATCTTGCATACTTCCCTGCTTTATATTATCCCACTCAATAATGCAATCCAATGCAGTCCAAACTCCAAAGAGTTCTAACTAGGGTTTCAGCCCTTTTCAATGATATAGAAACTTTCAATCCAGGAGCACCACTATTATTCCTCAAAGCTGCAGCATTGACCGTTAGGGACTACTATTACTAAACAATCAACTCATTTTCCACTACTAGGTTAACTCTATCAAATGCCATTTCGAACATGGAGCCATCGATCGAAAAGCTTTGACAGAAGTCAAATAAATGTTTTTTTTTTTGAGTGAAGGCAACATGCCAACGACTACAAGTAAAAAAAATCTGCAGCCCTGTGAGGGGCCGGCCATATATAATTATTAAAAAATGCTTCAAATTTCAAACCTAGTTTTTTCAACAGGAGGCAGATTCTCCGTTTTTCATTTTTTGTACCCTTGTATTTTGTGTGGTCACGGTTAAGTCACGTCAATATTTTATATTTTTTTTATAAAGCTAATAAGACAAAAATGAATAGTAATATAAAATATTAACGTGACTTAATTGTAACCACACAAACAGGAGAGCACAGGAGGGCACAGAAAGCGGGATCTGCCCTCCTTTTCAACATGGTTATACTGCCGTACGAAACGCAAGTTGCGTATGGAATTGACACTGATGGGGGTGGTGCCTTTGGTTATAGGTCTCTAAATTCTATGCGAGTGACATCCGTGTCAACCTTGAATATCCACCCCATGTACACAGTGTGTGTTTTTGTTTTAAACTTAGATTCCAGACAATGATGGATATATATTTTGTTGGATGGCCACCAAGTCCATTAAGATATTTCATCATTAATTCATGTATGACAAATGCCGTACGTGTTAAAAAATGTAAGGATTATATCGAAAAATTGACAACTTAAAATCCAATATATAATGAATTGTTCTACCTATTATCACCAAGACTTTTTGTGAGAAACAAAAACCCGACACTTGTGTTATGCAGGTGATAAGATACAATTTAAAAGACAATATATGTGTGGTTAAAAGTCCTTGATAGTGCATCCTAGCATCATTTGAGACACCCCTTTATGTTCAATATACGTGGTGGATTAATCTTTGCCTTGATACATCAGTTGAGATAAGAAAAATCTAAATCAAATCACTGCAGTGGCCTTGGCTAGCTAGCTTAGGGCACAGAAACCACCTGAGTCAATGGTGTAATACATATGGTAATGAAATTAGGTTTGCTGAAATACATATTCTTCCTTAAATGTTCTGATTGAATTTTACTGGTACTATTTTTTTCTCTTTTCTTTTTGTTGCCTTTTAATCCAACATCGATTCTTAGTTAATGGTGCTACGTAAATAAGGATCTAATAATTAGCAAATGTTGATATGGCGGTATATATTTTGTCCGATGGAGATTTTCTGTCTTGTTTGTGCGCTTGAATAATTAAAATTTAGTATTTGATGCACTATGGTGAGCATAATAAGGCAAATTCTGTTGGTCAAACCGGCCACCAAAAGTACCACTCATATAACCTCAACAATGTACAAAAAAGAAGGAATTACACAGAGCCATGGATGGTTGGAAACTGAGAAAATGTGATATAATGGACCTGGTGAGATTAATGGGTTTAATGTTTTGGCAATGACTAAGCAGTGGTTAAGCTCCAACTTAATCCATTAATTTTCACTATGCATTTTACTATTTTAAATGCACGATAATTAACAATAATCAACAGCAACATCTGTCACCGGCCACCGGCCACCTTATCTCGCAGTAAAATTAAGAACTGCAGTTTTCTAATTTCTATAGCAACTGCAATTATCACCATACACGTACATATATAGTACTGAGTGTGCTCTTCTTCTCTTATTCGTTTAATCCAAACTGTAAACAGAGAATAATTAAAATAATTAAAGCACCATTAAGCATCGAGGATATGTACATAGATTATAATTAAAAAAACAATTGTAAAGCGGCTAAACTGTATAAATGCCGCAACTCTAGAGAGGATACACACTGTTTTGGTGACGTTGTAGTATTATATTTCTTAGATCCCAAGACTGTACATTTAGGCTTCGCTCATTTACTCGCATTTCATTTAATCGCCACCATATAATAATCTAAGGATTTATGGCATGACACATCACCTATAACTAAATTTAACTTTAATTATTAGAAATTTTAAAAATTAAATTAAATTTCAAACATAAGTTAACTCAATTTTCCGTTATGATTTACAATTCTTGGTTAGTTTTCCCGTATTTGCCTCACATCAGTAGCTATTGGGTATTTTTCTTTAATTATGAGAATAAAATCAATTAATCTAGTTAGTGAGCTCTAAATTAGAAAGCAGCCAATATTTCAAGAACCTAATAATTTGTCCAATCTTATAAACAAAATCAGAATGCCCCTCCTCATCATCATCCGCAACATATGTTTGCCACAAAACCATCACAGGGAATTCGAAATTTAATCGACTTTGCCAGCTGGGCCACATAATGAGAGAAGATTATCAAAGTAGAACTAATGCATAAAATGCTTTTGGGAAGAAATTGAAGTAGGGGGAGTCGTTGACATCGAATCCAATCTCCCCATCAAGCCAAAATGGAATAGGGTGTGCATCAATATACTTGAATTACAAACAGCAAAAAGAGTTAACTTCTGTTTGCAATTTCTTTCTAAATTTTTGAAAACTTAATTGTAGTTAAAATTAAACTTAATTATAAGTGATGTGTCGTACGCTAAATCGCTAAATTATTGTAATAGTGTAAATTTAACAAAATGCTAGTAACTTACATAAAGTCTAAATGTAGAGATTGATATCTTATATTTTTCTAGATGGATATATGCGTTTGGCAACATTCGTTTGGTTGTGCCTGAAAAGCTGCACCATATTAAACAATATTCTGGTGGACTAAGGGCAGCCATCAATTTCACCATTTAAATTTTATTTTCTTTAGAATAGTCAAACCCCAACATGTAGTGCTCACTGCTAAGGCCTATTTTTCTTAGAAAAAAACTAAGAAAACTCTCTCAAAATTGTTGGAAAACAATTCAGAAATAAACAATATAACAGAAATAAACAGAACTTGAAATTTACTATTTTATTTCACAAAAAGTATTTGCTATACAGAATGAAAAGTATACAATAAATACAGAAATTAATATAAGAATATCAATAGTACTAACTTGATTACAGAAGGTAGAGGCTAGCGTAAAAGCTATGTCCTTCGAACAGTAATTCCGTCCCACTCTTGTGCTTGTGGTTCTATAACGTCTGCTCGACCAGGATACAACTACCTAATCCTACAACCCGCATTGGATTATAGAATTCTAGCGAATTGCTTTGTGTGTTTACTCTCTCTGGAAAGTTTGTACGGAAGAAAAGGAAGAAGAAAAGATGATAGATAATGAACTGAGGACTCCAGTTATATAGGCTCTTTCATACCTCTTCAAATACCTTTTGGATGTATCTGAAGCTTTACAACTCTCTACAAAAGGTTGTATCTTTAATCAAAACGTTTTTAATTAATTTAATTAAAAACTTAATTCAAAATTGAAACTAATTGATCAGATTAATTTTAATTCTTAGGCCCCAAGTGCCCCAAGGCCCAAGGCCCTTGTCTTGATTAATTAATATTAATTTATATTAATATTATGGTATAATCATCAAGCCCAATCCACAGAAATGGTGGCCCAAGCCTCAATTCCCATTCCAAGTGGTCCAACACATAACTAATATTGTAGAAGACAAAACATATATAAAGGTACGTTGGAATCTTGTTTTCACCAATGTGGGACAAGAGTCTCAAAACTTCCAACAAAAATGACTCTCTAACCTACTTAAATTAATGACATGTGTTGTATTATTATAAAGTAATACAGTTAGAAATACTGTTTGTAATATAGTTAGTAAGGTTGTTAGTATTTAGTTAAAAGTAGTTAGGATTTCTCTTATAAAAACAGTATGTGTAATCTTCATTTAGTCAGTTAAATACAAACCCTATTTCTTTTTCTAAACTCTCTCTCTCTCTCTCTCTCTTTCTCTCTCTTTCTCAAACTCTTTGTATTCATCATTCTGTGTTCATCCTTTCTTCTTGATTTTCCCTTCAATTCCTAAACATTGCAATGTAGTTAACATGGTATCAGAGCCACCTGGCTCACACCATGGATTCTGGTGGTTCCGCTTTTCATTAGATTTCATCGTTTTCATCATTTTACTCTTTTGAAAAGTTCTACAATTTTATCATTTTACCCTTTTGAATTGCTGATACTGTTAATCGTCCACACTAGGAATCTTTTGTTTTCATCCAATTCTAATCGATTTTAGATTTTGGGTTGTTGAATTCCTATCTGGGTCGTGATTGATTCGATGGATTTGGCTCTGTTCATGCAAAACAGGAATCAAGAACCTCAAATTTTCATCTGGGTTTCTTTTATTTCAGTCTATTAAGAGTATCGCGCTTGAAATTTGGTCTGGGTCGAGGCCAAGTTTTGAAATTTTGGTGCTTTTTCACTCGATTGGAGCTTATTCCTCTTTGGTCTTCATGTTATTCACCCTAATGGATGACCAGGAGGTGTTTCCGGGTGCAAACATGGGTGGTGAACTTGCGTGTAGTTGCTCAATGGACAGCTTTTTTGATGACTTCTTAAGGACACTCATGCTTACATTCACGCCCACACTTGCAACACACCTGGCCCTGATTACTTTCGATGTGCTATCTTGAATGGTTGCTGATCTCCGGTGTGTTTTCTGGGCTTTTTCGCTCAAGAACTGAAGATTCAGGTTTCATCTTTCTTTTTGCACTCTAACTATTTGTTTGATTGTCTCAGTGGAAAATTCTGTGTTAATTTGTGTATTAAGGCTGATTGCCATTTACTAATTTAGAAGAATATGAAGGCCGATTGCCATTTCCTCTAAGTGAAAGATTGATTAGTAGAATTTGAAGGCCAATTGCCGTTAATTGATTGAAAAGAAAATGAAGGCTGATTGCCATTGATTTGTTGGATATTTTACATTTAAAAAGGCCGATTGCCAAGAGTCTACTAGTTCAAGATTCTGAAAAAGTTGTTCATTTGTTGAAACTATGTTCATTGGTGAAGATATATCGTCAAGCAATGTTAAAATTGAGAGTCTTTTGGGTTTCAACAAGGTGGAGGAGAAAACTTGAAATAATACAACTTGTAGAAATTCATTCTTTTGCTGCTGACTACAATACATATGATCTTCTTTGTGGCCAGATAAGGAATGTTTCTCCAAGACATGCACCATGTTGATGCACAAAACCGAAGGGGTCTTGGAACAACATAAATCCGACCGTGAATCTGCAAGAAAGTAAAGAACACAAGATGTATCGTGGTTCACCCCAATGTTTGGGTTACGTCCACACTGATATTGTATTTCTCTGTTTGTGAGAGGATTGTGAGGGAGATAGAGCTTTTTATGTGAGGATGAGCTTGAGGTTTGTGAGGGTGAGGAGGCCCTTTTATAGAATAAGGGCTCCTCACTTATTACATATTTGCCACTCCATTTATTACATAATTACATTTGAGTCTCCCTAGTATTTATACGAGATCTAAATACGGAGGCCCTAAGTATGGTACAAACAGTAGTCCTCCAAGTCTTCAGTCCATGTGTGGGCCGAAGTAACTAGATGTCGTCTTGAACTGACATTCGATATGAGGCGATGCTCAATCTGAAATGATGCTCAACTAGAAGTAGCACATGTTGTGAGGCTGCTCTATTTGTGGCTTATGTTGCCTGGGTTGGCTCGGCTTGTGGCGTTGAAGGTGAGGGAGTCCCTTTTATAGAATAAGGGTTCACTCCTCAATACATAAATGATGGGCTAGAGTTGATGCTCGCGGCGAGTCGGTTGCTCAGCAGGCGGCGATGTTCTCTAATGATGGTGAGGGAGTCCCTTTTATAGAATAAGGGCTCGCTCTTCAATACATAAGTGATGGGCTAAGAGTTGATGCTAGCGGCGAGGCGGTTGCTCAGCAGGCGGCGATGCTCTCTAATGAAAGTGAGGGAGTCCCTTTTATAGAATAAAGGCACGCTCCTCAATACATAGGTGATGGGTTAGGAGTGATGCTCGCGCCGAGGCGGTTGCTCAGCTAGCGGCGATGCTCTCTAATGAATGTGAGGGAGTCCATTTTATAAAATAAGAGCTCGCTTCTCAATACACAAGTGATGGGTTAGGAATGATGCTCGCGGCGAGGCGGTTGCTCAATTGGCGGCGATGCTCTCTAATGAAGGTGAGGGAGTCCCTTTTATAAAATAAGGGCTCACTCCTCAGTACATGAATAATTTATGCTCTCTAATGAAAGTGAGGGAGTCCCTTTTATAGAATAAGGGTTCGCTCTTCAGTACATAAATAATGGGCTAAGTCCTCCAAGTATTTTTCATGAGGCCCAGTTGTGGAAGCCCAATATATGGTACATAGTGTAGTCCCCCAAGTCTTCAGTCAATAGAGTCTGTTAGCTGGAAACTTCAAATTGAATCCATGTATGGGCCGAAGTGGCGGTTGTTCAGAGGCGGTATTTTTATACCCTGCACTGAAGCTTTGTAGGTGAAGCTTTTGCAAGTGAAGCTTTGAAGCTGGAGCTTTTGTAAATGAAGCTTTGAAGTCGAGGCTTCGTAAATGAAGCTTTCGAAGCTGATTGATATGAGTGATGCTCATGAATGTTTATATGAGTGATGCTTATGAATGTTGACATGAGTGATGCTCATGAATAATGTTGACATGAGTGATGCTCATGAATGTTGACATGAATGATGTTCATGAATGTTTATGTATGATTGACATGAGTGATGCTCATGAATGTTTATGTATAATTGACATGAGTGATGCTCATGTATAATTTTGGAGTACTGGACGTACTTTTGATCACCTGGTTGGTGATAATAGCGGCAGGGTGCCGAATAATTTTGGAGTACTGGGCGTACTTTTGATCACCTGGTTGGTGATAATAACGGCAGGGTGCCGAATAATTTTAGAGTACTGGACGTACTTTTGATCACCTGATTGGTGATAATAGTGGTAGGCTGTCGAATGATTTTTTGTAGTACTGGACGTACTTTTGATCACCTGGTTGATGATAATAGAGGGCCTGGCTCTTTTGGGCATATGGGTCTTTGGCCTCCACATAACATTCCAGCCCATTATTTTGGGCTTTGCCATTTTTTATTTATATTTATATTTATATTTATTATTATTATTATTATTATTATTATTATTATTATTATTACCCTCTAATGGGGTTATACAGATGTCTCCGAAAGATAAATAAATCACATCATTCAAAAATAAATCTGACCTTCTGCTCAATGGGTCACGCCCATAATTCCCTTTTCTGCATGCCATCACCACCGCAATTATGTCTGCTTCTTTTTATCTTCTTTTGCTTTCTGCTTTTAGTTTCTGCTTTTCTTTCTGCTTTTTCTTTCTTCTTTCTACTTTTATTTTTCTTTTCCAATGCACCTTTCAATGTATCTGTCTCTGCTTTGTTGTCATGCATGTGCACACTATCTTTTGCCGTTACTACTTTGTCAGACGCTCCAATTTGCACCTTTTTGAGGGCCCATAATTGTACTAACACCACATCTCAAAATACTTGCAGTACATTTCTTTCAAATCCAGTGGTAAATCCTTCAGTTCACCTTTCTCGATTCCAGCTTCAGAAAGGAACTTTTTCAAGGTTTCGGAGAACCCATTGTTTTCTAGGAACCGAGCCACGGCGCGGAGGATAACAAAGGAACTAACACCTTTAAATCTAGAATCCCAAATAGCATATTACACAATCCAGAATAAAAATAATCCGGAATAGTATAATCAGATAATCTCAGCATCCAAACAGCACAAAATTAACCAGAAGAGCGGCCGGAGAAATCACTTATCTTTGGTGGAGACGCCGTACTTCTCCTGCATCTTGGCGATCTCTTCCTCTTTCTTCTTCGTGTCTGACTTCTTGCCCATCTTCGCCTGCTGGTAGTAGAGCACGGTGAGGTACCGGTTCGCGACGTTGAAGCCGGAGAGGTGATCCACCGCCGTTTTGGTGTCGTAGATGTCCTCGTAAACGACAAATGCGGTGCCTTTGGTGTCCTTGTTCGTCTCAATGCGAATCTGCCGTATTGCGCCGTACTTGCCGAAGATGTCGTACATCTCATTTCTCGAGATGTTGAAGGGGAGGTTGCGGACGTAGAGCATGCGGTTGACTTCCGGATGGAGGCGGGTGTTGACTTTAACTCGAATCTAGAGCAGATGGAAGGCCTATTGCGTCATTCCAGATCGACAAAACCTTGAGTTCTGCGTAGTTTCCAGGGTTTTCCGATTCTCCTTCGGTGGTGGTAGTGGGGGTGGTATTTCTTTTAGCTTTTGAGAGAGAGAAAGTGTAGAGAAAGAGAGAGAAAGAGATGGCGTCTATAATCCAGTTGCGCCTCTGATGGAGTTTAGTCTAAGCAAGAGAAGGTGGATCGGAAAGTAAATGGAAAAGCACTGGCAGTGAGGAGGACAAATTAGAATATTGGTGTGGTGTTTGGTTCTCTTGGGTTTTTACAGATTTTGCAAATCCACGGCGAAGGTGAAAAAATGAGAGAGAACCGACACAGCTTTTCGTGTCGTTTCCCACAAACGGAGCCAAATGTTGATGCACAAAACCAGAGGGGTCTTGGAACAACGTAAATCCGACCGTGAATCTGCAAGATAGTAAAGAACACAAGATGTATCGTGGTTCACCCCAATGTTTGGGCTACGTCCACACTGATACTGTATTTCTCTATTTGTGAGAGGATTGTGAGAGAGAGAGAGCTTTTTAGGTGAGGATGAGCTTGAGGTTTGTGAGGGTGAGGAGGCCCTTTTATAGAATAAGGGCTCCTCACTTATTACATATTTGCCCCTCCATTTATTACATAATTACATTTGAGTCTTCCGAGTATTTATATGAGATCTAAATACGGAGACTCTAAGTATGGTACAAACACACCAAATATTGTGGTGAATATAGATGCTATAACAATTGTTTTTTAGGAGGCTTCAAAAGGTGGACAATCCTTATCATTACCAATTGCATGTATAGAAGCAGGAAATGATCACAGTTTGTCAAATCTAAGGTTATTGTTTGACAAGCAATGCCGAAGTATTGACCATTGTTCCTGAATACAGGTGAAAAGTACCACCAACATTTCCATGCATACCAAGTGATAACTGTGAATAGTGCAATTGTTGTTGTGGCTTGTTAAATACTTGTGTAGGAATTGAGGAGCACTTCCTTTCTTGATCCGAAGCTACCATACAAGAATGAGGTATTTGACTGACTTGCATTCCATGAGAATCTAAGAAAGATTTTATCTCTGAAAATTTTCTAGCACTGTTTTCAACTGGATGCCTTGAATTAGTCTGAACCTGAACTGTTGAATGAAAGAATAGTGCTTCAATTGCTGATTAGTACGCAATTATGGTATCATGTCGATGCAACTACATTGAGTCAAGATTTTTTTTTTTTTTTTTTTTTTGAAACAGCCAACAAATTGGTGTCCTGCTGGTGAAGTTACTATGTAAGTCCTTGAATTTCTGTTGTCTCGTCATTGGGTTTAAATTGTTCATAAGCTTATCTCAGCCTATAATTTCAGAGTCTAACCAACTCAGTTGTTAGCATGAATCTATAGTAAGTCTGGTTATACGATGAAGTTTGAAGAAATTGTTAACAGTAAATCCCACGAAGGGTAATCCCGTGTTTTGAGTAGGTAAATCCCACGAAGGGTAATCCTACATTGATGTTGATTTTCAGTTGTGAAGGCCGATGTCATTGTTCAAAGAAGTTGTTTTTTTTTTTGGTAAAATCCTCAAGGGGCGATCCCGTGGTGCTATAGTTAAGGCCGATGCCACACTATAGTGTGTTGATTTTCTATTTTTTGAAATATTAAAGGCCGAAACCAAGTTGAATGAGATTGTTGACAGTAAATCCCACGAAGGGTAAACCTGCAAGAAATTGTTATAACCAGCATGAGAGTGTGTTACAACTTTATAAGAGGTTGTCATTTGAGAAACTCTTGTTAGAGGCAGATGAAGGGTGTTAATTCCAGCTACTGTTATTCTTCTACCATTTTCAATGTTCTGATTCTCTATTTCAGCAGAGGACTTACAGAATTTTGGGCACTGATAAGACTTTGAAGGCAATTGATGGATAGATATTGAGTTTGTGCGTCTAGTCCAAGTATGAGACCATTGTTTGTGACTGATGGAAACCGAATTATTAGCCGCAAGTGGGGATCATTTCAAGTCTCAGATTGGGATCAAGGAAAATAAGTTGCATAAGCAAAGCCTATTTGGAAACTAATGAAAATACATGTGGGGTACCTCCATAACCAAAACTTGGTTATTTAGATCTGCCCAAGAAGATGAAAAGTAAGACAGGAAAGGGGCAGCATGGAAAATTGAGCAGTGCTAGTAAATTGCAATTGGTTCAAGTCTATTCTGTTTTTCTGGGTTTTATAGTAGCGATTGTAGATGTTCTTCCAATCTCAAACTGGGTTTCCCCAGTTGAGATTGAGGGGGAGTATTAAGTAATACAATTAGAAATACAGTTAGTAAGGTTGTTAGTATTTGGTTAAAAGTAGTTATGATGTATCTTATAAAAACAGTGTGTGTAATCTTCATTTAGTCAGTTAAATAGAAACCCTATTTCTCTCTCTAAACTCTCTCTCTCTTTCTCTCTCTCAAACTCTCTGTATTCATCATTTTGTGTTCATCATTTCTTCTTGATTTTCCCTTCAATTCCCAAACATTGCAATGTAGTTAACGATTATTAAATTGAAGAGTACATACAATTTGGCCTAACTCTACCTACTAATGTCGAAACCAAACCCTTGACGATGGCATGTATATATCACGATAAACTGAAGAATTAGGGTTTATATATATATTATTTTTTATTTTATCAAATGATAGATTTGTTAGATTAGATTTGCTAGTGGAAAGTGGCACACATGTGCTTTTAAAGATTAAATTTGTGGATCTTAAGGATCAATGATTTTCTGCCAATTTTTCTTTGAGATTAATTTCTTATCATTGCATGCGGTGGCCTTTTATGGATTCTAATTCAAAGTAATCATAATTAGCACATACCGAGAGATTCCATAATCACATATGTCCTATTTAATTTAAAGCATATCCAATGTACTTTTAATTTTTAAGTTAAATTTAAGGAGTCATGCTCCCTAGTAACGCATAGTTGTAGTTTATTTGTTTAACTTCTTAAATCTTAACCTAAGAGCTTAATAAGTTCCTCCTTTAGGAGGTGGAGAGAAAGCATAATTGTAGTTTGTTTGTTTAACTTCTTAAATTTTAGCCTACCAGCTTAATTAGGGAGTTCACTGAATACGCTCTTAATATATATATATATATATATATATATATATTATGCATAATATCACTATTCTTTTATTCGGACGTCCAAATTATTACAAAGGGCTTATTTGAAAATGCTTATGGAAATGTAGCCATTTGATCGTGTTTGACAAAAAAAATTAAAAGTGCTTTTGGATCATAGCATTCTAGAGAAGCACCTTCCAAATGCTTCTTGATGAATCACTTCCAAGTGTAGGACTTGAATTTTTAATAAAAAAAATTCAATGTGTTTATGATGAAAACACTTTAATTAAAGTGCTTACAAGTAGAAATACTTTCTATAAAAGCAATTTCAAATAAGCCCGACGTTGCAGACGCATTTCATGTATCGCTAAATGCATATACAATATTCAACCAAACCAATCGAACTCTATAGCAATACAACATTAAAGTTAAGACAATCATTGGTCCTGAAACTTAAGCTCCTATCATTGGTCCCAAAACTTAAGATCCTTAAAAAAAAGGGTGAGAAATGAAGACTGAACCCAACACCTTATGCAAACCTCTGATTACCATATGCTACTGACTCTAAAAGAACAGAGCCATATTTAGGGAATGATCAGTCCCCAACGTTAAAATCTCATAATCCGGCAAACCGAACCATAGGCGGAGCCATGGAAGGACTAGGATGATCCCAGAACCATCTTGATATTTTTTACATGAAAAAATCTAGTGCTATGCTTATGATTTTCAAGGTTTTTTCATAGGCTCAGAGCCCCAATCCGACGTTTTTACTCTAATTTCTTTCATTGGGTTTGATTTGAGGTTGGTGACTCTTATGGACTTCAGGCAATTCGTTGCTTGTAAGCTTTGAGGAGGACTTTGATCTGGGAATCAATATAACGTCAAAGAGGTTTGGGGTTTAGGTTTAAGGAAGAGGATGATAAGATGGACGCCATACCAGACCTAAACAACGTTGGTAGGTTGCTCACGACAGGGTAGATTAATTTTTGTAAGATTCAGTGAGCGTTTCGGATTTCAACATTTGGGCCCTTCCTAGACTAAAATTCTGGCTCCGCTACTAAACCAAACCGTGTAATTATTTGATGATAAATAAGACATGGAAGGAAAAATTGACGTGCGACAAGAACCCTAATGGACAATCGATTAAACTTGGAGATAAACAAAGAACCAATAGGGAATATATATTGAGGTTAACTTCCGTGCTCTTTGGTACATGCAGCAGACTTCTACAACAAAGATAAGAAGGCACTAATCGAAATGTTTGTAGATGTCATACTCAACTTGATAGGGTGGAATGCTTCCCTTTAGTATAGCATGCATGCAGTGACCCATAATATTAATTTAACTTTGCATACCCAAATGCATTTACTCATTTGATATCGATGAGGTTTTCAGTGGAGGCAAAAGAGCATAATATAAGAAGCAATGCACAGGCAATGCAGGGGGCCTGCCGCCTGCATCCTGTGCTTCTTATTAATGTGTCCCTAAAGCTGTCTGGACAAGATGATCGATTTGCTCTTATCTGGTATATATGCGCATGTCCCCAATGTTCAACTACTTCTGTATGCCTTTTCATTTCGACAAATTAATTTGGGAAAGCTCATAGGGTTAAGGTACAATATTGTTACATATAATTGGTCTCACACAATCATAGAAAAGAACAAAAAATATCGGTGACATGAGAGAATATATATAACAAAATAGATCTTAGCTAGCTAGCTTGCATGGTTGATATTTTGTAAAATAACTTGCTCATTTATTGCACTGAATTGTCACAATGCATAAGGACTAAGCAGTGCAGATGTAGCCTTGTCATTTGCTTCATGCATACATGCATGTGTGCATGCAACTAATTTCCTTGAGTCAAATCATATGTTTAGACTTGGAACAATTTATTACGTTTTAGATACCCTGCACTTTCCTCACTCTCTCCTTCCAAATGGACTGACCGACGATTCGTGCATGATCCTAATAATATTACTAACATGATTCCGTATACGCTTGCAACAATATCTAATTCTTGATGAACATTATCTGGGAAAAACTTTACTTCAATAAAAAAAAAGTTAACTAACCTTGTCCCTAATTTCCTTAACATGCATGCTAATAAACCTTATCACTACTTATTTTTCTTCGCATACTTTTTCTTTCTTCCATTAAAAAGGGCTCGTCGAGACCATATGTTAGTTGTCCCCAAAATCTTTTATTATATATAGCTCATGGAATTGACTTGTTGATAGGATGACATGCATTATACACACGCAATATTAGAAAAGATGAAGCTATTGAACAATGTTAACAATAATTGCTCATGTGGGTCATCATTCGTTATTGTTTGATGTAAGTTTAACACTGTAACTTATACAAATATTTATTCATCTATTGACCAACAATAGTTGTTAATTTCCTTCTAATTGAAACAAGAACATAATGACTCATGGTCATCAAGACCCTACATTGTGATTAAATGGAGAGCTTAGAATTTTCTTAAAGTGCACCTGAAGGTCACTAAAACTTGAGTGCTGAAAATTATTGTCCACTAGCGTGTGGCAATTGGTTTTTTATTATTATTTTAATATTATTTATTTAAAATATTGTTTTTTTATAAAATAATAAACTTACTAACCACCTTACATGTTTTTTGAATTTCATTTATCAAATTTTTAATGCGAGAAAGACATTTTGAGTATTATGGAATCTTCACTATTTTGACATTCTCCCCTTTATATGTATATGGATAAAGTAACGGGTTTTTTCTTCCTTGAAAATTAAAATATATGCATACACGTTTTCTGTTCGAAATTTACAAGTCAGACTTCGAGCTATTGATCATTTTTTACCTAAAACCCGAAAAAAGTGAAAGAAGGATTAATTATTACAAAATCTTTCCAAGCTCCCCCAAGAGATCTCCACATGTGAGTGTCCAATATGAGGGTGATGGTAAAAAATATGTTTTCATTATTAGAATTGTAAATTGATATTTATTTTATCCGTAATCGATAAAACAAATTATGTTAAAGGATGAGTCATGACTCATTTTCTTTTCTAACCAATCAAATTATTAGATTTTGTAAACATCCCATGCTTATCATTTCTTTATATGGTTATGGTCAAGAAGACAAATCAAGATCTTATTCTAATTGCGATTAAAGTAAAGAATCTGATCATAATTGCTGTTCATTGGCCACTCACATCAAAACTTGGATAGCAAAAAAGGAAAAAAGAAAGATTATGGGGAAAAGGCATAAGAACAATGGTATACGTGGCAATGTGTGGATTAACGTCAAAGTTGTTATCAATTATCCTCCATTCCTTCATGGCAATGTGGAAAGGATACGTCTTAAAGAGGGCCTCCAAACAAAGCACCGCAACACCTGGCACTTAAAGAGCTCCCAAGATAAGACTTCTAAAGTGCGTTCGAATCAAATTTACTGTAGTATATGCAACTGCAGTATATAGTAAAGGGTAAAAAGCATACAAAAAAGGGCTTCCCCTTCTCTTTTTCTCGTGACAAAAGAATAATGTGTGCATCGACATTGTATGCTTTAACCTAGCATACGGCCATTTTTAGTTGAATTCTATTGTTTATTAGCCCAAAACGACATTTAAGTATGAGAATATTTGTGATATTTCGTGATTTTTGTGTGTTACTTTCTATAAATAGATTTTTCTACGGTTTTAGGGTTGTAACCTTTATATTATTCGATCAAGCTTAGCTTTGAGTAGTACTCAATCTGCATGGTGGATTACATGCATATTATTAGGGAATTCTTGTTTATGGTACTTTGTTCGAATACATGTTCTCTTTTAAAACATCAAAAAACTATCTGTTGTAAATAGTTTTATTAGAGGTGTATTTTTTTCTTCCAATATTAGGCGTGTATTTTGGGAGGACCAGATTGGAAACAACTTTTCCAATTTTTGTTTTAAAATTTTGAAATTGGATCAAATCAGATCACAACTTTCAAATTTGGTTCAGAAATTGTTAAAATGCATGAAATAAACATGTTGGATGACTAGTGAAGTTAGGCTAATCAACATTCTTTGTGTAAATTAGGCAAGTTAGGCAAGTTAGGAAATTAGGCAAGTGTTAGGCAAGTTAGGCAAGTTAGGCTTATGTCCTATTTCTTTTCCCTATATATAAGTGTCATCTTGTAATTGTTAGAGGTATCAAATACACATCAAAATTCAATATGGTATCAGAGCTGTGATCTGGGAAAACCACAAAACACAAGCTCTAAGGCAGTCACGAGGTCAACCATTCCAGGCATGGCTTCTCATTCAAAATGGGAAAATCCCAACCACCCACTCTATCTCCACCACTCGGACCAACCTGGTGCAATCCTCGTACCACAACCATTGGTGGAAGACAACTACAACACATGGGTTCAATCCATGAGTATGGCCTTAACGGTCAAGAACAAACTTGGTTTTGTTGATGGGACAATCAACAAACCAAGTGAGGACAATTCTGAGGAGCTGCAGCAATTGAATCGCTGCAATAACTTGGTCAAGACATGGCTACTAGGCTCCATGTCAAAGGAGATTTCAGGGAGTGTCATCAACTACAAGGATGCTCGACAAATGTGGACCGATCTGCATGAGAGGTTCTCACATGTGAATATAGTTCAGCTGTTCCATGTTGAGAACGAGATCCATGATTGCGTCCAAAGCAATATGAGTGTAAGTTCTTACTTCACTAAACTTAAAAGTTTATGGGATGAACGTGATACTTTGTGTTCCATTCCAGCATGTAGTTGTGGAACAAAGAATGAGATGAACTCATATGTTGAAACTCAGAAAACCATGAAGTTCCTTATGGGATTGAACGAATCGTATGCTACGGTTCGAAGCAATACTCTTCTTCTCGAACCACTGCCTACGGTGAACAAGGCATATGCGTTGGTCCTTCGACATGAACGCCAGACAGAGGTTTCCAATGGGAAGAGTACACAACCAGAGGCTCTTGTCTTTGCAGTGAAGAATTTGTCGCAAGAACCTACACCGGAAGACAAAGAGATGCGATGTGGAAAGTGCAATAGAACCAATCACATCACCAAAAACTGTCGTGCACATCTCAAGTGCACTTTTTGTGGATGGAAAGGTCACACCTTCGATTTCTGTCGAAAACGGAAAGCAGCCACAGAAACAGAAAGCAGTCGTCCTTTTTCTTCAAAAGGGAATCAAGTTTCACAAAGTAACAAGCATGAGACGTTGCCCAATTTCCCGTTCTCTAAGCAGGATTGCAAGCAAATCCTTCAAATGTTGAACAAGAACAAATCATCATTTGCCAATCAAGTCGGTAATCATTCTAGTCATGAAGAACTTTCAGGTAAAGCCTTATCTTTTTCCTGTAAAGGAACCGAAAGTATTTGGATCCTGGACAGTGGTGCCACGGATCACATAGTTTGCAGCCCTAGTCTCTTTACACACTCACGAGCAGTTGAAAATCATACAGTTGAACTGCCAAATGGTTCTGTTGCCAAAGTCACTCACATTGGACAAGTTGTTTTCTCTCATAATCTTATCCTTGACAATGTCCTATGTGTGCCGTTCTTTAAATTAAATTTAATATCCATCAGTAAACTAGCCTATGATTCCTTATATGTCACCATTTTCTTCACCCAATTTTGTGTCATTCAGGACCTTCGCTCGGGGAAGATGATTGGGATGGGAACTGAAAGGGAGGGACTCTACTACCTCGACTCATCAAGGAAAGGAACATGCAACAATATTCAAACCATCGCACCAAAGCTTTGGCACCAACGCCTAGGACACCCATCTCATAAAGCCACTTCGTTATTACCTTTCTTTAACAATAAAGCTTGTGATTTGGAAAAATGTTCAATTTGCCCATTGGCCAAGCAAACACGATCACCCTTTCCTTTGAGCTCTATTTCTACCAAATCATGTTTTGAATGATTGCATATTGATATTTGGGGTGGTTATCAAGTTGCTTCTATTTCAGGTGCCAAGTATTTCCTTACCATCGTAGATGACTACACTAGAAGCACTTGGGTTCATTTGATGAAACATAAATCTGACACAAAAGACATTTTAGTCAAATTCATTCAAATGATTGAGACTCAATTCAATACCAGAGTTCAAATCATACGAAGTGACAATGGCCCTGAGTTTAAACTTGAGCAATTTTATGCTCTCAAAGGCATCATACATCAATCTAGTTGCGTCAACACACCACAACAAAATGGTGTTGCCGAACGTAAACACCGGCACTTGCTCAATGTTGCTCGGGCTTTGCTCTTTCAAACTTGTCTGCCAAAACGTTTTTGGGGAGATGCAATCCTAACCTCAGCCTACCTTATCAATAGAACACCCACTCCACTTCTCCAAGGTAAAACACCCTACGAAAAACTGTTTCACAAAGCACCTAACTATTCTCATTTGAAGGTTTTCGGTAGCTTGTGTTTTGCTTCTACACATGCCCAAAGGCCCTCTAAATTCGACCCTCGTGCAATCCAATGCATTTTTCTTGGGTATCCTTATGGTCAAAAGGGTTATAAATTGTTTGATATAAAACACAATAAGACTTTTGTTTCTAGGGATGTCGTATTTTTTTAAGATCATTTTCCATTCCAAAATTGTAACACTTCCATTGCCCCGTCTTCATCAAACACTACACCTATCCCGTTTGACTCGACCTCTCCCATTGAGTCGCATTCAAGCCTTGCACCAGCAGACATAAACACCACATCTCCCACACTTGCCGACATCACACCACTATCATCTCCTTTACCCTCTACAACTCCACCACCAGATACCTTATCAACACCTCCACCACCAGATACCTTATCAACACCTACCCTACACTCTTCCCCACCTCCAAACACTCCATCACCAGATCCACCCCCTCCACTCCGTCGTAGCACTCGACCAACCAAACCTTCCACATTTTTGCAGGACTTTCATGTTGAGGTGGCCCTCCCATCCCGTGTTGCACCCACATCTTCCACAAGCATGGTTCAGTCATCAGGTACATCTCACTCCCTATCTCGTTATTTATCCTATGACCATGTCTCTACCACTCACAAAACCTTTCTCACCACCCTCACCATTATCAAAGAACCCACCAGTTTTTCGCAGGCTGTTCAGGATCCAAAATGGCGTGACGCCATGCAAAAAGAGATTGCTGCCCTCCATGACAATCGCACTTGGACTCTTGTGCCCTTACCACCTCACAAACATCCCATAGGCTGCAAATGGATCTATAAGGTGAAGCTTAAACCTGACGGCAGTGTTGAACGCTACAAAGCACGTCTCGTTGCTAAAGGCTATAGTCAAATTGAAGGGCTTGATTATCGGGAAACATTTTCTCCAGTTGCCAAGCTCACCACCGTCCATGTCCTCCTCAGTATTGCCTCCATCCGTGGTTGGCATCTTCACCAACTTGATGTAAACAACGCATTTTTGCATGGTGACTTATACGAGGAGGTTTATATGTCCCTACCTCCTGGGTTCGGACGAAAAGGGGAGACACGAGTATGCAAATTACACAAATCCATTTATGGTTTAAAACAGGCCTCAAGACAGTGGTTTATCAAGCTGTCTAGTGCTCTCAAGACTGCTGGTTTTCATCAATCATGGTCAGATTACTCATTGTTCGTCCGAAACCGTCAAGGCAGTTTCATGGCATTACTTGTGTATGTTGATGACGTGATACTTGCAGGTAACAATTTGAGAGAAATTGAAGAAACTAAACTCTTCCTTTCCCAACATTTTAAGCTAAAGGATTTGGGAAAAATCAAATATTTTTTGGGGATAGAAGTTGCAAGATCTAAACAAGGGATTGCCCTGTGCCAACGCAAATATGCGTTGGAGATACTAGAAGATGCTGGGTTCCTTGGTGCGAAGCCCTCACGATTGCCGATGGAACCAAACTTGTCCCTTACACAAACTGAAGGGACGCTCCTACATGATCCTTCTTCATATAGGAGACTCGTAGGGAGGCTAATTTACTTAACCATCACGAGGCCTGACCTGACTTACGTGGTTAATATGTTAAGCCAATTCATGGACAAGCCGCGACAACCACACCTTGATGCAGTGCATAAGGTTCTCAGATACATCAAACAATCTCCTGGCCAGGGAATTCTTTTGCCTTCTACAGGTTCACTACAGTTACAAGCTTTTTGTGATGCTGATTGGGCTCGGTGTAAAGACACTAGAAGGTCAATAACCGGTTATTGTATCTTCCTTGGGCAAGCACCGATATCTTGGAAAACGAAGAAGCAAAGCACAATATCTCGTTCTAGTGCAGAGGCAAAATATCGTTCTATGGCTATCACCTGTTGTGAAGTTATATGGCTAAAGAACCTTTTGAAGGACTTACGAGTGAATCATGCACAACCAGTCACATTGTTTTGTGATAATCAAGCTGCCATGCACATTGCTTCGAACCCAGTGTTTCATGAACGAACGAAGCATATAGAGATCGACTATCACTTAGTATGTGAGAAGATTCAGATGGGAATGGTGCAAACAGCTTACATACGAACCTCGAATCAACCTGCAGATTTGTTCACCAAACCACTAAGCTCGGCGCAATTTGAGGTCTTACTTAGCAAGTTGGGTGTCATTGACATCCACACTCCAACTTGAGGGGGAGTGTTAAAATGCATGAAATAAACATGTTGGATGACTAGTGAAGTTAGGCTAATCAACATTCTTTGTGTAAATTAGGCAAGTTAGGCAAGTTAGGAAATTAGGCAAGTGTTAGGCAAGTTAGGCAAGTTAGGCTTATGTCCTATTTCTTTTCCCTATATATAAGTGTCATCTTGTAATTGTTAGAGGTATCAAATACACATCAAAATTCAATAGAAATTTCAAAATTTGACTAATTTAGGAAATATCATAATATAATTCGAAAAATTATATATTTTATAAGTTTTTGAATACACTCCAACTTTTTCATTTATGCAATTTATTTTTCTTTCTTAATATTTGGTATATGTATATGCAAATATTTGATTTATTTTTTGTTATACTAGTATGCTTATCCTTTTTAAGGACCAGATTACAAGTAACGCTCGGCCAGTATAGTACAAGTTCTCTCTCAATTCGTCCGACCCTCTCTAAGGAGTACTCATCCTCCTTGCATGGGCTTTCTTTGAGTCTTCAGCCTCCTTGGGCTCAAGTCTATCACTTCCTTTGCATATTTAATGGGTCGAATGTATAGATTAGAGCTGCTAGATGTTCCTCTATTCTTTGGCCGACATGTGACAACGAGATGACATAGTCAATCGCCTTGCTTGGCCTTGGAGTTGGTGGGGACTCGTACTTGAGCGCCTACCTGTCAGCCTTTATTTTTGGCGGCTCAGAGTTGACATTTGAGTAGGCACGCTCTTTCTGCTCCTAGGACGTTGTGCCTTAGAGCTGTCAATGACCACCTTGCCATCTAGTGCTCAGAAATCACCTTACGAGGAAGTGCTCGGGTTGATTACTGATTAGATGCCTGAAGTCCATGGGCTCTTTAAAGCATTCGACTTCATCTTTCCACGCTCATTGAACCTTTTCCTTTGGACCTGTGTGCCTTTGGGTCTGTTGGGGTTGGAAAGGACACTGCGTTAACAAAATTTATAAAATAAAATAAATACAAAATGTATCCAAAACAAACAATAAAATATCAAAAATTGTTACAAAATATATAATTTGAGTAAATAACTAAAAAAAATAAGAACGTTTCAAAAGTTTTATATCGAAATAAGTTTAGAACACTTAAAATAAATTCAGATCGAAATTTCAGAATTCTCGAATCTCTATATGCATTCCAATTTCCGTTTTATTTTTTCCAAAGTATTCGGATTAAAAATTTTCAGTTCGAAATTGGAAATTTTATAGTCCGAATCTCGGAAACACCATTCAAACTTGCACGCTTAAGTTTTATTAACGTAAAAGCTAGTTTAATTCCACTCAGTATATTTCAATGTGAGAAGAGGCTTGTACAGGTTTTTTAATTAGGGCTTGTCGCATTATGTATATCAAGGCCTTAATTCGTGGCAAATATAATAGAACTTTAACACAATTGTGTACCCGAATCTTCTCTTGAAAAGCAAAAGATCTTAACAGATTATCATTTCAATTTTCCGACGGATATCTACATTATATTATCGGTCGAATAATACAATCGACATGTAACAAGTAATAAAATTAGTGAGATATATAGTAATTAGCATAAGAGAGCGGTTATTCCAACCACAATGTCTTATCTTCCTACCCACTTTTTTATGAAATTTTTAATTACAAATTTGTCAATTTGTAAAATGACTAATAAGGACATTAGTTACCCCTTTTGCATTACTTTTTTTTATAAAAAAGAAAAAAGAAAAGTTTGGGCGTGATAACTCTCCATTCCCATCTCCTTTTCATTCAGAGAAAGCAAAAAGAATGAACTTAGAAGATGATGTTTCTATGAAAGAAGTAGATGATTATGTTTCCGTCGAAGAGGTAAAAGATAATTTCATGTGGGTCATCTTGATTTGTCGATATCGTATAATAGAAGCGTAGCTCTGTGACTTTTTATCTCTAATTATATATATATTAAGGGTTATTTTAGGAATAATATTGGGTGAGAAAATAACATTTAAATTTTTTTAACTTTTTATAGTAGATGCAAATATAATATGAGTGAAAAAAATAAGATAACAGAGTGGGTTTAACAGCTCTCTTAGCATAATGACCACCAACCAAATTGCTACATGGTGATTCCAATTCCAACAAAAATATAGAAAAGCATGGCAGCCTTTCAATGCCGGTGACACCACCTAGAGACGAAGCCTTTTATATAGTAAAGACGACACGATCTGAGCCACTATCTTGTATTAATGAATAGGCATTTGACACCAATAAAGGGCACGAGGAACCCAACATTTCCTTTCTTTCTTTCGTAAGGCACACCACAAAAGAAGATACCCTACAAAGAAAATAAAGCCAATATAATTAAAAAGAAATATATAGGGTTGGTTACTTGAATTTCTATGCATTCAACGCATAAGTGGAAGATGATGATGTATTAGCAGCTTCATTAATCTTAATTAATTGATCGAATAAACACACAGTCTCGCAGTATTGATGATATGCATTAGCCTTTGGGTGTCAAATCTTTGGTGCCATAATGTTAAACATATCACACTGAAAAATTGATGAAGTTAAATCCTCCTTTTAGTACTAATTCTAACAAGGTTTTTTTTCACGAAATTTACATTTAGTTTGCATAGGTGATTAAGTTGAAGATAATAAAAGTGAACGGTCAGACTGTCTCATCATAAACTTTGACACATAATATCAAGCATACTTGTTCAGTGGCCATGGCCTACAATTAAATATCTTAAACAAGAAAGAATCATCAAGGGAACATCTTCGACCAATCTAATAATATAGGACGAACGAAATAAAGATTATGGACCACAGCAGTTTTTGCATTCGAAAATATCAAATAAGCTAGCTAGCTAGCAGCATAGAAATAAAGGGCAATGCATACTTTCTCTGTCTGGTGGTTCTAATTTTGGAAAAGGAATCGGAGCGTGATGCTTCTTGAATTATATCTCTCACCCTTTATTGTATATAATCTCAGCCTCAAGCACAAAGTAGTCTAATGGCCAAACCAAAAGCAGAAACTGGACAGAAAATTTTAAGTTACGATACATCCAACATTTCCGTTGACATCAAATTCAAATCATATCTAGTGTATAAGAAAAAAAATGGGAATGTGAATTTATAAGTAGGACCTGTTTTTGGTCCCTTTCGAAATAAACATAGATTTATACGTTAAGTATAATATATATACCCTTTGATTATTAGCTTTGCCAAAGCTTATGGAATATTAAAATACAGTAATAGTAATACATACAGCATATAAGCGAAGTGATTTTCTCATACATTTTTAGCATCTCATCGCACACTTCTCTTTATTTTTAATCATCAAAATGAATAAGTTAAACGAAACCAACATACATGATTAAATATAAGTGTGAAAAGTTAAAATAGGTGTGTACGCTATCATTTCCTATAAAATTCCGATCATTCAAAAATAGTGATAAGAGGTTAACTAATTAAGGCATGAACAATAAAAATCTATGTATTTTTATACAAACGATATTCTATACTTAATTTATATTTGCAGTATAAGTTGAAATGTCAAAACACAAGAATATAACAAATGCCTTGCAAACACGTACCGCACCTAAGCCAATTAGTAGGAAAGAAACACTAATTTATTAATTGGAATGCATTACCCCTGGCCTATATGCTCAGTCCAACTCAGTTGGTTGGGGTCTCTTTCTGGTAGAAATCGATCTAACAAACAGTACTACTCATTTTTATTATTATTTTTTAATTTAATTTTTGTAGTAGTGATCAGCTGCTTGCTTAAATCTCGTGCCTTCGATCACTTTATAAGAATCACCACATGTCTTGTTCTCTTGCATGTGATCCTCCTTCCTTCCCCTATTAATTCCTCTCTCCCCCGCCAAACCTCTTCTCTCCTTTCCTCTGAGTCCCTCCATTACCTTCATCCACCACTCTCTGTCTCTGTCTCTCTCTCCCTCTCTCTCCCTCTCTCTCCCTCTCTCTCTCTTTCGCTGGTCGACCTGCAGACACCCGTTTGCCTAATATTGACTCTCTATTTGTATTTGATCATCGTAGTGCAACATTTTCTGCAATTATGATACCTCTTGAGCAGGAAAACAGCATGTCAAACACTCCACCTAACATTCTACTATCTAATCTGAACCGGCCTGATCAGAACTGTTCGGTTCATGCCGAACCCTCCGCTTCGTCGAGGACTAATGTGAGCCCATGTTTGGGTGACGACATGGCGGACCAGCCCCGACCAACCTCGGCCAGAGCTTCAATTTTGCACCAGTCGTTGCACCCTGTAACACTTAAGGTAAGACTTAAGGGCCAATTAATGATAATTCGCATTTAATATTTTATGAGTAACTTTTTTATTAGATAATTTGACATGTTATGTGGGTAAGTATGTAATAACTAAATTGTTTAAGAAAAAGAATAGTGGTACTATCATAGTAGTTATTAAGCTAACATTTGTGTAATATATGTATTTAATTTGACATTTCCCTGCAGTTTGAAGATGTTGGATACAGCATTAAGCTGCAAGCAACAAACGGAGGTTGTGTTGCTTCACATAAGCCAAAACCAACACGCACTGTACTCAATGGAGTGAGTGGAATCGTTCTACCGGGTGAGCTACTCGCAATGTTGGGGCCATCCGGGAGCGGTAAGACCACTCTCTTGACCGCCCTGGGCAGCCGCTTGCCAGGTAAAATCTCTGGCAAGATAACATACAATGGCCAGAACTTCTCAAGCTCCATGAAGCACAACATCGGCTTCGTTTCGCAAGATGACGTCTTGTATCCTCACCTTAGTGTTCTGGAGACCCTAACCTACACTGCCTTGCTAAGGCTGCCCAAGCAGCTTACAAAAGAAGAGAAAATAGAGCAAGTCGAAACGGTGATAATGGAGCTCGGGTTGAATCGGTGTCGTGATACTGTAGTTGGTGGGCCTCTACTACGAGGCATTTCGGGTGGTGAGCGAAAACGGGTCAGTATTGGGCAAGAGATGCTTGTCAACCCGAGTCTTTTGCTTTTGGACGAGCCCACTTCTGGGCTCGACTCAACCACGGCCCAACGTATCATCGTGACGTTGCAGCGACTGGCCCGTGGTGGTCGGACGGTGATCACCACCATCCACCAGCCGTCAAGCAGGCTATATAGGATGTTTGATAAAGTAATGGTGTTGTCGGACGGGTACCCAATTTATAGCGGGCATGCTGATCGGGTCATGGAGTATTTCGGGTCCATTGGATATGAGGTCGGGTTCAATTTCATCAACCCGGCTGATGTCTTGCTTGATCTTGCTAACGGTATGAAATATCTTCTCTCATTATTAGCGTAGCCTTTTTTTTTTAAGTTTCTAGCACTAATTATCAAAATGTGGTAACTATGCATTTTTTTATATATAAAAACATTAAAGATTCTGACGTACTACGTCATCAAAATCACATTTTACTTTAAAAAAAGAAGATTGGATTGACAATCTTTAATTAACATATCGGCATCCCAAACACGGATAAGAAAACATTACTCACCTTTAAAAAGATTCCTAGATTATTACCTAAAGATATATTTCATATACGCAAGTCTTAATTAGTACATGTCAACCCCAGGGCTTACCCACAAGTCACAAACTGGACATATGATTAATGTAAGTATGAGGAACTTTTAACACTTAATCATTCAGGTACGAGTCCATTTTTTCACAACAATATTAGTGCGTGTGAGTGAGTGAGTGGTCCACAAAGAAAATGGTTTCATCGCACCGACGGCTCCGTGAATACAATAGAGGGCAAAGGCAGACCACGGCTCTTAATCTTAGTCGATCAAAGCACAAAAATATTGAAAGGAACCTTTCAGCACTCTCTTAGCCAAGGAGGATTCACATGGACATGTGGACTTGTTGCCAACCCTAAAGCCTAATCCCAAATTAGGGTTTTTTACTTTTTATCCAGCAAACACCTAAATTAAGGACTTTCTTAAGTACTCTGGATATTTTAACTGTCAAAACTTTGTTTAAAAATATAAAAATTTGGAGTACCGGGTACTCAAAGCACCAAAAACTTGCCAAAGTCAATGTTACAACTACAACACCTCTATGCATGTACAAACTTGTACAGTCTGATTTGACCCCTCATCCGAAAATATCTGTTTTGCAATTTGCATCATTTTCATTCATCCGACAATTTTTATAAAGAAACTTTAGGTATCGTTTGGTATGCAGATAGAATAGGATGGAACGGAATGGGACAGGACATGATAGGATGGAAAGGAAAGAGAGCAAAGATGCCTTCGGATGGAAACAAGGAGAAAGAAGAAGGAGACGGAGAGGTTATAATTTTGTGTTCCACGAATGTGGAACGAGTCATTTCAGGGGGTGAGACGGAACGAAAATTCATCTAAAACTCGTTCCGTGGAACAGCGCGTTCCACCCGTTTTAGGCGCAACAAATGTAGGACGGAATGTCTCATCCCACTCATTTTAGTCCCGTCCCACGTACCAAATTGTATCTTAATAAAAAGTTTCTGGTACTGTTCATTTTAACAAAAAAATCATATTTTTACACTAAAAAATCAATCTTAGTACTATTCACTATACTCTTTATTTTATACTTATCGTTAAAACTCAAAGTTTTGAAGTCATTTTCATTAATTTTCTTTTTTTTAATCATCTGAAATCGATGTGACGGTGAACTCATAAGTATCTAGTTGTGGACAGAGGAATTTACAAGCAACTAGGATGTCAAAGGTAGTGTCATTCCAAACCAGCGATGTCATATGATTAAAACATATAATACATTATTAACTTGAGATACAATTACATCGGGGTCCCAATTGCATGTGAGTTTGATGAGATCAAAACAAAAACAAAATGAAGAACTTTATATCACCATTCACCATTAAGAAATATAAATATAGTGGGTCAGACATTGTTTTCTTTCTTTGAGATTTAATCCTTTTTCTGTGATGATTGGTTTAATAAAAATCTCTTAAATATTTTTTGACAAGCAGGTATAGCACCTGATGCAAAACAGGATGAGGAAGTAGAGTATAATGGCAGATTAGACCACCAAGAAGATCAAAACACAACCAAGCAGTTCTTAATATCTTCCTATAAAAAGTATCTATACCCTGCATTGAAGATAGAGATTCAGCAAACTCATAAAGACACGGTTGTTTCTTCTTCAAGAACACCATCATCCAGAGGTAACCTCCAATCAATAAGTCTCTATTTTTCAACTAGATTTTCCGCTGGAATATTCATTTGTGCATGTATACGGTAAGTAGGTAGTGGAAATTACAAATGGACAACCAGCTGGTGGGAGCAATTTAGCGTTTTGCTGGAAAGGGGTTTAAAAGAGAGGAAGCATGAATCTTTCTCTCGCTTAAGGATTTTCCAAGTCATGTCAGTTTCAATTATTTCCGGCCTTTTGTGGTGGCACTCCAACATTTCGCATATACAAGATCAGGTACTCCAATTTCCTCTCATCTCTGCTCGTCTGTTAAAGATTTCTTTTTCAGTAACTAGTTTTTGTTTTTCTTTAAAATGAAAACTGACTTAAAAAACCAGGCTAGATTTGGACTTATAATAAGAAGCAATACTAATAAGGTAGCTTGAACAGGTGGGACTTCTTTTCTTCTTCTCCATATTTTGGGGCTTCTTCCCTCTATCCAATGCCATATTTTCATTCCCTATGGAAAGACCAATGCTGATAAAAGAACGTTCCTCGGGCATGTACCGTCTCTCATCCTATTTTTTTGCGCGAACGGTTGGTGATTTGCCAATGGAGCTTGTTCTCCCAACAGTCTTCGTAACAATATGCTATTGGATGAGTGGTCTCAAGCCTTCAATAGTCACATTTGCACTAACCCTTTTCATTGTTCTTTACAATGTGCTAGTCGCCCAAGGCATAGGGCTAGCACTAGGGGCCATTCTAATGGATGTGAAACAAGGCACAACTCTGGCTTCTGTGACAACGCTGGTGTTTTTACTTGTAGGCGGATATTACATTCAGCACATGCCGCCTTTCATAGCTTGGTTGAAGTACATTTCGTACAGCCATTACTGCTACAAGCTTCTTGTGGGAGTGCAATACTCGGTGCATGAGGTTTATGAGTGTGGGATGGGGGTGCATTGTAGGGTGCTGGACTTTCCTGGTATTAAGTGTGTAGGTCTTGATGATATGTGGATAGATGTAGCTGCATTGGCTGTGATGCTGGTGGGATATAGGGTTTTGGCTTATGTGGCATTGAGGATGGGGCAACCTCACTGAGTTCTTGAATCTTGATGATGATAGATCAGAAACTGACATGCAGCATATTATTGCAGCAAGAGAACTTGATGACATACGTTCGGATATCCAGTTTTATCGAGTAATCGAAGGTTTTGAACTGATATTGTGAACCAAGATTTCATGCATTCTGGCTGGAGAAAGGGAAATGATAAACACACACCTTTTATAGCTTCCTACACACCCCTGACTAATCATATCCGTTGTTTTCGTTTGATTTATTCAATCCGATGGCCTGGAACAAAGAGGGGTGTGGGAAAAGTTATAAAAGGTGTGTGAAAATCAGCTCCCCTGGAGAAATTGTAATGAATTGTATTCCGTTACAAGGAAATGGATATGATGGTAATGATAAATAGTTAGATTTGTTGAAAAAAATTCAATTTGCTGATGACATGCCTTATTCCATTATCCGAACAAAGAAAAAATATATAAAATAAAAAACCTTAATAACAAAAAGGTTGTTTACATAATATTTCGGTTCCTTTCAAAATATTTCGGCAGGTATTGACGGAACTAATTTAATTGAAACGAGCTCGACATAATCGACCCAAAGCAGTAAATTCATACCCAACCCAATCTCAAAACCCATTAAATAAACAGGGAGAATTTTAATCTGTAAATTTTCCAGTCAAAACTATCAGTCTCTTCTTCCTAAACTCCCATGTCCTTCCCCTTAATGTGTTTGCCAAAGTTCTAACTTATGATCCTAATCCATGCTTAAAAATGGGAAAGGGTGAAAATGTGAATATATTAGACGATTAGCAAAGATTCTTCAAGTGAAGCTGGTGAAAGAAAACAAAATGAAGGGATCAAAATAAAAACTTCCTCAACCCCACACCGAAACCTAAGGGAGTTGATTTCAAGTTCTTGATCGAATTGTATTTAGCTTCGTACAAATGTACGTAGCCAGGTCTTCCGTATCCGGAGCTCAGTTTCTTGAACTTGAAGGCTATATACCAGTTTTTCTGGGGGATGCTACATGAGTTTACTTGAACCACTTGGACTTGTTTAGGTGAGGTAACCAAACCGTCATGTTTTAGCAATTGATCAAAGTTCAGAAGTTGTTACTGTTGGGAAATTATTTCATTTTATTATTATTGTTATTTTATTGGTTTTCTTGTGGGCCAAAGATAATGATTCTTTGCCCATCAAGTTTATGAGTTATCGGCCGTTAATAATTAGGGTGTTCTTTAGTTTTTCTCTATGAATAGGATGCTCTGTAAATCGTAAAATAACAAGTTTGTCAAGATGTAATCGCTTCGAGTTATATAGCCGTCTCGGCAACGTTTCCCTATTTTTTTATTTATAAAATATTCTTATCGTTTTATATTGTCTGTGATTTTCAAGTGCTACATAAAGCAATAAATAGTTCTGCAGTGCTGCAATATGGTGTGTTTGTACCATACTTAGGGCCTCCGTATTTAGATTTCGTATAAATACTCGGAGGACTCAAATGTAATTATGTAATAAAAGAAGGGGCAAATATGTAATAAGTGAGGAGCCTTTATTCTATAAAATGACTCATCACCCTCCTCATTAGGAGAGGCCAATTTCTTAGGCCTGAGATCCCCTCTCATATTCAGAGCAAAGCTCTCTCCCTCACAATCCTCTCAGAGAAATACAATAATCAGTGTGCACGTAGCCCAAACATTGGGGTGAACCACGATACATCTTGTTTATTTACTTTCTTGCAGATTCACGGTCGGATTTACGTTGTTCCAAGACCCCTCCGGTTTTGTGCATCAACATTTGGCGCCGTCTGTGGGAATTGACACAAAAAACTATGTCGGTTCTCTTTCATTTTCTCACCTCTGCCGTGAATTTGCAAAAAAAAACCAAATTCCATAAATCCCAGAAAAACCCAAATCCCAGTTTTCAAATCCCATTGCAAAGTTCCCATATTTTATGTTTTCTGAGTAGTTTTCAAGAACAGTTTTTTAGTACAATCAAAACCCAGTTCAGAAACCCATGGACACCAAAATCGGTTCCATCGACGTCTACAAGCCTACATGCACTGACGTCAGCAGCCTACCGAATGACGCCGCTCTCCTGTTCGTTTTCTGCAGCTCGTAGTCGCTGTCTATTTCAGATTGTGCCAGTAAAACTCTCTTGACAAGAGCTTCCATTGCATCTGTAACCATCTGAACAGATTTAAAAAGTTCACCAATATAAGCCGCATCTTGTTCATCCAGAGGATCATGTGGACTCTTGCACTCGACCGCCGGCCACATCGCTTTTTCACTAGAATCTCAGCAAGCCACCGTCCTCCATTTCTCTCTCTCTGGCCATGGACTCGGGAAAGCAACCTCTGAAAAAGCGGAAGCTGCACGAATCCCAACCAGAACTGCCTTCATCGCCGTCATTATTACAACCACCGCCACCACTGCAAACCCTAGCTCCGCAATCTCTGTCTCAAAAGGAGATAGAGTCGCTAAAGAACGATTCGGGAAGCTGAACACGGTTGTGATGAACGCGGTCGTGGAGGCTTGTGTACATTTCGGCGATATTGACTCTGCACTCATGTTGTTCGACGAAATGGCTGAGCCAGGAAACTGTGGCGTTGATACTATCACATATGGAACCATTTTAAAGGGTTTGGGCGTGGCACGGAGAATTCATGACGCATTTTATGTACTTGAATCTGTGGAGCGAGGCACTGCAGTGGGAAGTCCGAAATTGTCAGCACCTCTTGTTCTTGGTCTGCTCAATGCTCTAGTTGAAGCAGGAGATTTACGCCGCTCTAATGGGCTTCTTCATCATTATGGTTTTCTCCTTCGCGAAGGTGGCAGTCTTACAGTCAGAGTCTACAACTTACTAATGAAGGTTCTGCTCTCACGTCGAAGCTCGAGCAAGCTTATCTCTCTTTCATCGTTGCTTCCAGAGGTTGTACGAGTGTACAACGCATTGTTGTTGATCTCATTCCTCGGTATGTTTCAAAATGTCCAACTGCCCTTGAAGCAGCAGGGAAAATTGTTATAAATATGTATAATTGGAGCAGGGCAGTAATAAAGAGAGGAGAGGATGCTGATGATGTTGCATTTCAGACTAGTAAATCTTGTGTTCTTGGTCTAGCTGATATTTGCTGCACTGCATCTTCAGTGGCGCCAACATCATCCGTCATTCAGGGGATTTGCTCTGCAGTTTTCCAAGCTACAGTTTATCTAGCCTCAGGTTCCATGCATGTCTGGATTTCCTGCGGGAGGCAAGCACGGACCAATGATCAAACTTCAAGGGGTGCAGTCATGTGTTCACATGTCGAAAAGGCAGAAAGTGAAAAGGAAAAAGAAAAAAAAAGGTTGCGGATGAGTATGTCTGCAGGTGAAAAGAAAAAGCATGCATTTATCCCCCAGATTCCACCACAAAAGCACATGGGTAAAGGATGGGTACCTCATATTCAAAGCCATTAATGCAATTTGACTCCACCATTGGTCCTACGCACCTCAGATCCCATCTCTGCGAATAACACTGGAAAAGCAAAAGCAGAGATAAGATTTTTTTTTTCTTTTCTTATTATTCATTCTATTAATCTTTCCTTGTCTGCCATCTGCAAAAGGGAAAAGAAAAAGAAAAAGCAGAAAGCAAAAGAAGATAAGAAGAAGTAGACATAATTACGGTGGTGATGGCATGCAGAAGAGGGAATTATACGCGTGACCCATTAAGCAGAGGGTCAGATTTATTTTTGAATGATGTAATTTATTTTTCGTATCTTTCGGAGATATATGTATAACCCCATCATAGGGTAATAAAACAAATAAAAAAAACGGCAAGCCCAAAATAATGGGCTGTAATGTTATGTGGAGGGCAAAAACCCATATGCCTAAAAGAGCCAGGCCCTCTATTATCACCAACTAGGTGATCAAAAGTACGTCCAGTACTCCAAATTTATTCGGCACCCTGCCGCTATTATCACCAACCAAGTGATCAAAAGTACGCCCAGTACTCCACAATTATTCGGCACCCTGCCGCTATTATCACTAACTAGGTGATCAAAAGTATGTCCAGTACTCCAAAATTATACATGAGCATCACTCATGTCAATCATACATAAACATTCATGAGCATCACTTATGTCAAATCATACATAAACATTCATGACCATTATCCATGTCAACATTCATGAGCATCACTCATGTCAATCAGCTTCAAAAGCTTCATTTACAGAGCTTTAGCTTCAAAAGCTTCATTTACAGAGCTCTAGCTTCAAAAGCTTAATTTACAGAGCTCTAACTTTAAAAGCTTAATTTACAGAGCTCTAGCTTCAAAAGCTTCATCTACAAAAGCTCCAGCTTCGAAAGCTTAATTTACAGAGCTCTAGCTTCAAAAGCTTCATCTACAAAAGCTCTAGCGTCGAAAGCTTAATTTATAGAGCTCTAGCTTCAAAGCTTCACTTGCAAAGCTTCACCTACAAAGCTTCAGTGCAGGGTATACAAATCCCGCCTCCGAACAACCACCACTTCGGCCCATACATGGATTCAATTTGAATTCTCCAGCCAACAGACTTTACTGACTGAAGACTTGGGGACTACATTATGTACCATATATTGGGCCTCAACTAGGCCTCATGAAAAATACTTGGGGAACTTAACCCATTATTTATGTACTGAGGAGTGAGCCCTTATTCTATAAAAGGGACTCCTTCACTTTTATTAGAGAGCACCCATTATTCATGTACTGAGGAGCGAACCCTTATTTTATAAAAGGGACTCCCACACCTTCATTAGAGAGCATCGCCGCCAGCTGAGCAACCGCCTCACCGCGAACATCACTCCTAACCCATCACTTATGTATTGAGGAGCGATCCCTTATTCTATAAAAGGGACTCCCTCACCATCATTAGAGAGCATCGTTGCCTACTGAGCAATCGCCTCGCCGGGAGCATCAACTCTAGCCCACAATTTATGTATTGAGGAGCGAGCCCTTATTCTATAAAAGGGATTCCCTCACCATCATTAGAGAGCATCGCCGCCTACTGAGCAACCGCCTCACCGCGAGCATCAACTCTACCCCACCATTTATGTATTGAGGAGCGAGCCCTTATTCTATAAAAGGGTATTTCTCACCTTCAAACGCCCCAAGCCGAGCCAACCAAGGCAACATAAGTCACAAGCCGAGCAGCCTCGCAACATGTGCTACATCTAGTTGAGCCTCATTTCACATTGAGCACCGCCTCATATCGAGTATTCAGTTCTAGACGACATCTAGTTACTTCGGCCCACACATGGACTGAATTTCAAGTCTTCAGCCAAAAGACTCTCTTGACTGAAGACTTGGGGGACTACTGTTTGTACCATACTTAGGGCCTCCATATTTAGATCTCATATAAATACTCGGGGGACTCAAATGTAATTATGTAATAAAGGAATGAGCAAATATGTAATAAGCGATGAGCCCTTATTCTATAAAATGACTTTTCACCCTCCTCATTAGGAAAGGCCAATTTCTTAGGCCTGAGATCCCCTCTTATATTTAGAGCAAAGCTCTCTCCTTCACAATCCTCTCAGAGAAATACAATAATCAGTGTGGACGTAACCCAGACATTGGGGTGAACCACGATACATCTTGTGTTATTTACTTTCTTGCAGATTCACGGTCGGATTTACGTTGTTCCAAGACCCCTCGGTTTTGTGCATCAACATGGTGCATTTCATGAGCTTGGCTGACTTTTTACTTGCTTTATGCAGTAAAAAGTTCTGTAGTGCTTCATATTTGAAAATGTACGCGCCTAACCTTCAGACAATTATTGAATTGCAAATTTACCAAAATTTCAAACGAGACCATCCATGTTAGTCGACATGCACGGATTTATTAAGGACGAAAGTGTAAATATCTCCTCATTAGATAAAACTTAGAGACTAAGTAATTGTTACAGGTTTGTTAGGACAGTTAGTCATTGTTGGACTTAGTTAGGACATTTTGTTAGACTTGGTTTACATGTATATATACTCAAATGTAATCTTATTGTTTTTTTATGAAATGAAAAATACATTTCTAATATGGTATCACCGCATTTTTTGGTCTAACGACCGCCTTTCTTTCTCGATCCCAACGTTTTCGTTTCCTACTCTGATCTTCTTTTCCGATTTGCCTCATCTTTGCTTGCTGCCTTCAAACCCTAGCCATGGCGATTGGTGCGACTGGTGCATCTCCATTATCTGATGCAGATTCTCATGTTCATCTCTCTCATTCGGAGATTCCAAGCCCTAATTCCTCTGCAATTACCTCAATCACAATTCATAATATTGGATCTTTAGTTCCGATTAAGCTCACTACTACGAATTATCTGACTTGGAGTGCTCTTTTCGCTCCGATCTTCTGTCAATATAATCTCCGTGGTTTGATCGATGGATCCATGGGGGCACCGCCTAAATTTCTTTTTGATGCCTTAGGAAATCGTACCACAACCTTGAATCCAGAATTTGTGACTTGGTTCGAGAATGATCAGAACATTCTCATCTGGTTAAATTCAACGCTCTCGGAGTCTCTTATTCCCTTCACTGTTGGCGTTACATCTGCTCGTGAGCTTTGGGCTAAATTGGAATCACGTCTTGCCACTGCCTCTCAGTCGCATATTCATGAGTTCCATTCTCGCCTTCTCAATCTTTCCAAAGGTGAATCCACTGCTGCTCAATATCTCCAGAAAATTGAAGAAATTGCTGATGCACTTGCCAGTGCTGGAGCACCGGTTGATGATTCTGATCTCATCTCCGTCAGTCTCCATGGCTTGCCTCCTGAATTTGATTCGTTTGTGGATGCGATACAATTCCGACTTGGATCTACAACGATTGATGAACTTCATGACCTGTTGATAAGCAAAGAGATTCAACTCAATCGTCGTAAGAAATTGTCATATGCGACACCTTTTCAAGCTTTTTCATCGTCTGCTGGTATTCTGCCTACACTGTCACACCCAAACCCTAATTCTCAAGCCTTCACTGCTCAGAATTTCTCAAATTCTACAAACAACAGTCGTGGCATGGATCGAAATTCCAGAAATTATTCTCAAAATCGAGGCAATTTTCGTTCAAACAACAATCACAATTAATGGCAGAATTCATATCACAACAACAATCAGCGGCAACGCTACAATAATAATCGTGGATGTCGAAACACTTTTCAACTTTTTGGCAACAAAGTTCATTGTCAAATCTGGAGACAATTTGATCACGAAGCTTGGAATTGTCTTCATTGCATAAATGCAATTTACAGTGCTCCATCATCTCACTCTGCAATGGTGGCCAACACCTCCAATTCTGCTCATACTTGAATTGTAGACTCAGGTGCTACTTCTCACATGACCAACTCATCTGGCAATCTTCAGAATTCAGAAGCCTATAGAGGACTTGAACAAGTTACATTGGCAATGGAAAAGGTTTACCTATCTCTCATTCTGGATCTTCTATTTTGCCTACTGCACATTATAATTTTCACTTACATAATGTGCTTCATGTCCCTGCTCTTAAGCAAAATCTACTTTCTGCAAATCAATTTTTTATTGATAACTGGTGCTTAATGCATCTTTATCTTTTTCACTTCACTGTGAAGGATCTTTCTTCAGGGATGATGCTTTTTAAAGGTCCTGTCAGAGAAGGTTTCTATTATTTTCATTCCTTTTCATCTCATGTTGTGCATTCTAAAGCTTTGACTGCAACTATTAAAGCTTCCAATAAAGTGTGGCATCAAAGGTTGGGCCACCCCTTTGTGAAGATTTTACATAAATTGGCTGCAATATCATGTATCTTAGTTTCTCATAGTAAAAATAAGTCTTTTTGCTTCAAATGTGCATTAGGCAAGTGTTCTAGACTTCCTTTTGTATCTGTAACTTGCACTACCAGTAAACCTCTAAAGCTTATTCACACTGATGTTTGGGGGCCTGCACCTGTGTCTTCTCTTCATGGCTTTCGATATTATGTACTTTTTGTGGATGATTACACCAAGTATACTTGGTTTTTCCCTTTGAGATACAAATCTGAGGTATTCTCTATATTTGTTAACTTCAAGAATCTTGTTGAAAACTCTCTATGTACTAAAATCATTGCACTTAGATCTGATTCTGAGGTTGAGTTCTTGAGTAGTTCTTTCTCTCAATTTTTGATTGCCAATGGCATTCAACATCAGCTTAGTTGTCCTCATACATCTAAGCAAAATGGGTGTGCATAACGGAAACATAGGCACTTGGTTGAAACTGCAAGGACTTTGTTGGCAGCTTTTCGTGTTCCTCATTTCTATTGGGTTGATGTATTTGCAACTACAATTTATCTGATCAATCGATTACCTACTGCCTTCAAATTTTCACCTTGGGAGTTATTATTTCAACGGTTGCCAAATTACAGTACTCTTCGAGTTTTTTGTTGTGCTTGCTTCCTTTGGTTACAACCATACTCTCATTCCAAGCTACATTCGAAGAGCAAATTATGTGTTTTCATGGGATATAGCTTGCATCATAAAGGATATAAATGTCTTGACCCTGTGACCAAGAAAGTTTACACATCCCGGCATGTAGGCCTGGCAATTCCTGACACGACCCGATAACCCGACACGACACGACATGAAATTAACAGGTGTTCGGGTCGACACGATAACGAAACGGGTCATTATCGGGTAACCCGATAAGCACCTGTTAAGATAACGGGTTTGTTTGGGTATACACGTGGGTAACACGATACACGATAAGCAGAATATTAATTTAATAATTTATAACCCTAAAAAAATACTATAATAATTATATATATATATATATATATTAATTTAACAATTTTATACCCCTAAAAACTATAATAATTATATATATATATATTAAATTAACTATAATAATTATACCCAAAATATTAACTATAATAATTATATATATATATATATATTAAATTTTATACCCCTAAAAACTATAATAATTATACATACAAAATAAATAGATTTAAATCTACTTAATAAATAAATACATATACACACACACACACACACCATTGAACTTCATGGGATACGAATTATACGAAACTAATTTCAACGATCCAACCGTCAAACATATTTGTATATACTTCGAGATCGTATACGTCAAAAATTGCAAAAAACAAACATTCAGAGACCAAGTAACGGGAAAAAACTTTTCGACGGTTATAAACGAAAAATCACGATTTAACGGTCATTTTAACTCCGATTTTGATGATTTTTTACAACCACACTCCTTGACCCTATATGAATACAATGATTGAATTCAATCTTCAATTTAAAATATTTACACTAGTGGATACCACAAAATCTTATGTTATACTTAATAAAAGTATGAATAAACTCTTAAGTATTAGTGAATCTATTGTTTTGATGGGATACTCATTCTACAAAACTAGTTTCAATGATCCAACCGTCAAACATGTTTGTATAGGCTTCGAGATCGCATACGCCAAAAATTGCAAAAAACAAACATTCAGAGATCAAGTAATGGGACAAAAGTTTTCGACGGTTATAAACGAAAAATCACGATTTAACGGTTATTTTAATTCCGATTTTGATGATTTTTGACAACTACACTCCTTGACCCTATATGAATACAAGTAATGAATTCAATCTTCAATTTAAAATATTTACACTAGTGGATACCACAAAATCTTATGTTATACTTAATAAAAGTATGAATAAACTATTAAGTATTAGTGAATCTATTGTTTTGATGGGATACTCATTCTACGAAACTAGTTTCAAAGATCCAACCGTCAAACATGTTTGTATATACTTCGAGATCGCATACGTCAAAAATTACAAAAAAACAAATATTCAGAGATCAATTAACGGGACAAAACTTTTCGACGGTTATAAAAAGAAAAATCACGATTTAACGGTCATTTTAACTCTGATTTTGATGATTTTTTGCAGCTACACTCCTTGACCTTATATGAATACAATGATTGAATTCGATCTTCAATTTAAAATATTTACACTAGTACTTAATAAAAGTATGAATAAACTATTAAGTATTAGTGAATCTATTGTTTTGATGGGATACTCATTCTACGAAACTAGTTTCAATGATCTAACCGTCAAACATGTTTATATATACTTCGAGATCGCATACGCCAAAATTGCAAAAAACAAACATTCAGAGAGCAAGTAACGGGACAAAACTTTTCGACGGTTATAAACGAAAAATCACGATTTAACGGTTAATTTAACTCCAATTTTGATGATTTTTTACAACTACACTCATTGACCTTATATGAATACAATGATTGAATTCGATCTTCAAATTAAAATATTTACACTAGTGGATACCACAAAATCTTATGTTATACTTAATAAAGTATGAATAAACTATTAAGTATTAGTGAATCTATTGTTTTGATGGGATACTCATTCTACGAAACTAGTTTCAAAGATCCAACCGTCAAACATGTTTGTATATACTTCGAGATCGCATACGTCAAAAATTACAAAAAAAAAACATTCAGAGATCAATTAATGGGACAAAACTTTTCGACGGTTATAAAAAGAAAAATCACGATTTAACGGTCATTTTAACTCTAATTTTGATGATTTTTTGCAGCTACACTCATTGACCTTATATGAATACAATGATTGAATTCGATCTTCAATTTAAAATATTTACACTAGTGGATACCACAAAATCTTATACTTAATAAAAGTATGAATAAACTATTAAGTATTAGTGAATATATTGTTTTGATGGGATACTCATTCTACGAAACTAGTTTCAAAGATCCAACCGTCAAACATGTTTGTATATACTTCGAGATCGCATACGTCAAAAATTACAAAAAACAAACATTCAGAGATCAAGTAACGGGACAAAAGTTTTCGACGGTTATAAACGAAAAATCACGATTTAACAGTCATTTTAACTCCGATTTTGATGATTTTTTACAACCACACTCCTTGATCCTATATGAATACAACGATTGAATTCGATCTTCAATTTAAAATATTTACACTAGTGGATACCACAAAATCTTATATTATACTTAATAAAAGTATGAATAAACTATTAAGTATTAGTGAATCTATTGTTTTGATGGGATACTCATTCTATGAAACTAGTTTCAATGATCCAACCGTCAAACATGTTTATATATACTTCGAGATCGCATACACCAAAAAGTGAAAAAAACAAACATTCAGAGATCAAGTAACAGGACAAAAGTTTTTGACGGTTATAAACGAAAAATCACGATTTAACGGTCATTTTAATTCTGATTTTGATGATTTTTTACAACTACACTCCTTGACCCTAAATGAATACAATGATTGAATTCGATCTTCAATTTAAAATATTTACACTAGTGGATACCACAAAATCTTATGTTATACTTAATAAAAGTATGAATAAACTCTTAAGTATTAGTGAATCTATTGTTTTGATGGGATACTCATTCTACGAAACTAGTTTCAATGATCCAACCGTCAAACATGTTTGTATATATTTCGAGATCGCATACGCCAAAAATTGCAAAAAATAAACATTCAGAGAGCAAGTAACGGGACAAAACTTTTCGACGATTATAAACGAAAAATCACGTTTTGACGGTTAATTTAACTCCAATTTTGATGATTTTTTTACAACTACACTCCTTGACCTTATATGAATACAATGATTGAATTCGATCTTCAATTTAAAATATTTACACTAGTGGATACCACAAAATCTTATGTTTATACTTAATAAAAGTATGGTATATTGTTTTATTTTTTTTCATAATTATTTTGGTAAACTTCTCATAATTTGAATGATTTTTAATGTTTGGTTTTTCTATGTTTAGTTTATGCAGAAGAGAGTTATGACGTGGAAAACCTTACTGAAAACATCATCAATATAACTCTTGAAGGCAATAGATCAAGCCAAAGTTCCAATGCAATTTCATGATGATCGATGTAAATCGAGGATTTTGTAAATTGAGGTTTAAACTTTTGAGAAAGATTTCACAACCTTGAAAACAAAAACTGTTTCATTTTGCATATCCTTGCACATTTAAAGTTTGTAATAGATTAGTAGTGTTTGTATTATTTTTTTATTAGGCTCTTATTTTTAAGTGTAGATGTAGTACTTAAACGACAAATGTATTTTAATGTTTTGAAGTAATATTTATGTGGCAATGTGTGGTATGTGCAAATTTAAGAAAAAAAATATATTTTTCTTAACGGGTCATAACGGGTCGGGTCACTTTACCCGTTGGGTAAAGTGACACGACCTGTTAAGGACCCGTTAAGATAACGGGTGTGACACGACACGACCCGTTAAGATAACAGGTGTTACACGAAAACGACACGAACACGACTGACACGACCCGTTTGCCAGACCTACCGGCATGTTCTTTTTTATGAAACAAGTTTTCCTTTTCATAATTTTTCAGTCCCTGTTTCTTCCACATCTCTCAATTCTCCTCTTCAGCAATTCCCATCATCTCTCACATTTACCACTCCCACTTCCAACCTACAACCTCAACCTCACCTACCATCACCCCCACCTACAACCTTTGCCTTATCTAGTTCTCCGCAACCTACTTCCCTCTCCACAGAATTACAGGCTTCATCACCCTCTAATCCAACCTTACCATATCTTTTACCTTCCTCTAATCATCACCCAATGCAGACAAGATCAAAGTCTGGGATATTTAAACCCAAGGCTTTCACAGCCATAAAGCATCCACTTTCACCTCATATTGCTTCATATTATACTCATAACACCTATCTGCAAGCATCAAAACATCTTCACTGGCGCCAAGCAATGCAGGAGGAATATAATGCTCTTCTCAGTACAGGTACATGGTCTTTAGTTCCCTTTACATCCTCTCATAATATTGTCGGCTACAAGTGGGTATTCCAAATCAAAAAAAAGCCAGATGGGTCTATTGACAGATACAAGGCCTGATTAGTTGCTAAAGGTTTCAATCAACAAAAGGGCTTGGACTATTCTGAGACTTTTAGTCCAGTGGCAAAACCAGTTACCATTCGAATACTTCTCACTCTTGCTTGTCAATTTGATTGGTTTCTTAACCAACTTGATGTTAGCAATGCCTTTTTGCATGGTACACTCACATAATACGTGTTTATGCAACAACCTTCTGGTTTTGAGGATTCCACCAAGCCAAATCATGTTTGTCATCTTCACAGGTCTCTCTATGGTTTGAAACAAGCTCCTCGAGCTTGGTATGAAAAATTGAATGGTGCTCTGATTTCTTTGGGGTTTATTCGCTCCCAAAATGACCATTCCCTGTTTATCAAAAGGGATCCGCAGTTGGTATTCATACTGGTTTATGTGGATGACATTTTAGTCACTGGACCCTTTTCTGTAGAATGTCAAAAGGTGATTACACAATTGAGTAGTTTGTTCCCTGTTAAAGATCTTGGCTCTTTACATTATTTCCTCGGCATTGAGGTCAAGTGATCATCATCTGGAATCTTTATTAATCAGACCAAATACATTCTTGATCTTTTGCAACAGTCTCACATGGATGGAGCAAAACCATGTTCCACACCTCTCAATACAGAAAAGCTTGATCATGAGTCTCCACTTCTTGACAATGTTACTGAATACAGGTCCTTGGTAGAGCCTTACAATATCTCACCTGGACTCGACCTGATTTGAGTTTTGCTGTTAATCTTGTTTGTCAGTACATGCATAGTCCCTGAGTCTCTCACTTTCAAGTTGTTAAAAGAATCCTTCGGTACTTAAAAGGCTCTATTGATATGGGTTTATGGTTCTCTAAATGCCCTGTTCCTTTGGCACTTCAAGCATTCTCTGATGCTGACTGGGCAAGATGTTCTTTAGACAGGCGATCCACTGGTGGTTTCTGTGTTTTCCTTGGCAGTTCTATTATTAGTTGGAGTGCTAAAAAGCAACCAACAGTAGCACGATCTTCCACTGAAGCCGAATACAGGTCTCTTGCTAATAATGCCGCAGAGTTGTCATGGATCTCCAAGCTTTTAGTTGATATTGGCTATTCTCCTCCTTGTTCACCTCAGTTGTGGTGTGATAATATCTCTGCCATTTCTCTGGTGAAGAATCCTATTTTTCATGCTCGCACGAAGCATGTTGAAATAGATTATCACTACATAAGGGAGAAAGTGTTAGCCAAGCAACTTGTTGTCCAATTTGTGTGTGCACAAGATCAAGTTGCAGATATTTTTACCAAGTCTCTGTCCAAGTCCAGATTTACCTTTCCCGACACAAACTCTCTCTTTGGGTTCCTCCGTTTAGTTTGAGGGGGGCTATTAAGGATGAAAGTGTAAATATCTCCTCATTAGATAAAACTTAGAGACTAAGTAATTGTTACAGGTTTGTTAGGACAGTTAGTCATTGTTGGACTTAGTTAGGACAGTTTGTTAGACTTGATTTACATGTATATATACTCAAATGTAATCTTATTGTTTTTTGATTAAATGAAAAATACATTTCTAATAGGATTGATGTCTACATAATTTGAAAATGTACATAATTTCTTTATACGAAGTGTTTGTACTTCTCTGTAGGTTTAATTAAGCATATCAAAATCAACTATCTACCAATACACGCACTCGAATACGCATCAAATGATGTCAATTTACATATGTCTCGATTAAGCATCCGATTCAGCACCATCTCCCAACAGGCCACCAGTCCATTTTATCCCCCTTTGCTCGTGCAATCACATCTTATTCACCTCATATCTGCTGAAAGTAGGGATTCTAATTCCGTGTCACAATTATGAACTTCGACTATAAAATGGTTGAACTCTAGTAGAGGTAACAATTGAGGCCAGACAACAGGAAGCAAACACTTTAGCGTGTAAGATTAACAAAACCGAAATGGCATCACTCAAGCAAGAGAAACCTACTTCCACTCAACCCACTGCCGGGCAGGCCAAGAAAGAGCCTGCTCCAAAAGCTTGTTGTACCACACCCAAAGCTCCAGCCTCCAAACCCGACCCTAAGAAGGCTGAGACAAAGCCTAGGGAGCTTAAGAAGAGGGTAAGTGCCTAAATACATCGATCCATATATTTTCATATTTATTGGGCACCAAACATGTGCTTATTAACACCTTAAATTTTGTTTTGCGACGGTTTTATCAGACAACAGGAAGCAAGCCTGCAGCCAAGAATTAGATGAAAGAAACGGTGTGAGGCGAGGAGTGCATGAAGATGCTGAATCACTGTGGTCCTCCATATTCTGATAATAATATGTCTCTCCTTTTAGGCTTGGCCTGATAAATAAAAGAGAACTTTATTTTAGAGGAACATTTGCTTGGTATTTGCTTAAACTACATGAAATATTAATTTGCAAACATAAAGCATTCAGAAGGGTGTTCATAAATATGAACCAGAATATGAAGATACTGAGAAAGTTCAAGTGTTAAACCATTTAAAAAATATTTTTAAAAAATGGGCAGATTCTGTATGTTTTCAGTATCCGAAGACCTCCAAAAGGAATCGGCCATTTACTTTCTAATATTAGACAATGTTTTAAGTGAACTGAACAACTTTGATCACAAGGATCACAAGAAATTAAAGATATCAAAATTCAATAGAACTGAAGTTTCTTGGTACAAATTAGGGGTTTGATTTTGTGCTAAAAATTAAAGGATGACTAGTCCAACAGATAAATGCCAGAATTGAACGCATGTTGAAAGTAAAACATAAAATAATATGCTAAAGAGAAATTGATAAAAGGTGAAATAGAAAGCAGATTTATGAGATTAAGCGGCACTAAATTTGCGAACTTTGATGCATCGTATGACCGGGAAATATGAGAGACTCTGCAGTGCTGTATAAGCTGTCATGAAAAACATGCACCAAGCTTTTTTCTTCTGTTTTCTAGTTGGCTAAAGATCCTCTGCATATACCGGCCTGTTATTCGATAAAATCAGATATATGCAACCCAATAAGTTACAATGTCAATGCAAAAATCAAAATAGGGAAGAAGAATAACAAGGACCTTCTTCATTCCTAGCCAGTTAAGACAATGAAGAAATACTTAACGATCTCCATTTCTACAACTCATACAAAAGGATCTCCTTTTTCTCATAAAAAATGAAACTAAGAATGTATGGAAATGAGCATTCATCTCAGCCCTTGCCTTAGAGAATGTTGTATATACTGTCACCATACATAAATTAATAATTTAAATCACTCTGCGAGGGCCTGTGCATAGCCAATTTGACAAGATAGAGCAGTCAAACTGTTGGAAAATATTAGTATTTAGGTTTACTTTAATGTTTTGTTTTCTGGGCTTAGCCCGTTAGCATTAGGGTTTAGGGTTAGTTTATTATAAATAGAGTGTTTTGTTATTCATTAGATATCAAGCTATTCACAATGTAGTCTCTTAGGGTTTTGTAGCCGTTCCGGCATTCTAGTTTGTTTAATAATATTCTTATTAATTTGTAGTCTTATTCGTTGTGCACTCTGATATTCAACTTGGTATCAGAGCAGGTTTGATCTTTCGGGATTTAATCTATTCTTCTTGATAGGTATCCATGTTGTTTGTTTGATAATAGTTTTCAGTGTTTGTTTTGAAAAGAAAAAAAATTTGATTATGTTTGCTCGGACGACCCACCAGAATCTGCCCCACTTCCGCTGCATCGTCACCCAGCCATCAGCCTTCGTACCAGGTCTGCAACTAGAAACCCAGCACATCTGTTGTTCGTATCCAACACCAGCCGCATCACCACACAGTTTCCTGCACTGCATCCGCACCCTTTGATCGGACCCGCACCACTTGCACCTCCGCACCAGACCCATGAAATCGTCTACCCACCACTGACTGCGCTGCCTTCGCACCGTACCCGCATCCTCGCCGCCGCTTTGATCCGCACTTCATCGCCTCTACTTTCCCATCGCGTCAAGAATCCCAGAATTGAGATCCCATACTGCACTTGGATTTGTTTTCTCTGGAGAACACTGCCCAGATAGAAGAAGAGAATAAGGAAACAGAAGTCGAAAAATAGAAGAAGAAAAAATGAAAAAAAAGGAAAAGAAAGAAAAAGAAAAACCGTTGTCCAATACAAGAAAAAGTTATATTGTTTGTTGGAGAGGAAAGCATTCGAAAGGTCCCAGGAGAAAGAAAAAAAAATTGCTGTTGGTTTAGGCCCACACGGGCAGAGAAAAAAAAAAGTTATGGTTAAGTTTGTTTGAAGGCCCACACAAGTTGGTGGCGTTGTTCGTTTGTTGCTACAATTGAGATATGAAAATCTCGTCCGTTTAGTGACGGGTTCTTTCCATACTCTCAACTCTAGTCAGTCGGAACCACAATCAGTTTGCCAGCAAGAATCAAGTCAAGTTTGCTAGTCAAGTCAAGTTCGCAAGTTCACCAGTTCGCAAGTCAAGTCAAGTCAAGTTTGCATACCTGCCTGTCTGTCTGTCTGCGTTGCGGAGCCTGCCTGTCTGTCTGTCCGCATTGCGGAGCCTGCCTGTCTGTCTGTCTGTCCGCGTTGCGGCGGAGCCAGTCTGCATCTGCTTGTTTGCAAACCCATGTCGTATACCGCCATGAGTTTGACGGGGGTGTTGGAAAATATTAGTATTTAGGTTTACTTTAATGTTTTGTTTTCTGGGCTTAACCCGTTAGCATTAGGGTTTAGGGTTAGTTTATTATAAATAGAGTGCTTTGTTATTCATTAGATATCAAGCTATTCACAATGTAGTCTCTTAGGGTTTTGTAGCCGTTCCGGCATTCTAGTTTGTTTAATAATATTCTTATTAATTTGTAGTCTTATTCGTTGTGCACTCTGATATTCAACTCAAACCCCTTTGCACCTAACTTCGAATTCATCCACGTCGTTTAGATTAGATTAGAGTATTGCTTGAATAATGTATGTTACACTATCACTCAGCGGGTTTTCAATTTTGCCAATGGATGTGATTTTTGAGCCCCAAAGACTAGTCTTCAACATTTAGTTATGTAAATATTGGGATATTACTTAATTTTACAGAAGTTTCGTTGATCGGATTAGGAGCAATGGATCATAATAGTTTTTCTTGATTAGTGTAATTTCACTACTATATGCACTTGCTATTACATAATGAAATTCCAGAAGACCCAAAAAGTCCAAGAATCACACAATTATTTATGAAAAGAATCATATAATTAGTTCTTGATCGCATGTTATTCCTGTAAAACGTCATTCACAACCCATTTGGTGAAATTCGATCTCTCATAATTTCAGTATATATCAGTAAGCAAGCAAAAGCATCTGATGCCAACAGCCTTTTAAGTGCAGCTATGCTTTCTTTGCCAATACTGGTTATTCCATTCTCTTCCAAACACCTTTTATCATAACTTGTTATTCTAATTCCATTTCTACACTTGTGCCCTGCACTTATAAAAAGGGTAGTTTCAGAAGCAGCCAATATTCACAACACACACGTTAAATTTTTCGTATAGTTGCGAAAAGAGAGTTAATTTAGAGAAGTATGGCATCAATGAAGGCGGAAAGGCAAGTCGGCACTCAGCTGTTTGGGCAGGCCAAGAAAGAACCTGCCGTTGCCAAGGCTGGTGATGCCAAAGCTCCGGCATCTAAAGCCACCCCAAAGAAGGCTGCAGCCGCACCAAAGTCTCCGGCACCCAAGAAGAAGGTATAAATATATATATACTATCAGTTACTTTCACAAACACCATGGCTTCGTTTTTGCATTTCCGTCATCTTCTTGCGTCATGTGAATTTGGTTTCACTAACAAACCGGTGATAATTGACCAGGGTAAAGGTGGCAAATCTGCAGCAAAGAACTGACCAAATTGCTGATGAAGCATGCAGCAAAAGCAACGATTTCATTTCGTTTTCTCGTAATATTTTGTCTTTTTGGATTTTGTAATCAGCAAGGTGTGTAAGCATGGTAACTTTGATGTAATCCACGTAAACCATCCCAATGAAATAACAACTCATGTTTAGCTATGGAGCTGGTTTTGTCTAGAATCAAACTCAAATAAACCGCAACGAAGGCATGGTCCGAGATTACAAAATTTTAGCGAACATGTTCAAGTAAATGAGCTAATTACGTGCAGTTTAAAAACTATTTCACTTCAAATTACAAAATATAAATTGCTAACTGATAGTTTGGTATGAACAAGAATAAGGGAGAGAAAATCTTTGATATTGAGACGAGAATTGGATAATTCTGAAGGTTGGACAAAAAATAAGGGGTAAAAACTTCACGTGTCATTAATGATATGTACAAAATGAATACAATCAATCACCAAGAAACTAGGTTTTAGGGTTGATAAATGATTAACAAAAATTGGCTAGAACGGGCTGACACGGTGAGCCAACTTCAACATGCACTCAGGCACAAGGCGCCTTCTTGGCGGAGCCACAGCATCTTTGGCGAGAGCCTCTAAATCACCTTCATGAATGATAGCTACTAAATCTTCAAACATATCATCTCTACCACCACGCATTGGATCCTGAACAACACATCCACCGACTAAATTTAACATATGAAACTCTTCTTTTTTAAATTGTTTCTTTCTTTCCTCATGAGGGGGCTTATCGAACAGGAAAATGAAAAACTGGCATGAGAATTAAAAATGAACCATCTTTGGTGCTCCCTTACCTGAAGAAACAAATCCGTATGAGTCTTCCCTTCATAAAGAATCGACTCAGCTGTCACTCCAAGTCTCTGAAGAGTTTCTGCAAAATTCTTGCTGCACAGAGAACATGTTTGTCAAAGCCTGTGGCAATAGAACCATATTTCTGAATAGTATATTTTCCACTCTAATATAGTGATATTAAGCGATACGAAACTTAGATACTGAACTATAAGAGTTTATTTCTGAAGAGCCAACTATAGATTTGCACTATTTCGATTAAGAAATAACTGCAAGCAATCAAATCATTCATTTCAGGGGAAACGTATACCTGGCATCTGATGGTATGGAGTAATCTGCAGTACCATGAAACAAAATAATAGGAGGTAGGAGAGAAGCAGCATTTCTAACATTCTGGTCCTGAATCATGAGTTCTGGAGAAAAACGTTGCAAAGATTGTTCTCCTTCCATTATGCTGCGAGAGGTTTTGAAGTCATAAAAATTAAATGCAGTTCGAACTAAAACTATGAGAGTATAAGAGCATATGTATGATTAACATTTTAGGAGACCAAGAAGTCCGTACCCTAAAAAGATTGAACGATACAGACCTCGGCGGTGGAAGTGATCCACCAAGTTAAGCAAATTGTACCTGTTCGGAATCAGAAAACTCATAACTAACAAAAATACATGAAAAAGTGCAGAAGGTGAAATCAGAAACACAAGATTGAATAAAGAAATAAGTATGATTCCTTGCAGAACTCTTACATTCGAATTAGATGAAAGAACAAAGAAATAGTCATAATAATCTTAAACTGTCATTACCCTCCAGACAAACCAAAGTAAGCCTTTATCTGGGAGAGACTCCAAGAAGAGCTCTCTCCTTCGCCGGCCTCCTTAATTGCCTGGTCAACGAGGGTGCAGGCACCAATATGTGCACCAGCCGATTGTCCCATTACATAAACCCTGCACAAACATAGCAGGAAAAACACCAACTTTTAGCCACTAGGATTGCCTCCACAACGGAAAAAATTATACAAACAATAGAAAAGATTTTATTACCTATTTGGGTCGCCTCCATAATCAGCAATATGATTGCACACAAATGAGATGCCTTGAGAAGCATCCTTTACCATATCACTGATAGTACCCTGAGGAAAATTTCTGCATGAAGATGTCAAATCAATTAACCTTTTAAGAAAGACTCAAATCTCCGTGCATCTAGTAAGGAACTTCAGCAGAACAGAGTTTCATTCGGACACCCGACATGAGTTATTTGTAGTATGTGTGCTTGCTTGAAGTTTAAATATTCACCTGTAATCTATGCATGCCACTATGATGTCTCTTTCTGATAACTGCTGTCCTAAAAGAGAACCCCATGCTTTGTAACTGCATTACCGAAAAACATGTTAAGAATAGATAAGCAGGAATCTGTTGTGAGAACAAGGCAACTAAGATCATATTTGAACAAACGAACCAAAACTATGACACTGAATCTACAATTCAGTTATAAGGAATAACAGTACCCAGAAAAGTTACCTCTCAGCCACACTGCTTAAGATTAACATTCCGAAAACAACAGAAATGTAAGCTACTGCTAGCTTAGACTTTTCATGGAATTATTAAAAACTAAACTGCCAAGGAGCAACATCACTCACCCAATAATCCAGGCTCCACCAGTTACAAATGCAATGACTGGCTTTGGCCCATCGCTATTTTTGGGTAGATACAGATCTAGCCTGCAGAACAAAACTTCAGGTATTAATTCTGCAACACAAATGAATATTGTCCTAAATACATAAAAAACATATATTCGTATCCTACCTATTTCTTGGTTGATCACCATAAACTATACCTCTGCGAACCTGACGGGAGAAGAAATAATAATAGCCAACTACAAAAAGAAAGGTGGATTAAGTCATGCTCCCCTGGATTACGAGTCCTCTATGTCATGGTCATGATAATGCCTACAAATTTAATGTCTGAAATGGACCAAAAAAGCATGTATAATGTCTAAAAGGTATGCAAGAGGTCAAGCATAAATGTACGAAAGTAACAAACCTTGAATAAAACCTGGCATAAGTAAAAACGAATAGCAACCAAGGGCGAGAAATCTTGTAATCCATCTGTAGCCTACCCTGAATAAAAATATACGATCAGGAAGCATCTAACCACACGGATAAGTTATATAAAGAATCTCGAAGAAACAGTACAAGATACATATAGTTGAAATTCCAAATACCGTGTAACACAACAAATCGTCTTTCTTTTTACAGAACACACAACAGAAGGGACTTCTGAAGCCAAATCTTCTCTCTTTCTAATGTGAAATGTTTAGGATGGTGTTGGTTCTTATGTGAGCATAATCGCTTGACGCTCGAGTTTCCCTAGTTACATGAACGTAAAAAGACTATATCTGATTTCTTCCAAATTTCCAATCAATAATTTCATCTAAATTTCCACCAAAATCTATTCCTTAATTAAAAATTTATTTTCTGAAGATCTTCATCTCAACCCAACATTTAATCCAATTTCAAAGGAGATTCAGCCACTATAGTAATTTTCCTACAGGTCACTTCAAAAGATACAATTTTTACAGCTCTAACTCATTTCAGACCAAAATTTAAGACCTTCAAGTTCCAATCCAAATGACAAAATGGTTATTCAAAAACATCTAAAAAACAGTTAAATCATCAAATCCAAACACAAAAAAGATGAGAAATTTTGAGTACCCAAGATATTTTAACAGCTTCAAACTCAACCGGGTCACCAAGAACGTCTCGGCAGCAGCGTGCTCCACATCGCCGGCCAAGGAGTGGCGGCTACCCTCATCGGAGTGGGAAGAAAGGGAGCTGTCGCTGGCGGTCCGGCGCCGCCGTTGCTGGTGGTTGTTGGCAGCGGCAGCGCTGGTGGTTGTGTAGCTGGAGACCCTGGGGAGAAGGGGCTTGAGAGGCGTGTTCTTTTCTTCATCCTCGAAATTCGAGTACAAGAGAAGCCCGGTTGTCGGGTCGTCCTCTGCTTCTTTGCGTAGCGATTTCTCTGAAGGGGGGTGATATGTTATGGGCAGAATCTGCTGCGATGGCATTTTGTAGAGACACAAAACTCGGCAGCAAATCCTGATGAGCTATGTGCTTCGTGAATAACTGTAATAACCGACTGTTTCCCCTTTCTGGGAATTTTTATTGGGCAGTGGGGAAATCTGGGGAATTGTCAGATTTGGAGATCAACGGGAAACGGGAGAAAAGTAATCCATTTTCTCAAAAACTGCAGTGTTCATTCTTTGGTATGCAGAAGCCAACCAGAGAGAGAGAGAAGGGGGGGGGGGGAGGGAGGGGGTTGGTGAAGGCCAGTTGTGTGCCACGTGGGGTGCCGTGATGGGCTGTTGAACTTTGATTTTGGAGGAGTTGGAATTGGTCGTTTTCCATTGAGTTTTCTTGTTTTTTTTTTGTGTTCTCCCCTGTCTTTTTTGTTTAGCTTTGTTTAACTTTAACGGCTATGAGTGTTATAAGGAGCTGTTTGGCCTTTATTATCTCGTATTCACTTGAGCTGCAAATCTTTTACGGACTTCACTTTGAAACTGATTTTTTACTATTGCAATGTCTTGCGTGAAAAAATTTGGAATAAGTGATTTGTGGTTTCCTTCTACGCATCTTTGAAAAAATAGATTCATTAGGTAAACAACTAGCAATAAACAATAGAATAAGAGTAACTTTTATTTTTGGGTGAATTGAAAGAGCATAACTTGAAACAAAGAAAACTCAAACATGTAAATCAAGAGAATAACTTTGGGTTTAATCATGCAACTGAAATATCGATAGCGTCAATAATATAAGTGACATGTTAATAATTTATAACGTGTCACTATGTTTATCTATATTGAAAGACCTGAGCCGACCGCCGATATTGAATCACATCCAAGTTTTTATGTTAAACCTAACATTCCCTAGGTTGGATCGCTCTACAAGTGCTTTGGATTACAACGAAGGCGTACATGAGTCAGCATTTCTTGGACTGTAGTCAATAGCATAGCAGTAGCTGGGTAAAAAATCATGTGCCAAATTTCTTGGAACAACAATGAATCGTATTTTACTGGGTTGTCACTTTCAATTGGATAACTCTGTTTAAACGGGCTGGTCCAAGTAAATGGGCTCTCTCTTCGTTGTCTCCAATATATGTTGTCAAGGTCCATGGGCCTGGAATTGCAGACCAGATGTTTGTTTGTGGACCTGAATGGGTTGAAGAGTAAGGGAGTGAATCTGAATTTGTCTCATGAAAGCAAAGCACACGAATAAAACATATGAACTTTAACAAAAAGTTACCGATACTGTTTATTTTAACAAAAAATCATATTTTTACATTAAAAAATCAATCCTAGTACTATTCACTTTACCCTTTATTTTGTCCTTATCGTTAAAATTTAAAATTTTCAAATATTTTTTATTAGTTTTTCTTAAAACATAACAATAACCATACTTTGCTGCTGAAAGAAAAGCAATTGAAAAATCAATTACAAATAGACATGTATCTGAATAATTGAAATTGAAATCTATTATAGGACGGAACCACATAGAGACTAGGGTGGGTGCAGGCCCATCCTGAATTGTATTTATAACATTGTCTGTAAGGTATAACAGCAATAAGCATGTGGCCTATTGGCAATTTGAGTTTGAGAGTTCCAGCAATTTTAAGTTAAGCCTTTAAATTTATGATTGAATTTAACGTGTTAATCTTTTTTTTCTTTTCTTTTTTTATTAAAATTCGTAAATAAGTTATGTTCTTATTATATAATCATCTCAATACTAACTTTTTCAAACACTTTTTAAAGTTTTATCATCGTATTTGATTAAAATTTTCATTGCCAGGAATAAAGAAAACACGTTAGCTTTTCCCCAATTGATTATATTTGCCATATTTTATCTAATTTATTTCATATGGAATAAAAAGGCCCCTCCTAGAATGAGTTTTTGGCTTCGCCACTAGATATTTGTCCATTTGTGATTGAGTTTTAGCAGTACTTGTTACTTTTATTTCAGCAACGAAGCATGGTTCACATAACAATAATAGGAATTAACAAAAAAGGTAAATCTCCAAAATGGTTCCTGAAATTTGCATAACTCATCACTTTGGTCCCTGAGATTCCAAATCGATAAAAGTGGTCCCTGAGATTGTCCACCATCCATCATTTTGGTCATTCCATTAAAAACTCCGTTAAGTGTCCCAGTGCTCTTAGTCGGAAGTTTGGGCAATTTTCAAAGCTTCGTAACTCAATCGTTTATTAACCAAATTCGACCCATAATATATCAAAATGAAGATAGAAAAGTGTAGAATAAGATTATACCTATTTCAAAGCCCAATGTTTGCGAAGATTACTGGAAAATAGCCTCGACGTTGACTGGTCCGAGTGAAAACTTGAAAACTCACCAGAAACTGAGCACACTTTAAACGTTCATAACTTTTTCAATACACAACGAATTCAAGTGATTTAAAAACAAAAATCATACTTCTCGATGAGACGAAGAGAATGGTACCTTTTTTTTATGGCTCGAAAGTGACTGTATTGGTCTCGAGTTAGCCAATTTCGAGCCGTTTTCCGGCCAAACCACGGTGATTTAGCCATCTAAAAATGTACCATTCTCTTCGTCTCATCAAGAAGTATGGTTTTTGTTTTTGAATCACGTGATTTTGTTGAGTATTGAAGAAGTTATGAACGTTTAAAGTTTGCCCAGTTTCCGGCGAGTTTTCAAGTTTTCACTTGGACCAATCAACTTTAAGGCTATTTTCCGGCCATCTCCAGCAACCATTGGGCTTTGAAATAGGTATAATCATATTCTAAACTTTCCTATCTTCATTTTGATATATTATGGGTCGAATTTGGTTAAGAAACGATTGAGTTACGAAGCTTTGAAAATTGCCCAAACTTCCGACCAAGAGCTCCGGGACACAAAGGACCAAAATGATGGATGGTGGACAATCTCAGGGACCACTTTTATCGATTTGGAATCTCAGGGACCAAAATGATGAGTTATGCAAATCTCAGAGACCATTTTGACGATTTACCCTTAACAAAAATCTTAATTCATGGGGGGTGACAAACTTCATTCATTTATCATATTTTCTCATTGCGACAGAGTGATGTTGGCACACCCCCTTAGCCATTAATTTACATTCTAAATTGAATATCGAAGTTTTTTTTTTCTTTCTCTAAAATCGTAAAATAACTGAATAAGTGTTACAGGAAATGTAGAAAAGCTAAAAATGAGTCCCAGCTGTTAACCAGCCAACATACCACATTATTGCACAGAAACCCTAATTGGTTAGTTCCATTATTCGACAAATGTGCATGAAAATAATCATGCATCCACTGTGGCTACGTTGATAACTATTTTGGTCAATCCCATCACTCTTTTTTGACAAAAATAAAAGCAATGTATGTTGCAAATTGCAGTTGTTCGATTGTGTTGGGCAGCATTTTTTTCTTTTTTCCACAAAAGAATCCAAAAGAAGGTTGTGATCGAGTGATGAGTAAAGCAGATGGGGTCCTGAATGCCAAGAAATAAGAATTATGTTAAATCAACCAAAATATTAGATTAATAATTGAACAGATGGATGATGGGGTTTTTAAAATGCTATATCACTTTTCTTCGGATAAGTACACTCCAATAATGCATATCCCATTTGCAGATCACTAGTTCATATATACACTTCCTTTGTCTGGTGGTAGCTGTGGAGTAAAAAATAATCAAGAAAATTATGGAGGCGACACGTGTACTTTTAGATAAAAATGATAAAATTACCTTTAAGGCACACCGGGATTCCAACGCACATGCAACGGACAATAACGATTCAATCAAGGAAGAGTCAATGGTGATCAAAATGATATTTATTCAAAACCCTCTCATCACTCTTCATCAAATCCTCACTCAAAAGGTAACTCCCAATTTTCCTATTCAATTTGGGATTAATTGCAAGATATTATTTCACATAATATCTTGCAATTACACTCACAATTTGACCATATGTGGTTGGCCCCTATTTTCCAAATAGGGGCGGTCACTCCCCTATAAATAGTCATGTTTTCCCACTAAAATGCTAGACCATTTTCTCCCAAAAAATTCCTAAACACTTTCTTTCTCGAATTCTAACTTTGGCATTGGAGATTTTTCGGCCAAAGCCCACCTTATTCATGGGCCCATGAGGCTTTTGGCCTTAATCTTAGGTGTTATTATTTTGCAAGTGCATTTTCGTCAAAAGAGAAGACGGCGGAAATTTGCATCCACAAATTGGTGCTTTCATTGAGAGTTCGATTCACACGCTCGAAGAAGACTCTCGCATTCAAAGTTTCTCATTTCTCGTTCGTTCTTAAATTTTTTGTACTTTCTTATTCCTAGAATTTTTTTATTCTTTGAATAGATGTAAGGAAAAAAAATACAATGACTGGAAATTCAGAAACCATAACGAACAGAACTTCCTACGTTTAAAGATTCAGATCGAATGATGGAGGACGAGACATAGCCCCACCACGACAATCCACAAGGCTCAACACGATGGCAAAAAGAGCAACTTTGCCACCACAGAGCACCACCACCATGGCAACCACAGAAACCACCGTGGCAGTGGGGAGTAGGTCAGCTTCGTGGCAGCAAGCCCATAGAAAGCAGGGAGCAGTTGCGCTAACAGCCCAAGAGGCGACCTAAGCAGCCCATGCTGCAAGGCCCGTCACGAGCCGGCCTAAGCCGCTACCCCAGCAGCCCAAGCCCAAGGTGCATCATAGGCCCAAAACGCGCTAACAATCATCTCGACCCAAGCCGCTACCCTAGCAGTGCAATCCAACCCATTCCTGTGGCCCACTTGGTGATCCCGACTGGTCCAAGATCAGTTCAACAGTTCAAGCTTCAAATTTTTAGACCGACGATTAAACCGAGGGCATTTTCACCCCGAGTTTATGCGGATTTGATCTATCCCGGCTTAAATTTTGCACTTGGAGTCCACTACACTTCTACCACATATGGAGAAGCCTACCATCCAAGCTTTTCCATCCTGCATGGTGAACAACACTTGTCTTGACAAGTCATAGAGTTAACTAGTGCCCTCGCGCAGCAAACGACCTTGGTGAATCAGCTTTTGTAGAATACCGAGATGCAGCGTGCTCCGAACAAGGTGTCCTGAACATTCTCCACCTCACATCTGAGTAGGAAACATAGCGGACAGAGAGAAGTAGTCACTCAATCCGGCTCAAGTTCAACCGGTAGTCTGCGAGTAGCCCACTCGCTTGCCAGGAACGTGCCACCTGCACCGCAACGGGGCATAGACGGGGTGAGCATAGGGAAGAGTGACCTAGACTAACAGGTGACGATCGGGGGCAGCTAAAAGTTCCATTGCCCTAGCAGAGGAAAATTCAAGAAAATTTTGAAAGGCTCCTGACCGAACGATTGCGTAATTTCTAGCACAACGAGACTACTGACGATGCAGTTCGACGTGACATGACCAACATAAGCATGTCACCATTCACTGATGAGACCCAGTGGACAGATTCACCTCGCGGGTTCACTGTGTCTCACTTCACTCTGTACATGGGAGATGAAAATTCGGATCGACATCTCAAGCACTACCATAGTACCATGATCCTCTACAGGAACAATGATGCATTTATGTGCAAAATTTTTACCACAACTTTACTAGGCGAGGCGCAAGGCTGGTACCACACCCTATCATCGCGGTCGATCCAGAATTTCAATGAACTTTCCTTGATTTTCACTAAGGAGTATTCGTTTAATTGCTTAATCAAAAGGACATCCAACCATCTCTTCAGCGTCATAAAAGACCATTGGGAGACAATTTGCAACTATGTCAAGAAGTTCAAAGCAGAAAAGGCCAAGATTGCTGGCTGCAACGAAGACATAGTAACGACATCATTCAGAAATGGGCTTCCCACCGAACACCCTTTATTCATAGGATTGATCATGGGAGAAAAACTGATCCTAGCAGCTTCTTATGCTTTGGCGGAAAAGCACACACTATGGGACAAGGCCAAGCAGTCTATGTAATACTCTGAAAATTTAAATATATGAATTAGATATTCATAATTATGAATACATGGAGAACATTGAAAATAAATCGATTTATGATTATGAAAATTTAATTGGGGAATTTTAAAATTTTGTTACCGGGAATTATTATAATTTACGTCGTAAAATTTATTGATAAGTGGAAAAGATGGAAATGGCCTTAGTGGGTTTAACGTAATTATACGAGGGTGTATTTTATAATTATACATATTAAATTATTTCTTGTTAAATTTGGATAGAGCATGGCCCTATGAGCGCATAGGCACAAACCGTTTGTGAAACGGAGTTATAATAAAATAGTTATTAGCATTTAAAGTCGGGGACATTTTTGTAAATTTAACCCCCTTTAGAAGGCTCCAGATTTTCTGGAGTACTGAGATTCTGCCACGTGTGTAGCTAAGATGAGAAGAAAAGAAAAGAAATGAAGGAAATGGATGGCTGTGATGGAAAAGAAAAGATTGAAAAAAGGGGGGGGCACAAACAAATCAAGGGGGAAGGAAATGAGGGGAAATGAGGGAGAAGAAAGAGAGAGAACTGGATCCTCTTGCCATGGCGACCCGACCCAACCTGACCCGGTTTTACCTTCCCCGTCCGATGTCCATTGGAAGTAATTCCAGTGTCTATGGAAAGCTCTTGACGAGCCCAACATTCTTGTGTTGTTAGATTGTTAAATTTCTTATCAAATTTTACGAATCGAAACCATAAACCCAAGGTTGTTCCAGCGGGTTCCTCCTTTTTTTAGTGAATTCTGAAATGATTCCCTTCAATTACCACCACATTTGGACTCCCCTTGAGGTCTAGAACAAAGCCCATACATTATTTGGGGCGTCGGAATGGTTTTGGAGTCGAATCAAGAACACCCAAAATCAAGGGTTTTCAGTAGTTCGAGGGTGATTTGAGGTGTTTCCCGGCCGAATTGGACTTTGGACCAGGTATGAAAGTTGTTTCTCTCATTGAACTCTACTTTCCTGTAAAATTTGGTAATTTTTAGAGTTAGTCAGAAATTTGGGTTTCCGTTCGTCCGAAACCACCACCCACGGCAGCGCGTGGCCAGTGAGCCGATGCTGCCATTTTGTACAAATTTGGATATTCTAAATACGAATTTGGTATCCATTAGAGGTGATTCAATCATTAGAACTAATGTTGGATATTTCGTTTATTTGGAATATAATCAGAAATGGATTAAGATTGAATTGTGAATTACGAAAGGCTTGATCCCGTTCAATGGTACATAGGCACTCTAATGGGAGTTAGATGCAACCTTAAAAATAACTGAGATAAACCTTTATCGAAAATTTGGAAGAAGAAAAAGGATTGGGTGTTTAGTATAAATTTAACCTCTGTTTGGTCAAATAAATTTAGATATAGGTTTGTGAGAAATTAAGAATTTCTTGAATAATTTGAAGTAATAAATTTTTGTTGGGAATTTGAATTGATGAAAAGAAATTGGTGAATAAGATGAAGGTTCATCTTATGTTTTTGGTAAGTAAACTTTGGTTATAAATTTGGTATGTGATTAATAAATGTACATAAAGAATTGTGTTTAATGGTAGTTAACTAAACAATAGTTTATTTTTGGCCTACCACTGAAATTATTTTTCGAAATAAAATTTTCGAGCCGGGGCGTTACAGTCTAGCAAAAACGAGTTGGAAAAGAAACGCATGGAACGTTCCCCGACCAGAGAATACTCAGTGCCCAAAACATTCACCAAGTTCACAGTTTCAATCGACCAGATTCTCCGTAAGCTCAAGAATGAACCTTGGTTCGAACTGCCACCACCTATGAAGGGCGATCTTACCAGGCTAGATCAGACAAAGTATTGCACATTCCATCAAGGACCATGCCACACTACCAACGACTGCCTAAAGTGGAAGCAGTACCTTGAGAAGCTGACAAATGAGGGTCGATGCGACGAGTATCTTGACAGGTCAATGACACGGTCTACAAAATAAGCGAAAGCCAACACTGAACCCTCCTCAAAGACAATGAGAATTAATAGCATATTTGCCAGGTCTGAGCATTTTCAAGATACGACCAACTCTGAAAGAATGAAGCATTTGACTTTCATCAAGTAGCAACATGATGGAATGCTGGGGAAAATCTTCATCACCCCCTGAACCCCATTCAGGCTTTTCCAAATAAGTTTGAAGTCTCAAGCAGCTCGACGAACAAGACCTCGCAAGCCGAGGATTATCCAATTTGTTATGCAGTTTATACTTTCCAGCACAGTTGATCCATTTCTTTATTCTCAATGAAGATTCAAGAAGTTGTTCATAAGCCTGGCTTAACTGCTGTCTACAACAACCAGTGGCGGAGCCACATGGAGACCAAGATGGGCACAGGCCTATCCTGAGATATTAGTTTATATACCCTATCTGTTGGTTTTGTAACTAAAGAATTTGCGGCTCGGTGGTTGAAGGGGGTTTTGTGTTCCTGCTGTCAGGGGTTCGAAATTTGCTATTGAACCTCCTTTATCAGCAATTGTTTTTTGGTGAGTTGACACAGAACAAGGTTAATTTATGTTGAAGGAAAATCTCATAATAATAGTATTGAGCCATGATTTTAATTTTTTGTTTGAAATTAATGTTAACTTTATTGTTAATCTCGTAATAAGTTTTGTTTTTATGATATAATTATTTTAATACTAAATTTTTCATACATGTTAAAGATCTACCAGCCTTGTTTGATTAAAATTTTTCATGCCAATGCAAAAAATGAACCTTTAATTTTCTCTCATTAGTTATATGGCTATATTTTTTTGTCTCATGTTGTTTATATGATTTAAAGGCCCCTCCTAATTTGAATTCCTAGCTCCGCCACTAACAACAACTGCACAAACCCCTATCTGGGTCTGCTCTCCAGTGCGAGAGGATAAACTAATTACTCTCCAGTGCAAGAAGGTAAACTAATTCCTGGACACCCATCTGGGTCTGCTCTCTAATGCGAGAGAATAAATTAATTGCTCTCCAGTGCGAGAGGGTAAACTAATTCCCCGACACCCATCTGGGTTTGCTCTTCAGTGCGAGATGATAAACTAATTGATTTCCAATGCGAGAGAGTAAACTAGTTCCCCGACACCCATATGGGTTTGCTCTCGAGAGAATAACTAATTGTTCTCCAATGTGAAAGGGTAAACTAATTCCCCGACACCCATCTGGGTCTGCTCTCCAGTGCGAGAGGATAAACTAATTAATTTCCAGTGCGAGAGGGTAAACTAGTTCCCCGACACCCATCTGGGTTTGCTTTCCAATGCGAGAGGATAAACTAATTGCTCTCCAGTACGCAAGGATAAACTAATTCCTCGACACCCATTTGCCACACTGCCACGATGATTGCCATTTGGCAGCACCACCCAAGAAAAGACAAAGAAAATTAAGTTTTTCTTACATTGGTGCGGCATAGAAAGGATAAATAAATCAACTGAAGACGGTTCTTTGCACGGGTAAGCAAAGAAGAGTGCTAGGGGAGGGAGAACAAATATCCTCTAGCTTTCTCTCTTTCTTGTAGGGATAAATAATTAATCTCTGAAGTTGATTTAATCCCCTACTTAAGGTAGGCTTAAATAGGCTTTGGAGGCAATTTATTTCCCTTTCCTAGAAGAATCTAATTCCAAGTCCAAGTGGGAATCTACATCAAAGTTGGAGATCTCTACACATGTTGCCCTTTCCTGTGAGCAACCCAGCAGGTGTAGGGGCATTTGTGTAGCAAAAAATAATCAAGTAAATTATGGAGACGACACATGTACTTTTGGGTAAAAAGGACAAAATTACCCTCAAGGCACACCGGGATTCCCACGCGCATGCAACGGACAATAACGGCTCAATCAAGGAAGAGTAAAAGGTGATCAAAATGGTATATATTCAAAACCCTCTCATCACTCCTCATCAAATCCTCACTCAAAAAGTAACTCCCAATTTTCCTATTCAATTTGAGATTAATTGTTTGCAAGATATTATTTCACATAATATCTTGCAATTACACTCACAATTTGACCATATGTGGCCAGCCCTTATTCTCCAAACAGGGCCGATCACTCCCTTATAAATAGCCTATGTTTTCCCACTAAAATGCTAGGCCATTCTCTCCCCAAAAATTCCTAAACACTTTCTCTCTCGAATTCTAACTTTAGCATTGAAGATTTTTTGGCCAAAGCACTCCCCATTCATCGTGGGCGCGTAAGGCTTTTGGCCTTAATCTTAGGTGTTATTATTTTGCATGTGCATTTTCGTCAAAGGATAAGACAGCGGAAATTTGCATTCACAGTAGCTAGCATAGATACTTAGCACTAAGTAATACCTAAAAATGATTGACAGAGATTAAAAATAAAAGATCAAAACCATTGTGGATCAAAATCGTGTGGAAATCAAATTTAATAGTTCAAAAAAATACATGACATTAAAGTCACACCTTTAAATACATACATATATAGTTGGTATAATTTGTATTCCATATCTTAGGGTTTGGTGAGACCAACTAAGCAGCATTCTCTGACTGAGGAAATGGGGCATGCTAATAGTCCAATGAACTGAGACTAACTAATCAGTTTGAATCTGCAGTGGAATAATATTGGAGCATTTGGAAGTCAAGTTCAGGTGCATTATTGTTGTTGCTTCCATGTCGAAGTGATCTAAAAGGGTTTGTGGTTTCCCTGCGTATGGGGAGGGCAGTAACGAGTGACAACACACTGACTCTGCGTTGGCCTTTAGCTCAAGTGTTTGAATCCTTACAGACTAAGATTTGCCTCCACTTTTCGAGAAGAGAAAGATTGAACGTGATTCGATGAGTGATTTTGATTAAGACTTGTATAATTAGTGCTATTTTTTTTCTTAACTTTAAAAAGACGTTGAACATAGTTTTGTAAGGTAGTTGATAAGAGCTTCTATAATGCAGAGATACAAATTTGAGAGTAAAAGTCACACTTACATTTTATTTTACATTTATGGGAGGTGTAAATGTCAGAAATGTTAGTTCTACAACAATGAGGGAGATCTAAATTTGGAATTCCAATTCTGTTTATATATCCTATCTTGCTTATTCGGAAAACGCCAATCTCAATACATTTTGCATCTTTCATTAGAGATGCTCTAAGGCTAGGAAAATGGGGATAATTTGAGTATATAGAGCACAACAGATTGAATCTGATCAATTCACTAAGGCAATTCACCACTTGTAAAGTTAATACAAAAATTATTTACCTATTAAATGTTAATGTCCGTCATAATGATAACACTCAGTTTGGGTTTTTCTTTCACAATATTGTTTTATATGTTTTTAAGAAGAAATTGAGTTTTGAGAAGTTTATTGTGAAGAGTCCATACATTACATTAACACAAAGAGGTTGATTTTGATTTTCACTTTAGTTGCGGCGAAGATGTTTAAAGTTTACACTGACGGTCCAATGATTTTTATGTTATCTTTATAGATATTAACCTACTAATATATTAAAAGTGAACTCTAACCTGTCCTAGCTACTTCCTTTTTTATCTTTTTTGGTTAGCGTAATTTAATTAGCCATGCAACCTTTTGATTGTGTGGGGAAACGCATGCAGTCCATTACAGGAGTCGCAAGTTGCCTTTGTCAAGGTATCTGAACTTTTCTTTCGTAAAGTTGACTTGGTCTTTTTTGCCTTTTATATACAGATGAGATTATGAAGAAAAAAAAAAAAGAGGAAAACAAGTCAATTGTAGTTAGCGAGCTTCGTCACAGTTGTTCATATTTTTTTTTAAATTGAAAAGACTCATAAAGATATTTTAACTTTCCATTGATCACCATCGTGTGATTCACAAATATATTGATTGTTTCACAAATATAAAATGTATATTGATTGATTCATCAAGAAAATTAACCTTTGTAATTTGTCTGTAGGCAGCCAATTAAGTATTTCAATCAATATTATGGTACTGATTGCCAAATGTATCCACCTTGTCCTAGATGGAAATTGTTGGCCTTTTGAGGCCCTTGAGCTTAAATGCAAACAAACTAAATACATTAATTAAATCTTTTATTTGGTTTTCACTTATTATCTTTCATTTTCATATTGCCAAACTTAATACATTAATTAGAGCTCGTTTGGATGTACTTTTAAAATGATTAAAAGTACATATAAACAAACGAACCCTTAAAATGTGTGCTACTCTCTCTAACCTTTGACTCCAACTAATCTCAAGCTACTCTTAGCTAGAAAATATTAGTTGACAGCTGGTTTTTCTTTGAAAAATGATAACCATCTTCAATCCTCCCCTAAGCGTGTTAAAATTTCCCAAGAGAGAAAAAAAAGATGGAAATGGTAGTTCAACCGAGAACAAGATACCATTCAGCTGATCAAATTTGGATTTCCTAATGGATGCTTAGTCTGTATACCACTAATTATCTTGATTAAAATTTGGATTTTCTTGGTGTATATATGGTCTGGTTTTTTCTAGTTAGCCGCACAGGGATTCATACATCCTAACTAACCAATTCTGATGCTGGGTCCTTTCGATAATGGGCAAGTCGAATTTGATTAGCCACGTTATTAATTATAGAAATTAAGTTATTTCTCATGTCAGCACAATTTTTTCAGTGTACTCTAAACTTGGCCACGACGTTAATATTTCACTCAAATTATAACGTGTGGAGTTTATTGTTACTATATCATAGAAATGGACATATCAATCAAATAGTCCATTTATAACATGTAAAATGTTATATCACGCGACTTGTATTTCCAGTTCCTATCGCATGTAAGTGGGGGTTCTTCCATCCAGTGGTGGATGCATTGAGGGGCAAGGGGTCAGCTGACCCCCCAAACTACGATGAACGTCCATGGATACCTTGGATGCTGCCTTTTTGAAGATTAGAGTTGGCTTCATACATGCCCTCCAACTGACTTTAGGCCTATCAAGACTCAATGAATGTCCATGGATACCTTGGGTGCTACCCCTTGCATACATTAACAGTGTGCAATATGCTTTTCCAAATGACTTCAGGCCTACCAAGACTCGATGAAATGGCAATATACATGCTATTTATGATTAAAAAAAAATATTGTGCCCTGCGCGTGCTATTCTTACTGACCCCTCTAATATCATTTCCTGGATTCGCCACTGCTTCCATCAGGTAAGTATATCTATTAATTGCATGTGGTCATAAACGTCAGTTAAATAAGCATTCTATGTCAAATTACTAAATTAGTATTGAGATAAAAAGGCTAAAAGAGATTAGACTTTAGTTGATCTGATCATGATTGATTAATAAGCTAAACCATGCCGGAGAAACTACTAATTAAACTGCTAATTGTGGCAGTACAAGTTAATTTTATGATTGTGCAGATCGTTTTGGCTGATGAATCGTGCACGTAGAAAACATTTAAAAGGCGCATGCGTATGCAAATATCCATAAGAACACGTTAGTCATCCGTCTCTCATACATGATTCGGAGCCAAAATATGGATATCGGCATGCAATTATATTACGCGCGCTTATCCAAATTCAAGTGGTGGCAACTGACCAAACTATAAAGTTTAGAAGCACATGACCATAAAAAAAAATAAAAGAAAAAAAAGTTTAGAAACACACGACCATAAAAGGTAAAAGTTTAGAAGCATGATTTCAGTTTTTAGGTTCATCGACTAAACAAATATACGCACTTAAAAATAGGGAATTGTTATTGGCACTCCAAAAATCTCATTCTACACTCCAAACTTTTTATATTTGAAAAGAAAAATACATTTGTGAAGAGTGTAGAATGAGATATTTGGAGTGTCAATAACACTTCCCTAAAAATATACTGATTTTTATGAGTCAGACGTCCAAGCCAATCACACAAAATTGGTTTTTAAAAAGATTAGGACCTCTAATAGTAATGTACATCCACCAAACAAGCTAATAAAATGAAAATTGCTATATTATTGGATTGAATGGAAGAGACTGCAGGCAATATCCCAAATTCTTAACTTTATTTGTTCTAAATTCGACTCATGTGAATGGTGACTGAGTTAGATCCTAAATTTAATTTAAGTCAAATTCCCTACCCTTTAATGTACAATACCGTTCTATATATAAACTTTCTTGAGTACCACATAGTTTTGTTCATCTCAACTCAACTAATTAAATAGGGAGATTTAACTGTATATAGTTTTAAACAAACCTCAAACTGGCCCAATTAAGCCATAGTGGAAATTGTTCAAATTAGGCAGCCGGAAGCTTCTAATTCCCAATTATTTTATCTTCCTTTTCAGGGATCTTTATTTTGGATCATGGGAGCATATATATTTAATGGTCATACTATGCATCTTCTTGAAAAAAAAGCAATAATTAAGGGGTGCAATTTGAGTTGGGTCAATTTGAATCCACTCATGTGCAGTTCGATTTCAAATCTGATTGGACGAGTTAGAACGAAGTAAAAATCCACCCAACCAACCCGATCTCAACCCAATTATTCGTTGGATTGTGTTGGGTTGTTGCATACCCATGTCAACCCAAATCCAACCAATTTTTAGCTTGAATTTCTCATGCACATATTAACCCGTCTAATTTTATATTATATAAGCTAGGTACAAGAGCTAGACTTGAAGTTTGTCTTCTTTTTTTTTTTTTGAACAAACAGTAGTATCTACACTAAGGGGTGGGACAATGGGCTAAGCTTTACAATGGGCTTGCCATAATAATGTGGTTCAATTTCGTCTTTGACGATAATCGAACTTAAGACCTTTTACTTACAAGTGAAGAGAAATATCACTAGACCGTAGTATTAAGTGGCTATGCTTGAAGTTTGTTGTTTGTTTTCATTAGAATAATGAATGATATGTTGCTTTGACATTACATTTGGTTAAAACTTTAGTATTGCCGTGTAATTTAATTTCAACTTTGCATGGTTGAAACTTTAAAAATGCGTTACACAGTATTTGGTTTATCTTTTGTATAGATGATGATGTGTAAATGAATTTTAAATAGTTTTGACATTATCTGATTAAAAAATTGAGATTTATCTTATAAAATAATGTATTGCAACATTGAACTTAAAAAAGTTAGGCAAACCTGAACTCAATTTAAACATGAACCCAAACAAACCGACATGAATCTAAACCCAATCCAAACAAGAATTAAGAATGTTGAGTTAGGGTTGAGTTGACCATCTAACTTGCCCAACCGATCCGAGTTGCACCCCTAGCATTAGTCATATTCCCTTAATTAAGAAGCCGGCTCTTATCTAGTACTCAATCTATGCAGCAACTTATAATATCCATGTCAAATTATACTATGTATAAAAACTATAAACTACTTCTGGGGTGGACACTAAATATAACGCACGATTAGTATCTTGCTTTCAGCATATTATTCTGATGGCTAGAAGGAATTGACATGGTGTAGCATATTTTATATAAGGGAGATGCTAGAATGATTATGTACTTAAATCATATTTTGTAGACTACGTTCATGATGTGATGGTTGATATATAGTTGAATTTCTTCTTTAATAATTTAAAAAAAAAAACCCAGCAATCTCATTAAAAGGTAAACACTCTTAACAGTTTGAGCTACACAGTTTGTATATGCTTATTCAAACTTTATTTATTGGGATGAAATTTAATGAAGTACAAGTATAATGTATAGTACTTCCAATTAAACTTGGGCGACATATGGTACTAATTCATTAGGTTGGTAGTGAAAGAATCAGATTGATGACCATTTCCATTATTGTATTATACCTTCCCTTCCAACACTCTGGAAGATAATGATCCAGATCGATCAAGAATCTGAGAATATAATCCAAGTCAGTTTCTAGCAATCATAAACTGTTAAGCTTAATTAAATAATTAACTGGGGCTATACGTGTACCTAAGGCCATCTCTAAGGTCATTTCCAACCGAAGGGTCCAGATGGCCAGAGGGCCGAAAATAGCCCTAAAACCGTCTCCAACCGAGGGCTAGGCCAGAGGGCTCGAGAATCTGGGAGGGCTCCACGGAATTTCAAAGGGCCAAAGGGGGCTGGCTGTTTTTTTTTTTATAGTTTTGTTATTCCTGTCGGTTATAACCGACAGGAATACATGCTATTATTTAATATACTAAATAATGGTGTATTCCTGTCGGTTATAACCGACAGGATTTTTAAAAAAAAAAATTCAAATGAAACGGCTACTAGCCGTTGCATTTGATTTGATTTTTTTTTTTTACATTATTATTATTATTTTTTATTTACAAAATTTTTCATATAACTTCTATTTTTTCCTATAACTTCTATTTCACAAAATTTGGTTCATATTTTTTTTTAAATTCCATTTTTTTCCTATAACTTCTATTTCACAAAATTTGTTTCATATTTATTTTTTCCTATAACTTCTATTTCACAAAATTTATTTCATATTTTTTTTTAAATTCCATTTTTTTCCTATAACTTCTATTTCACAAAATTTATTTCATATTGTCTTTTAAATTCCATTTTTTTCCTATAACTTCTATTTCACAAAATTTGTTTCATATTTTTTTTTAAATTCCATTTTTTTTTCTATAACTTCTATTTGATAAAATTTGTTTCATATTTTTTTTAAATTCTATTTTTTTCCTATAACTTCCTAAGCCATTATACAACATTAAATTAAATTAAGTAACATGAAACAACATTAAACAATATGAAACAACATTGAATAACATTAACCAACATAAAAATTATACAACATGAAACTTAAACAACATTTTAGTTGTAGTTTTTAAATAATAAATTATGTTTGGCCCTATGGCCCTTTAGCCCTCGGTTGGAGACGGTTTTTTGTGACAGGGCTAAAACGAGTCATCTGGCCCTTTGGCCCTCGGTTGGAGACGGAGGCAAATATGGCCATATACTGTTCATTAAAATATTAATATCTTGGAGAATCTTGGAGGGCCAGAGGGCTAAAACGAGCCCTCTGGCCAGCCCTCGGTTAGAGATGGCCTAACTGAAGGGTCCAGAGGGCCAGAGGGCCGAAAATAGCCCTAAAACCGTTTCCAACCGAGGGCTAGGCCAGAAGGCTCTGGAATCTGGGAAGGCCCCACGGGATCGGAGAGGGCTGGAGGGCTAGAAGGCTGGCTGCTTTCAGCCAGCCAGCCAGCCCCGGGTTGGCTATTTTTGTTTTTAATGTTTTCCTATTGTTGTCGATTATAACCAACAGCATTAAAGAAGGATTTTTTAATACTGTCGGTTATAACCGACAGTAATAGTTATTCAAAGGCAATTTATTTTTTAATTACTATTAGTGTCGGTTATAACCGACACTAATAGTTTGAATTTTTTTTATTATAACGGCTAGTAGCTGTTGTATTAACTGTTTTTTTATTTATATGAATTTAAACTTCTTTTTTCCTTTTCATATGAATCAAATTTTGTTTCATATTTTTTTTCAATTCTATTTTACAAAATTTGTTTCAATTTTTTTTTAAATTCTATTTTTTTTTCTATAACTTCTATTTTACAAAATTTGTTTCATATATTTTTTAAATTCCATTTTTTTCCTATAACTTCTATTTCACAAAATTTGTTTCAATTTTTTTTTAAATTCTATTTTTTCCCTATAACTTCTATCTTACAAAATTTGTTTCATATTTTTTTAAATTCCATTTTTTTTTTCCTATAACTTCTATTTCACAAAATTTGTTTCATATTTTCCTTCAATTCTATTTTTTCCTATAACTTCCTAGGCCATTATACAACATTAAATTAAATTAAGTAACATGAAACAACATTAAACAATATGAAACAACATTAAATAACATTAACCAACATAAAAATTATACAACATAAAAAAAAAACATTTAACAACATGAAACTTAAACAACATTTTTAAAAACATTTAAAAACATAAAACGTAAACGCCTACTCGAGGCTTCACTTAGCCGTTGGATTTGAATTTAAGTTGTAGTTTTAAAATAATAAATTATGTTTGGCCCTATGACCCTTTGGCCCTCGATTGAAGATGGTTTTTTGTGACAGAGCTAAAACGAGCCCTCTAGCCCTCTGGCCCTCGGTTGGAGATGGAGGCAAATATGGTCATGTACTATTCATTAAAATATTAATATCTTGGAGAATCTTGGAGGGCCAGAGGGCTCAAACGAGCCCTCTAGCCAGCCATCGGTTAGAGATGGCCTAACATTGGATTTGATCCATAATAAGGTGGATTATTTCGTTAAAAGTCCGACATATGGTACCGGCAGTCACTTGTTCAGTTACACTTCACATACATCCATATCAAACTTTTCATTATAATTTATACCCAAATAAACTAGAGAAAATTTAGATGGTTCTTAGCACGTTTAAGAGAATCAAATTCTGCCTCAAATTTCAAAGCTAAGGGATGACAATGCATATGTAAGATGCAAAGTAATGCATATATGTAGGGTTAGGGTGCAAAGTAGAGCATATACTAGCAGCAACAAAATATTCCATTATTAAAAAAAATTACTGCCAAAAGTTCCATGGTGGATAATACTCCTGTACAATCCCCCCCCCCCCTCCCCCCAACAAAACACCCACCCTCCCATCTCTCCTAAACTCCTTCCGATCTTCGTCCCGAGCTGTATGAGGCATAAACTCGTCCCACGTACGGTTCAGAGGCTGAGGCGCCCTACCCTAGCAGTAATGGTGCGGCTTAGGTCAACCCCCACTCCTTACAAGCCAAAGAGTAGAAACTAGAAAAACGCTAAGGAGACTCTTTCAAAGTGAGACTTTCCATGAACTCTTTGTCAACTCACAGTTTAACGTCAATTTCTATGTAAATAGAATAAACATTGTGAGAAAAACATGAGGTGTCAGAGAATTTATGGACATTTTGAGAGTCTCCTTAACACTTATCATTGAACCAATATTATTATTGGTACTCATTGAAGTATATGCTCTCACTGAATCAGCAACCAATGCTTTTTGAAGAGATAACGAGGGATGGGATGGCATGGCTCGCTGAGGTGATTATTATTTTATTAAGTTATTGGGGGATATTCTTTTTTAACATGATTAATTTTCAAGGCATTTTTTCAGAGCCATAGCCAAGCATCGTATGCCTTAGAGAATAAATCATCTTGTTCAAATTTGAAAATCAGTTTTTTCTTTTGTTTTTTTTTTCTTTACTTGTTTATTATCATTACATGTATATAATTAGGACAAATTGTACGTCTAAAGGGTGTGCATAATTGAAGAATGGCATCTTATTCTGGAAAATGGGAAGCATATTGTTATCTACGACATGGATTTGATGAGCTCAACCTTGTGCAAAAATGCTCTAGCTGTTGAGGATTAACAATACATTTACTTGTGGTGAGTAAAAAAGGGTAAACTGAAATACCAGCATATAATTTTGTGCGAATCCGAATCTTGTGACATATCTGAATTTTTAGGAAACTTATAGCTTCATAGATAGTACTTACATGTTATATATAGTCACAAAATTTCTCCGAACAAATACCTACCAATACCTACTACAGTTTCGCAATTAGTCCTCTCTAAATCGGCAACCAGTGCCAAACTTTTTTGAGTAACACCAATTAATTAGGGTAAAAAGGCAGATGTTTTAGTTGATTAAAAGAAATTAACGGCACTCTCATGGAAAGGTAAAATTAATTAATTAAATCCGAATTGCATAGTCAAATATATATATATATATATATATATATTTTTTTTTTTTCTTTCTCTTTTGGCAATTAAGCTACGCATCGGAGAAGGATGATAATGTAATTAATTATGGAAGGGAAAGAACTAGAGATGAGTTGGGTCACTCTGCAAGGAGCATCCAAATATGCCATCCGAATCAGATCATCATTTCCAGGGATTTTCATTGGTTCTATATTCTATATACCTAAAGGCTTAGGTTTCATGTGTAACTTTCTTTTCTCTCTTCCCTTTAACTGAAATTCCACGTTGAGATGTATGCCCCTTCATTTTAAACAATTGTACCTAAATAGGTTCTAGGTTCTCATATGAAGTTATATATAAGGTAACATGGCCCTTAATAAGTGGATGTTCCTTGACTGTAGTTGAGATATGACATATCTTTTATATCGATGACACTAATATATTGTTGATATGATGTTACACTAATACGTTGTTGATACGATGTTACACTAATATGTCAATACCGTTGATACGATGTTAAACTAATATGTCAATACCGTTGATACAATGTTACACTAATATACCGTTGATACGATGTTAAACTAATATGCCGATGTCATTGATAAGAAGTTACATATCTTTTAATGACATCAATATATATTACCTTGTAAGCTTATCAATATAAGTCACACAGTTTAACTCACACTTGTCCCTCTATATATACATGTAAAAATTTAAACCAAAAATCTGGTATAATTTTGTCAATTAAGGGACAAAAAGTGTTTACACCAGCATAATATAACCACCATTTTTTACCAACAAAAAATAAACTTTTTGTATTGGTTGTGTAAGGGCATATATGCATGGAACAGAAGACAGAGGGGAGAACAGTGTGCTTTTGTACGGATGTCATAAGAAAATAAAAGGGGTATCTTTTCTTAGTGACGCTGTCAATTTTCCACAATTATACTGTTGATGTTGCAATCCATGTCTAAGAAGAAAAAAATGACAAAATATAATATTATAGCTAGGGCAACCGCTGTGGGTCTTTATTTTTCTAGTTTGGTGGGAGGCTGGGATCATGTTGACAAGTTGGCAACAATGGAGTGGATTTAGAACAAAGGAACAGAACATATATCATCATCACATATATGGAGCCTCTTATTACAATCACCACTCTACTATGGGTGAATTTGTCTAATGTGATTTATATGTACACATATTTATCGAAAAGAAAATCAAGTTACTGATTATTTAGCTTCATTTTAGACAGATAGTTATGCTTACCACTAGTGATTTACAGTTCCGGACTTTGTTGCCTCTACCCATGCTCATGATATTTCCTTTTGTCCTTATTATAGGTTTCATTGATCATTTGGTCATTATGGGTTTTGGCTTAGAACCCCCCCGGGCGCGGCAGCTTATAATTTTTTCGTATACTTTCCTTTTTTTATTTATTAATAAAAATGGTGGAGAAGGGACGGGCATGGGGTATCTAGGTGTAATAGTTCGCACCCTTACGGAAGAGGATATGTGCCTCGCACGCGACTATTGCCGAAGAGCTAATCTCTCCTAAGTCATTGAACTTATTAAAAAAAACCACCACCCTAGTAGTAGAGGTACTTGCAATTAGCTTAATTTGTTGATAATGTATTAGAGCCAGTGTATTTAGTTCATATCTTATTTTAAAATAATATCACAATCGTTTTGTTTAATATAAATCATTTTATCATATGTAAATTACGTTTCAAAATTCCCAAGAACCTCAAAGACCTAATTCATTGCATATTATGTCAAGCATCGTGAACATGTAACATTTAGAATACAAGATCTTCCTCCGTCCAAAATGCTAACACATATCTGCTACAACAATGGATTCATATACATTTATTTATTTTCATTCACCATTTCACATTGGTTCCAGAAATTAAGGACATAATTTTTTTTTTTTGGCATGTATATCATACAACAAAGTCTACAAGTTTGCAACCTGAAGTCTTTACTGTTGCTTATATTTGAAGTAACTTATATATATATATATGATCATGGTGATCTTGTATAAGATGATAATCTCTACTTTATATACTGCAAATAAAAGTATTGATTGCTTAATGAAAGGCAAGAAAAAATATTGAAACTCTAGTTAGCTTCAATTAGTGGACATCAGGCTGGTCTAATTGGAGCTAACCTTGGTGTGCTTATAAATATTTTAGCCAATAAGCTTCACTTTCACAAATAATTAAGCAGATCTTATGGGCCACTGCAGCTTCCAACTTCCAAAGTGTCTAAACTACCCTTTGATCATATGCATAATATTTGAGAAACAAAGGGTATTGGTAGTAATTAAGGATACAGAAAAGAAAAAGACAACAACTTTGCTAATCTTCCTTAATTACAAACTATGCCATCTTATAAGAGCCATTATTCTTTTCTCTATATATATATTTGAATTGGATTTGTTCCCCTCTCCATGCCACTCTAAATTCCCACCATTTTAAAATCTTCATGAGCACAAGTTGGCCGAGATAGTCGTAGCATCCGGTGGCGATTCGGTTTACTTTCCGGTGAAGCTAGTTACTATACCCTTTCAAGTGGAGGAAGCATATGGTGATGGTATAAAAGCAAAATTATCAAGGGATGTGTGAGAAGTAAAATGGGGTGTGTGGATAGCACATCCCATTTTAGAATGTGCTTTTAGAGAATTTGGTATGAGACATCGATAAAAAGTTCCTTTTTTTCCAACCCCCATAAATAACAACGAGAACTAGAGCTTCTTCGTTATCCTTCTCTCTCAGAACTCAAAACTCAAAGAGAGAAAATGGTGAAGTTCTCCAAGCAATTCGAAGGGCAGCTCGTCCCTGAATGGAAGGATGCATTCGTCGATTACTGGCAGCTCAAGAAGGACCTCAAAAAAATCAATCTCCTTGACTCTAACAACAACAAAAACTCACCTACTAATCACCAAAATAGCTCGTCTTTATCCAACACTCTCGTCACTTCCATTAGGAAGTTCACTCCTTTTGGCCATCCACATAGAGAACATGACCTCATACATGTACTCATTCTCTCTTCCGAACCCTATCATTATGTTTGTTTTCTGGTTAAATTTTAAATCATGTTTCGAATGCGTATGAATTAATGTGCGTCTTATAATTATGTACCAGGTTCACAGGAAGCTTGCCTCATCAGCAAGCAAGGGAGACATGTATGAGACTGAATTGTTAGAGCAGTTTGCTGATACTAATGCTGCGAAAGAGTTTTTCTCATTCCTCGACCTTCAGCTCAACAAGGTGAATCAGTTTTTCAGAACAAAGGAGAAAGAGTTCATGGAGAGAGGGGAGTCCTTGAAGAAACAAATGGATATACTCATTGAGCTCAAAACCGCCTTCAAGAAACAGCGCGGCAAAGGAGCTTTTGCGCTGAATTCCAAGGAGGATATTTCCATGTCAGTCTCCTTCACATCTGGTAAATCTTCAATTTCGTTTTAGTTTTCAGTCGAATGTGCAAAATCTGCATATACACACACGCATACATCGTACATGTTTTAGTTATACGTTTTGGCATATCCCATTTAGATTGTTTCTCTGAATATTTTTCTTCACTACCTCCTTTAGCAATGCGGAGATTGACTGTCGCTAGAACAAATGATCATTGTGTTCCATTTATATTATTTCTAGTTTGCTATCTATTTCAGTAAACGTACCTTAAATCGTTTCATTCTTTACCAAAATTATAGAATCAAAAAAGCGATTATCTATACTTAGTTTCTGATGGCTCTGTTTCTTGGATACAGATGAGGATTCTGTTAAGGATAAAACAGAGCAAGAACAGCTGCAAGACTGCACAGAAGACTTGGAGAAAAATGAAGTGGCAAACTCGGAAGGAACGGCATACTCGGAAGGCACGATATCCGGTGAATTGGGAAAATCAATTAGAACGAAAAGTGAAGATGGTGGAAAGCTAAGGAGCATGTCAAGTCGTTCTTTCAGCTTCCAAGGGAAGAACTTGAAGATAAACATTCCTCTAACAACCCCGTCGCGCACTTTCTCAGCGATCAGTTACATAGTTTGGGAAGATCTGGTGAATCAGTCCTCGAAAAAATGCGGCGCAGACAGTGGTAAGCTGCACATCAACAAAACTAAGTTGCATCATGCGGAAAAAATGATCCGAGGAGCTTTCGTCGAGCTCTACAAAGGGTTGGGATACCTCAAAACTTACAGGTAAAATCTTTTAGTTAAAAAGATAAACAAATTTGGAGTTGTTATTCGATGATGCAGGGGAAGCTTACGTGTTGTCAAATTTTCAGGAACTTGAACATGCTTGCTTTTATAAAGATTTTAAAGAAGTTTGACAAAGTAAGTAAAATGCATAACTTTTAATTCATCTTTTTGCTTACGTAATTAAATTGATTTTTTCTTCTTTTCTTTTTCAGGTCACTGGAAAACAAGTTCTTCCGATTTATCTAAAAGTTGTGGAGAGTTCCTATTTCAACAGCTCAGATAAGGTACTTGACAAACCCTAATTTTTTGAATTTTCGAAGAATAACATCAACAATCAAGCTTTATTCCACTAAGTAGAGTAGGCTGTATGAATCCTAAAACGTCTTCGAACACTAAGTAAATATCTGATTCCCATCATGCTCGCTATGTTTTAGTAAATTTTTGCATGATCTTTTGATTGGATCATGTTCAAATGTTGGCCACTTTCTGTCATTTCGTCCAAATATTTTCCCGACAATTTCAAGTGGCCATTGATCCTGCAGTTTGTGACTGCACAATGGATGCCATTAAATTCGTAAAAATCGAACCCAGATATGCTTGTCTGATACGGAAACTGGCAAAAGTTAACTTTGCAGGTCAATAGTATTTTTGCTTATTAGTTTAAAAAATGACAGGTGATGAACTTAGGAGATGAAGTTGAGGAGCTTTTCACCAAACACTTCGCTGAAGAAGACCGGCGAAAGGCCATAAAGTATCTTAAACCGACTGAGCGTAAAGAATCACATTCTGTAACATTTTTCATTGGTAAGTACAATTTTTTTGTGAAAAGTGACCACAAGGGGTATGTTATGCCAAATTACAACAAACTTGGATGAACATTATTTTAAAGATAAAAATTAAAGTACCTAAGTGGTTCTCCTTTACGCAACTTTAGCCCTGGAGCTTAAAAGTTTGTTCATTTTGTGGAGAGATTTTTTCGTGTGTCAGGAAATAGTTCAATACGTTAAGTGTCATAATACAATTATTTAAAAAATTCAAGTTTCAAACTAATTATATTACTACATTTGCGTACCAACCGCGTACTCAATACCATTGAAAATTCTCCATTTTGTGACCATACAAGATTAAGAAACCAAAAGTGTACGGACCCAATAGGCCACTAGGGTTTTGAAACACAAGGCTGTGCCTTGTCCACTTTTTGGGTGGGAAATAAAGCATAGGTCGCTACTGCCATTGTTATTTTTTGGACAACTTTTTTATTGTACGAAGGTAGAACCCTAAAAAGGGACATCAACATCTAGACTCTAGAGGGCAGCAAGATTTTATTTCCTCGGTGCGGAACGGAGCTACTCGCATGTACACTGCTTAATAACCCACAAGTCTTCAAGGTTAGTCCGAGTGGTGAGAGAGAACAAGGTAATTAGTTCGGATCAGAGTAGATTCAATCTTTAGAAATTAATTTTCGAGTAAAAATCATAATATCGAACGGGAATATTTGGTAATGATATTTGTTTTTTTGCCTAGCAAAAAAAGAAGTGGAACACAAAATATAGGTTGCATTACATTGTGAACGTTTCTACTCATACATGATATATGAACTTGATAAATATGTGTGACACATTGGACTGCAATGACTAACTACTCAGGTGACTCATCTTCTTTAATTATAATTATCAGGTTTATTTACGGGATGTTTTATCGCACTCTTAACTGGATATGTCATTATGGCTCATATAACGGGATTGTACAAACGGCAGCCAAATTCAGTCTACATGGAAACTGCCTACCCTGTACTTAGGTAAGCATTGCTGCAAATAATTTGAACAGAGTCTTAAAAAATGTTTGATACTTCGATGTAAACAAGGAGAGGCTAGAGAACTAAACTCTTTTTGTTTTGTTTTTGCAGCATGTTCAGCCTACTGTTTCTACACTTCTTCTTATACGGCTGCAACATTTTTGCGTGGAGAAAGGCGCGTATAAATTACAGTTTCATCTTTGAACTGTCCCAGACGAAGGAGCTAAAGTACAGAGATGTATTCTTGATCTGCACCATGTCGTTGACTACGGTGGTCGGAGTCATGTGTGTTCATTTGTTACTGCTAACAAAAGGCTACTCATATGCCCAAGTTCAAGCAATTCCTGGCCTTCTTTTGTTGGTAAATTCTTCAACTCATGACATGATAAATCATAAAAGGAAGATCAAATAATCCATATGTACAGTAAATATTAATCAGGTTTTAACTTTTCTTCTACATGTGCAGGTGTTTTTACTACTACTTGTGTGCCCCTTCAACATCATTTACCGATCAACCCGTTTCCGCCTTCTTCGTGTCCTAAGAAATATCATTCTGTCGCCTCTGTACAAGGTACTTGTGGAAATTTTTTAGGTCGACAGGCCGAGGACCCGCTCCAACAACACCGATAATGTCCTCACTTAACTACCTACACAATCCTCAAGTGTGGGGTTATATCACAAAAGGCCTCGATGTTAGTTAGAGTGGGGTCTATATAAATGGGTTTTTGCCCTTTCCTCTGTCCGATGTGGGACAGAATGGGGTTCTAACACTCCTCCCCTGCACGTGAGACCCCATTTATGGGCCACACTGGGGTCTCACGTGAAATTCCACACATCGGCAACCACGTGGAGCCATGTCGGGACTCACCCAATCGCGCGGGACCAATGGGGACCCACCCAATCACGTGGCAGTATGGGCCTGCCCCTTGGCTCTGATACCATGTGGAAATTTTTCAGGTTGACGGGCCGATGGCCCACTCCAACAGCACCGATACTGTCCTCACTTAACCACCTACATAATCCTCAGGTGTGAGGTTTTATCACAAAAGGTTTCGGTGTTAGTTAGAGCAGGGTAATTCTATATAAATGGGTTTTTGCCCTTTCCTCTGTCCGATGTGGGACAGAATGGGGTTCTAACAGTACTGCATCTCTTCAACATGATTAAAACAAAACATTTTTAGTAACAGCTAAAACCATATTAGACCAATTAAATCATGTTTCTAATTAGTTTCTGTTTGCTGTCTGCAGGTTGTCATGCTGGACTTCTTCATGGCAGATCAACTTTGTAGTCAGGTATCATTCAGCGCCAAATCAAATATATTCGTTCCTCAAGTTATAAACTTTTCCGATTCGTCATAACAATAGATTTATCTGTATTCAGGTTCCGATGCTTAGGAACCTCGAGTATGTGGCGTGTTACTACATAACCGGAAGCTACAAAACTCAGGACTATGGCTACTGCATGAGGGCGGGGCATTACCGAGATCTTGCCTATGCCGTGTCCTTCCTACCTTATTACTGGAGAGCAATGCAGGTATACAAATTAGGCTCTTCGGCCATCTGCTATAATCTTTACCGTCTCTTTTCTTCGACATCTGACAAAGATTTTGTTAAATTGGATTTTCAGTGTGCTCGGCGGTGGTTTGATGAGGGACACACAAGCCACCTTGTGAATCTAGGCAAATATGTGTCAGCAATGTTAGCAGCAGTAGCTAAAGTAGCTTATGAGAAAGAAAGGAGCATTGGATGGCTCTGTCTTGTCGTGATCATATCAACTTTCGCAACAATTTACCAATTGTATTGGGACTTTGTAAAGGATTGGGGTTTGCTACAAATGAATTCCAAGAATCCTTTGCTTAGGAACGAATTAATGATTCGCCGAAAGTTCATATACTACATCTCAATGGTAATTGCCATGTCCCCCTCAAACAAATCACAAATTTGGAGAACAAGATTTTTCTTGTGTGGCAAGCAACCGAGAATGAACTTATTCTCGAAATAAAATTCTGGTAAATGTCATGATAAAAGATTCCCAGTCTATTCAAAGAGGACAACATGACAGCAAAGGATTAGATGTTGTCTGAGAAGTTGCACGCACATCATCGAAACAAATTTTGTGTTTTCTTTCTAGGTTATAAATTTTATCGGGTTTCAAATCCGGTGTTTGACGAATGTTTTGGATGCTATATCTGCAGGGATTGAACCTTATTCTCAGGCTAGCTTGGATGCAAACTGTTCTCCATTCAAGTTTTGGACATGTAGATTACAGGGTAACCGGGCTGTTTTTGGCAGCTCTTGAAGTCATCAGAAGAGGGTTGTGGAACTTTTTCAGGTAAAGAAAAACCCTTAAATTCCTACGATTCTTATTCTTTTCAGTCTACATCTGCAGCCATATGCAGAATTTGACATGAAACTGAAATTACCCTTTTTCGATTTCAATATCTCTAACGCACGATATGTTCGAATGGTTCAGGTTAGAGAATGAGCATCTGAATAATGCAGGCAAGTTTAGAGCAGTTAAGACAGTACCACTGCCTTTTCATGAAGTGGATGATCAGGACTGACGCCCCCATTGGCAACAGTTGCATATAGAATTCGATGTTTAGGCGTTTTCAGAACAAATGTTTCCAAGAGGAGGAATCTTGTTGAAAGCTCATTCCAAAGTTGGTGTAATAAGACACATCAACTGTGTAATCTCTTTTGGTTCGATCGGGAGAACATTTGTTCATACTTGTACATAGAAAGAATTCCTTCATCAATGAAAGGAAAAGAAAATTGATGCAAAGTGCATATACATTAGTACTGCACAGTTCACTTCACTCATTGCTGCAAATACATCAACGAAGGGAACCTCAAATTGCCGAGTAGTTAATCGGAGAATGGGTGAGACGAAAATACAAGTGGCTGCCTAGTTAACTAGTTTATGCATCTTGTCAGTAAGTCACATGATCAAAACGGTTTCACTTAAGAAATTTCTCTGAATCCAAGTTGGGTCGTGTCATAATTTGGATTTTGGAGGTTTAAGGATTGTTAGTTGCGAGAGATTTTTTAATGTGACCGTAATACGGAATGATATATCACGTGTCATTATATATATTTGTGATATATCACACGTGTTTCGGTTACAATAAAAATTTTCTAATTGGTTGCACAACTCAGCCTTTTCCATATAACACGTGGCAAAAACCCAATTGATTTGCCCAAAATCAAATACATTCTTGCAATTGCAATCGGAAACAAAACAGAGAAAATTGCGTACAGTCTACAGAGCTACATCAATGGCGGCGACACCAACCGCCTGCGGTTTCTCCCCCGCCATTCCATCCCTCTTGCCTCTCATAACTAACCCTAACAAAACCATTTCCTTTTTCCGACCGTTTTCTGCTTCCCAGAAAAACCCTACCGTCGGCCTCTCCTGGTCCTCAACCCACGGACGAAGAAACCCTCTCTGGTGAATTGGCTCTTCTGGGTTTCTTTCAATTTTTCATTTTTCTTCGTCCACATATATGTTTATGCTAAAGTTTAAATCTTTAATTTCAGCTCAAGAATTTCCCATACGGCAGGTGTAGCACCAAAGAGGGGCTATGTGGTGCTGGCTGTTTCTGGGTTGATGAGTGGCAATTCTGAGACGGACGCAGAATGGGAACCCAATAATCCGAATACGGTATAAAAAAATATGCGATTCGAGTGTAATTTGATAGAATCATTGTCTTTTTCGTATCGATATTGCTCGTAGTCATTTAATTTTTCTTACAAGCTTTTTGAGACCAATGTGACATATGTTATCATGTCAACGTATGTGTGTGTTTTGTCATTGCTTGGATGTGTTAACTTCTTAACTTGGGTTCTGTTTCTTGGATGCCCTTTTCGAATTTTCGAAGGATGCTACGATTGACATACAACTTCCAAGAAGAAGCTTGCTTGTGAAATTTACTTGTAATTTGTGTGGTGAAAGGACAAATAGACTCGTCAATCGATTGGCTTATGAGCGGGGGCTTATTTACGTACAGGTACTTATTCCTCTTGTTGATTGATATAAGATTCAGTGTTGTTTGTTCTTGATGATGAAAAACCTGTTAAACTTTTTTTCTGTCAATTTGTTGATATTTTGATACTTTTCTATATAGTCCTTAGAAAAAAGCATATAAAAATTAAGGATTATGTTAAGCGGTCGGTTTCAAAGTTGCTTCTAGTTCTCTTAATCTAAAAGTAAGAAACAAGTTTTAGGTTCATCTGACTAATTAGCACTGCTTCTCATCAGTGTGCAGGGTGTCAAAAGTATCACAAGTTAGTTGATAATCTTGGCCTTGTGGTTGAGTATGACTTAAGGGAGGATTTTGATGTGGATACAAATGCGGATGAAGTTTGATCCGACATTGAATTCATTATGCTACTTTTGAGTTGTCTTTGTGATAAAGTAATTCTTGGCGGTTGTTGGAATTCATCTCCCTTGATATATTGAACACGAAGTAAACAAAAAAGTGGTAAATGTTGATCGTTCATCTTTTGTATGATTGATTCTTAGATCTAGGGTTGTACATATGAAAAAATCATCTTATTGCAATATATTCTCTTAAAAAAAATTTCTTCTGGCACTGTACCAATAAATTCATAGTTCAACGTCTAAGATTGGTAAGAACTTTAGCCTGTCTTTGCCAGCAGTATAGTGATTGCTAACCCGATCGTAACCCAGAATCCTGATATCCCTCCTTTCTGGTGGAGTGCATTTCCTCCATTCTATGAGACAATAAAGAGAAAGGTCATGGAAAAAACTTTAAAGTTGTTAAGTAACATCTGTAAAATTTGAGTTCCATCATGCAAATATGGTGTTCTATGGTAATAAGAGTAATAGCTGGTTAAATTCTTTACCAAATTCAAACTTGGTGATGGGGCCGGTGTTGTATCGTCCTCTGTATCTGTCACCGTAGGTGGTGCTGGGGGACTTTGTACAGTTGGTGCAGGTGCTGGTGCATGATGATGATGCTTGTGCTTGTGCTTGTGCTTGTTCTTCCCCTTGTGGTTGGGTGGAGCAGGTGATGGTGCTTGCACTGGTTGTGAAGCTGGTGGCACAATAACCGGTGCTGGCGCGGATACTGGGGGTGCTTTTAATGGTGAGGGCACTGGTGCTACTTTAGCTGGTGCCGGTGCAGGAGTTGCTTTAACAGGGGCTGGGGCTTGAACTGGTGTTGGAGATGCAGGTGGCGCCGCTACAGGAGGCGGCAATGTTGGTGTCGAAACAGGTGGTGATGGCGGCAGATTCGGTGGCTGTGATGGAGTTGACACAGGTGGACTTTGGGGTAGCGGGGGTGGGACTGCTGGGCTTTTGGATGGTGCTACCTTAGGGGAAGGTGATGCGGGTGTGGTGATTGGTGGGGTTGCTGCTGCATTTACAGGCGGTTGTGTTACTGCGGTTGGTGCGGTAGAAGGTGGTGGGGTTGTAGTCGGCAGAGTAGCCGGTGCAGCAGGTGTGGTAGTAGGCGGGGGCGTTGCAGCTGGCAAAGTAGAGGGTGCGGCTGCCGGTGTCTGTGCACCGGTAAGGATTACTTGAAAGCTGAGGCAACATAGGACGAAAGCCAGCAAAATCGAAACCATTTTTGGAAGACGAATTCCAGGGAACAGCATCGGAGGGTTGTCGGTTATATATTAGGTTTGTGAGGAGAGAAAATTGCAGTTTGGTGAAACAATTGAAGTAGGGAGAGATGTAATTTTCATGTGATGGGAACTTCTCTGCTAATCATTTGGCGAGCATATGTTGTTAATGAAGTTGAGAAGCTGGCCAAGAAATTGACAAAAGTCTCGCGGCACAAATGTAGAAGAAACGTCTATTTTTGATCTTAACAGCAAAGCTTAACTCTGGTAGGAGGTGTCTATCCGTCCTTTCTGAAAGCAACGTCCTCAATCCTCAATTCAACACCCTTCGTAACACGGGACGTTGCCATGGCAGTACTGTCTCATGCAAGTTACTCTCCTGTTAAGCGCAGATGACCGCACGGCATTTATTTGTTTGTTTATCATTCATTTGGTAATGGCTTACTGTCGAAGGGAGGTTGGAGGCACTGTGATTAAAACAAAGGATGGGCAAACGAAGGCCAACAATAATCCAACGTGAATATCATGAATAAAAGCTATATTTAAAATTAAATAAATTAAAAAAAAAAAAAAAGACACTATCTAGAACATAAAAAAAAATTGGATGCTCCGGTGTATCGGGTACTTTGGGCGTTTTAACTGTTTTTAGATCTTTATTTTTGTATTTTCAAATAAAGATCTAACGGTTAAAATAGGGGTGTGATATCCACACATCCCATTTTACTTCTCACACACCTTTTTGATTTTCAGCAGTCGGATTGGATGAATTGAAGAAGATCAAATGACAGAAATTCTCAAGGGGTGTATGAGAAGTGAAATGTGGTGTGTGAATAGCACATTCCCTAAAATATCCGAAGTACTGAATACTCACCTAAGAAAGTACCCTAGAGCATTGTCCCATTTACGCGGCCTTGCTTGTAATGCTAGGTTTCTGTAAATACTTTTGGAACACGCTTTTGTTAAAATCGCAATTAAATGTTTATTAAAAATTCATACAGCTTTTTAAAACAAATTGATAAGGGCTTCTTTGAAAAGTGCTTTTATAATTTCCAAGTTTTTTTTTTTAAATTTGCCGGATGGTCCCATAATCTATAGTCATCCCATTTGACATCATGCAATTGACATAGTCATAGCTCATAGTCGGATCGCCAGTGAAATCTAATTATACTGGTAGATATAATTTGGCAAAATTTTCGGACTAACTGAAAGAAAGACAACTAAATTTCGCCAACATTCGACACAGATTTGTACATTCATCAAACTAACAGTCTTTGAACTCTTACAAACAGAACATTATGTGGAAGATGCGATGCATCTTCGTAAGTAACTTTGATGGATGGAGAGAAATTCGATGAAGACGCGGGGGCGCTGCCGGGTCTGCTTGCTTTTCCTTCTTCCTTCTCCTCAACTGGAAGAATTGCTGCATTATATCTGCACAATCCGATGCCAACACGCCACGTTGGATTGTCATATTTGGGTGGAATGGGTGGACAGGAGGAGCTGGTTTTTCCGAGTGTTCCGAGCTTCGAGCTATTTCCTTCACCCCCATCAGGAAAAAGTCTGCAAGCATATTTACAGGTTGATAAGATAAGGAGCAATTGAATAACACAATTCGCATACCTTATCCAGTTAGGGGTTACTTAGAAGGGCACAACTCGCATACCTTATCCAGCTGCCATCAGCTCCGAGAAGCTTATTTGGAGCTCGCCATACAACAGTGTCGACTCTTGCTTGGAGTATTGCTCCAGCACACATTGGGCACGGTTCAAGTGTTACATACAGAGTAGTCTCCTGAGACATCAGAAAACAAGAGTTAAGTCTAAGGTGGGATGCCCTGGCTTCCTTCATCGGTAAGTAGTAAGTTGAGTTACATATAAACCAATGTCAACAAAACACTTCCACAGTTACGAATGGTGTTATCATTGTATAAATTTCATGATAAATGTGACTGACATGGCTTCCACTTTACAACTTAGGGAGTTTTTTAATATCCAATAGAAATGCAGATATTTGACGTTTAATGAAAAAAGAAAGACTGCTCTCTAACTTTGCAATGTCATCATGCAGACACAGAAGCCAGAAGGGAATTTTTAATGGAGAGGAAGAAAAGCATGATTCCATGACTAGAATATGTCCCTTCAGATCATCAATATGCGTGTATATATATATGGAAATGGGTACTAACAACTAAATAACAGAGAAATTACCGAAAGCCTCCATGACCGAAGAACATTTGAAGCTTCCCGTATGCATATCATTTCTGCATGGGCAGTTGAATCCCGTAATTCTTCCACTCTGATACACACATCAGTGTAAATATCCAGAAGAAAGCATTTAGCTATACACATAAGCTAATAGAACTCACAGGTTACATCCACGTGCAATAATCTTGGCCTTGTGGTTGAGTATGACTTAAGGGAGGATTTCGATGTGGATACAAATGCGGATGAAGTTTGATCCGACATTGAATTCATTATGCTACGTTTGAGTTGTCTTTGTGATAAAGTAATTCTTGGCGGTTGTTGGAATTCATCTCCCTTGATATATTGAACACGAAGTAAACAAAAAAGTGGTAAATGTTGATCGTTCATCTTTTGTATTATTGATTCTTAGACTAGGGTTGTACATGTGAAAAAATCATCTTCTTGCAATATATTCTCTTGAAAAAAATCTTCTGGCATTGTACCAATAAATTCATAGTTCAACGTCTAAGATTGATATTAGCCCGTCATTGCCAGCAGTATAGTGATTGCTAACCCGATCGTAACCCAGAATCCTGATATCCCTCCTTTCTGGTGGAGTGCATTTCCTCCGTTCTATGAGACAAAAAAGAGAAATGTCATTGAAAAAACTTCAAAGTTGTCAAAGTAACATCTATAAAATTTGAGTTCCGTCATGCAGATATGGTGTTCTATGGTAATAAGAGTAAGAGCTGGTTAAATTCTTTACCAAATTCAAACTTGGTGATGGGGCTGGTGTTGTATCGTCCTCTGTATCTGTCACCGTAGGTGGTGCTGGGGGACTTTGTACAGTTGGTGCAGGTGCTGGTGCATGATGATGATGATGCTTGTGCTTGTGCTTGTGCTTGTGCTTGATAAACCGATTCCAACTCAGTCTATGCATACACCAATAGAATTCCAGTCTAACATTGAATCCCAGTCCAACACGGAATCCTCACCGCTTGCTGCACCGCTTGCTGCAGATCGTGTTTTGTCCTGATTCAACTTCTTGTAATCCTAGTTCTATGTATATATGACTTGTACTCCTATAAATATTAATGCACGCCACTCACTCGATTATTGAGTTGAGATTTTATAATTACTGTCTTTCATGGTATCCAGAGCCTACGTCTCACGACAAAGGTTCATATTATAATTTTTTTTTTCTTCTTCTTTCTCTTTTCCTCTCAGTCTTCTACAGTTATGGCGTCTTCTTCCTCTGCTACTGCTGCTCCCTCTGTCATGAATTTTCTCACCATCAAGCTCGACCGCAACAACTACCCTCTCTGGCGTGCTCAGTTCCTTCCCTTGCTGCGCAGCCGCAACTTACTATCGTATGTTACTGGTGAAAATCACTGCCCATCTGCTTTTCTTCTTGATGACAATGGTCAACTCACAGACAAGGTCAATCCATTATATACTGAATGGATACAGACTGATCAGATGATCCTTTCTTGGATTACGAGTTCACTTACTCCCAAGGTTCTTGCTACAATCATCAACAAAATTGATTCGGCTTCTGCCTGGTCGTCTCTTCAAGAACGGTATGCTTCTACGTCTCAAAATCGTATTATCCACATGCGTACAGAATTGATGACTACTGCTCGTGGTAATCTTTCTATCGCTGACTATCTCGACAAAGTCAACGCCATCGCCGACAACCTTGCTCTTTCTGGCGCCCCCGTCTCTGAATCCGACTTAGTCGCAATTATTATGAGCAAAGTAGGTCCACAATATGAGACCACTGTTGCTTCCGCACAGGCTCGTGACACTCCCATCAACTACAATTCCTTGGAAGCTTTATTACTGAGTGCCGAGCAACGTTACAACGCCTTTTCTCTTCCCTCTGATAGCGGCACCTCTGCTTTTGCTGCTGTGCGTGGTGGTCGCGGTGGCTTCCGTGGCCGTGGTAATTCTTTTCGTGGTGGACGTGGTGGAAGTTTCTCCCGTGGTGGTGCTGGTAACTTCTCACGCCCACATTTGGCTGCTCCTGACTCCGGGTCTGCTGCACCTGCAACATCCACATTTGCAACCCCTTCCCGCGGGTCCTCTTCTTCCTACAATGGACTTCTTGGTCCCGCACCTGGCTCCAGCACTCCTCCTGGTTCCTTGCCTGTTTTTTCCTCCTCTGGGCGTCTTCAATGTCAGATTTGTCAACGCTTTGGGCACTCGGCTATTGATTGCTTCAATCGTCTCAATCTGTCCTATGAAGGTCGGGTTCCCTCCTCTCGTCTTCAAGCCTACACAGCTGCACCATCTTCCCGTGCTTCCACCGCTGCACCCTCTGTCCCGCAATGGCTTTTTGACTCCGGCGCCAATTCTCACATAACCAATGATGTCAGCCAACTCCAAAATCCTCGTGAGTATCATGGCACCGATCAAATTCGTGGTGTGCATGGTGGTCCAGGTTTGAACATCTCAAAAATTGGTGACTCGTACCTTAACACTAAATATGCTTCTTTTCGTTTGCCTAACACCCTTTATTGTCCCCAAGCATCAACTAATGTGATTTCTTTGAACCGTTTTTCGGATGATAATAACTGCTTCTTTACTTTACATCCTCATTTTTATCGTGTGCAGGATTCACGGACGGGGAGGATCCTTTTACAAGGCCGGAGTAACAATGGACTCTACCCGTGTTCTAGTCACCCCTCTCATCAAACCCATGGTGTTTTTGCTTTATTAGGTGAACGTGTCACTGATGCCTTGTGGCATAGTAGGCTAGGTCATCCTTCGTTTTCCATTTTAAAACATTTAATTTCTGCCAATAAATTGCCCATTCAAGGCTCGTTTCAAAATAAATTTTGTCAATTTTGTCCCCTAGGAAAAAGTCATAAATTACCCTTTTCTTTGTCTACATCTGTGTCTTCTTTTCCTTTAGCGTTAATTCATTCCGATGTTTGGACTTCACCATCTTTATCTGTTTCTGGCTTTAAATATTATGTGGTGTTTGTGGATGATTTTTCTCGTTATACTTGGTTTTATCCTTTGCGTTCGAAATCCGACGTTTTTTCTACATTTGTTACTTTTAAAAATTCGGTTGAAAATATGTTCACTGTTAAGATTAAAGCTTTTCAAACCGATGGTGGTGGGGAATTTGTTAATAAGGCCCTTAGTACATTTTTGAATGACCATGGTATTTTACATCGTCTTACATGTCCCCATCACCCTGAACAAAACGGATTAGCCGAGCGTAAACATCGTCATTTAGTTGAGACTGGGCTTACTCTTTTAGCCCAATCCGGTTTGCCTACTCCGTATTGGGCCGAAGCTTTTCATACTGCTAATTATATCATTAACCGTTTGCCCACTCGTCTTTTACACCATATATCTCCTTATGAAAAATTATTTCACAAACCTCCTCATTATCTGTTTTTCAAAGTTTTTGGTTGTGCCTGTTATCCCTACTTGCGTCCTTATAATACTAACAAATTACAATTTCGTTCAAAACGGTGTGTCTTCTTAGGATATTCATTAAATCATCAAGGTTATAGATGTTTGGATCCCTCTACGGGACGTGTCTTTCTTTCTCGCCATGTCGTGTTTGATGAGAACAGTTTTCCATATCAAGAATCCATTGTTACTTCGTCATCACCGCTTTCCTCGTCTGTGGATCCCGTTCTCGAGATTGGCCCATCCAACAACCCTACTCCTGCCACCCACTCCATCCCGCACCCACCTCCTCCTACTACTTTAGCCGTGCCTACCCCTCCTCAGCCTTCTACCCAACGTCCACTCCAAGTATACAGTCGCCGGTCCCCACGCCCCCAAACTTCTCAGCCCCCTGTCCCACCTGCATCAATCCCTCCCATACCCTCATGTTCTTCTCTTGAGCCGGTCCCTACATCAAACATGCCACCAGTCACACCCGCACCATTGGTTTCATCTACTCCCGAGGAAAGTGCCATGTCCCATTCTATGGTAACTCGAGGCAAAAGTGGTATTTGCAAACCTAATCCCAAATATACTTATGTTGCTACTGTTACTAATGCCTTGGTTGAGCCTACATGTTTTAGTCAGGCTAATAAGGATTTCGAGTGGAGAAAGGCGATGGTTGACGAATTCAATGCTTTACAACATAATGGCACTTGGACTTTGGTTCCGTTTCAACCCACTATGAATATTCTTCCTAATAAGTGGGTATACAAAATCAAGCGACGCTCTGATGGCTCAATTGAGCGTTACAAGGCACGGTTAGTGGCTAACGGGTTTCATCAACAAGAGGGTTTAGACTACGGTGAGACATTTAGTCCCGTTGTCAATCATGCGACTATTCGTTTAATTCTCTCCATTGCTATTATTTTCAATTGGCCTCTTCGACAACTTGATGTCCAAAATGCATTCCTTCATGGTTCTTTGAATGAAGAGGTCTATATGCGGCAACCACCGGGATTCATTGATCCTCAACGTCCATCTCATGTGTGCAAATTGCAACGTTCTTTATACGGTCTTAAACAAGCTCCTCGTGCTTGGTTTCAATGTTTTTCCAATCACTTGGAAAATTTGGGTTTTGCATCTTCTCATGCAGATTCATCATTGTTTACTTTCTTTGATGGTTCTGTGGTTATTTACTTGTTAATTTATGTGGATGACATTCTTATTACTGGCAATAGCATGGACCATATCACTCGTTTGATTCATCAGTTGGGCACATTATTTTCAATGAAGGATCTTGGACCGCTTCATTATTTCTTAGGTATGGAGGTTCATCGTACTAGCACGGGTCTTCATCTTACTCAGACAAAGTATATCACTGATCTTCTCCAACGCACCAACATGCTGGAATGCAAGCCCATTTCGACCCCAGCCATTAGTGGCCGACGCCTCAGTCTCTCTGATGGTGAACCCTTGTCTGATATCACCGAGTTTCGTAGCATTGTGGGTGCCTTGCAGTATCTCCTCTTCACTCGTCCTGATATTGCCTTTGCCGTTAACCAGGTTTGTCAGTTTATGCATAAGCCCACAACGACACATTGGGTTGCGGTTAAACGAATACTCCGTTATCTTAAAGCTACTCCAAACCATGGGATTGTTTATCGCTCGAGTTCCCTTCAGCTCACTGCCTATGCTGATGCGGACTATGCTGGTGATCCGGACGATCGCCGTTCCACTGGTGGTTACTGTATATTCCTTGGTGATAACCTCATCTCGTGGAGCTCCAAGAAGCAACGTGGTGTCTCGCGCTCAAGTACAGAAGCTGAATATCGTCAGCTTGCCTATACAGCCGCTGCTCTCTCTTGGTATCGCACCTTGTTTCGCGAGCTTCATCTCCCTCTTGCTCCGCCCCGCATCTGGTGCGACAACATTAGTGCCATTTCCGTCGCTTCCAATCCAGTTTATCACCAGCGCATGCGGCATGTCGAGGTTGACTATCACTATGTTCGGGAAAAGGTCACTCGTAAAGAGCTCATCGTTTGCTATGTCTCCTCCACGGATCAGCTGGCTGATCTCCTTACCAAGGGATTGTCTGCAGTTCGTTTTGCCTTCTTGCTGTCCAAACTTCCAGTTCGTGCCCTCCCTGTCCGTTTGCGGGGGAGTGATAAACCGATTCCAACTCAGTCTATGCATACACCAATAGAATTCCAGTCTAACATTGAATCCCAGTCCAACACGGAATCCTCACCGCTTGCTGCACCGCTTGCTGCAGATCGTGTTTTGTCCTGATTCAACTTCTTGTAATCCTAGTTCTATGTATATATGACTTGTACTCCTATAAATATTAATGCACGCCACTCACTCGATTATTGAGTTGAGATTTTATAATTACTGTCTTTCAGTGCTTCCCCTTGTGTTTGGGTGGAGCAGGTGACGGTGCTTGCACTGGTTGTGAAGCTGGTGGCACAATAACTGGTGCCGGCGCCGATACTGGGGGTGCTTTTGATGGTGAGGGCACTGGTGCTACTTTAGCTGGTGCCGGTGCAGGAGTTGCTTTAACAGGAGCTGGGGCTTGAACTGGTGTTGGAGATGCAGGTGGCGCAGCTACAGGAGGTGGCAATGTTGGTGTCGAAACAGGTGGTGATGGCGGCAGATTCGGTGGCTGTGATGGAGTTGACACAGGTGGACTTTGGGGTAGCGGGGGTGGGACTGCTGGGCTTTTGGATGGTGCTACCTTAGGGGAAGGTGATGCAGGTGTGGTGGTTGGTGGGGTTGCTGGGGTTGCTGCTGCATTTACAGGCGGTTGTGTTACTGCGGTTGGTGCAGTAGAAGGTGGTGGAGTTGTAGTCGGCAGAGTAGCCGGTGCAGCAGGTGTGGTAGTAGGCGGGGGCGTTGCAGCTGGCAAAGTAGAGGGTGCGGCTGCCGGTGTCTGTGCACCGGTAAGTATTACTTGAAAGCTGAGGCAACATAGAACGAAAGCCAGCAAAATCGAAACCATTGTTGGAAGACGAATGCCAGCGAACAGCATTGGAGGGTTGTCGGTTATATATCAGGTTTGTGAGTAGAGAAAATTGCAGTTTGGTGAAACAATTGAAGTGGGGAGAGATGTAATTTTCATGTGATGGGAACTTCTCTGCTAATCATTTGGCGAGCAAATGTTGTTAATGAAGTTGAGAAGCTGGCCAAGAAATTGACAAAAGTCTCGTGGCACAAATGTCCGCGACGATTAGAAGAAACGTCTATTTTTGATCTTAACAGCAAAGCTTAACTCTGGTAGGAGGTATCTATCAGCCCTTTCTGAAAGCAAGGTCCTCAATCCTCAATGCAACACCCTTGGTAACACAGGACGTTGCGATGACAGTACCGTGTCATGCAAGTTACTCTCCTATTAAGCACACGATGACCGTAGGTGTATTTATTTGTTTGTTTATTATTCATTTGGTAATGTCTCACTGTCAAAGGGAGGTAGGAGGCACTGTGATTAAAACAAAGGATGGGCAAACAAAGGCCAACAATAATCCAACATGAATATCATGAATAAAAGCTATAGTTAAAATAAAAAATAAAAAATAAAGGACACTATCTAGAACATCAAAACAATTTGGGTGTTCCGGTGTATTAGGTACTTTGGGCGTTTTAACCGTCTTTAGATCTTTATTTTTGTATTTTTAAACAAAGATCTAACGGTTAAAATATCTGAAGGTACTGAATACTCACCCAAGAAAGTACCCTAGGGCATTGTCACATTTACATGGCCTTGCTTGTAAACGCTAGGCTTCTGCAAGTACTTTTGGCACATGCGTTTGTTAAAATCGCAATTAAATGTTTATTAAAATTTTTGATAAGTGCTTCTCCAAAAAGTGCTTTTATAATTTCCAAGTATTTTTTCAAAAAAAATTTGCCGGATGGTCCCATAATCTATAGTCATCCCATTTGACATCATGCACGTGACATAGTCATAGCTCATATTCGGATCACCAGTGAAATCTAATTATACTGGTTGATATATTTTGGCAAAATTTTCGGACTAACCGAGAGAAAGACAACTAAATTTCGCCAAAATTCGACATAGATTTGTACATTCATCAAACTAACAGTCTTTGAACTCTTACAAACAGAACATTATGTGGAAGATGCGATGCATCTTCGTAAGTAACTTTGATGGATGGAGAGAAATTCGATGAAGACGCGGGGGCGCCGCTGCCGGGCCTGCTTGCTTTTCCTTCTTCCTTCTCCTCAGCTGGAAGAATTGCTGCATTATATCTGCACACTCCGATGCCAACACGCCACGTCTTATTGTCATATTTGGGTGGAATGGGTGGACAGGAGGAGCTGCTTTGTCCGAGTGTTCCGAGCTATTTCCTTCACCCCCATCAGAAAAAAGTCTGCAAGCATATTTACAGGTTGATAAGATAAGGAGCAATTGAATAACAAAACTCGCATACCTTATCCAGTTAGGGGTTACTTAGAAGGGCAAAGCTCGCATACCTTATCCAGCTGCCATCAGCTCCGAGAAGCTTATTTGGAGCTCCCCATACAACAGTGTCGACTCTTGCTTGGAGTATTGCTCCAGCACACATTGGGCACGGTTCAAGTGTTACATACAGAGTAGTCTCCTGAGACATCAGAAAACAAGAGTTAAGTCTAAGGTGGGATGGCCTGGCTTCCTTCATCGGCAAGTAGTAAGTTGAGTTACATATAAACCAATGTCAACAAAACACTTCCACAGTTATGAATATTGTTATCATTGTATAAATTTCATGATAAATGTGACTGACATGGCTTCCACTTTACAACTTAGGGAGTTTTTTAATATCCAATAGAAATGCAGATATTTGATGTTTAATGAAAAAAGAAAGACTGCTCTCTAACTTTGCAATGTCATCATGCAGACACAGAAGCCAGAAGGGAATTTTTAATGGAGGAAGAAAAGCATGATTCCATGACTAGAATATGTCCATTCAGATCATCAATATGCATGTATATATATTGAAATGGGTACTAACAACTAAATAACAGAAAAATTACCGAAAGCCTCCATGACCGAAGAACATTTGAAGCTTCCCGTATGCATATCATTTCTGCATGGGCAGTTGAATCCCGTAATTCTTCCACTCTGATACACACATCAGTTTAAATATCCAGAAGAAAGCATTTAACTATAAAATATAAATATAAGCTAATAGAACTCACAGGTTACATCCACGTGCAATAATCTTCCCTTGTTGTACCAAAACAGCCCCGACAGGTACCTCCCAATTATCAGCAGCCTTCTTAGCTTCGAGAAGTGCTTCTCTCATAAACATTTCATCCATTTTTCTTTGTTCAATTTCAAGTGTATGTGCTTCTTCCCATTCGTCAAATCTGTCTCTGAGGACTTGCGTACTCCTCTGAATCTTTCTTTGTTTCAATTCCCCACCCGTTTGCACATTGTCTGATACTCCTTCATTCAACTTCTGACAGCCAAATTGGTCCATGCGCTCCGTTGAACCACTTCCAGAGACAATGTTACCGGCATTTGAAATTTCTTCTACAACAGCAGGCTTTACGCCACTAGCAGTTAGTGGTTGAGATGGCTCCACTTTTTCAATGCCAGAAGAAGAACCTCGAAAACTCTTTTGATTCTCTTTTGAACCCAAAGATCTCTCACTAGAAGATGTGGAAATGACTTTTGATGTCAGCCCACTTTCTTCTTTATTAGGAGAAGGCGGTGTGCCTGCTTCAAGATATCTTACTTTGTCCTTTGATCTCAATTTTCCACTTTGAGGAAATGATTTAGACAGTTGCAGCTGATGTTGCACGTCTTTTTCCCTTTTTGTGTTCTTTTCATTGTTGTCCTCGGTCTCATGGCCAGAAAACCATGCCTCACTACTTGCAGATTCATTTGACGAAATCCTTCCACCCAACTTCACAGCAGAATGAGGGGTCTCAGCATGCGAACTCCACCTCAGCCTAACAATATCTGCAACAATGTTCCATATGGATCTGCCAGTTCTCTTGACAACGGCATCCCCACTTGTTGTAGTAGCCTCTGATTTTTCTAACTTGGGGGTTTTAAGAACAGATGTGTCTGTCACATCCCACATTTCATCTGCAGGCCCCTTGGTTCCAGAACCTACAGATGAACGCCTCGTGTCATTTCCCTTCGTCTGAGAGTCTTCAGACCTATTTTGACTAAAATCCATTTGCCCATTCTTCTCACCTCCAGGCACCAATTTTGCTTCAGAAACTGTATTTGCATCCTTATTTTTGGAAGTTGAGACTTCATGTCGTGCTCTATCAGAGAACTCCCCAACAAACTGTGAAGATGACTTCTCCAAACGGTGGGCTGAGTCCAAAGCATCTTCAGGATTAACGAGGTATAAAATCTCCCCTTGAGTCTGAGTGTTTCCATTTCCGCTACTTGAGACAGTATTCTCGTTCTGGTTTTCAGAAGTTGAGACTTCATGCCTTACTTTCTGAACAAAACCCCTGACAAACTGTGAAGATGATTTCTCCAAATGATAAGTTGAACCCAGAGCATCTTCAGGAATGAGGTATAAAATCTCCCCCTGAGTCTCGGAGTTTCCACTTCCACAGGATGATTCTTGGTGCAACGCAGAAGTTTGTTTTCCTGAATGAGTACGCAAGGCAGGCGAACCACCATCTAGAATTTCTTCAGAAACTCCCTGAGTTGCCGTCCCACTTGATGACTCGATGCGCAGCGATCCTCTAGCTATCAATTGAGAAGGGGGAGGCAGCAGAATTGCCCGTGGGCTTCTCTTATGCCCCTCAACATTATCCGGTTGCTTTGTAGCTTGGGAAACCACATCCAAAGATGCTTGGAAACTAGAGGCTTCTCCCGAGTCACCTTGGGCCTCTTTTCTGGGTTTAACTTGTATGCGCTTTTCATCAGCGGTTCCTTTTCCGGATAGATTTCTCTGAAAAGCCTCCTCTTCTATTTTGGGACATGGCTGTGATGACTCTCCACTTGGATTAGGGACCAAGTTTGACTGCCCTACCTGGTTTGTAATTCTAGTTTCAGGCTGAGCAATGTTGGCCCTTTCAATACTACTGTCACAAGTTTCTGATACTTCAGTGATTTGTGGGGACTTTCTTCCCGAGTCAACGAGTCCAATGACCTGCTGGCCTATTTCTTGGCGTTGCGCGTCTGTCTCATTTGCTGAATTCGACAACATATTTGCTTTTTCTTCCTGATAAATCCTTCTTATATCAGTCTCCCTCCACCTATCAGAGATCCTTTGAACATCAACAACTCGAATTTGTGAGATTTTTGAAATCTTTTGGTGGTCTCTGTTTAACTCTTCTTGTTGACCGATGTATCCAGCTGTGTCATAACATTCCTCTTGTCTTTCCTGCACCAAGTTTGTAGCTATCGCTAGGTTTTCCTGGGACAAGAAAGTTGTTTCAACCTCACTTCCATGGATTTCTGATTCATTGCGCTCTTGAAATTTTCTTCTAGAATCAGTCACACCAACCCCAACAACTTGGTTACCTATTTGACTATATTGTTCTCTTGTTCCCTTAGTCAAATATGAACTCTCTCCCTCATCATCAAATTGCTTGCGGGATCCAGAGGCCTCTCCTAACTCACTTTGATTGGTCTTCGACACTCTTGAAGGCATTTCTGAGGATTTCCCACCAGCCTCAGTTTCTTCAGCTACTACCTCTGTAAGCTTCTTTTCTGTCTTCTTCCTCCAATCCCACATGACACCACCATCAACTACAGCACTTCTTTGTTTTGTTGTTTTTCCTTTGCCCTCGGAATCGTCTCTATACTTCCTGTTATCTTCAATGACCTGCCCATCAAATCTACCTCCAATATCAAATTTTGAATCCTCGTACACACTTGAAGCTGATTCCCCAAAGAGGCCATGCTTATCCTGAGCATCTGCCTCACTTCCGAAATCGCCTGAAGATGACAAAGAGTAATAAGACGAACTAGAACCTACTTTCATTCCACTACGATTCTCACCACTCAAAATCATTCCCCTCTCTTCTTTCTGTCTGAAATCCCCTTCACTCAAATCAACAGTGGCTGATCCAAATTGGCGCTTCAAATTACTCTCCAAAGTACTCCCCCTAACATTACTTTTCTTCTTCCTACTGTTACACTCACTACTATTGTCTTGTTCGATATCCACTTGTACGCCCTTAGACGAACTCCCATTTTTTTCTCTACCATCAACACTCCGCCTCTCCACTTCTACTCTCTTAGACAAACCGCCATTTCTCTCTCTACCACTAAAACTCCTCCTACTCTCATCTTCTCCTCTCTTGGATGAACCGACATTTCTCTCTCTACCAATCGATATCCTCCTACTCTCCTCTTCTGCTCTCTTAGATGAACTCTCATGTCTCTCTCTACCAATCAAACTCGTCCTCTCCTGTTCCATTCTCTTCGACGAACTAGCTTTTCTCTCTCTACCGATCAAACTCCTCCTACTCTCCTCTTCTACTCTCTTAGATGAACTGACAATTCTCCCTCGGCCACTCAAACTTCTCCTACCCTCCACCTCCACTCTCTTAAACGAAACCCCATTCCCCCCTCTCCAAAAACACTCCTCACCCACTTCCTCCTCACTCAACAAGCTGAGCATAGCCTCAGCATCATCGAGATCACCCGAATCATAAACTCCACCCTCTCCCTCCCCATCAACCACACAACTACACCTCCCCTTCCTTCTCCTCCCCCTCCTATCACACACACTCCTCTCCCTAACTGAGCAAGGGAGCTCACAGCAACCCCACTCAGGCCTACATTCCTGAACACGATAACCACACCGGTCCACGCCACCCAAAACCAACCTTCTAGAAGCTGACCATTGAAGCAATGTGGATTGCCTCAAACCATACAAGTAACACGGGTTTATGCGCACTCTACCGATTGAAAATTCACAACAATTACAACAACAACACGATTTGGATGATGAACAATGAATTGGGTTTATTGGGTTCCCTTCAAATCTTTCATTCAACAAGTAAGAGTAATCATTGAAGGAATAGGACAAGGAGCCTTGGCTTCTCACAGAATATAAACTTGAGCTAAAATATGTGTTCTGCATATCGACCAGGAGAGAGAGAGAGAGAGAGAGAGAGAGAGAGAGAGAGAGAGAGAGAGGAGGAGGAGGAAGCTTACCTTCGAATTGAGAAGTGGGTTTTGGAGGGTTCGTGAGAGCGAAGCTCCGAGTGAAGGAAAGGTGTGGTTTTTGGGTGGATCAAAATCCAGATTGCTAAGCTGGAAAATGAACGAGAGCAGAACAGAGCCACCTAGGAGAGCGATTCACAGTTGAGTTGACTCGTTGGGTACAATATTTTCTGGACCGGAATTGGATGGAAGGTTAGTGTGGGTTTTTAGTGGGCTTAATGCTTGGTGGACACTAAGTTACCAACAAATGAACCCAATTTCTTGTTCATTGGGCTCATTAATTTTCAGTTTTTATGACCGTAATTCAATTTGCAGGAAGACCCCGTATCCAAGTCAAAAAGTCCTTCCGAATATCTTCTCGAGGCATCCAACTAACTTTATCAACAACAAAATCATATTAATTTGTCTCTGTTTATGTAATATCTAAGAAGTTTTATGTGAGTTCTTTTATAACGACTGACTTTGCAGACAACCGGCATAAAAATGCAAACTTTTCGTTACCAGTATTTCGGTGGTGTTACGATGACATTGGAGTCGAAATCTTCAAACTTGCAAACGCAAAATTATATGGATCCGACCAAGTTAATTTTGCTTATCGCAAGTATGAAGATAACTTGAGTTGAGGGGAGGGTGGGAAGATAACTATTTTTTTCAAAAAGGGATTAGTTGTGGTTTCGTCATTACAGTTTACTTTTTCAGGAATCGGGAAGATTCAAAGAGGTTTTTTAGTCTTCCATAACTACCATCGTGTGATTCATATGCATCAAGAATTAAAAACAAAACATGCTGTATGAAATACAAACATGAAATTTGTTTCTAATCACCAAATCGCCTCATAATGGATATAACTAATTAACTACCAATAATCTATTATCATCTATTTCAATCAATCAATCAGTAACGAAAGAAAGGATAAATAAAAATTAATAAAAAAAATAATGACCAACATAATATTTAATCGTAATATGAAAGCAACTTTCTACTTACTACTTTGGCTTGCTTCCCCCATTTGTATAATTTACTGACCCCCATAAACAATCCCAAACAAGCAACTGAGCTGAACAAGTGCATAATTAACCAGCTCCACCAATTATTTTCCATCCATTAATGTCAACTCTCCCCCTTACGTTACATGACATAAATATTTTTATACAATATGATTATTTAAATCGTGCTTGAGCCAATGTTGTAACATGTATAAAAAAAAATTGGACAATACTAGAATGATTAAATTTAGAAACGAAATTTGCAAAACTAAATGATGTGTCACTAATAAGAATGAACACGTTTATTAACGATTAAGTAATAATTCAATTATCAACTTTCATATAATTTAATTTACAAAATCTTGTCTACAAATTTAGCATTACTCAAAAAGATTTATAAGATAAAATAAAATAAACTTGGCCTCTAGGGTTTCTACACTTGTTCAAATTCAAGAGTGCCCATTTACGGAAGTTGCCATATTTGTCCATGCATGGTTGGTGGATGTGTAACGCCACAAAAGACCTTCTGCCTTGGATGATGTTTGGTAGGTCACCTTAATCCTTATGAAAGTCCTTCGATCAAACTAATGGAACTCCACTTCAACAACAAAAAAATTTCTACCCGTGAATTTGGATGGATATTGTTCCTGATATTGACACTTTCATGATTTCATTCTAGACGTAATACAGGTTATTTTAGTATATTTCGAAATTTTAACTGTTACATCTTTATTTTTTTGTCAAATATACAAGGATCAACATATAAAGATTAAAATTTTTAAAATATAAAATTATAATCCGAAGCACTAGAGAGTTTTCGGGGTTATACATGGGATTGGAAGAGTGATACATTTTCTTTTACCAGCATGTCCTTCAAATTTGGATGGTGTATAGTCAGTTGTCATCCGAAATTTTTACTCAATCTTAATTAACATCATTTGCACAACAATTAACCCGTAAACCTAATGAAACATAACACTTTATTTATCCTTATTTAGGACAAAACATATAGGTATCACCGAGTTCAAATTGAACTTACTTTTAAGAGATTCTGAATAGAGCATGTCTTGAGCGATTTGATTTAGGAAAATAAATTGAATTAGTTGGTTTTGTTTTCTTCTGTCAATCCAAGCCTTCTAAAAAGTCTTCCCTTCCAGACATCCAAGCGTGGCACGAAAGGTTGCCAAACCACACATAGCATGACATAACAACATCAGCTCGACAAGCACGCCACATTAGAAATCGAGCTGCTTCTATTTTCACATGCAAGTCGCGTCCACTTTGTTCCACATTCCACACAAGGGAATATTAACTAATTAGCATAATCTCAAGTATAATAAATGGAAAATTTGTAGTATCTTTCAGGCTATTTTGTATATTGAAATTTCTTATCTTTGATAAAAAATTTAAGAAACTTTAACTAAAAGCGTCTGGTACTGTTCATTTTAACGAAAAACTATATTTTTACATTAAAAATCAATCCTGATACTATTCATTTTACCATTTATTTTATCTTTACTGTTAAAACTCAAAGCTTTCAAACCATTTTCATTAGTTTTCCTTTTAACGGTAAAAAATTTGAAGTATAAAATAAACTGAAAACTAATTAAAATAGTTTGAAAACTTTGAGTTTTAACGATAAAAACAAAATAAAGGATAAAATGAATAATACCAGAATTGACTTTTTAGTTTTAAAATATAATTTTTCATTAAAGTAAACAGTACAAAGAACTTTTCGTTAAAATCTCCTAAAATAAATTAGAACATAATAGAATTTCTGTAGGATGAATCAAATTAACATGTATATACAACATTATTACGTATGCACATACGTCAAGAATAGACTTACCGATTATTAAATAAGATTGATTGAGAAGACCAATAGAATTTATATGTGTGCATTTATAAATTGTATGATTGATTGAGAAGACCGATAGAATTTAAAATACATGTGCACATTATATTTATATAAGTTGGTGGAAAAAGCAAAAGAACCCATAACCCACACAGCTGTATAATATTACACGACTAGCAGCCAACTGACGAGTGATTTTTCAGTGTTTTAGAAAGATGGTTCAATATATTAAGTGTAATAATATAATAATATAATAATTTAGAAATTTAAAAAAAAATTATAATTAATTGTATTATTACACTTAACATACCAAATTTTATTTTCGGCACATTGAGATATTTCTCCTAACTCACCATTCCATCAAAAACCGCATGGCCCTTCGTTCCCTGGCTAACTCACTTTAATACAACCTAATTAACTAGTAGTTGAATTATTCAAACCCAGAACCCTAGCTAGCTCACAACTCCTGCACGTTACATTTCTTGAAGCTTATGTTATGAAATAATCGTGAATATTCCACTACGACCAGTACTAGGCATATATGAAGCTTCCGTTCCGAGTTCCGAAACGCGGTTAATATAAAACCGAGACCTCCCAAGTAGTCAATCTTTTTTGTATGCAATAAAAAAAACTCAGACCTTTCCATATCCAAGTCATGCGTGACCATGAGAATAAAGGTCGAGTTATAACTTCTATATGGTGCTTGACTTTGATGCCAAGGATCTAGTATCTACATTGAAAAAATAGATCTTGACCTATGTTGATGCACAAAACTGGAAATCTTATAACAACGTAAATCCTACCGTGAATTTGCAAGAAAGTAAATAACACAAGATGTATCATGGTTCACCCCAAGGTTTGGGCTATGTCCACACTGATTATTGTATTTCTCTGAGATGTGAGGGGAGTGAGAGAGAGAGCTTCTGAGAGTGAGAGAACTCTTCCCATGGCCTAAGAAAATGGTCTCCTCTAATTGTGAGGGTGAGGAGTCTTTTAATAGAATAAGGGCTCCTCACTTATTACATATTTGCCCCTTCTTTTATTACATAATTACATTTGAGTCCCCCGAGTATTTATACGAGGTCTAAATACGGAGGTCCTAAGTATGGTATAAACAGTAGTCCCCAAGTCTTTAGTCAATAGAGTCTTTTGGCTAGAGACATGAAATTGAATTCATGTATAGGCCGAAGTGGCGGTTGTTTGGAAGCGGTATTTGTATACCCTGCACTAAAGCTTTGTAGGTGGAGCTTTGCAAGTGAAGCTTTGAAGCTAGAGCTCTGTAAATGAAGCTTTCGAAGCTGGAGCTCTGTAAATAAAGCTTTTGAAGCTAGAGCTCTGTAAATGAAGCTTTTGAAGCTATAACTTTGTAAATGAAGTTTTTGAAGCTGATTGACATGAGTGATGCTCATGAATGTTTTTGTTGATTGACATGAGTGATGCTCATGGATGTTGACATGAGTGATGCTCATGAATGTTGACATGAGTGATGTTCATGAATGTTGACATGAATGATGGTCATGAATGTTTATGTATGATTGACATGAGTGATGCTCATAAAATGTTTATGTATGATTGACATGAGTGATGCTCATGTATAATTTAAAGTACTAGGCGTACTTTTGATCACCTGGCGATAATAGTGGCGGGGTGCCGAATAATTTTTGTAGTACTGGGCGTACTTTTGGTCACCTAGTTGGTGATAATAGCGGCAGGGTGCCGAATAATTTTTTGTAGTACTATACGTACTTTTGGTCACCTGGTTGGTGATAATAGAAGGCCTGACTCTTTTGGGCATACGGGCCTTCGCCCTCCACATTACATCCCATTATTTTAGGCTTGCGTGTTTTTTTTTTTTATTACCCTCTGATGGGGTTTATACATATGTTTCCGAGAAATAAGAAAAATAAATTACATCATGCAAAAATAAGGAAAGTAAATCACATCATTCTGGTAGGGTGTTTATTCCTTGCTTTTGTAGTGTTGCCATGTGCTCTCGCAGAGGAAAGCCTCCATTTTGCTTTCTGCTTTTTCTCGGTTTTTTCTGCATTTACTTTCGCTTTTGTTTCCCATTCCATTTCACAACTCAAGTAGATATATCCTCATGTTCTGGGCCTTTAGAAATGATTTCACATGGCTACCACCCAATAATCCATTTTGCTTTTCTCGCGGCTTTCTCAAAAAATGGGAGGAATATGCATGATGAAACTTGCTTTCCAGAAAGCTCAATGCTCTCTGCATGATGAAACTTCATTTTCCAGAAAACTCAGTGCTTTCCAGAAAGCTTAGTGCACTCTGCAGCTCAGTGTTTCTTGGTGAAAAGGTTGCGGAGGGCACTATAGTCATTATGAAATGTTGGAGTTGGATGTACCTGGTAAGGAGGTTGCGGAGGGCGTGGCGTTGGCCGGAGTGATGAGTGATTTTGCAAATGTCTAAATGCTGGAAACAAACTTGACATATAAACCGAATCTCTTTCGTTAATTGAAGCAGAGACATTAGAAGTGTTTGTGTTGTTAGTATTATTGGCTTCAACAACTTCATCTCTGAACCTGTTGTCTTGCCCAAGAAAAACCCACCCTGCTCCAAGTTCAAACTCAACGGCATACCCAGCCTCTTCCCAACTCCTCATTCTCTGTACCCAGCAACACCACCCTATGACCCAACAGAACCCAGCTGTAGCGCCATGGGCATAGATAAAACGAAAAGATGCATCCTCTGCTGCAGTTGCATGCCTTGTTGGCTGCCTTGGAAACGAAAGGATTGTTGGTCGAGTAAACGGTCGAATTTCGAGCCCATTAAAAACTCGAATATGGTGGGCGGAAGGGGATGAAGCCTCGACCCGGTAGCGTCGTTGTAGTAGAGTTCGAATGAGTTGGAATCGGTATTGGTTTCAATGCTGCGTAGAACGATGACTGGGTTAAAAGGTGACGACCGGTCACCTGATGCTCGTCGGACCCGGCGAGAGGACAAAGTCAGGTTTTGACCCGGTTCATCATAGTGGCAGTGGGATGACGAGAATCTACGACGGAGATAGTTCGGCTGCGGCAGCGGCTGGGGCATCGTCTCGATCTCCTCGAGGAAGCCGGTTTTGTAGTGGGGGCACGAGAAGGCGGAGTCCAAGGCAAACACTCGGACGAAGCGAGTGCATCTGTATCACCAATACGACGTCGTCGGTGGCAGCGATGGTATGGCCATGGAGGTTTAGAGATCTGAAAGGGAAGAGAGAAAAAAAGTTCTAGAGAAAGAGCCTCGTCGACAAACTGTTTATGCAGCAGCGCCAGCATCCTTTCCCTTCTTCCTCCGGAGCTTCTTCATGTAAAACTCAAGTTCTTTACCCTCCAAGATGTATCATCATATCTACCACATTGGCCTGGATGGGAAGGTATGCAAGCCAGCAATCTCCCACCTCCAAACTCCTTTTTCAATATGGGGGTCTAAAGTGCGACCTTACTGGCGTTTCTCAAGTTTCCTAGCAACATGATTACTCTTCTTTGCTTCCTTTATCTCTGTGACCCAGTTAGATTGTAGTCAGATCTACGGTGGTTGTTCACGATGCTTCGTTTGTGGTGACAGGCATGGAGGAGGACGCCGTGAGGAGGAAGACCATGTCTATTAGGCACAGAGTTGGTGGTGGCGGTGAGTGACATTGGCTTGTAATTTTGGGCTCTCTCCAGAGGTTACTTACCGGATAACATGGGCTGCGGTGGCTCCAAGGTCGATGGCTTGCCGTTAGTCACGCTTTGCAGGGAGCGAAATGACTTCATCAAAAAAACGTTGGACCAGCGCTACACTCTTACCGCAGACCACCTCTCTCTCTGCTTTGTGTGTATCGTTTCTCTCTCTAGAGAGTAGAGAGATGGTGGAGTTTTGAGAGTTATCCTGATGTGGTGGAAGAACAAAGAACGTGCACTGAGGTTTTGAGATCTTGGGTTTTTGTAGATTCACGGTGGAGGTGAAAAAATGAAAGAGAACCGACATAGTTTTTCGTGTCGATTCCCACAGACGGCGCCAAATGTTGATGCACAAAACCGGAGGTCTTGGAACAACGTAAATCCGACCGTGAATCTGTAAGAAAGTAAATAACACAAGATGTATCGTGGTTCACCCCAAGGTTTGGGCTACGTCCACACTGATTATTGTATTTCTCTGAGAGATGAGGGGAGTGAGGGAGAGAGCTTCTGAGAGTGAGAGAACTCTTCCCATGGCTTAAGAAAATGGCATCCTCTAATTGTGAGGGTGATGAGTCCTTTTATAGAATAAGGGCTCCTCACTTATTATATTTGCCCCTTCTTTTATTACATAATTACATTTGAGTCACCCGAGTATTTATACGAGGTCTAAATACGGAAGCCCTAAGTATGGTATAAACAACCTAGTATACAAGTTTTGGAGAGAATTTTTCAATGTGCTCAAAACATGGGATAATACATCACGTGTCACTGTACAAGTAGTGAGATATTTGTGTAATAACTCAAAAAATAGAACTTTTCTCCACTTATATAATAACACGTGGTGTACCACTCGTGAAATTGGTACCAAGTGGAATACCCTACAATAAAAATTTAGAAGCAACTATACTAACTAGTCAGATGAACTATTCAACTAAGTACAGGTTGTTAGATATCCACAAGCATATAAACCAAGTAAACTGATACTGTTAAAGCAAGACAAATGATCTCCATTTATTGTTGTAGCTTTTGTTCTTGAGTTAAGTTTACTTAGTTAACAAAGTGTTAATACTAGCACACCCTACAAAGTTTATCTCTAACAACGATTATTTGGACATAAAGGTAACTTTGCAAAGTATTGACACACAAGAAAGTTTTTGGCCAGAAAAAACCCACCTATGGGTAGAAAACCGGGGACTCTTCACTGAGTCCAATCCACTAGTGTAAACAAGGTTCATACAAAGACCACACAAACTCTGTTGATGCACAAAATCGACGAGGACTTTGGTACAACAGAAAGTGTCAAGTTTGTGGCCTTCGCTAGGTTGCTCCGGTCACTAGTGTGGATAAGTATGTAAATGGATAAAGACAGGGAAGCAAACACAAGATGTATGTGGTTCACCCAGATTGGTTACGTCCACAGAGTAGAAAAGCTCTCATTAATTGTGAAGGGTTTACATAAGTACATAGGTTCAAGCTCTCTTTTAGTGAGTACTAGTGAATGATTTAGTACTAATGACATTATGAAATATTGTGGAAGAATGATCTCCTTTTATAGAAGAGAGTTTCTAGCTTTGTTCTGACATTGACACGTGTCGTGTTGTGATTGGCTTCTGATGTTGACACGTGTCGCGCTATGATTAGCTTCTGATGTCGACACGTGTCGCGCTGTGATTGGCCTCTTGGTTGGAGGGAAACTCTTCTGGGTCCTTGACGGTATAACGTTGACCGGTGCTCGGTAGTTTCGGGATTGGTCAAGTATGGTACAAACAAACTTAATTCTTAGATCCCTATCTATAAAACAACTTTACCTTTGTGCAACCTTGCCTTACACGAGACAGATTCATTCGATCTTCACAAAGTGTCAGCTTCTCCTGAGCTCATCACTTTGTGGCTTCGAGATCAACACGATCAATGAAATGATGTGATGTTATGATGTGCTCATGAAATAAGGATTCAATGACTAGTCAGGTTCTATAGTCAAACAGTTAAAGAATAACCTAACATGAATCTGAATGCTTAGTCTAAGAAAGATATGAAACATTGAACATTAGACTAAGAACTTAATGCAAAACCATGAATACAATGCAACCCTAATATGCAATGATTGGGTATTTGTGCATGAGATGGTTTTGTGACTAAAGTTTCAGTTTGGAAGCTTAAGAAGTAGCTCTAGGCTAAATGCATTCTTTTATTGAACATGTGAAAATCCTAACCAAATAACAAATAAGACCTTGGAAACCCTTTTAATGGAAGCTGGATGTTTTAAACTCGAGGGACAACGAGACACATGTCATAAGCCAAAGAGACCTTCCCAGATCAAGGGTGAGAGATCCATGCACGGAAGGTGTCAGTTGGCCCATATGGGCTTTCTTAATTTGCGTGCCAAACAGCTGCAAAACAAACGAAAATTCTGACTAGACAACTACACTAGACGAAAGGAATCTGGAAAAATAAGTTTGACATGCATATGCAAATGTATGTGTTGACCCTAAAAACTACCAAACCTACATGGCATGCAGGTCGAGTAATCAATAAGCTAACTACGACGTCATTCGGTTGTGTGTAGGGAGTGCTAACTCGTCTGCCGAGCTCGGCCGGGGAGTAAAATGTGTTGATGTCGTGTTGGGCGCGCTGCTGACTTCTTGATCTTGCAATTGCGACCGAGGAATGAACACGTCTTGGCCTTCGGGTTCTAGAGCCTGAAAACAAGGCTGCTAGTTCTACGAAGTTCAATATTAAATTCAGCTTTTAATGTGCCGAATGTAGTAACTTGTAACATCTCACTTCGTCGAGAAGGCTAATGAGATGACCTCTACCAATAAGGACTCGAAAATCCTTCTCTACCGAGACTTGGATAGATAACCAGTCGGCCTCGATGTAGTACTATTTATCCAAACTGAAGGTGTTATGCGGTCAGCAGATTCTACGGTAACAGTGCTATTTATCCAAATTGAAGATGTTCACCGATTGCCTTCACATTGCTGTTTATGAAGATGTGTTGGCGGAAAAGGAAAATAAAAAATATCAAGGTTATTGAGAGGTTTCGCGTAGAGCGAGAGTTTGCACAGGGCAGTTTGTGTGTTGAATTTGAGAGAGCCTCGAATGATGCACAATGTTTTGTATTTATAGCAACGAACCTGCTTCTGGCCGAACTAGAGATATACTCGGATTAGGACTCCTCAACCCAATCCGATTAAACTTCGACCAATCCTAATCTCAATAGGATTCTAAACCAAACCTTCAAACAATCCAAGTTCATCTCCTAATCCCAAGTACTTTAGCTTTGAGACTCTTTATTATACCAGGATTCGACTACTTCACCTTTATTCAAAATAATCCTCTTTGTAGCAGGATTCGGCCAACCTTGATAGGACTGACCCATGACAAGACTTTAAATAAACACCATTGGGCCGAGAATTACTCTGGGCTCGGCCCAAAGTAACATTTTGGATCCAAACAGTATGATACAAACCCTTTTGTAGTGAAGATGACCGGTGCTTTGACAGGATCAATCCCCAGTAGTAATTCCAGATTAGCATTGCACTCTAACTCTAAACTATGAACATGTATGGTAGCAATTATAAGATTTAACAAGGGAAGCCAAACAATAAACCTAAGACTTAACAACCCGTATTCCATGCACAATAAATCAATTTCTCCTAGTTTTAGGGTATATTAATAAATAAAAAGTTTATTTGAGTAGAATGACAATGCATGCGACATACTAAAAACGAGAAAAATCGTAGACGAAGCCTTCCACGCGTTAAATATGCATATGAATTTTCTTCTTCCTTGTGTGGGAACACATGTACATGAAATCTGATCATAAAAGGTCACGTAATTGGGGTTTATTTTTCTATTTATCTTTATTAAAATCCAATTTAAAGAATTATGAATTCTTCTTATTAAACTAGGTAGCGTTTATTGGCAATCTTTTTATTTTTTTTTTTAATTTTTAATGAATTAAAATAGATTCAAGTATTTGTTTAATTTTATTATATAGGTAATCTTAGGAATGACACTTGGATTTTTTCTAAAAAGACAAGAATGCCTCATTAAATAGGCATGACTTACAAATATTCCCTCGCGCATGAGTTTAATATTGGAGGCTTGAGCAACAAATTACGACACCACCAAACTTTCTGTCCTAGTAAGAGAGAAAAGTCAAAGGCATTAAATATAAGAATTGTATCTTTAATACTCTCTTAATTGAAGACCAACCAACACAAGTGAGGAATCCTCACCACACTCAATCATACTACCATCATCATCCGAAGATGTTAGCTCATAATTAATATCTTTGAGATTATTCTTTCCTTATTCATCTACGAATAACTCACCTTGCTAATGGAAAGCCGCCACGTGTAGGGCAAAATCCTACAGCTAGAACCACCACCTTCCTATAAATACCCCATGTCAACCAATTTTTGGTAAGCTTTTGATACGCATACAAACCCAAAACACTAATTCTTTTAAGATAAACTGACTTACATCGGAGGTCCATTCCCAACCTCCCACCTTGTGGATGCGTGAGGCTTTGGCCTTGATCAAATGTGTTACTTTGTTTCATAGGTATAATTTTGTCGAGACCGAAGATAACTGAATTTTACTACCACATGTCCATCATTATATATATATTTTTTATATTTTAATGTAAGTAACATTATTACTCTAAACAATACAATAAAAGGGAGTAATTTAAATTCAAAATATATGTTAAAAATAAAAACTTTATTTACCATGACAGTTACAATTCCAATTAAGGCACTATAATTTATGTGGGGTTACATTAATCAAGTGGGTGGGATATTCTAAGGATATATAATATTGATGTATTTGTCTTAATTTACATGTTTTTTCTTTCTATTCTTTTGTAAATTTGGATCTATTTGTACTAGTCGTTGCCCAATGCTTCTGCAGCAGCCACTCTTGCACAAGTCGCCAAAACGTGTCACTATATAATTCAGCGGGTCATGTAAGCAAATGATACATCAATTGGAAGCTTTCGCTCTTCACATGTCATCCACTTAACACATATTAATCCACACGTTGATTGGTCAAAGCAGATAATTGGATCTTAAAATTGCTTTCCAATCGGGTTCAGATAATAGCTGTTAGGAACTGACCATTTCAAGATAACGCAATATTTGGATGAACATTATTTGAGCAGCTCTATTTTAAAGTGAACGATAGCAATTTTATTAACGTGAATGAAGGCATCCTTGATCACGTTAAGGGCTCCTCAAATTAACAAGAATTAAAATTAGGCTAATTTGGCCAATCTATACTCCATAACATTGACGTTTTTACAAATATGACATACACGGACATCTCCGAAGTTCTGCAAAAGAGACTTGATATCCTCCACAATCAAACCCAATGGAGTAGAACACATCTGCATGCTGCCCAGGTTCTGAAGTTGAATAACTTGAAGAGCATCATTCTCAAGGACCACTTACGGAAACTTACTGCCAAAAGATTGCTGCGCAGCATCAGGAGCTGCGAGAAACTCAGCAGTCGAAGGGCTAGTCACATCCGGTATTTTACGAACGAAACTTCTAGCATAGTTACCGGCTTCGTCGGAAAAAACCATACAACTCTCCCAAAATTAGTTTTAGAACAAAATGATCCGTCCACATTGATCCTTTTCGTTTATTTTATGAGAGATTTTATTTTCTATTGCTATAGCGAGCAACTTTCAATGAATTTGGAGCATGATCACAATGCATTATATCTACATAGATTTGTTTTTCATAAATCTACGTCGACAGAAGAGGACATATAAAAAATAATACGTAGAACAATACATCATGTAATTTACTGTTTATCTACAATAATTTATCCAAACCAATCCAGTACCATCCATTACACACAAATATATGTGTAGTAGGTTGCTTTCACTTTAATATTCAATTTCTTATATTCATGGTTGTTGGAGGGACAAGGAAATGGATGGATATGTTTGTAACAAACTTTTTGGCCCTATTGTAATGTGATTAATTAATTTCTGTCCAATTTGTCGAATATATGCTCTTGTTATATTTATGGAGCCCATGCATGTTAGTATTTATCCTAAATCCTAATAGTTTTTATTTTATTGGATCTCAACAAAACTCTGAAGTTAAACGAGTTTATGTGAAAGTAAATACTGAAATAGGTGATCTCTTAGGTCATCGTGTTGCAATCTTCACCCTAAACCCTAATAGTTGGAGCATGTAAAATGGAAAGGAGGACTGTCTCTTTTTTTAAAAATTTTTTTTTGGGTAAGGGTTAAAAGAACATAGTGCTTAACTCCTTAGGGCCAATGCTGGACCACCATCCCCCTAATGACGATTCACAAATGACAATTCCAATGAAACAAGACACAATGCATGCTACAATTTTCTTATGAAATGGCACAAGCTAATTGGTCAATAACCTTAGTGAACAATAATATATGAAGAGATTTTTTTAGTGTGTTTGGAATAAGGACACATACATTAAATTTTATTATACAAGTAGAGAGATCCATCATATATATATATATATATTGTGTGTGGATATACATATATACTGATTGAAGACTTGAAATGATATGGTCCTATCCTATTGGATGAATGAACTGATGAAAGTGATTTTGTGACGGCAATTTTTTTTAGTTTTTTGCTTACCAAAACGGTGTCTTCTTTCACGGGCTCGACGGCTTCTTTTGCCTCTTTCCCAATTCATGCGTGCATGTAATACTAATCACATGTTATACATATTCTGAGCCGGCCACCTGCTGCCCGTGCTACGTTTACGTACCATTTTGGTTTTTGGTGGGTAAATATTCCATCTGCACGGCCACCTTAATTAACACACGCGTCCATAGATACAGACGAAGTTGAAAATATTAAATTATTCCTAATTTTTTTTTGTAACGGATCATAGTAGATTGTATGCACTCAAACAAAACAATGTTACGTCACTACAATTGAACTATCTGAAATTAAGTATTTGTAAAATATCAATCTAATTCTTATGTTGAAGGGTGAGATGACGATTGATATGATTCACTTGAAGTTCCTCAATGATCTTGAGGCTCCTTGTGTAATTTCATTCGTTACGATAATCATGCAATGGAGCGGTGCACGCAGTGGTCTCTTTCATTACTAAACATAGGGGACATTTTTGTTGGGACCAAATAGCAAACTACAAAGCATGCAGCAGACACGAAACGAGTCCGACAGACTTCAACAATTTCATCTATGAGAGCTGGTTAAATTTCAGTTAACCAATTGATCTGTCATAATATTATTCTCTCTGTAAATGTGTTTCAACTCACATCTCCTTAGTTGTCTCATAATTAATCTGCAACTATGCATAATTATCTAAAAAAGATGGAAATTGTCAACTTAGATTTGTTTCAACAACATAACAATAGCCATGGAGTCCATCTTTTTATTTTATTTTTTTTTTCGGAGAAAAGGTGGCATCCAACTCAGTTCTTCTTGATAGGCCATTTCCCAAATACTATCAATATTATTACCATATATGTCGACGTGGATAGATGTATCAATATTTGATTTACCTTTTTTATTTACCATTCCATATTCCTTAATTAATTATGAATTGCTTTGGTTAATTCCCTCTATATGACTCCCTAGATTTACCAAAATATATTCTAAAATAAACTATTCAAGATCCTTTACTCCTTTTGGTTTAAACTTTAAAAAATACAAGTGTTTCATGGCACTTGGAACAAAAGTTTTTTTTTCCTCTTTTATTTTGAATTGACAAAGAAAAGGGTAAATGAATACTTAGGAAGATTTGGAAAGAGATTCCAAAAAAATATAGAGCATTTGTAGCTAATGAAAAACTTGAAATAAAATCGAACACAATAACATTATAAAATTCATATAACTGATCTCACTTAATGAGACGAACCCTTTTGTTGTTGTTTGTTGTATTTTGAGTTGACGAAGAAAAAGCTTTTGTTTTTGGTCTTTGAACCAGACAAAAGTGCCAAACGTTTTAAAAGTACAAAAACAATACAAAAAAACATTTGAAGCAAATAAAAAGACAAGAAAAGGTGCATCATGTGATGTTAGTGCTTTGGTGTAAGAGTGTTTGACCCGCCGCGCCCATCCCGTTTGATTTCCCTAATTTTAAATTTAAAAAAAATAATTCCTTAATTTTAATTTGTATTTGTCTTAAATTTGTTTCCAACCAATTAAGAAAAACCATGAAAAATTAAACCGATAAAAAAAGAAAGTTACTCTGAAATAAAAAAAATGAACTTTAACAAAAAGCATCTGGTACTGTTTACTTTAACGAAAAATCACATTTTTACACTAAAAAGTCAATCATGTACTATTCACTTTACTCTTTATTTTGTCCTTATCATTAAAACTCAAAGTTTTCAAGATCTTTTCATTAGTTTTCCTATAAAAAAAACCCTAATTTTCCAGTAATCTCCTTGAAACACTTTTCCAGTTTCCCCTCTCTCTCCTCCTCCCTCTGATTAATGAATTAGTCATCCGCTAATTAATCATTACATCAGAAGATTAATGCAAATCATTTCGAGGACTTTTCTAATCAAGTTCCAGAGAGAGAGAGAGAGGGACTAGAAGGAGAAGACCATTTCACGCATAAAACAGTCACCACCATTGACGAGGAGCTCCCCCCTTAACTTTCCCGCGAAACTGAACTTACCCGGAAAATTCCAATTCGGTAAATCCATTTCAAACATTCCTCCCTATTCTTCGTTTTGTTTTTTTCTGGGCAAGCAGCTGAGTCTTTGGAATCAATTTTCAAATTTAAAAAAAAAGAAAAGAAAAACCGAAGGCAAATGCGCGTCCTTGACATTAGTCAAAATGCGAGATCCGAACCAAGTCTCCGTTCAAAGCTGCAATTTTTAGAGAAAATTCAAATACCCGAATATTGTTCATATAAAACCAATCTTTCCCAACCCTTATTTCTGAATATTTGTGGGTTTGGATTTGTTGGTTTCTTCTGTTGAGAGAAAAAGTTTACAACTTTGGGTGTGCAGATTAGAGAGCTGGGTGTGCAGAAGGGGAAAAAGCAGGGTGCTTATAAGTAAGCCTTTTCTGGTTTTGTTTTTTTACCTTTCAGGTTGTAAAAATTCTTTGTTTTTATTTGTTCTTTTTCTCTGTTGGATACCGAATTTGTTTATTTTTTGTGTACTGGGGTTCTGAGCTTTCTGCCTGAGAAAGTTTTATTTATTTTCTGGGATTTTCCCCCACTTTTGGGTCTCTGTGTTTAATATTTGTGAATTTTTGGGGGGTTGTGGAACTGGGTTCTTGCTGTGGGTGTCTTTTTTTTAAGAAAGAAGCTGTTTTTTTTTTTTCACTGAGGAATTGCTTTTCAAGAAGCAGCTGCAGAAGTTGTTACCTCTTATTTTCACTAGGATACATATTCAAAACTGCTTTTGGATTTTATTCCATTTGAAGAAGTTGCATTAATTAGTGAGGGTTTGGAATTCAAAAGCAGCTTTTTAGCCTTGTAAGTTGGGTTTGTGTTGGTTGGAGCTTGTGGTAGAGTGAGAGGGAATTAGAGAGAGAAAATGAGGGGTGGAGGCAGAAGGAGAAAGCTGCATTTCAGCAAGATCTATTCTTTCACTTGTGGTAAATCTTCTATGAGAGATGAACATTCACAAATCGGGGGACCAGGATTTTCCAGAGTGGTTTACTGCAACGAACCGGAATCTTTCGAGGCTCAGATGCAAAATTACGGAGACAATTATGTTAGAAGTACAAAGTATACACTCGCTACTTTCTTGCCAAAATCTTTGTTTGAGCAGTTCAGAAGGGTGGCCAACTTCTACTTCTTAGTCACTGGCATTTTGTCCTTCACAGCTCTGGCTCCATATAGCGCTGTCAGCGCGATCATCCCTCTTATTATTGTGATTAGCGCGACCATGGTGAAAGAGGGTATCGAAGATTGGCATCGAAAACAACAGGTACTGGTTTTTCTTTCTTCAGCCTGGCTCTATATTTTGGTTGTTTTTCTTTCCTTGTCCCTTAAAATTTCACTGACTTAAATTAGTAGTTGAGGATTTTTAACTGTTGAATTTTACTATAACTATCTTGGGAGTTAGAATTGATGAGGAAATTTATTGAATGAAAGTTTTCCGAGGCTTGGAGGATAATCAAACTAGATTTTTTTACTTCCTTGAAGATATACTCGATCTGAATTAGTTGACTGTGCCATGTATCTTACCTGCTTTATAGTTTACATATCATTTTCTGGTTCTGGTATACTGTCAACCGCGGCTATATAATCTCACAAGTGCGATGATTTTCCAGGATATTGAGGTGAACAATCGAAAGGTTAAAGTACGTGATGGTAATGGGGCTTTCAATTATACTGCGTGGAGAAATCTGAGAGTGGGAGATATAGTGAAGGTAGAAAAGGACGAATTCTTTCCGACAGACCTCCTCTTGCTCTCATCCAGTTTTGACGATGCAATTTGCTATGTTGAGACCATGAACCTTGATGGGGAGACAAATTTAAAGTTAAAACAAGGGTTGGAAGTAACTTTATCCTTGCGGGAGGATTCTAACTTCAACGATTTTAACGCCATTGTTAAATGTGAAGACCCGAATGCAAATTTGTACTCATTTGTTGGAACTATGGAGTTCGACAATGAACAATTTCCCGTCTCTCCTCAACAGCTTCTCCTGAGAGACTCTAAACTCAGAAATACAGACTACGTATATGGAGCTGTTATCTTCACTGGTCCTGACACAAAGGTTATTCAAAATTCTACCGCCCCTCCTTCAAAAAGAAGCAGAGTTGAGAAGAAGATGGATAAAATTATCTACTTCTTGTTCTGTGTTATATTTTTAATGGCATTTGTTGGGTCCATTTTCTTTGGGATTGCAACGAAAGATGACCTAAACAAAGGGATCATGAAAAGGTGGTATCTCAGGCCAGATAATTCTAGAATTTTCTTTGATGCTAAAAGAGCTCCGTATGCAGCAATTTACCACTTTTTGACTGCCCTAATGTTGTATGGCAACTTTATCCCCATCTCCTTGTATGTGTCCATAGAAATTGTCAAAGTTCTTCAGAGCATCTTCATCAATCGAGATGTTCACATGTACTATGAGGAGGCTGACAAACCAGCACACGCCCGTACCTCAAACTTGAACGAGGAACTTGGCCAAGTCGACACAATTCTCTCTGATAAGACGGGAACTTTGACCTGCAATTCAATGGAGTTCATTAAGTGTTCTGTGGCCGGGACAGCTTATGGCCGCGGCTTTACTGAAGTTGAGAGGGCTATGGGTCGACGAAATGGTTCACCATTGGTTCATCAACTAAGTGGAGGGGACAATCTCAAGGACTCTACTGAAACAAAGGCACCCATCAAAGGCTTTAATTTTAAAGACAAAAGGGTCATGAATGGAAACTGGGTTAATGAGCCTAATGCAGAATACATCCAGAAGTTTTTCAGTTTATTAGCAATCTGTCATACAGCAATTCCGGAAGTTGATAAAGCTACTGGGAATGTTTCATATGAGGCTGAATCTCCTGATGAAGCAGCATTTGTGATTGCAGCAAGAGAACTTGGTTTTGAATTCTACAAAAGAACGCAAACAACCATATCACTGCGAGAGTTGGATCCAGTGTCTGGCAAGAAAGTTGAGAGGTTCGTATATTGCATTGTTTTTCTGATTATTAGGACTTTTATATCTGTGCTGGTACTCTTAGTAAGTACTGTAGAGAGTATACTCATTGAGTGATGTCGTTTTTGCAGGACGTATAGCCTTCTCAATGTTTTAGAGTTTAACAGCACAAGGAAGCGAATGTCTGTGATTGTCAGAAGTGAGGAAGGAAAAATATTATTACTTTCCAAAGGTGCCGACAAGTAAGTGCTTGCTGCCTTAAACTTGAATCTCTTCTTACTTCTTACTGCAAATTTAAAACTGTTCTTCTAACCAGCATAACTTCTTTTCTGTTCAGTGTTATGCTTGAAAGGCTTGCCAAAAATGGTTCGGGTTTTGAAGAAGAGACCATGGATCATCTAAATGAGTATGCTGATGCAGGGCTGAGGACCTTGATACTTGCCTATCGTGTACTTGAGGAAGACGAATACAAAGAGTTCAATCAAAATTTTATCAAGGCCAAGAATTCAATTAGTGCAGATCGTGAAACAGTGATCGATGAAGTAACAGAAAAGATTGAGAGAGATCTAATTCTTCTTGGTGCAACTGCTGTTGAGGACAAACTACAAAATGGGGTATGTAGTCATATATTGATGGGGTAACATGGAAGTTTCTTTATAGACGATATCAGATTTTGAATTAATGTTCTTTCTTTCTTTTTTGGTTAGGTTCCTGACTGCATTGACAAGCTTGCCCAAGCAGGAATTAAGATTTGGGTTTTGACTGGAGATAAGATGGAGACTGCCATCAATATTGGGTTTGCATGTAGCTTGCTTAGACAAGGAATGAAGCAAATTGTAATCACTTTGGAGTCTCCGGAGATTAAAGCGTTGGAAAAGGCAGGAGAAAAGGAGGCCATCGCCAAGGTAAAACTATATGCATATAGTTGAATTTGTTTGTGTATTGAAAACGGAATCTGTAGCTTAATACTCAAGGAAGTAAAACAGTTTACTTCAACAATATAATAGTACCTTAGTAATGATGCTGATACAATATTTGCTGATTCATCATTAGGCATCAAAAGGAAGTGTTCTCGATCAGATAAATAGGGGAAAGGCTCAGCTTATAGCATCGAGCGGGAACTCTGAGGCATTTGCATTGATCATTGATGGAAAATCGCTTGCTTACGCTTTGGAGGATGATACAAAGAATTTGTTTTTAAATCTTGCAATTGGCTGTGCATCTGTTATTTGCTGCCGTTCATCACCTAAACAGAAGGCACTGGTATGTTTACAAATTATAACATAAGGATTTTTTTCTTTTTCATTTTTGTTCTTACATCATGCTCAGAAAAGAATTAATTTGTTTTCAATGGTGAAATGTAAAATAGGTCACTAGACTGGTAAAATCTGGAACTGGGAAAACAACACTAGCAATCGGTGATGGAGCCAATGACGTGGGCATGCTCCAAGAAGCAGATATCGGGGTTGGAATTAGTGGTGTTGAAGGAATGCAGGTATTGTACAGATTCTTCCACTTGTTTTACCGAAATTAATTATTGTTTCACTGTATTTTCCTCTAAACTTTTATTCTCATGAACTTATCATGCTTATTTTTTCACAGGCGGTCATGTCAAGTGATATTGCGATTGCACAATTTCGATACTTGGAGCGTCTCCTGCTTGTGCACGGGCATTGGTGTTACAGGAGGATCTCATCAATGGTATGCATGTCATATACTATGAAACAAACTTGAGACTTCAGAATCTTCGACAATGTGGCAAAAAAAATTTAAATTATCACAGGCTAAAACTCGTGTGTGCAAATTTCTCCTTGCAGATTTGCTACTTCTTCTACAAGAACATCGCATTTGGTTTCACTCTCTTCTTATATGAGGCAAACACATCCTTCTCTGGACAGCCTGCATACAACGACTGGTTTTTGTCTCTTTATAACGTATTCTTCTCATCACTTCCGGTGGTTGCTATGGGAGTTCTCGACCAGGATGTATCTGCGCGGTTTTATCTCAAGGTAAGCTCACTGGGTTACATGTGAAATTCCGTTCGGATTAACATGCTTAATTTCAAGCCTTGTTTTGAAACTTTTGGCATTAATTGTTTATCCTGTTTTGTGTGGCAGTTTCCTCTATTATACCAAGAAGGGGTGCAAAATGTTCTCTTCAGCTGGCGTAGAATATTCGGATGGATGTTGAATGGGTTTACAACTGCCGTGATTATTTTCTTCTTCTGCACGGAAGCGCTAAATCAGCAGGCCTTCAACAATGAGGGCAAAACTGCCGGAAGGGATATTCTCGGGGCAACGATGTACACGTGCACAGTTTGGGTTGTGAACTTGCAGATGGCACTTGCCATCAGTTACTTCACCTTAATACAGCACCTCTTCATCTGGGGTTCAATTGCACTATGGTACCTCTTCCTCTTGGCGTACGGCGCCATGTCACCCTCAGTCTCCACCACTGCCTACAAAATCTTCATTGAAGCCCTGGCCCCCGCCCCTTCGTTCTGGCTCCTCACAATCTTCGTGCCAATCGCCGCTCTAATCCCATACTTCACATGCTCAGCCGTTCAAATGCGGTTCTTCCCAATGTACCATAGAATGATACAGTGGATACGCTACGAGGGCACATCAAATGATCCCGAATTTTGTGACATGGTGCGGCAGAGATCTTTGCGGCCGCAGACTGTTGGTTTCACGGCGCGATTAGCAGCGAGGGCCAACCGTGTAAAAGACAGACATCGTAACCGTAGATAAGCTTTGTAAGTTTGTTCTTTGGTATAGTAGGTCTCAAAGGATACAGCTTCAGTCTCTCCCAAGTTTAGAAAAACGCTGCGTTTTGTACATCGATGGGTTGCACATATGTTATACAACAAGATTTTTTGGTTCAATTTGTTCCTAGGAGTGGGCCCCTGTAGCCAGATGACTCTGTACAGAAGCAGTTTTCAGCTCCGTTAGAATTAGAGATTGTAAATTTTGAGTCATTGGCCAATGTATGTGATACATAGTGAAATAATATATTGCAGGGTTCAGTACTTGTGTTTTCTTCTTGAATTTCTGTTCTTTTTCTCGTGAGTTCTCCCTTTTCCTTTTCGCGATAACAAAAATGAAACCTAAAAACTGAAACGAAATGGTTATGAAACGAGGTATTAATTATTTAACAACAAATTGTTTGTGAATCGAAGACTTACTGATGTTCTGGTTAGACTATGAGATTATGAGATAGAAGCTTATGGTAAAAGAGGTAGAGGAAGACCCTAATTTCTACGAGAGCATCTCATTATTGTGAAAAAAAAACACAATAAATCATAAAATTAAAGAGGAGGGCTTGATCATAACTATATTTGATAATTAATTCGTAACTCTTTAATTTACATGAACATCCTTTATATTTCTGCTAACTATTAATTGGCGTTGGACCTCTTATTACTCGTAACGTGTGATATTCTTTTTGTTTGCTAAAAAGAAAGTGATTCACTATATATGCATGGTGTGTGTGAGTTAGTTAAGAGCTAATAGGTGTGTAAACACGAATATTCTGTAGCGAATGAAACGAGAACACGTGTACAAAGTAGATTCGTAAGGCTACAATCTTTGCTTACAATTTTCCTCTGATTCAGTCTTCAAATGTGATGTAGATGCGTAAGTTGTTGATCCAAGGGTCGTGATGACTTGATCTCGGACGAAATATTGAACGATTGCTTTAAGTTTTGAGCTTGAAACGATGCGTAGATGATCTTCACCTCAAGGTGCGGCAAAGATGGTGTTGATGCGGGATTTTGTTGATTCAAGGGTTTTGACGACTTGATCTTGAATCAAACGTTGTTACAAGTTTTGAGCTTGTAACAAAGTCTTGAAGGAATCGGCACAAGTGCTTATTGATTCTTCAAGTGAATGCTTCGGCTTTGGTTGTACGTTCTTCGAAAAGAGCTTTGGTAGCGTATTAGTCTTCAAGGATTTGTGCAGAGGTTCTTCTGGATGTAGGAGTTTCGACCCTTATGTTGTCTTGGCTCCTTGTATTTATAAACTTCCAAAGCCATGCGTTTGGGTGGATTTGGCTTTGATTTGTGTCTTGATTCGTCCATAGGAGAATTTAGGCATGTTTTGTGTCCAGTTTCAGCCACTTTACCCTATCTTGGCTGAATTCTAGAGGGCTTGTTACCTATTTTGTAAGCAATCTTCACTTCTTGCTTGTTTTATGAAGATGGTTTAGCTTTCTTTCCGGTTTTGGGAGTAATTTGGACCCCTTGCCGATTTTGAAGGAGATTTCCTCCCCTTTGCCGAATTTTGGGAAGTTTTTGTGCTTCCTTTGCTTGATTTGTGCCACATGTCATTGATGACTTGTCCATTTGTGATGAGTCATATGTCATATGGAGTTTTGTGATGCATTATTTGTATACAACAAAATTAACATGTCTACAAGGTGAATTTATATAGAAGAGCATTTATATACCTGCTGCTTGATGTGGAATTTTGCTTTCTTTTTTTTTTTTTAGCAATAACATGTACAATCTTGGATTTTATTACAACGAAAGTAGATCAAGTTTCAGAGTGAAATTTATCATTGATTTTATAGTTTTATTGGTGTGAATTATCCTGCACTCACACCATGATGTCTTTGCTAATGAGTAGTCTACAAGGTCCTTTCGTCCGAAAGAGCTTCAGAAGCTAGGCAGTTACAGCATTCGTTGAGTACTTCCATGTGCCTCCTTGTGCTGGGATTTTGTTAGGCTCGTATCCCAGGTGTGTATTTTATCTTCATATGTTTCATAGTTTTATTTAGTTTTGATATATAATCAACTAGAAACACATTCAGTTGGACGAATTCCGCATTGTGACATACATGACATTGGATTTCACTGGTTGGACACTGTAAAATTTTGAGTGAAAATCAATTAGGGGAACTATATACTGGTAGAGATGTGCATATTAATCCTGCCTAAAGTAAAATTTAGAAATCTGGCATGGTGAAAATCCAATAGAGAATATGAGAAACCCAACTTAATTTTAAGAATTTGTTTTGGTGCCTACTGTGAATGTAACTATATCTATGAAATTGTATACAGAAATTCTAGAGAGAGATAACAATTCAGAGAGAAGAGAGAGAGAATGAATGTTCTTGATATATTTCTTAATCACCAAGTAATACAAGAGGTTGAGATATTTATACACTTCTAACAACAAGGCTAACTGCCTTAACTAACACATCTTCTAATCTAATTACACATGTCATCATCCTATACATCAATTTCTATATTCTATCACCCTCCCGCAAACTCAGGCTGGGAGGCACGAAGCATGAGATTGGAATAGTGAATATGAAATAAAGGAGAACTCAAGCCTTTAGTCAGAATGTCAGCAAACTGCTATTTGGATGACAAAAACTGCACAGAGAGGTGCTTTTTTTGCCACTCGTTCCCGCACAAAATGAACATCAATCTCAATGTGTTTAGTGCGTTGATGTTGAAAGGGATTAAAAGACAAAGCAATGGCAGACAGATTATCACAAAACAACACAGGTGGAGAGAATAAAGGAACCTGCAAGAAGACTAAGAGTTGCTGGATCCAGTCCAATTCTGCAGATGTGGATGACAGGGCACGATATTCAGCCTCTGTAGAAGACCGGGATACTATCAGTTGCTTCTTGGATGACCAGGAAATAGGACTATTCCCTAAAAACATAACCAAGCCAGTAATCGACTGTCGGTCATTAGGATCCCCTGCCCAGTCAGCATCACTGAAGGCCTTTAATTGAAGCGAGCCTCGAGAATAACCGATGCCATGACTAAGGGTTCCTTTTAAGTACCGCAAGATTCGTTTGACTGCTGTAAAGTGAGCAACCATAGGGGATTGCATGAACTGAGCCACTTGATGGATAGAGAATGCTATATCCGGCCTTGTAAACGTAAGGTACTGCAAAGCACCTACCACACTTCTGTACAAAGTAGGATTGGTATATGGATCACCATCATCCTTGAGAAGCCTGTTATACGGCAAACAAGGAGTGTCACAAGGTTTGGCATCGAGCATCTCTGTTTTGGTGAGAAGATCCAACACATATTTCGATTGAGACAAGAATAAACCAGTGGGAGTCCGTGAAATTTGAATGCCAAGGAAATAATGCAAATCCCCTAAATCCTTGATGTCAAACTCAGTGTGTAAAACAGTAATAACCTGTTGTATGGATGTAGATGCACTCCCTGTGATGATAATATCATCCACATAGAGTAGAAGAATGACAATCCCAGAATCAACCGTTTTGACAAACAAAGAGGAATCCGAATAGGTGGTTTGAAACCCCAAATGAGGCAGGAATTTGGTGAATCTATCATTCCAAGCTCGGGGAGCTTGCTTGAGTCCATATAGGGATTTCTGCAGTTTGCAAACTAGGTGAGGATGATGAACATCTTCAAACCCAGAAGGCTGAGCCATGTACACTTCGTCTTCTAAAATGCCATGTAAAAAAGCATTTTTGACATCGAGTTGTCGAAGGGACCAACCAAACTGAGCTGCAAGAGCTAATACTAATCGAACAGTGGTAGGTTTAACCACAGGACTGAACGTTTCCCCATAGTCAATTCTAGGTTCTTGACTGAACCCTTTAGCTACTAATCTAGCTTTATGTCGGGCAATAGTACCATCAGAATGTCTCTTGATCTTGAATATCCACTTGCACCCCACCAAATTCTTTGAGGAAGGTAAGACCACCAGATTCCAGGTACCTTGTGTATGCAAAGCACTGATTTCCTCTTGCATAGCCTTAAACCAAATCGGATTCTTCAAGGCAGATTTGTAGGAAGTTGGTTCAATAAGAGACAAATCAGTACCCTCAGACTCCTGAACAATAGCTAATAAAGCTCTTTTCTTGATAATTCCACTCTTGCTCCGAGTTTGCATAGGATGTAAATCGATTGGTGGAACCTCCAGTACCACTGACAAAGTATCAGGATGAAATTGTACTTCTGGAACTTGAGACTGAGGAGAACCATTGACAAGTGCCACAAGAGGTTGAGAAGTAGTAGAGGCAGTAATGGACTGAGAGGATAGTGGTGATGATGAAATCGGAGATAGTGATATGGTAGGAGAACCAGGCAAATTGGAGGAGGTAGGATGTGATTGTGATGTTATGGGGACATGAGGCATAGAGACCACAACATTATCAGTGGAAACAACAGGTACTGGACTGTGGGTGGTAGAACTAAGGTGGGATGAGGTATGATGGACCAACAAGTCTGTGTATAGGAATTGAGACTCATCAAACACTACATGCCGTGATATGTATAGTCTTTGTTTAGAAACCTCATAACATATATACCCTTTATAGTTGGTAGCATACCCCAGGAAAATACACTTGGTGGTTTTTGGTTGCAGCTTAGAGTCATTATAAGGCCTTAATAACGGATAACAAGCACAACTAAATGATCTAAGATGGGAAATGACAGGGAGAAGCCCAAACAATAGTTCAAATGGAGAATGATTGCCTAGGACAGGAGTGGGCATTCTATTTATGAGGTAGATGGCTGTTTGACAAGCATAGGACCAAAACAGGGCAAGTAATCTAGCAGTTTGTAAAAGGGTCACAGTTGTTTCAATGATATGCCTATGCTTTCTCTCAGCGAGGCCATTTTGCTCAGGAGTATATGGATATGATTTATGATGTGTAATGCCTTTTTCAAGAAGAAATGACTGAAATGCTTTACTAACATACTCTCCCCCTCCATCACTTTGAAGAGTTTGAATAGGAGTTGCAAACTGAGTAATAACAAAGGAATAGAATGCAACAAATTTGGCAAAGACATCAGATTTATTTATTAATGGGAAAATCCAGCAGTATCGTGTACACTCATCAATAAAGGTCACATAATACTTGTAACCATCAATAGAAACAGAAGGGGCTGGACCCCAAAGGTCACTATGAACTATAGCAAAGGGTATTACAGACTTATTGGGACTTAGAGGAAAAGGAAGTTTACAAAACTTTCCCTCCAAACAACTAGAACACAGGACAGGTAAGGATAGTTTGGGACAGGGAATATGAGCTTGTTTTAACATCAAAGAAACAATAGAATTGGATGGATGACCTAGTCTATTGTGCCAAGTAGTAGAGTGAATGTGCTGACCGAGAAGAGCTTTAGCTTGGAACGGTACTGAGGTGGATCCATGAGAAGTGGTTGAAAGACAGGGAATTGGGTATAGACCATTACTGCATACTCCTTTGTAAATGATCCTCCTTGTGGCCTTGTCCTGAATCCAAAAGCAAAAAGCATCAAAAATTAGCCAGCAATTGTTATCCAAACAGATCCGATGCACAGATAATAAGTTTTGGGTTAACTTCGGAACATATAACACAGAATTGAGCTTCATTGGAGGAACAGAATTAACGTTGGAAAGATTAAGAACAGTACTGCCAATATGAGATACAGGCAAACCTTCACCATTGGCAGTTTGGACAATCTCAGAAGTAGGATATGGAGATGCCAGAGATAAGTTGCTGAGATCAGAAGTCATGTGATTGGTAGCACCAGAGTCAGTGAGCCACACTTGAGGATTAAAGTGAGAATGAGATGCCACGGAAGGAGACTGAGGCATCACAGTATGCATAGCTTGAGGAGAGAATTGGTGTCCATTCATGGCAGAGTGCTGACTAGAAACATTGTAACCGGGAGCACCAAAGTTTGAGGAATGCAGCTGAGACGGATAAAACTGACTGGGAGCACCAACAAAATTAGGGCCTTTGTCATTATAAAAACAATACCATGTGGTGTGATTGTGCTTGCCACAAATTTGACAATTAACTCTGTCAGAAGGTTTAGAACGGCAGAATGGTGCGGTGTGTCCTTCAGCATTACAAAGTTGACAGGTTTGCACCAAGGAAACACTTGAATGGCCATAAGACTGCACTGGGGAATGACCAAGGATGCCCGGAGTCGGTGTTGGTAGCACATGTGTTTGAGTGGAAAAAGATGGTTTGGGTGGATAAGACCGAAACCCTTGATTAAACTTGCCTTTGCCTTTGTTTCTGTTGCCATTGAACAGCTTATAACCACCAGAGAAGAACTGAGACTGACCAGATGCACCCTTTCCGGAATGCGAAACATTATTTGCAACCATTGCAGTAATAAATGGTGCAGTGGTAGAATTCTCAACAATAATCTCTTCAGCAAGCAACTGAGATCGAAACTCTTTAAGAGATATCACATTCTCACGACCTCTAATGACACACCGAAAAGTATTATATTCAGAGGGTAAGCCATTGAGAGCAAGGATAACAATATCTTCATCAGCAAAATGAACTCCAGCAGCAGATAAGTAATCCCGAGCCTCTTTTATCCTATGAAGATACTGGGACACTAAATCAGAACCCTTCTTAATAGTTTGGAGATTAGATTTCATTTGAAATATACTAGTCTTAGACACAGTAGAGAATTGTTCTTTCAAACGAATCCATATATCTTGAGAACTCTTACTACCAATAGCACAAGATAGAGCAGCAGGCGAAAGGGTAGCAGTTAGCAGTTGCATAACAGCCTTATCATGCATTTTCCAAATCATAAACTCATCCGTTGCAACAGAAGCATTAGAGCTAGAGTTCATACCAGAGGCACCAGATTGATCGGAAAATTGAGGAGGACAGGGATGTGAGCCATCAACAAACCCCATAATTCCATTGCTCTCCAACAAGAGTTGTATCTGAAAGTGCCAATTAAGATAGTTGGAGTCATCCAATTTGACATTCACCGAAGTCGAAATGGAGGAGATTAGGGCAGTAATCGGGGATTGCACAATTTGAAGTTGCGATGCAGTTACCATTGAAATTGCTTCAGACAAACTCAGTGAGAACTTTTAGCAAACAGGTGGAATGCACTGACCAAAAAAGCAGAAGAAATGATCGACACAGGAAGACGATCAACCAAGAAACAAGAAAAAAACTAGAAATCAAGATTTCGAGAAGACGAAGAGAATTGAAGAAACCGAAGACAAATTCCGAGATCAAATACACCGTCGAGGCGAGCGGAAGCAGAGACAGAGGATCGAAGATCAAGCGCAGGCAACAAAGGCGAGTGATACCATGTGAATGTAACTATATCTATGAAATTGTATACAGAAATTCTAGAGAGAGATAACAATTCAGAGAGAAGAGAGAGAGAATGAATGTTCTTGATATATTTCTTAATCACCAAGTAATACAAGAGGTTGAGATATTTATACACTTCTAACAACAAGGCTAAATGCCTTAACTAACACATCTTCTAATCTAATTACACATGTCATCATCCTATACATCAATTTCTATATTCTATCACCTACAAATGAAATCTGGCATAGTGAAAGTTTGCGTAGCGAAATTATGACAAATTTTCCTTCATCTTTAAATTTTCATTCAATTCATATGCAATTTGGTATGATTCAATTCATAAGTGATCAAATTCTATTTTTTTCTGTCCTTATTTTGAATTTCAGTTTAACGTTGTCATACAAAACGAAGGAGACATCATTAACGGAGTTACGGAGTTGGGTTCTTTAGTGAAACAAAACTGGATTGTTTTAACTTTGTATAGTAGTAAACATAAAACAATCTCTGGGATATAGCCATAGCTTTTGAAAAACAACCCTAAGGATGGCATGCCAATATTCCCAATTTTTTCCATGTAATATATGAACGTAAATAGCACTTCCTTAACACATGGATATGATATATGTATATAAATATAAATACCACTTTGTGGCACATATTTTTTTCGAGACTTCTACATATTCATTAGTGTTTTCAAACCCCACAGCAATGGACAGGTACTCTTTGGTAGTTTTGAACAAAACATCATTTTATGCAAATCTGTTTTATCAACTACATGCTCAAATTAAGAATAAGTTGAGAACGTGGCTTTTAAGAAAGGAAAATGATAAACACATATTGTATTTTTCCTCTTATATTCCTATGTTTTATCATGTTTATTGTTTTTATTGATTTATTCGACTTGTTGATTAGAAAAGAAGGATGTGTGATAGGCTAACTAAAAAAGGTGTGTGTAATCTAGTTTCCTTGAGAAACCAAGAGAAATGTAAGAAAGCGAGACACTTCACAGTTTCATTACACTCTTTGTTAAAAAAGGAAAATAAAAAGGCTTTTTTGCTAAAATAGTCCATGAGATTTGCATAATTTATTATTTTGGTTTTTGAGATTTAAAATCAATAGAAATGGTTTCTGAGATTGTCCATCATCTATCATTTTGGTCATTTTGTGAAAAAACTCTGTTAAGTTGAGAGTATTTTTGTCAAATCAAATTCTCTACTTACTTTTTCACCCTTTTCTCTCATTTCCCTAAAAAATGATCATATGTTGCTGATTTTGACAGTGAAATCAAATCTTCACCCATTATTAAAAAACTATTTGACGCCAAATTCAAGTAAATCATTGCAGATGACCCTTGACTTTTTCCCTTTCATTAATTTTTGATAAAAGCTGCACAATTTGCACATTTGAATATAAATGAAATCTATGGTTCAAAGTATAGTATATCCACAGACAAGGCTAATCAATAGAATTACCAAAAAGAGATACCATGTTCCATCACATGAGATTTCGAACATGATTAGCATTATAACTTGCAAAATATCCCAAAGCAAAACATTCAAATGTTCAACAATTTTACAATTTTATAAATTTTAAAAGCATGAATTGACGAAAATGCCCTGGAGGCGAGGACTTTGATTTCTGTTGACCGTCGTCTAGAGGAACGTATGACTTATTCTTTTGGCGTATTTGTGTAGTACTCGTTGGTACGAACGCATAGGCGAAAACTGTTTGAGAATCCGGATTATAACGGTATGGTCACGGACATTTGAATTTGGTTATTTATATTTTGGATTATAGATTAATTGAACTTCCACCTTGCGGGAGTAAAGCCCAATCGGATTTAGGCAAGATTAAGGAGAACCAATTGGAATTAAGTAAGAAATAAAGGAACCAATTAGGGGCTTGGTTTCAGCCCAATCAGTTATGTTAAATAAGTGACCAATCAAATTTTGAAAAAGAAAAGGGGAAGGACCAATGAGAAATCAGGAAGAAAAAAAGAAAAAGAGGAAAGCTCCATTTCCGTCGGCCCTTTTACCCGCACCCAACCCAATCGAATTCTGGCGATTTTCGCCATCTTTTTCGTCGAACGTCACCATCTAACACCTGCCATCTCTTCCACAACATTTCTTCTACCATTTCCACCCAAATTTGTGAGCTTGTAGGTCCAAAATCGCGATAACCGTGTGGAAGAGCCTGAGGTGTTCGATGGCTATCCCGCCGTTCCGGCGAGTTCTACCACCCACCATCACCCTTAATCAACTTCCCTTGGACCCAGGAACAAGACCCAACCAGTTATAGGGGCGTTGGAACATCGGAGAAGTCGAATCGAAGCACACCCTTTATAGGGTTCCGACGGGTTTGAGTGAAATTGGAGCCTTTGGTGGCTAGATTGAACTTGGCCACAGGTATAAATCGATTCCTCCTTTTGTAGATGAATTTTCATGTTTGGATCGTGTGATTTGGTGGAGAAACGAGAAAGTTATAACAATTTAAAGTTTGCCCAGTTTCCGGCGACCTCCGCCACTTTCGAGGTGTTTTACGGAAAAATCACGGCAAGATAGCCATCTTGTAAGGTATCAATCTCTTCATATTGTTGAGAACTATGATTTTTGTTTTTGAATCACTTGTTTTCATTGAGTATTGACAAAGTTATGGACGTTGAAAGGGTGCCCAGAAATTCCGGCGAGTTACCAGTTTTCCCGCGGACAGCCATCTTTCAGACCATTTTCCGGCCACCTACGGCCACCATTTGGACTCCAAGTTGGTATAATTTTGTTCTAAATTTCTCTAGCTTCGATTTGGTATATTATGGGTTGAATTTGGTTGAGAAACAAGTGAGATATGGAGTTCCAAAAATTGCCCAGGAAATCTGCAAAATCTGCATAATCCGGCAAAGTTCCATTAAGGTCCACCACTTGATTAGAATAGTAATAGACGATCTGACTGTTGGATCATCACCAAACTTTAATAAATTATAGTACGGTATATTTGAGGACCATAGAAACTTACGGATCAGGAATCCGACGTACGGATCTTCCCAAATTGGATTTGTAAGTTTATTAAATAAATGTTAACCGCCACTTGGTTTTGGGCAATTGGCGGAGATCCGACCGTTGGATCACAATGAAATTTTAGTATGTTATTCTAGAAGCATAATGTGGATCTTTGGAAGTTTCGGATTGAAAATCTGAATTTCAGATCTTCCGGATTGAGTTATACAGGGTTGTAGACCCTACCGTCGATCTTTGATCGATGGTTGACTCGTGGTCGATGAGTCTCAAACTATTTTAGAATGTCCTTGAGGATGTGCTTTATGTGAATTTCGTATTCTATTGATAAGAATTCTGAGATGTGATCCGATAATTGTTATAGGCGCCAATCTTTCGAGACGTCTCGATGCTCGTGCTAGATAATCATAGCGTGGACTTTAGGTGAGTGGGTCTTTTCCTTTTATCATAGGCATATAGTTGATAGTTCCACAAATGCTTCTAAATTGATTTATGCATTTTATGCCATATCATATATATATATATGTATATATATATACAGAGAGCTTAAGGGGAGGGATCCCCATTTTTTTGAAAAAAATGGGGACACGCTCCCCACCGTTAGATTGACTTTAATGAAATTGTGTGGTTGAGATTAAAACATAGGCTATACAATCTCAACCACACAATTTCATTAAAGTCAATCTAACGGTGGGGAGCGTGTCCCCATTTTTTTCAAAAAAATGGGGATCCCTTCCCTTAAGCAATTCCTATATATATATATATATATATATATATATATACATGTGTGTGTGTATATGTTCTGAAGTGCTAATAGATGGTTGAGTTTAGATTATGTCATAGTATATCCACATGCATGTTATCTACAATTAATTAATGTGAACTACAAATGGCTTGATCCCTGTTTAGGGTATGTAGGCAGTCTAGTGAGATGTTAGATGCAACCATATAATAAATGAGACTAAATAATTGAGACAATAACATTGTTTGGGGAATTGAGCAATGTGAGTGGGCATTTGTTCACACACACACATACACACACACACACACACACATATATATATATATATGTTTTATGGTTTCCAGAAATGTTTTAAGTTGAGTTATGCATTTCATCCTATGTCTAAAATGTGTTATATTCTAAGTGTTACATTGTTTTGAATTATGTTATGCTAAACGACGCTGAGGAGGCGCAAGTAAGTTCAGGTAAGTATACGGTATTAGTTGAATTAATGGGGTTATGGTATGACTACATTTACGTTTTAAGCAACTCTGACATTGTCGTACAAGTTGCAATAGTAGGTAACTCCGGCATTGTCGTACAGGTTGCCTATGAGTCGTACATGTTGTATTAAATGCATTTAAAGCTCATAAACCCGCACCCCCGTGTTAGTGCTCCTGCTCGTGGCCAGGGCACAATCTTTCACGTGATATTCACCTCTCGCACCATACGCTCACCTTGAATCCAAGTTAGGTGCATAGGCATGTCGTATAGACCACTATAGGTGGTTCCGACTCGTAGGTGACCTGCGATCACTCGCACAACTTTCACGTAATTGTAGCACTAGAGCGTATACATTCACACCCAGGCATGTCGTATAGACCACTACAGATGGTTCCGACTCGTGTGCAGATGTAGTGCCATACAGGTCACTAAAGGTGACTCCGGCTTATGTGCTAGCAATGATTGATGAGTTATGATTTCAGTCGTACAGGTCACTAGAGGTGACTCCGGCTTATGTGCTAGCAATGATTGATGAGCTATGATTTCAGTCGTACAGGTCACTAGAAGCGACTCCGACTTATATGCTAACAATGATTGATGAGATATGGGTGCAGTCATACATGTCACGTTAGGTGACTCCGACTGATATTTCATTTCATATTGATTAAATTCATTTGGCCTACTTGTTAATGCATTGTGGAATTGATGGACATGGCATACCCGTGGTTTTGGTCATTCATGAGTATGGTTTGGATTTACATACATATAGATATGTATATATGTAGTATTGTCTTATGAAAACAATACGGGTTTTACATTGAAGGGCATTACTTCTAGAAAGGTAATAACTTTGGGAAGCTTGGTTTTTATTGCTCACTCACACTCTCTGTTTCGTGCCCTCCAAGTTTTAGCTGCTGAGTTCGTATCAACGATGATTTGTGGCGAATCTTAGTATTGATGGCCACCTCTGAGGGTATGATTCATACCCACATTACTATACTTTACTTATACTCTAACTTCGCGTGTGAAATGGGTTCGCTCCCACTCACAACGTACTCTGGTATTTAAACACTTTTAGGTTTAAATTTATTCACATTTTACACATCATCACATTCTATGGCTTCGTCACCCTCCAGATGTCGGCCAACACGGCTCAATTCGGGGTCCTAGTGGACATTCCGGGTCGGGGTGTGTCAATATCCAACTGTTCTAATTCACAAAAAAAAGAAAAGAAATGGTTGTAGCTTGTTTTCTTCCATTTGTGCATTGACATCCAAACTACAAACTCCCTCCATACTCAAGGCTTCCAAGGCTTGCCACTTTTTTAGGGTGATTTGTATCTTTTGTTGGTAGATTCTGATTGTGGTGACACTACTTGGGATATGACACCAATGCAGTCTTGTACCTGTTAAAGGAAAAGGATCATCGCCATATCCTTTTTCTAAGGATCCTAGGGATCCAACAATCGTGTATGTTCATCGTACATCGTGCGTCATAAATCATTTTAAAATTTAAATTTAAATTCAAATATAAATAGTACCTAACGAAAACTGACCGCACAATGTACGATGAACGGACAAGATTGTAAGATCTCTAGGAAAAGGATCCTCCGGAGGATCCTTTTCCCCTGTTAAAAACCAAATGATAATAGCTTATGCTTAGTCACCCTATAAAATCCAAATCATACTGCTTTTATCACAATTTACACAAATTATTGTTAAAAAAAAGGTAAAGAATAAACAATACAAAAACTAAAGGACTCTTGAATGTACCATTTAAACTTATGGAGTGAGTTGTGAGCTAGTTACTACTATTCTCATTCCCCTCCCTTTTTCCATGCCTCTGCCCTGTCCCACGGAAAATGATCATCGCCGGAACCTTTTCCTAAGGATCCTAGAGATCCAGCAATCGTGTCCGTTCAACATACATCGTGCGGTCATAAATCGTTTTAAATTTTAAATTTTAAATTCAAATATAAACAGTACCTAACAAAAACTGACCGCACGATGTACAATGAACGAACAAGATTGTAGGATCCCTAGGAAAAGGATCCGGCGAGGATCCTTTTCCCCTCCCACCTACATTATCAACAAATATAATGAACTTCACTTTCATTATAAAAAACTACAATTTAAAAACAAAAATACAACATAAAACATATTATACTTCTAGTGTAGATGTGTTAATAATCAAATGATTTGGCTCTTGAGTGGCTTGAGTTGCTATTTTTAAAATGACCTCAATGCTCATGGTCAATCTTTGTGTTAACAATGTGTTGTGAGGAAGATCTCCTCAAGTAACATATGAAATCAATGGAACCGTGACATCATTTCTCAAAAGAGTGTCTCGTCCACAAAGTAAAAAGGAAAACGACTTCGCAAGATGTTAAGAGAGATGTAAGAATGATGCGGAGTGGTGTTTTTGTTTCCTCCAAGCTCGTCGAGCAATTGTTAGGAAAGGCCGTAAGAATGTTTGATATAGTGGCGCTCGATCCATCATGATGACATGCATCATCCTTCACAACATGATTGTGGAATATAATTGACTATTTATTTCATAGATGTTTACGTAGAATTATAGGAAAACGCCAACAATTACTGTCTTATATGTTAAAGAAAAATAGAATATGTTATAAATTATGAAAAACTCGTTAATTTTATGAATGCATTATGAATTATTTGATTTATTAGATCTTGAATTTTAATGAACGTTTTTTCATTTTCAACAATTCATGCCTCTGCCCCTTCCCACCTACATTATCAATCAATTTAATGAACTTCACTTTCATTATCAAAAACTACAATTTAAAAACAAAAATACAATGTAAAACAGATTATTCCTCTAGTGTAGATGTGTTAACAACCGAATGATTTGGCTCTTGAGTGGCTTGAGTTGCTATTTTTAAAATGACCTCAATGCCCATGGTCAATCTATGTGTTCAACAATGTGCTGTGAGGAAGATCTCCTCAAGTCACATATGAAATCAATGGAACTGTGACATCATTTCTCAAAATAGTGACACGTTTATAAAGTAAAAAGGAAAATGACTTCGCAAGATGTTAAGAAGGATGTGGAGTGGTGTTTTTGTTTCCTCCAAGTTCGTTGAGTAATTGTTAGGAAGGGCTATAAGAATGTTTGATGCAGTGGCGCTCGATCCATCACGATAACATGCATCATCATTCACAACATGATTATGGAAGATAATTGACTATTTATTTCATAGAGGTTTACAAAGAATTATGGGAAAACGCCAACGATTATTGTCTTATTTGTTAAAGAAAAATATAATATGTTATAAATTATGAAAAACTCGTTAATTTTATGAATGCATTATGAATTATTTGATTTATTAGATCTTGAATTTTAACGAACATTTTTCGTTTTCAACAATTCATGAAAGAACGAATTGAGAAAAAAAAAACCTGTGAATATATTGGCAACAAGAAAATACCTTATGATAATCAATATAGGCCCCCACCATCAATTAATGATGGTGTTCTTCAACTAATTATTACACTAGATGATGAAAATGTTATTAAATGCAAACCAATATTGTATTATTTACACCTAATAATTGAAAAAAGAATTGCAAAAAATCAAATAATTGTGCAATATTTATCTTATGTAACACGGTCATTAGTGTGTTTGCAGTCGTGTGACTTGACTCATGAGTGTCATCAGTTGGTATTGACTGACTTGTAAAGCCTCAATTTCCACAAGTTCTTTTTGTGTGGCCTTCAAGTCTACATTGATAACATGTGAAAGGAAAGGTCTTTGCGAATGACAAAGATTGTCGATATTGACTGACTTGTAAAGCCTCAATTTCCACAAGTTCTTTTTGTGTGGCCTTCAAGTCTACATTGATAACATGCGAAAGGAAAGGTCTTTGTGAATGACAAGGATTGTCTACCCTCCAATTTCTAGTGCCCTCTCGTGCCCTCCTGTTTTGTGTGATTATGGTTAAGTCACGTCAATATTTTATATATATTTTTTTATAGAGATAATAAGACAAAATTGAATAGTACTATAAAATGTTGACGTAGTTTAACCGTGACCACACAAACAGAAAAGCATGGGAGGACATCGAAAGTGAAAGGGCAGACAATCCTTGTCCCTTTGCGAAACCCATTTCCTAGCCACTTTCCAGTTCCCAATCCTTGTCCCTTTGCGAAACCCATTTCCTAGCCACTTTCCAGTTCCCAATCCTTGTCCCTTTGCGAAACCCATTTCCTAGCCACTTTCCAGTTCCCACCATGAGTTGTGATGCTCTTCCTCAGGCTCATTTTCCGTATTCTTTCTTTTACAGCTGTCATGCGAAATGATAACAACATGTACGGCTGTCCACTTACCTATGGGGATCACTTGGTATGTTCTCGCCGCCAACTATAGAGGAACCTGAATTGTCTGCCCTCTTCTTCTGTCCAATCATTTTCCTATTCTTTTCTATTTATGTGGTCACGGTTAAGTCATGTTAAGACAAAAAATAATAAGAATACAACATATTAACGTAATTTAATCGTGACCACAAAAATAAGAAAGAATGAGAATAATATGGAATGAAGAGGACAGACAATCTAGGTCCACTATGGAGATCTTTCACACCATGTTTTAGGTGTCAGCTAACTATGGCGGTCATTCACACCCTAATTTCCAGGTTAGCCAGCTATGGAGGACCTTCACTCCATGTTCCAAGTGTCAGCCATCTATGGAGGCGCTCCACCCCATGCTTCAAGCGTCAGCAAACTATGGGACAAGGCCCTTCACTCCATAATTTCAGGTTTTAAGAGTTACGTGTCAACCATTTGTAGTGTTTGCACTGGCAGAGCCTATCGTGAAAAAGATATAATCTTATATAATCCGAGATAGCTTTTGGTGAAAAAGAAAATTTTACACATAATTTTCATTAATTTTTTAATGTAATCTACCATATACGTAGACACTAAGCCTAATTATCTTAGTTTAATTGTATAAGATTATACCTTACAATTCATAAGCCATCTTTTTGTCTTTCTCGGCATATTTGACACACCCTGATCCGAAATGTTCACTTGAACTTCGAATTGAGTTGTGTTGGACGACACATGGAGGGTAACGAAGCCTTAAAGTGTAGTGTAGTGGAAAAAGAATGTGAATAAATTTAAACCTAAAAGTGCCTAGTCAAAAGAATGTGCGAGTGAGTGGGATTGAACCCATTTCACACGTGATGTCAGAGCATAAGACAATATAGTAAATAGGATGAGGGTTAAAGCACTGAAGATAACCATCTTCTGAGATTTATCAGAATCCTCGTTTACACATAAGCACAACTACTAAACCTGGAAGGGCGAAAAACAAAGTTGAGTGGGTCAGCAAAACAACGTTTGTAAGAAAACCTTTATTTTTGAACATAGTAACCCATCGCTGGAAAACAAGTATAGTTTTCGTAAAACATACTACGTAAGTATGTAAACAAAAGTACAACAACAATATAACCAGAAATATGCCAAATCATGATATATCAAATGCCGCAGTAATATAATCATGTGATAAATAAATATAACTAAGTGCTCATCCATCTAAGTTGACACACAAGTTCGTATAGATAATCTCTGACACGAACAGGACTGGGTGTAATCAATACATTCTAGTATTACGATCACGTGAAGGCTAGTGCCAAAGCACGGTCACATACGAGTCGAAATTGCCTAATGCAATTTGTGCGATAAGACTAACACCTAACTTGGATCCAAGGCGAGCGAACGGTGCAGATGTGAACATACACGTGAAGGTTGGCCCTGGCCCTAGGTTGGGTACTAACGTCGGGGTGCAGCAAGATGAGCATGTACAAATATGTATAAATGTCACGATAGTAATATCTCAACCATATAGCAGCATTTATCACATTTAATATCACAATAACGATACTTGGCAATATAAGCATAATAATGGAGTAAATACGCATTTATGGAAACTATAACTATGTATAGGTATAAAAACAAACTGCCCACTCATAAATACACAGTAAATATGAAGCATCTGATCCTTGCTTGACCCCATGTGCCATCGGGATACGTTTCCCCTATATGTGAAATTACTAATTAACTTAGTTTAATAACACATATACGGAAACTTAAATAAAACCTCCGTAGATTACCCAAACATAAGGTTTGAATATACAAAATCGATCTACTCGACGTTACAGACCTACACAAATTGACCGCACGGTAACCTAAGGCCGGACACACCCCCACGTGCCGCCTAGCCCACGGCCACACGTGTGCCCACACGCAGGCCAGTGGCTAACAGATCCGAGGAATATTCTATCATTTCTAACAGAATATTCCGTTAAACAATTAACAAAAGTGAATGACGTTACCTGACGCCGTTAGAATATTCCATCAAAGTTGACGGAATATTCCTTGTTTTCTTCGGCGAGTTTCGCCGGTCGTCACCGTCTGGTTTCATCGAAATCTGGAAATTTTAGCTGGTTTCTAGGTAAAATTTCAAACCTTCAAATCTTCTTCATTTTTCAACTATTTTTCATAAAATTATATAGAAATGAAGCTTATGAAGAATAGAATCACGTTATACCTTTCAAAGGTCCAAAAAGTGAACAGATGTGGCTTGAAAATGGCTCGAAAGGTACTGCCAAACTGGAACTTCTCGAAACCTCATGTTTTGTACATCAACTCTTCACCAAAACTAATCTAGGATCTTTAAGAAGTTGAGTAGTAGCTTTCTCGAGTCCTAAAATGCCGTGACTCGATCTGAAAATCGTCGATCCAGAACTCACCGAGTCAGAGCTTCCGAGTTGGTGAGTCAAACCTCAACCAAATCTAGATATGGTTACACAGTTGTGTTCGTGGGGTTGAGGGGAGTTCAACGATGTAGGTTACAAGTCACGTTTAGGTGGTTTGGACGTCGGTTGAGAGAGTTGCAGAGAAAAGGTAAGAGATAGACCTTCGGGAAGAGAGAGAGTAGAGAGAGTAAGGTTTGAGTTGTGATTGATGGGACATAAATGAGAGCATTTCTGATTGGTTGAGTGAGAGAGGGAAAACAATTGATTGGGTGGTGATGAGGGATTCAAGGAAAAAGCAAAAGTTTGATTGGTGGATGAGATGGGGAACCCGGATCCCTTTTTTTAGGAATGGGATTGGATTGATGGATTTTCAGATTTTGTACCATTTCAAATGTACAAAATTTGTATCCTTAACAGTGTTTCTAACACTGATATTTTGTACGAACGTGTACAAAATACCTGTAATTAACGTACTTTAACGGAACATAACTTTTTCGTTACAAATCCGATTCAAGCCTAACATGCGTTCACGCGTTCGTAGCGACAAGTACTAATTTAGTACGAAACCAGGAAAATGAAACTGAAAACCGAAAACCACATCCACGTCATATTCCAGTTTTTTCCAAAAAGGGTAAAACCGTCAACTCACACCAACGGAAAAGGAATTACAATGAAAAGTAGGGACGGGTCGTCACAAAATTTGTTTCAACTCGTTTAAATTTTAATACGTATTTTTGTTGGTAAACAAATGGGGCTAAACGTCAAATAAAGAAAAACTAAAGCAAAGCATCACAAGGTTTAGAGATTTCAGCAACATTAGACAATAAGAGATGTCGACAAGAGGCAGGAGCTTAAGTGAAATACATTGGACCAAAAGACTACGGCAAACTCAAGTTAGCCAACTCCTCAACCACAAAATGCATCTCATCATAAACGTGACCAACTTCACAATTCCATCTTTGTTTAACAGCTCAAGGCAAGCTTGCACCAACTCACCAAGAGGATGGTTCTCACTCACACCTTGAAGAACTAAATGGGCAATGAGAACAAAATCAAATTCCTATTTTACACGTATTTGTTTAACAATGAAAAATTTTGGCTCACCGTGTGAAAATTTTATTAGGCTAGCTGATAGTGTAAAAAAATATTGTATGTTTCTGCATTTATAAAAATTTATATCTTTAAGCTAGCCTACTTGGTGAAGTCTCCGCCCTTATTCACCGTCAGGTGATCTTTTTTGTCTAATAATGCATTGTTATGTGCAAAATGCATTGCCATGTGCAAAGTATTCTCCACATGATAATGTATTATTAAATCTAAACGTCACATTATAATAAATCAGTTATATGTAAGTTGCTTTCGAAAATTATACTAATGAAGAGATGATCGTGCCGCATACGCTTAGGCATGTGGCTCTATTATTTGCCTAGTACTAGTCATCAAATTCCAGTCTATTAGAAACCGACTTATTTATTTGAAAAAAAAAAAACGAAGAAGAAGGGGTTGACTGATTTTATTTTTTATTTATTTTTTGTTGACATGCATACTTTATGGGGTCATTTTGATGGGAAAGGATGGGATAGTGATGGTAGCACCTCTTCCGGGTCAATGGTAGAGTCCACTTTACTTGGACTTCTTGAATCGTTCAACAGGAAACGCTTTTTGGGTCAATGCATGGGAACGATCCATTTTAAAATTGTTTGTAAATTTCTATAAGTAGATAGTAATGACCCAATTAAATATTTCCCCTGCACAGATTTACTTGCATTGCACCTAGCAAAGATCAGTTTTTTTGTTTGTCCATCGATCCATATCAAACAAATCAATCATCAGAACCATCATAAAATATTTTGTTTTTAGATTGTTGAAGTAATATTAAAAAATATAAAAAAAACATAAGAATTTTAATAATAATAATCATAAAGAAATTCACAACATCAATTATGTATGAGATTATTATAAACAACTAAAGAGAAAGTTAGAAAAACTGACAAACTTGAAGATTGAGGTTTCCATAAATACAATGTCCTAAAGATAGAATTTTGCCCCTACTCTTGATCCGAAGTTGAAGCACTTCAATATTTGGATTCTGGCGAATTTTATATTTTCTATACTCTCAAGACACGACTCGAAATTTGACAAACGAAAAATGAGAGAAATAAAGTGAGGAAACCCTATTTCTCAAGAGTAAAAATTAACTCTAATTTTATATCTTTAATGATAATGGTTTCATGGGTTTATACAGAACCCATTGTATTGTTTGGCGTAAAAATGCAACTTTGCATCTATACAACCTACACCACTCATCAAACTACACGTCCCAAATTACAAATAATATGATGCAACAATTAAGAATAAACAAGATTAATTTTTTCATTCAATATTTTGAAATTAAGTATTATAATATAAATTTTCAACATTGACTTGACTGTTCGTCTATCAGTAACAAGTCCACATCTCAACCCAAATACAATGATGTCAAATGAGAAGGGAAAATGAGAAGGAAACTCTGGAGGGTAGAGGGAAGGAAAAGGAGAGAGAAAAGGAGGAAAAGAGAAAAGGAGGAGGAAAAAGTAGAAATAAAGAAAAACTAAAGCAAAGCATCACAAGGTTTAGAGATTTCAGCAATATTTGACAATAAGAGATGTCGACAAAAGGTAGAAGCTTGAGTGAAATACATTGGACTAAAAAAATACGACAAACTCAAGTTCGCCAATTCCTTAGCCATAAAATGCATCTCATCATAAACGTGATCAAGTTTACAATTCCATCTTTGTTTAACAGTTCAAGGCAAGCCTGCACCAACTCACCGAGAGGATGGTTCTCACTCACACCTTGAAGAACTATATGGACAATGATCAAAGAACTAAATGGACAATGAGAACAAAATCAAATTCCAATTTTACAAGTATTTGTTTAATAATGAAAATTTTTGGCTCACCATGTGAAAATTTTATTAGGCTAGCTGATAGTGTAAAAAAATATTGTATGTTTATGCATTTATAAAAATTTATATCTTTAAGCTAGCCTACTCGGTGAAGTCTCCGCCCTTATTCACCGTCACGCGATCTTTTTGTCTAATAATGCATTGCCATGTGCAAAGTATTTTCCACATGACAATGTATTATTAAATTTAAATGTCACGTTATAGTAAATCAGTTATATATAAGTTGTTTTCGAGAATTATACTAGTGAAGAGCTGACCGTGCCGCATACGCTTAGGCATGTGGCTCTATTATTTGCCTTGTACTAGTCATCAAATTCCAGTCTATTAGAAATCGACTTATTTATTTGAAAAAAAAAATTGAAAAAAAAAATGAAGAAGAAGGGGTTGACTGATTTTATTTTTTATTTATTTTTTGTTGACATGCATACTTTATGGGGTCATTTTGATGGGAACCTAGGATGCGAGAGTGATGGTAGCACCTTTTCCAGGTCAATGGTAGAGTCCACTTCACTTGGACGTCTTGAATCATCCATCAATAACAAGTCCACATCTCAACCCAAAGAGGAATACGATTGTCTGCCTTCCCAATTTTCATGTCCTCCTGTTTTGTGTAGTCACAGTTAAGTTACGTTAACATTTTATATTATTTTTTATAAAGATAATAAGACAAAAATGAATAGTAATATAAAATGTTGACGTGGTTTAACCGTGACCACACAAACAGGAGAGCATGGAAGGGCATGGAAAAAGGGAGGGCAGACAATCCTTGTCCAATATAATGATGTCAAAGGAGAGGGGAAAATGAGAAGGAAACTCTGGAGGGTAGAGGGAAGGAAAAAGGGATAAGGATTGTCTGCCTTCCCATTTTCCATGCCCTTCCATGCCCTCCTGTTTTGTATAGTCACGGTTAAGCCACGTTAACATTTTATATTATTTTTTTATAAAGATAATTATACAAAAATGAATAGTAATATAAAATGTTGACGTGACTTAACCGTGACCACACAAACAGGAGGGCATGGAAAAAGGGAGGGCGGACAATCCTTGTCTAGGAAAAGGAGGGAGAAAAGGAGAAAAATAGAAGGGAAAGGTAGAAATAAAGAAAAACTAAAGCAAAGCATTACAAGGTTTAGAGATTTCAGCAACATCTGACAATAAGAGATGTCGACAAGAGGTAGGAGCTTGAGTGAAATACATTGGACCAAAAGAATATGACAAACTCAAGTTAGCCAATTCCTCAGCCACAAGATGCATCTCATCATAAACGTGACCAAGTTCACAATTCCATCTTTGTTTAACAGCTCAAGGTAAGCCTGCACCAACTCACCAAGAGGATGGTTCTCACTCACACCTTGAAGAACTATATGGACAATGATCGAAGAACTAAATGGACAGTGAGAACAAAATCAAATTCCAATTTTACACGTATTTGTTTAATAATGAAAAATTTTGGCTCACCATGTGAAAATTTTATTAGGCTAGCTGATAGTGTAAAAAAATATTGTATGTTTATGCATTTATAAAAATTTATATCTTTAAGCTAGCCTACTCGGTGAAGTCTCTGCCCTTATTCACTGACACGTGACATTTTTTGTCTAATAATGCATTGCCATGTGCAAAGTATTCTCTACATGACAATGTATTATTAAATCAAAACGTCACGTTATAGTAAATCAATTATATGTAAGTTGTTCTCAAAAATTATACTAGTGATGAGCTGATCGTGCCGCATACGCTTAGGCATGTGGCTCTATTATTTGCCTTGTACTAGTCATCAAATTCCAGTCTATTAGAAATCGACTTATTTATTTGAAAAAAAAAAACGAAGAAGAAGGGGTTGACTGATTTTATTTTTTATTTATTTTTTATTGACATGCGTACTTTATGGGGTCATTTTGATGGGAACCTAGGATGCCATAGTGATGGTAGCACCTTTTCCGGTCAATGGTAGAGTCCACTTCACTTGGACGTCTTGAATCGTTCAACAGGAAACGCTTTTTGGGTCAATGCATGGGAACGGAAGAGGATCCTCTCTTGAGCTCGAGATGGGGATGTTCTTGATCACGTAATCTGGGCCGTTCAAATTTAATTCAACGGTTGCAATTATTATAACTTTTAGAGAACCTTCTGTTTGGAGTCGTTTGATTAAATTTGAATAGTCTGAATTTCGTGATCAGAGGATCCCCATCCTGAGCTTAGGAGAGGATCCTCTTCCCATGGGAACTACCCATTTTAAAATTGTTTGCAAATTTTCCTATAAGTAGATAGTAATGACCTAATTAAATAGGATCAGGATCCTCTCCTGAGCAAATAGAGAAGATCCTTCTAACCGAACCCATCGGGCTGTTCAAACTTTTTCCAACGGCTACAATTATTATAACTTTTAAAGGCCCCCCATGTTTGTAGCTGTTGGATAAAATTTGAACAGCTTTATGGGCCATGTCAGGAGGATCCTCTCCATTTGCTGAGGAGAGGATCCTGATCCAATTAAATATTTCCCATGTACAGAGATACTTGCATTGCACCTAGCAAAGATCAGTTTTTTTGTTTGTCCATCGATCCACATCAAACAGATCAATCATCAGAACCATCCATCCACATCAATGGCTCTTATGATAAAATATTCTATCTTTAGATTGTTGAAGCAATATTAAAAAATATAAAAATAACACAAGAATTTCAATAATAATAATAATCATAAAAAAAAATTCACAACATCAATTATGTATGAGATTATTATAAACAACTAAAGAGAAAGTTAGAAAAACTGATAAACTTGAAGATCGAGGCTTGTATAAATACATTGTCCTAAAGACAAAATTTTGCCCCTACTCTTAATCCGAAGTTGAAGCACTTCAATATTCAGATTCTGACGAATTTTATATTTTCTGTACTCTCAAGACACGACTCGAAATTTGACAAACGAAAATTGAGAGAAATAAAGTGAGGAAACCCTATTTCTCAAGAGTAAAAATTAACTCTAATTTGTATCTTTAATGATAATGGTTTCATGGGTTTATATAGAACCCATTGTGTTGTTTGGCGTAAAAATGCAACTTTGCATCTATGTAACCTACACCACTCATCAAACTACACGTCCCAAATTACAAATAATATGATGCAATTCTTTGTATCAGATGCAACACTTAAGAATAAACAAGATTAATTTTTTCATTCAATATTTTGAAATTAAATATTATAATATTTAATAAATATTATATTATAAATTTTCAACATTGACTTGACTGTTCGTCCATCAATAACAAGTCCACATCTCAACCCAAATATAATGATGTCAAAGGAGAGGGGAAAATGAGAAGGAAACTCTGGAGGGTAGAGGGAAGGAAAAGGAGGGAGAAAAGGATAAAAGGAAGGAGAGAAAAGTAGAAAAGGAAGGAAGAAAATGAGAGGAAATGCATAGAAATAAAAAAAATAAAAAATGAAAATCACCTTCATCATTATGTCTACTAATGGAAAAGAGCAAAATGCTCCCAACTACTCTTGTTTCTTACATTGTAAATTATATTTCGTATAATGAGAAACTAGTATTCTTACACAAGGATGTAGACACAACTTGCCGAATCTTGTTACTATACAGCAAGCCTATAACTGCATAATAATTCGATCAACCACCTTAAGTTTAACCATACATGTACCAAGATTCAAGTTTTTCCAAACTTTCCTTATGAAACTAATTGAACAGTACAAGTGCCACATTATTATGCGGTTCTATCAAGTTTTAATTTTTATCTTATAACCACATTATCTTTAGGACAATCAATCTTGCAGTTGAATATATAAACCTTCGAGATGGCGATATTGGAAACGCTAGTTGGTGGGTTGATTGGTAGAAATGGTTCCAACAATTCAAGAATAAGAAATGAGTATTGAGCAACGATCAAAGTATGTTGTATTTTATCACAAAATATTTTTGTACATATTAGAAGTGCATTTTATCACAAAAAGGTGAGCAACGATCAATATAATTGTAATTTATAAAATCACACATAAAACGGGAAGTAATATTTTATTTTTGTTTTCATCTCTGCCAAAGAAACGCTTTTTGGGTCAATGGATGGGGACGACCCATTTTATAATTGTTTATAAATGGGAATGACCCAATTACATATTTCCCCTGCTCACAGACATTTGCATTGCACCTAGCAAACACCAGTTTTTTTGTTTGAACATCGATCCACTTCAATGGCTCTTGTGAGAACATCTCCAGGAACCTCCTCTGATTCCAACACATTTCGGCGTTATCACTACGATGTGTTCTTGAGCTTCAGAGGCGAAGAAACTCGTAAGACTTTTACGGACCACCTCTACACAGCCTTGAACAATGCAGGATTTCTCACGTTTCGAGACGACGATGAACTCGAGAGAGGAGAAGACATAAAGCCAGGACTGCAGAAAGCAATCCAGCTGTCACGAACTTCTGTTGTCGTGTTTTCGAAAGATTACGCGTCATCCAGGTGGTGTCTTGATGAGCTTATGCTGATCCTCGAACGAAATAGGACCACCTCGGACTATGTAGTTTTACCAGTCTTCTACGATGTTGATCCGTCCCACGTGAGGAAGCAGACAGGAAATGTTGGAAAAGCATTTGCTAGAAGCCAGAAAAATCAGTCGCCGGAAAAGGTGGAAGGATGGAGGAAGGCACTTGCAGAGATTGCAGACCTAGCAGGCATGGTCCTACAAAATCAAGCTAACGGGTAACTTTCATTTTCTTATTTTGTCTTCTATTTGTTGTTGTTGACCTCTCTAATAAGATCACAACTAGAGATGGACAAAATACCCACGGTTACCCGTGTTGTGCTTTGGCCCGTTCGTCAGTGCAGAAGTGAGATTCAGATTATCTCACTAAACTACAGACCCACAGTTGAACAATTTAAATTACAAGAAATAAAGACACTGAGAAATTTACGAGATTCGGCAAAAACCTGCCTATGTCCTCGGAGATATATTGCTCTTCACTATGAGAATAACTAGTACAAGATACACTTGAGTTCAATCAACATAACCCAAACCCCAATCCCTTGTACACTCACAGAATTTTCCCAAGAGCCTCACTCTACCCCAAGAGTTTCTCACTCTCACTCTTTATTTTCTCTCCTTTGTGTTCTCCTTCGGATGCTCTCTCAATGCATTACTAAATGCACAAATATTGCATCTAGTTATAGTCATACACTAGCAACTATGCCAACAAACAAGACCAAAAAGTCTTAAGTTCACATGACATAATTATCACCTAGCCTACCTAGCATACACCAAAGTCTATATCTAGTCTATAAAGTACAACTATTCTCCATTTGTCATTTAATGCATATAAAATAAAACATGCACAATTGTGTGCAAGCAACCACAAAGTCAAGTCTTGCTTCCAACTTTGCTTTTGGTAGTCACCATGTCTTCTCTTGAAACAAGACATCCATGCCACAACCGAAAGCCAAACACAAAGTGGCTACTGCCATTTCCCTGTAGCACTCAGAAAGTTACACTATCAAAATTGTTGCCAACTCATAAGTATATGAGCCAAACACAACAACCCGCCCATTTAAACTTCACGGTTACTGTTATGGGTAACCGTTTAGATAAATAAACGGTTATGGATATAACCGTTTACCCGTAAAATTTAAATAGATGGTTATGAATATTAATCGCGGTTATAAATGGGTAACCATTTACCCATTTATTTTATATATGTAATGTTGAATATTTTAAAAATAAAATTTTATATGTATATGCGGCTATTTGACAGTAGATGGGAAGTTATGTTATTAACCCAACAATCACATCTCTTCAATTTGAATGTTGCATCTTTTGAATGTTGCCGATAAGACATGATTCATGGTCAACAAGTGTAATCCTTCTCCTAACCATGTTCTCTGTCGGACAAAACTTAAATCAATGCTAATATAATGTGGCTCATTATATATATTATGTTAATACTTTACATTATGGGTTAAATAACCCAAGAATACTATCTTCTAAACAGTTTTCGTAACCCAAGAATACTTAGCAAATATTATATTACTTTCATTGGTAACAGTTAAAAATATCGTCCGTAAACTATTATTTCAATTTTGAAATGCTATAAGGACTTAAAAAATTAAAATACGGAAATGTATGAAGAATGTTACCTATAACGGTGTTTAATTGTCAAAAAAAAGAAAATTATGACAATTTTTTTTTTAATTTTCAAGTTGTTAAAAAACATGTAGATGGGTGAAAATGGGTAATGGCAAAAAAAAAAAGAGAAGATAAACGGGTTAAAAGGGTAAATGGGTAAACGGGTATTAAACGGTTACAGTTAAATAGGTATGCGGTTATGGGTATGAGTATAACCGTTTAGGCAATTACCCAACGGATAAACGGTTATGCGGGTATGAGCATAAACGGTTATGGGTAAATAACCGTGGTTACCCGCCCATCATAACCGTTGCCGATCACAACCATGGAAGAAAATATCGATAATATCGGCGATATATCGCCGATATTATCGGCTTTTTCCCGAACTGATATTTTAAATGGTATCCAAGGTGTTTTCGTCATAATATCGCGATAATATCGATAATATCGCGATATTATCGATATTATCGCGAAATTTCGGAACTGTGCACGTCGGAGACAAACGTCGGAGCTTCTACAGCTCCGGCCGACTGTAAAACTGCTCCCTAGCCTCGCCGGAGATGGGTGTACTTATTCCTGAGTCGATTTCATCCCAAAAACCTTGCAAAAACACGACATATAACTTCAATTTCACATCTAAGCTTCGATCTAGAATATAAAAAGAAAAACCCGAAGCTTACCTACCTGAGAAATTGAAGGAACTCGCCAGAGCAGGTGCGATGGTGTGCGTGTGGGTCTCGGTGCAGAGAGAAGAGAGATCTTTGTGTGAGTGTGTGTGGTTGGACTGGGAGAAGGGAGAAGAGAGATCGAGAGATCTCTGTGTGAGTGTGTGTGTGGTTGGACTGGGAGAAGGGAGAAGAGAGATCGAGAAGGATCTCTGTGTGAGTGTGTGAGTGGTTGGACTGGGCGAAGGGAGAAGAGAGATCGAGAAGGATCTGTGTGTCGTTGAAGAATCCCCAACCTTTAAGAGACAAACCAGCAAGCACCTCCCTCGACCCACCTCGTTCCTCCGCCGCAAACCTACCCCGTGTCCTCATCTAACTTCTCTCCTCTGTCAACCCACCGCCGTTCCACTATCAACTTCACCGGTATTCCTCCGTCGGCCCCGCTTCCGCTCCCGCTTCCGCCTCGTCCTTCAACCTCTCTCCTCCATCGAAGTAGGTCCATAAGAATTCATGAAAGGGAGGGGATCTTTGTTCTTGGTGTATAGTGTGACGACGCTGCACTGATACAAATCTGTGATGGCATAGGAAAAGACAAGGACGATGCAGGATGGAGCAGAGAGGAAGTGAAAATGGATTATGGGGTGTTTGGATGCCTAGGTAATTGGATAAACAGGGTGTTTGGCTGCATAGCTTAAACATATAAAGTAGTACACATGTTCTCTTTTAGTTGAGCCATATCAATGGTCAATGAAAATTGGGTACCCACTTGTGAGTACCAAGTATTATCCGTGGACGGGAGACTTAAACAAACAAAACCATTGGCTTTGATGTTTGTAACTTGTAATTATGAGGTGGACAGGTAACGTGAAAGAGGTGAGGTGCACCTCTGATGGTTTTAACTTTTAATAAATGTTATATAAATTATAAATTATAAATTATTTAGATAATATTTTGTTTTTTTTACTAAGCAAGCAGATTATATTCGAACCCTCCCTTTGTCAACCACGCACTTAGGCTTTATCCAACTCGCTACAGATGTGTTTGTGATTACATATTCAGCCTGTAATATTTATATGGTCGTTAAGATGTCTGCAAGGCTTGCAAGCTAATATTTATTATCTAGGATAAATTTCTATATTTTAAAAAACACAAAGGTGAAAATTTTGAACCTCATAGGAACTCTATGTGGTACTAAGTCACTCATGTATCTTACCATGCAATGTATAAAGTGTAAAATATTGTACTAATTCATTATATATAAATGATTATGGTGTGTTTAGACTTCTTTCATTAATTACTACATATTTTATACACTCACAATGTTTGTCAGCTCACTATATAATCAACTTGATAATGTTAAATCCATCATGCAATGCATTTCCTTCCAATTTTTTGTGATAAACTAATAGATAATTGATTAAATAAACATCCTGCAAAGTTTCAATAAAAATTTCCAAGTTTTTCTTACAATTTCCTTGGTTTCCATGTAATTTTTATCGATATCGATATTATCCCGATATTTCCATCGATATTTCCGTGTTTTCGGACTACCGATATTTCCGATATTACCAATATTTTCTTCCTTGATCACAACATATTGATTTACTCAACACAAATGTTCATATGACTTCAGGTAAATTGCTCCAGTAATAATCCCATTTCAGGTCAATTAAGTTGTCATGATCTGTACCATGTAGCTGCATGGAATAGCTGTTAAGAATTATTGATCGAACCTTAGTTTAATTTTCTCCTCTGAATTCCATGAATATCAGACTTTGTATAATTGATTGATATCGAGTGAACAACATGTTTGATTCATCATTCATTTTATTTGCAAATTCTTAGGTACGAGTCAAAGTTTATCAAAGATATTGTTAAAGTGATTAGTGATAAGCTAAGTCGCACACACTTGAGCGTTGAATCAAAACTGGTTGGCATCCATTCTCGAGTCGAACCCATCAATTTATGGTTACAAGATCCATCACATGATGTTGGTATACTTGTTGTTTATGGGCTGCCTGGAATAGGGAAGACAACCATTGCAAAATGTGTTTACAATTCAAACTTTGAAAGTTTTGAAGGAAGCAGCTATGTTGAAAGTATCAGAGAAACTGCAAGTCATCCAGACGGCTTAGTTCAAATACAAAAGCAAATTCTTTATGATATTTTAAATGGGAAAAAGGAGAAAATACACAATGTTAGTGAGGGAATAATTAAGATTGGAAGAGCCATAAGCTTTAGAAGAGTTCTTCTTGTTCTTGATGATGTGGACCATGTGGACCAATTAGATGCAGTACTGAGGATGAAAGATCAGTTTCATCCTGGAAGTAAAATAATCATAACAACTAGGCGTGAAAGGTTGATAAAGGCACATGAAGGTATTACGGTGCATGAAGTTGGACCTTTGGGTTTCGATGCATCATTGGAGCTCTTAAGCTGGCATGCTTTTGGCCAGGATCATCCCCTTGAAGGTTATGAGAAATATTCTGAAGAAGTCGCACAACACAGCGGAAGACTTCCATTAGCACTCAAAGTTTTGGGTTCTTCTCTTTTCGGGGAACCTAAGCGTGTATGGAAATGTACATTGGAGAAGCTAGAGGTTATTCCAAATGGTGAAATCATGAATAATTAAGAATAATCTACGACTCTTTACAAGATGACCATGACCAGAAATTATTCCTCCATATTGCTTGTTTCTTTATTGGAAAGGATGAAGATTACATTGTCAGAATACTAGATGGATGTGATTTCAAGACAATCTGTGGCATTCAAAATCTCAGAGATAGGTGCTTGGTGACAATTGTTATGGACAAGTTGTATATGCATGATGTGATTCGTGACATGGGACGAGAAATTGTTCGTCGAGAATCACATGAACCTGGGAATCGTAGTAGATTGTGGCGCTCTAAGGATTCTTTCAAAGTATTGAGAGAAAAAAATGTAAGAAATGTTCATTGTATGTGTGTGTTTCTTTTTCTCTTGTGCTAATTAACCAATTGTTTTTCCAATTTCTTGTATAGGGTACGCAAGCAATTGAAGGTCTTATGTTGGACATACATGAACTGCTTACAGACAGTCCCATAAACTCAAACGAGAATGTCTTGGAAACCAATTCATTTGCAAGGATGCACAAACTCAAACTGCTCTATCTTAGACATGTACGACTGGACGGATGCTATGCAGAACTTCCGACAAGGTTAAGATGGTTGTGCTGGCCCGAATTTCCTTTGGATTCAATTCCTGTTGATTTTTCTTTGGAGAAATTGGTAGTTCTTGAAATGCAATATGGCAACTTGAGACAACTCTGCAAAAGAGCAAACGTATGTTACTCAACGCTTTTCAATTTTGTTTTCCTTCTTTCTTTAGGTTTTAATTCTTTAATTAATTTTATATGTTGGAATCAATTCCTAGTTATTTTTGTTTGTTTGTTTATTTTTATTTGTTTCTAGTTTCTTCCATCATTGAAGACCCTTGATGTCAGCCATTCTCATGGCCTTAGTGAAACCATGGACTTCTCACCTTGCCCCAATCTAGAGGAATTGATTCTTGTGGATTGCACCAGCCTGATTGATGTTCATGAATCCATTGGAAACCTGGAGAGACTCGTGTACTTGAATATGAAGGATTGCAAGAATCTTAGGATGCTTCCGAAGAACATGTGTTTTCTTAAATCACTTGAAACACTCATTTTATCTGGCTGCTCAAATCTTGATGAGTTTCCAGTGGAGATGAAGAAGAAGATGGAGTCTCTGAAAGTTCTTAAAATGGATGGAATTCCAATAAGAGAATTATGGCCAGCAAGAAGTTCAAGTATCTTGAGTTCTTTTCCATGCTCTTTAGTAAAGTTATGTATGGTGGGGTGCAATCTTTCTGATGATGCCTTCTGTAGGGATTTAAGTAGTCTATCCTCGTTGCGAACACTAAAGTTAGGTGAGAATCCAATTTGCTGTCTGCCAGGTTTCATCAAAGGTTTGAGAAGGCTCGATCATCTATCTTTCCAGGATTGTAGTAGGCTCAAATCGCTTGTGGGGTTGCCGAAAGTACACCGAAGGATAAGTATAGCCGGATGCATATCATTAGAAAAAATGACTTTTCATTCCCCTGAGCAACAGTCTACAATGTTCAGCGTGGGTGACAACTGGAATCTAGTTGAGTGGCAGTACGACTACAAGTTATATGTGGAAATGATCAAACTTTTGGGCGTGTGCAACTTGGGATCCTTGCCAGCCATTAGAATGAACGCACTGTTCGGATGCGGTGGTTCAAAAGAGGGTAAATGGAGTCCCGTCCAGGTGCCTCTCTCTCTCTCTCTCTCTCTCTCTCTCTCTCTCTCTCTCTCTCTCTCTCTCTCTCTCTCTCTCTCTCTCTCTTATAAGTCATTAATATATCATGGGAAAGAAATAACTGAGTAATGTTGTGATGATCGTGGCAATTACATAGGGACTGTATGAAAATGGTATATTCAGCACGTTTTTTGTTGGGAATAAGGTTCCAGGCCAATTCAGCTATAAAAGTACCAAGTCTTCGATATCTTTTATTGTCCCTTTACTACTTGCTAATCACAGAATTCGAGGCTTGAACATCTTTGCTACTTATGCAAAGGAGCAGAATTATAATAATTCTTTTAATCCAATAATGACTAAAGTGAGTAACAAGAGTAAGGGTCTGAAGTGGATCTATGGCCCAGAGTTCTATGGAATTCCAGGAGAGGGAGAACATATGATATGGTTGAGCCATTGGAAGATGGATAATGAAACAATATTACAATGTGGAGATGAAGTGCTTGTTTCAGTACACATGAGACCTAGTCAGTTTCAGCTCAAGGAGTTTGGTGTCGAGCTTGTGCAAGAGCACCAAGACAAGATGAGTACCCAACACAACACCAAATCAGGTCCTAATTATCCATTTGTTATCGGTGGAGATTTGGATACGTGGAAGTGCAGACCGGGAATATACTTCCTTGGCAGTAGGACAAGAGAAGATACTGACGACATTGATATCCTCACCATGGACTGTGATGAAGAAGACACAAGTATGTTGTGTTGTTGTATTGCATTGAATTATACTTCATCCAAACACTTCCAAGTGTGTCCGTATTCATTTCAAAAACATTTCCAATAAGTTTTATGTTATTTGTATGTTTTTCAGCCAAAGAAGGGCAAGAGAATGAACCTGATTACACAATTGCAAAGACGAGGGTTGCTAGCAAAAACTGCAGTCTCGAACGCTGGAAGGTGCTCCTCACAACTGCTGGCTTCTTTTTCACGCTTGCTCTAGTAGTTCAGTCCTCCATCTCCCAGAAACTGAAGCGACAGTAGTCCACAAGGCTTCCATGAGTTTATAATTTGACTTGATATAGATATATCTTTACATTCCTTACTCGCAAGATGTTTTCTACCTTCAAGTGCAATGACGGTTCTAGAATTCATACAGCCGACCCCATTTAGTAAAATAAGACTTTATTGTTATTAAACTGTTTGTGCGGTAAGAACTAAGCGTGAAAAATATCTTGTTTTGTAGTCTCTGGTTTGAACATTAAAGAAAATCCAATGCCATTATGTGTTTAAACCAAAATTTTCCGTTCTCTTTTTCCTTTTCTTCAAAAAATAAATTTGTACTCTAATGTCTAGGCATGAAGAGATTCTTAGCTATCTCCGGGTATATGTCCCTCTATTTATTTCTCATGGAATACACAACCGGTTACAAGACAGATTCTCGAATCTCTCTCACCATGCATGAAAGTTCACGTCGAATTACCAAATCATATTCTGAGAGAGAATTAAGAATTACATGCAGATTAACATTAAATTATAAGTTTCTAATAACACAAATTATTATTTATACAAAAAAAATTTACAAGATGTGTTCATAATTAATTGGTAATTCTGATCTTAATTAACTAAAAGGGCCTTGAGGACATGTCTCAATGTATATGCTTGTCTGTGCAGATCGTCTTCCTCCTCCTTTTCTTCATCCACAAGAAATCAAAGACATGCCCACAAAAACCCACACACGAAAAACAAAAAATTAATAAAAATAAAAGTCAGCGAGAAAAGTCAAACAATGCAGATCTGATCCTACCCGCGCCACACCCGATCAAATCCCGAGAAAATCAGTGGCGGACCGAGACATGATGGTCGCGAATTCGTTGAAGCTAATGACGCCGTCGCCGTTCGTGTCGGCCTCCCTCATCATATCGGAGAGCTCCCGGTACGTCAAGGGGTGGCCCATTTTGGCCATGGATCCGGCGAGCTCGGCGGCTGTGATGTAGCCGTTGCCGTCGCGGTCGAACGACCGGAAGACCTCCATGAGCTGCTCCTGGTTGATCAAAATCTCCTCGTTCATGTCTGGGAGGATGGCGGTGACGAGCTCGTCGAACTCGATGGCACCGTTGCCGTTGGCGTCGATGTTGGAGAGGAAAACGTGGAGCTGGTCGCCGGTGGGCTTGAGGCCGAGGGAGCGGAGGAGGGCGGCGAGTTCGAGCTGGGTGAGGCTGCCGTCGGAGTCCATGTCGAATCGCATGAAGATGTCCTTCAGCTGCTTCAGTTGATCGGATCCGAGCGCGGCCATCATTAGTATAACGGCGGCCGAGAAGAAGAAGAAGAAGAAGAAGAAGAAGGAAGGGATCGAGAGATCCAGACGATTTGAATTTTGTGAGATTTTGGGAGTTTAATTTCGGGTGGATTGGGTTTTTTGTGTGTGGCGCTGATTGGTTTGTGTTTTTGGGTTTTTTTTCGTTTTCGTTTTTGTTTTTTGAGTTTTAATTTTTCTTGTGTTTGGATTAAAAGTTTAAAAACTGAAAACGCGTTTTTGCCAAGAGTTGATCAATTGCTACGTGGTTATATATTGGGGGGGATGCTACTTAGGGGCTGTTTGTTGATTGACTATATTCAGGAGAAATTTTCAAGTGTGTCAAGAATATTTTCGGTACATTAAGTGCCATAATACCGTTGATTGGAAACTTGAAAAAAAATATTCTTACCAATTATATCATGACACTTGATATATCAGTCCGTATTCCGGCACAATGAAAAATCTCTCCATATTTATGACTTAAATATGTGTTTTTCTATTTTGGGAATAATGTGTTGATTTGGGTCTATTTAAGTTTTGAAGTAAATTCAACGCGCTGACATTTGTGAGTTAAGTCAGTTGGTCAAAGTGATGCATTTGCTTCTATGCACTCAAGTTTGATCTCAATTCCCATAGAAGTTAAACTTATTCTAACGCGTTTAGTCCAATGTCAACTAAAATAAACTTTCGATTATGCCGGATTAATTAATTGATTAATTAACAACTTTTGTTTTATTTTTATCAAGAACATGGCCTAGCTGTGATGAGTGTTCAATCATTTTTATTTCTTCTTTAAAAAATGGGATCAGCAGGTGGCTTTATCACGATAATCTACTTTTTAGAGGCCGAAAAGATTTTTAGAGTCATTTCAGGCTCCTCTAGTTACCATCGTGTGATTGGAGCTAACATAATTAGGTGAAGAACATTCGAGATTCAATGTGTAGAATCTATGTGAAAGTGGCATTTTCTTAGAATATGCAGAGAGCTTCAATGACAACATATTTACAAAGTTGACATAGTTTGGTTGTGTAGACGCGTGACAATAAAGACTTATTTGACATTTATAAGCATGATGTCATTATATTCGAGATGTATGATAAGGTTTAAGAATCCAAGCCTTTGATATATACCAAGGGATGCCATATATATGCATAACCTTCTTCAACATTTGTTCCATTTGAATTGCGTACATTTTCATCATAAAACGAAATGAATGTGCCACAATATTTTGATCAATGGCTACTAAAACCCATTTCGATTATACCTGTCACTCTACATTTATTGTCACGCGACTAATTATGTGACAAGAGATGTCACGTGACTGGAAATGCAGAGAAATGAGGAACATACGAAACATGTTGCAGGTAAGTTTTTTCGCGATTGAATAGCTACCTAGCTTTATGATCAATAGATGACAGAGCCACCATTTCAATCAAGTGATATTGTACAAAACTAGTATCAAATGGATCATGATTTGGTGAATGATGAGTTGGGGAGCAACCCAATTCTCCCCTACCCCAAAAGCTTCCAAATCCAAACTCTCCTCTCTGAGAAAACTCCTGCAGCACCTCCTCCACCTCCTCCATGCAGCGCCTGCAACTATGTCCTCCTCCTGCCTCCATGGATGATCTCATGGACTCTCCGACAACACTCGCAAAGTCAACGTCTTTACATGTATCCAACACTATAATCTCTTTTCTCCTTCTCTGTTGAAGCTTCTTCATGGTGTACTCTCTCGTCTTTCGGATCAACTTGCAAGGGAGCTTGTACAAGATGAAGATGGTGATTTGGAGGATCAAGCACTGGCAGCAGCACGAAATCACAACGCAGTCTGCGGCAATCATGTTGCAGTCTTCCATGGCTGCGAAAATCGGGAGGAAATGGGTGGTGGTGGTGTAGAAAACAGTTTAAAGAAATCTTCATGCCCCGGTGGTGGTGGTGTTTAAGGAATAAGTTCCTTGCCTTTGTGGGAGGTAATAGGAAGGGTGAAGCAATTGGAATGATATGTGGCGCTGTATATGAGTCATGACTTCAATCATTGTCTAACATTAAAAAAAAAAAAAAAAAAACTCTAGCTTCCAATAGGGGCTATCCAATATAATCGAATTTCTTTTTTCAAACGATATTCTAATTTAATCTAAAATACGGGAAACAAGCTCATTCCGTTCTGCAATATATTAAAATATTAGGATGTGAAAGGGAAACATAAAAGCTGTTGTTGCTTGGCTTCTACTTCTCCTTGGTGGAAGATTTCTTTGATAGCTTTAAGCATTTCCATAGAAGGTGTCACGGAGCTGTCTTTCAAAGAAAGTTCTCTCCCCCCTCTTGGAAGACTTGCAAATTTATATATCTGCAAACCCAGTTTACCCCAAATATTTTAGCACGTGACGAGTGAGACACTTGTAAGAATATATCCCGGGGTATACTCAAGATTTCCGTGTTTCTGAGGATGATGGGGCGGCCTGCAGGCTGATTTAACAAGCTCGAAATAGAGGGGTACGTATTTTCGATCTGAGATTGTCACATATAAATCACAAAACATGGAGTTGTGAAAGAGGGGAAGCAAAAGAGGGAAGAATAGGATCCATGGTTAACAAAATTGAATTATTACCTTTATAACACCACCAAAAATATTGGTGGATGCAACAAGATCATCATACATAGGCTAAGTAATTACAGGGGCAAAAAATGGCGGTCCATAAACGTATAATATAGGCGGAAGCTAAAAATGGACCTTCACAGGAACGATGGAACGATCTATACATCCGCTGCAGTCAGTTCCAGTTGCAGAAAGATCAGGTCCCAGCTGAGCCAATCCAAATCTAGCTCAATCTGGCAAAACCCCTTTCAGCTAAGTGTTTAACTCTCCGAATGTGTACTATACCTCTTCGCTGAAAAAATCTGTACTGTAATTTTGACTACCAAATGCCATTCTCCGGAACAACCTAATTTCAGCTGATTGTTGTGCCGAGTCAAATGCCTCACTTTCCCCCACTCTCATTCCGTTGTTTATATCGGAAGCAACAAAACTATCAAAAGCTCTAACAACCTGAGGAGAGTGAGAATGATGATGTTAGCTTAAGCTGGTGAAGTGAATGAATTCACATTATAAAAAAATTTCAGCTTCTTATTACCTGTCCCATTCGTGGTCTCTTAGCAGATGAATGTCGCACACAAGCAGCAGCAATCTCGATCATTCTGAACATTTCAGTATCCACATAATTCTTTTCGAGCCTTGGATCTACCACGCCGTCAAAATCTTCATTATCAAGAGCATAACTCAACAACGGCCGAGCCTGGATGGTAAAATGCGTCTCTTGTCAGGAAAGCTTGGGTTTGACCTTAGAACATTCAGTTGGTTAACTATACAGTTTTATTTCATTCAATAAACATATTGTCAATTTGTTACATATATGTCTCCTATGTACAGTCTCACATCTTTATTATGCATTTATCTACGTACTTTTGAAAAAATTGAAATGAATTCACAACTAAGGCGAGACTAAATTGTGCCCGCTGAATCCAGACAAATATTGACAGCATAATCAGAGAGTGAAAAAGATTTCATGCATTGAGATTTCTTTCTGTAAGACGGTTCTGGAGTTTCAATGCATTCCTTGTTTAAAAACTATAGGGCCAGAAGATCTCACTCAATAAATTGGGGACTTCAAAATATTCAACCGAAAATATCAAAACATTATTATCGAATTGAAGCAAAGTAATATAAACGCTGCAGCATGATATGTCCAGTATGAAAAGAGGATGTAAGTTTACCCATTCAACTAGACTCTCATCTCCCAAGGGTTGGGATGTATCTACAGGCTTCCGTCCAGTGATCAACTCAAGAAGCACAACTCCATAAGAGTAAACATCAGACTTCTCAGTCAATTTCCCACTTGATGCATATTCAGGAGCCACGTATCTGAAAATCAAGCGGAATCAATACATTATCAGGCATGAAAGGTATGTTTGTGATGACAGTATAAATTAAAATATAGAAGAAACCTCAAGAATAGCTTTGATACAAGTAGAAAGCATATGGGCCAACACTAGATTGCTGACGTACCCAAACGTTCCCATCACACGTGTGCTTATATGCGTATTTGCATCAAGCGCTAATTTGGCAAGTCCAAAATCTGAAACCTGTAAAGTAAAGAAGGAAACCATGAGCTACAACCTAACCAAAATATAGGAGTACTGAAATGTGCTCTGAGTGAAATCATGCTATACCCGAGCTTCAAAGTTGTTATCTAAAAGAATGTTTGACGACTTTATATCCCTGTGAATAATTCGAGGATGACCTGACATTAAACAAATAAAACCAAACTTGGTCAACAAAACACTTCCAGTTAAATTATGTAACCGATAAAACAATTGTACGAGGATATAGTAACCCAAACATTCAGCTATCAGAATCCAGAAACTCAGGGTAGATAATTACAATCTTCATGAAGATAAGCGATCCCACGAGCTGCACCAGCAGCAACCTTAACACGTGTCGCCCAGTCCAGAACTGGCCTACCTTCTCCTGAAAATTGCAAGGTGCAAAACATGAGATTACGGAACCATTATCACTAACTGTTACTTAAAAGCTCTGTTATAGATATACCATGAAGATGAAAATAAAGGCTATCGTTAGCAACATATTCATAGACGAGCAGCCTTCGATTATCAGAGATGCAGTACCCAACCAGAGAAACCAAATGGCGGTGATGTATGCGACTAATAATCTCAACTTCAGCCTTGAATTCTCGCTCACCCTGACCCCCTCCAATTTTTAGTTGTTTTACTGCCACCTCTCTCCCATCTGGTAGGCATCCCTTATAAACACAACCAAATCCGCCTTCGCCCAAAAGATTCTGAGATGAAAAACCATTTGTGGCCTTAGCTAGTTCTTCAAAAGTAAACCATGGTCTTGAATTTCCAACTCCTGCTTGTTCTGGTGGAGGACTCATGAACTCACTGCCAGAACGGCTTCCAACAAGGGGAGCTGAAGAATGTGCCTTCAAGAAGGATGAATCTGGAAACAAGTTACAAAAGCCTTCTTAAATACAACGGCTTATATGAGCTGATTAATTTATCCCATACCCTGATCTGAGTGAGGCTAAATATACTCTTAAAATAGTATGTTGAACTTATTGAAATTTAGAAATATCATTAAACAGAAAATCCCACATTCATAATAACAAAACAAGGAATCAACTGCGTTATGTATGATTGAAGGTACCTGATCGTGGAGAAGAATCCATAGTGGATTGCATAGCATAACCTTCAAACCCGGATACTTTTTTCTTTTGCCTCCTCATGCACCATACAATCAACCCAACGAGACTAAGCACTACTGCCCCTACCACTACTCCAATCGCCACTATGCCTCCGGTACCAATGCCGTTGGAATTTGAACTTTGTGGTGCATTCGGACTGGAAGTGTTTGTTAGTGGACTTGGAATTTGAGAATGAACTGGTGGAGAAGCCTGTGAGGGGGGAGGTGGTGACATTCTTATGATGGGTGGTGGAGGTGAAGGGGTTGGTTGAGAACCAGGTGGGGCTGGAGTAGTACGGCTAGGAGGCGGGGGTGCTTTTCTGGGAGGTATTGATGCTGGTGGAGGAGATGAACTTTCAGGGGGGGTTGATGCTGGTGGTGGAGGTGAACTTTCACGGGGGGTTGATGCTGGTGGTGGAGGTGAACTTTCACGGGGGGTTGATGCTGGTGGTGGAGGTGAACTTATGGGTGGCACAATTGCTGGAGGTGGGGGTGAATTCGGTGGTGGGTCTGATGGTGACGGTCGTGGTGAAGTTTTGGGGGGACTTGATGGAGGTGGAGGAGACTTCTCAGGTGGCGGTGAAGTTTCAGGCGGCTTTGAAGAGGGTGGAGGTGGAGGTGAACTCACTGGTGCGGGAGATTGCGGCGGAGGAGGTGAACTTGCAGGTGGATCAGATGTTGGTGGTGGCGGAGAAGGTGAACTTTTCGGTGGATTTGATGATGGTGGGGGTGGAGAACCAGAAGTTGGTGATGGGGGTGAAGAATCAGAAGCTGGTGGAGGTACATTGGATGAAGGCGGTGGTGGCGAGGTTGGCGGTGAAGCAGATTGTGGAGTTGGAGGAGGTGTTTGTGTTGGAGGTGGTGAGGATGTGGTTGGAGGAGGAGCTGATGAAACAACAGGTTGCGGAGATTGAGTGGTTGCCTTAGAGGACTCTGGTGAATCCAAATTCGGCTGAGAAGACGGTGTCGGTGTGGCGGTTGACGGCGATGTTAAAGTAGTATTGGAAGCTGGCGGCACGGCGGATGGAGACGAATTTGGAGATGGCGATGTGGTTGCCATCTAACTAGACCCAAAATCCAGTGATGGATACCATATAACTCACACACCACAACCTTCAATCAATCATGAAATCTTCAATCTTTTCACAAAAAAAACAGAGCTTTCAATACAAAAGGCCAAAAATTAGAGAAAAACCCAAGCGACAAGTTTCAAGTCTTTGTCAAACCAACATCTCCAAAAACTTCAAAAAATGGAATTCCCGAAATTCCCCCCACCACCAAACTCCACCAACCAATCACCTCCAAAACATCAAAATATTCTTCTGTGATCAAAATCCCAGAAACCCAACTCAGCAAACAGGCTTTTCAGATCACTAACTTCAAAGAGTGTGAGAGAATTCTAATTTCACAAATATTAAAGTAGCAATCTTTCTCTAAGTGAACACTCAAAAATCCAAACTTTAAGTGACCAAACGCAGCAGAAGCAGCAATATTATCACAAATTGGTACTAATAAGCAAAACCCAAATGGTAAAATCTGGAAAGGACTTACCTTTACTTCGTCAATGATGGCCAAACAAAAACCCTAAACTTTGATCTCTTGAAACTTCCTTATCTCCCAACTCTGCACCGGAAGTTCAACACACGGCTTGTGGGGTCTCAAATGTACTCTGCGAAAACTGAAAACGACTCCGAAAGAAAAATTATTATTGTTTGATGACAATTTATATGGTATTTTCTTTTTTTTAAACTCTTTCTTTTTTTCTTTTCTTTTTTTTGAAAAAATAATCATAAATATTGACAGATTAATGTGGTTGGCTTTTTTTTCTAACGTCCATTTAGTACTACGCAACGTAAACGCATTGTGCAATTTGGTCAGCGCAATTTAAATCTTATGGAGTTTGGACCTTTTCCATTTGTTTCCTTTCAAATATATTTAGATTTCATAAATTTGTTTTTATAAAGTTTGATACGTTATAATAACTATCAATTAATTGAATATAAACAAAATGTTGTAAAATAGTATTATCAAAATTTTGGCTTTTCATTCTGTTTCCTCTTATGATTTTTTAATGATTTTCACGCGAGCAATATCATACGTCGGTAGAAAATTTCCGGCTCAATTTTTTTTAAGTTTGAAAAGATATGGGAGATATGTATTAGTTTTTGCAGTGTGTTATTACGTAAGCTGTCATATAAAATGGAATTATTCTATAACTATGACAATTAAATTAGTAAACTATTCACCTCCCTAAAATGTTGATTTCGTCCTTAAAGACAATTTAATACTATAAACAAATAGAATAATCACTGTAATGTGCCTGTAGTCTGTAGTTTTTTGGAGTTTAATTTTGGAGCCACGAGTTTGACAACATTCTTTAATGCCACCAAATCCAGCTTAGTCCAACTTTCTTTTTTTTTTTTTTTTTTTTTAATTTTATATATATATTCGTTCAAAATTTTGTAAAGAATGTGCTATTTACATATTTATTTATTTATATATTTCTGTTTATTGATCTTTTGATCATCTTCAATTCATTTAATTCGACGGTTAAGAATTGAGAGGTATGACGTGTAAAAGATAAAAAAAAAAAATTATATATATAACACCACTATTTTGTAAATCGGCAATTCAGCAACTCAGCAATATACATATATATACACATATATATACATACATATATACATATATGCATATTCTCGATGGGAACAAGGACAATCTCCGAGCATAATCTTTTATTTTGTTCACATTAGAAGAAAAGACTACATGCAGGGTTAAAGTAATCCGTTAGTTTATGGACAAGCGATAGGATGCTATGAAATATAATATATTGAATAGCGGGTTTAATCTGGTGGCGGTGGGGCCGGCCCGGCATGGATAAAGAGAAGTAATTTTGTGTTGTGATTTTATAATTTAGGGAAAATTAGAATTTCCTATAGTTTTTTTATATTATTTAGATTAAACATTTGTGTTTTTTTTTAAATTTGATTAAAATGCTTTGATCAATAGTCACCTCTATTTTTTAAAATTAAAATACTATTTATCGTTTTATCTGCATGATGCACTTTTCCTTATTTAGTAGAGATATTATTAATTAAACTATATTTTCTCTTCTTCCAAATATGTTTTTTCAATCACAGGTTTTTTTTTTCGTTATGAAAACATTTAATATTATTTCTTTTTCCAAATGGTTTTTTCTTTTTTCAAATAGTTGGTAATCAACATAAAAGTTCCATGTAATTTTTTCAATTTTTTTGTGAAATTATTATTATTATTTTGCTGTTTTTTTTAGTATAGTTGTTGACGAATTATTATTAGGTACAATACATTACATATATATTATCTGCGGGTATGTTTGTATTTACAAAATTTTTTAATTTGTACGTTTATTTGCAATTTTGGTACGTTTGATTTGATACTTATTGTTAATATTGTTACATTATTTTTATTTTGGTACGTTTTATTTTGTACATGTATTGGTATGTTTATATTATTCACAATCTTATTTTCTCTTAAAGTACTAAAAGAAAAACTTATTTCGGTACGTTTGATTTTGGGGGATTTAAAAATATTTTAAACTATTTTGGAAAGAAAATATCTTAAATTCTAGATAATTATTGCTAAATTGTAGCATTATTGTGAAAATAAATTGAATCTAACCAACTTTTTTTTTTTTTACAATTATCTCTAATGGAGAAGATAGTAATCAAAAGGTTAGATTATAGGAAATTTGTTACAATATAATGTGCATATAGCACCAAAATTATAACAAAAAAAAGTTTAATCAAATCACTAAAAGACATGGATGTTTGATCTAGAAAATTCAAAATTGAGACGCCTATATCAAAAGATCCCCATAATTTAATAGGAGGAGCATCGTCTCTCTCACAGAGGATGTCTGCAGAAATTGTCAAATGTTTGAAAGTGGAGGAGGTGGTGGGTCAGTGCCCTAATTATGCCCCGTCTGTTGCTGTTTTTCTGCTGCTGCTGCCCGTGAAGCTCCTCCACGGGCTGCTGTTTTGGATCTTGACGTCGAGATTGCTCGGTTTCAAAGCTACCATGGTATCATTTGAGACCTGAAATCTAAATCCTAAAATGTGATTTATCTACGACAAAGAATGCCCACGCATATGTAAATCGATTAAAGTAGTGTGTTTTCTCTTTTGTATTTAAGTTTGAATTTCTTCGTCATAATTTAAATTACTAATATGTAAAATGTTGTTCGGTGTTTACTGTTGTTTAAAATTACAATGGCTCCTTTATTTTTCTAAGTTAATATGTGGAGTAATGCTAAGTAGACCGAATTTCTAAACCAAATTTGCATTGGATTAATGGGTAAGTTGGTAAGTGGGTTCTTTTTTTTTTTTTTGCAAAATTTAACTTTTTATAAGAATCAATAAATTTTTTTTTTCAAATACCGGATATTCAAATGGTACTCTACATGTCATAATACATTTTTCGTGTTCCTATACCTATTTTATAACACGTGAGTGCTCATTTAAAAACTAATCACTTTGAAAACGTGGTATTGGGGAAGAAAAGTAAAAGCAAACCGCGAATATACGAAGCACACGCGTGCACAGTAACAATTCTGCCCAAGTGATAAGATCGTGGGAAGAAAAGCCGAAATCTAGTGAAAACACACATGCAAGTTGCAACCACGACCACGACATCAAGGTTCCCAAAGTCTACTCCCCGCACATTGACGTCGTATTCTTGCACTTCATTATTGAAACGATGCCACATGTGGTGCAACTTTCTAGACACGGAGGAGTTGGAGAACTCCTTTGCAATTAAGATATTACATGAGTTAGTTGCCGTATCTCATATCAATCACATCTTGTTAAGTGTTATTAAAATTTTTTGGTAACAAGTTTGAGTTGAGTTAAAATGTTTACCTATTTAACATAACGTTTTGCGTCAATTATACAACACGCGTAAATTTCTCTAAAAAACATTATATTATTAGCAAGAGAAATCACGTTCCTGATATATTTGTGTTATGAAAGTTACTCTCGCATTTGAGAGTTAAAAAGTCAACCAAACCAAATTACGTTACCTTTAGCTTAAGCTTATTAATTGATAATTTACCCATTTGGGTCACATTGATTTTAGGCGCAGGAATGTCTAAAAAGTTTGCCCCAAAAGTAAAGAAAATAGAACAAAGGGCTTTAAGCCCAATCCGCCTAACTTGAACTTAGAGATCCACAATACAAGCCTAACCTGACAACCTCCGTCTCACCAAACTAACTTAATTGAAAATTAAGCAAGTTTGTTGCAAGAGAAGTTCATTTTTCTGGGTTACTCTAAACTTGATACACTCCGGGACATATCTAATCGATGTGTTTCCGGTATACGAAGGAGAAAAACTAACTATTTTAAAATTCAAAAAAATGAAAAATGAGAAAAGTTTACAAGAACTACCGTGTTTAGTGGTGTTCAGCTGGTGGATTGAAGCAGCTTCATATATTTGGAGATTACCGTACCTTTACTTTCACCCGGGCCTCCACGGATGTATGCTTGGATTCCACAGCGGCAACTGGAGATCCTATAATCCTGTTGGGGGGTGCTCTATAATACAAGATCCTTGTTTGCCCTTCATGCGAGAAGACAAAAAAATGGTTAACAAGGAACGTGCAGCAGGGTGGCGGCCAACTTCAACAAGGAGGCTTGACTGCGAACCATGACGTGAGAAATATCCTTTTTTACTCTTGCCTAATCGTGAATTTCTTCTAGCAATTATCACAGCTGCCCAACTCTTTCCTAGTTTCGTTTGGAATTTGCCTGGGGAAAAAGAAGGCAAACAAAAAATAATAGTTACAAATAGCAGAAATCACAAATTTCCCTACTCTAGTTAGCATCAAAATAAATCAATCTAGCTGCTGTCGAAATGAAGAACTCATCCAGCACCTTTCCATGTTCTGTTTGGGAATAAAAATATCAAGAGAGGAAGATAAGAAAGCTAACAAAGTTACAGCAAAAGAATGAAACACTTTTACCCATTTCGTATTCCAACGCTTGCAGAATCATTTCAACCTGGACAGAATTGCATAACCATACTGAATGAAGGGAAATCTTAAGAAATAGTGGAAGGTCTGAAAGGTCTATACGCGTAACTCATGTCAGCCCATATAAGCACGCAGCACGCAAGTAGGAATGAGTATATTTCTTGTGTTGCAACATTACTTTAGTCTAAAGAAAGGTTTGGAATTGGCACTGTAGAAATGAATAGTGTTTCAATCCGAATTTCAGATTAATTACAACCATGCCATTGGTCTTTGTGTTGGTTTTGGGTCAGCAGCTCGGCCCTTAGCTAGGCCCAAATGTGTTGGTTTTGGCTGGGAAGCCTGGCCCTTAGTGATGCCCAAATTATTTAATTACATTTTTGCCCGTCTAAGATTAGAATCCGATGGTGGGGATGGTGTATTATGAAGGGCAATTTTGTCCTCTCCGTTTTGGGCGAGATGGGGGGTCACCGGTTAGGTATCATTTGTTGTCATTCAATTAGGGTTTCAGGGAGGGTCTGCGAGAGAGAGAGAGAGAGAGAGAGAGAGAGAGAGATGGCGATGCAAGGAGAGCGAGGGGGAGGGGGAGGGGTAGGGGTCTCGGCACTGTTGCTGCAGATGGGAGGGTCGGTATGGTCAGAGAATACCATATGGATCGTCGGGATTTTAGGGAGACGGGGTAGGGGTCATCAACAAACCCTACTGAGAGTGGGGTGTGCCGGATCTTGCGTTGCATGCCTCAAATCCAAAGATAAGTTCTTTTTTCAATTGTATTCTTTAATGGTGCCTTAGATTTTCTAATTGTTTAAGTATGTTAGGTCCGGTTTTGGGGGATTTGTGATTTTATGGAGAGAGATGGATAGGGAGATAGAGATTGACAGAGAAAGGAGAAAGCATGGCTATGTGCATTTTTTGGGGTTAATTAATGGGTTGGTGCGCAGAGTTAGTGAGGAGAGAGTGACAGAGGGGCAATATGGGCACTTTTCTTGGCAATATAGTGCTTAGCTTAAAATTAGAATGTGATTAAGTTGTATTGAATTTGTTCGATTAACCATTGGACCATTTATAGTTCATTTAATCTTTTGAATTATAAGCTAATGTGTTGTGTCCTTTACATTTCTTGGTATGTTATTGATATGGAAAACATCATCTATCTGTTCTATTTATCGCATGTCATAAGAATCAAAGTAGACTTGGCATCCTTTTTGTGGCCTTTTTTGTGTTGGCAGATGCCATCAGATAGGCAAAATCATATTGGCTACAAAGTGCAATGAATGCTACAGGTTACTAAGTTTCGCCATATGCCTTCATTGTGGCATTGCCCTTTCTACAACAAGTAAGCATTCTAATTTCACTTTGTGGAATGATATTAAGTTGACTTATGGAATAATATAGAGTTGTGTCATGCATGAAAACTATGAATCCATTTCATCATGCATTTTTTAGTTAAACTACTATGTTTTTGTTCAATTGACTACAATTCATGCCGCAGTTCGCTTCACAAACCTCTACTGTTAGCTTCCATACAGTATGTTGCAAGTTTGAGGATATCTCTTGTTACACCCACCCATAATTTAAATTGTATTTTCACTAAGTTTGAGATTATCTTGCTTTTAAAATGGTTTTTGAGTCTTAAATGGTGTGCCCAAGGGGCCCACCCTGTTTTGTCCCCCGGTTCCCTTTCCATTTTCTTTTATTTTTCTGAAAAGTCTTCCTCTTTCTCTCTTCTCCCTCACTCTCCCTTATCACTCTCTCTCGGCTCTTTCTATCTCAACCCCTCCGAGGGCTTTTCTTACCAACAAACAACACCACAACAACATCAACATCTCCATTAGCACCCTAGTGAGCTTAGAATCGAAGAAAGAACACCCCAAACCCTTCTCTTCCTTTCGGCCGGTACTGTTCATCATCTTCTCCGTCGAGTTTCGTATCGTTCCGACGTTGGTAAGCTTCTAGAAGACCTTGTTTTGTATTTTAGGGTTATATCGAAGCTTGTTTTAAGTTGTGTATACGTTTGAATCGCAGAAAATAGCTCGGAGTAGCTTTTCCAAATTTTCCGGCGAGCATGGCCACTTTCGAGGAATTTTCCGGCCAAACCACTATGCGTTGGCCGGCATGCAAGATATAAATCTCTTCGTCTCGCTGAGTACTACAACTTTCCTTTTTGTTTCACCCAATTTCGTTGAGTATTGAAGAAGTTATACTCATTTGACTCTTACCCAGTTTCCAGCGACCTCAGAGGCTTTCGAGGCAGTTTTCGGTCAAACCATTGCGAGTTAGACGTCTTGTAAGGTACCATTCTCTTTGTCTCTTCTAGAACTACAACTTTCCTTTTTGAATCACTCGATTTCGTTGAGTTTTGACAAAGTTATGGCTGTTTAAAGTTGGTGTAGATTTCCAGCCGAATTCCGGCCTTCTTCTTCCTTGGGTCCGGCGACCCATCAAGAATAGGCCTTTTGGGCCTTTCCTGCCGAGCCCAACCCAAACCCATTTCTTTTATTTATTCATTTTGTTTTAATTTTAATTGGTTTAATAAAAAGGCCTTTGGGCCATTTTATTTAGGGCTATAGGCCCGTCCTCTATAGAACCCAAAAACCCTTAGGTTTAAGGCCTTTGAGCTTTAGCGGTTGGGGGCCCTAAGCCCAACCCTAACCTTTTAAATTATTTTTGTTTATTAAATTGATTTTAAAAACCCTAAAGGCCTTTAGGCCATTTTCCTTTAGGGCCTTATGCCCGTGCATCCTAAGCCAACCCATTAAACCTCATTACCCTTAACCTTTAACCCTGATCTGTCCAAACCCTTTATGGGAAATATTCCGTTAGGGAATATTCCATTAGAGAATATTCCGTCAAGGAATATTCTAGGAATATTCTATCAACTTTTACGAAGTTTAAATGAGTCCATTCTTAGGGTAATTCGACGTCCTGAATCCGTTTCCAACATCCGTTTTTCCAAATTCAATTGTTATAATAAAGTTTTATTAATTGGACCATTTATGTGCTTAGGGACAATATTTGTGACGTTTCCATGGTTGCTAGTTTGCGTGGCTCTTCGACGGCTAAGTATCTGTGAGTGGACCTAGGGCTGGGTTCGGTTCAAAACGGTTCGGTTTTTTGCCAAAACCGAAACCGAACCGAAATTTCGGTTCGGTTCGGTTCGGTCCATTTTTTTTTCGGTTTTTTTCGGTTCGGTTTCGGTTTTTTTCGGTTTTTTTTTTTTTTTTTTTTTTTTTTTGGAAAAAATGAAAACAAAATTGAAATCTAAAATTTTAACATCTCCAACACAATTATAATATAAGCATTCTAACACAATGAACAAAATTTATATGAAAAATGCACACATCTTTAAAATACAAAGTACAAGCCTATCATTCCTAAACATGAAGTCGTTTAATTACCATACCTGTTTCACCATCAACTGCATGAACATTATCAGTAATTTATTTGAAGGACCACAAAGCCATTATCTGGACGTCTAGTATTCAAAGGATAATCTAAAATTGAACACCACCCAGATGGATGGACAAAAAGAACGCTTTGAAGGGAAGCCTAAAATTAATTTGAGACAATACAGATGCATATAACCAGTTTTCTCTAAAGTGATATAAGTATATCTTATATAAATCATGTCAACAAGAACAAGCCTGGATGTTCAATTCTATTTGTTCTCTGAGAAATCAATACCAACTTCATATATTGTCCAGATCCGTTTACAATTTAAACTCTAATACTCATACATAATGTAGTCAAGAAACAATATGCTCTATTGATGCTAGGTTTGATGGAAATCTTCCTTCAGCACCAAAAACGTTATCCATAATAAAACGCTACTCAGAGAATTGCAATGCCTATGCTACTTTTCAGAACACGTTACCAATGAATCTTTGGTCTTTTCCATCATGACTTAGCAAGTCCAAGAGTCCATAACCTAAATGAAAATACATGTTTAACAAGATTTTTACCACTAAAAGAACAACATATGATTTACAACCTTCAACAACATGTCAAATTTGCAGGGCCATAGTTTCACTTAAGGAAATACAAGAGTCGGCAGAGAAATTCAAAGATAACAGGTAATCACATATCATGGAAGCTCTGATTCCCAGAGAAATATACTTATCTCCATCCTCTTTCAAATTATACATAAAAGTAGGCTATCTATCGTCACTACACCTTGCCAAACCATAAAGCTGCTGATTTCCTCCAATAGCCGAGCTTCCACATATATTACCAGCTTGACAGATTACCCCAAAAACAAAATGATAAGTCAAACATGATCAAATTGTTCCCAAATTAAGACGAAGAAAGAAACTGCAAAAGCAGCTCAAAAAAATCCAACTGGGTAACAAGTAAGCAAAAGTTCCCAACTCAAATTTAGCATGCAATTAAAAATGAATGAGCAAAAAAAATTCAGAAGTACAAAAAAAGACAATTACTTTCTATTTCCCTAACCTCAAATTTCTCCCCTGAGCAAATTTAACATACAATTAACTGATTAAGCAAAAAAAAATGAATGAGCAAAAAAAATTGTAAAGAAGTGGGAAAGAACACAGAACACCTTGATTTTTGTGTACTTTTCGTAGAGTTTGGAGTAGAGAGCTTCCGTCTGCGAACGAACAAGAAGAAGCTCACGGCGAGACTAACCTTTTGCAGTCGAGACTCGAAATGGCAAGAAGAAGCTCACGGCGAGATGAAGGACTGACGGCGAGGGCGAGGTGTGAGAGATTGAGAGTGAGATGGGTCGCCCCGTCGTGGGTCGCCTGAGATTCAAGACCGAGAGAGACAGAGAGTTTGAGAGAGACAGAGAGTGATTGAAGTTGAAGACCGAGAGAGAGAGAGAGGAGGCTAACCTTTTGCTATCGAGACTCGAAACGGCGAGATGAGAGACTGATGGAGAGGGCGAGGTGTGAGAGATTGAGAGTGAGAAGGGTCGCGCTGTCGCGGGTTGCCTGAGAGATTGAGAGAGACAGAGCGATTGAAGACCGAGCGAGAGAGACAGGAAGCTCAGGCGGCGCGAGAGGGTTACTGGGTTAGGGTTCATGGAGGGAGTCTGGAGGCAGGGAACAAGAGAGAGAATAGGGGAATGAAAAATAAAAAAGTTAGGGTTAAAGGATTTTGTTGATTTCTCAACAAAATTAAAAAACAATCTCATAAATCCTAAAGGCATGAGGGTTCGAACCCATTGCCACCAGTGTGAAAAATTTCGCTTAAACCAACTTGGCAACAAGTTCTGTTTTGTTATGATTGTATGCCTAAATTATTTATAATATTGAAAAAAAATTAAATATATATATATCGGTTCGGTTCGGTTCGGTTCAGTTTTCGAACCTCAAAAACCGAAACCGAACCGGTCAGATTCGGTTCGGTTCGGTTTGACAGTTTCAGTTCGGTTTTTTTTCGGTTCGGTTTTTTTCGGCCTCGGTTCGGTTCGGTTGTCGGTTTTTTCGGTTTTCGGTTTTTTGAACCCACCCCTAAGTGGACCCCTTCTAAAATGATGTTTTAATAATAGAAATGCATACATGAAAAGCATGGTTTATGAGATGCTTTGAGATAACATTCTTATTGAGGCTAGTTTGAATTATTACTATTTTTCCTATAACCTACGTTCTTATAGAATATCTTATGGATGACAATATGATATTTAGAACATGTTTCGAACACCTCTTTATAGTATAGATGATGGATGACTTTATACTATGAAGTTGCTTTTCAATATATATGTGTTAAATGGTTTTGTACTTACCTAGTGATCCTTTCCGCTACGGGATGTAGGGATAGATTCCGGTCCGTCCCGGGCGACGGTTTGGTGTTGGTATAGGGCCTGGAGTGTGTTTCCTCTGGCTATTAGCACAGGGACGGGGAGCCGGCATGGGGCATGAAGTGTATTTTCCTCTTACTGTCTGCTCAAAGACGAGGAGCCGGCATGGGGCCTGCAGGTTATCGGACAATTCACTAGTGATTGTTATATATACAAATTATGATTTGAGATATTGCACGACATGCTAGGTTTCGGAAAACCTATGTTTATCATGATATATGTGTTTTCATAAAACATGGGGGTTAGTACGTTGATAACTGTTTTATTATATATATATATATATATATATATATATCAACTTGGTCCACTCATGTTTGTTTTGCGCCCCCTTCAGGACTTAGAATCGAGGCATAAAATCCCGGCATCCAGGCATTTCCGCATCAACATCTTCGAGTCCTCTCGATGTAGGACCCACTTCTTTGTTCATTCAATTTTATATTATTTCTTTTATTGTTCTAGTTAGTTGTATGCTCTGAACACGTTCCTTAAATGCATATTCTTGAACTTTTTATATTTATAAGTCTTATCCATCATTTATTCTCAGCATTTGCACTCAATAAATGGCTTTCGTCACCCTCGGATGTCGGCCATCATGTGCCTATCCTGGTATTCAGGGAATATCGGGATCGGGGCGTGTCATCTCTACATCTTAATTTTTGCTCTATGGTTGCTTCAAGTTTGTAATTTTACATGCTACACTGCCACTTGATTTGATTATAAAAATGTAAAACAAAATCTGTCCATGATTTACAAATTTGTATTCGATTTTTGATGTTTTTCAGTGTAAGGCATATGTTGCACAAGTGAGGTATGTAGGCTGCAGAGCATATATTTTGCCATCTTAACTACAAGGGCAAAATATGTGTAAACTGTAGCTTGCTTCTATTTCTTCAGTCTTGTATGGAAACAAACCTTCTGCTTATTTTTGCCTTTGAACAGTTGTGGTTACAAAATTAGCTACTTGAACAAGTCCTCAACACTTTCTATTTTTAATTACCTGTTGAAATGGCTGTCTACACTACATGACACATATTATATGTGTGAACTAAATGTTTCTTCTGTTTCTTAAGGAAACAGAACTTTTTTTGAAACCATCTCTTTCTAATCAAAGACGTTCAATTTCTTCCCACTCATTATACAATGTGTTTAAATGCCAACTCACTTGAATGTATTTAAAAGCAAAACTGTTTATCTTATCGACCTCATCCACTCATATATCCCTTTGTTTGTTCATAATTGTGTTGAATTTATTCATCTTTGAATTTATTCAACTTAAATGTATTTTATTTATCCGATTACACCTAAAACAGCTGGTTTCCGGGGCAACGCACGGGCCTAATATCTAGTAAAGAACTAAATTAGACATTTCATCTGTATGCCTAATATATTGAAGCATGTCCATATAACATTAAATACGAATGCCTAAATATATATACTTTGTCAAGATCTTTCCCAAGATTAGCCTCTACGGACGAATTATTTTCATACACCGTCCAAATTTCTTTGATCTCTCCAGCTGCAGATAAGAACTTTTCCAATTAATACAATTCTGAAAATGAATATTTTCAGATATAAAAAGAGTTGCAGGAAGATAAAAATTAGGGAACTTTAACGAAAAGCTCATGGTATTGTTCACTTTAACGAAAAATCACATTTTTACACTAAAAATTCAATCCTGGTACTATTCACTTTACCCTTTATTTTGTCCTTATCGTTAAAACTTAAAGTTTTCAAACATTTTTCATTAGTTTTCCTTAAAAATTAATGATCAACCCTAATCCCTCCACCAAGAACCAAGCACATTTCATCCAAAGCTGCTTGCTCCATTCTGCTCTTCACTGCTTCCGGTACGCCATCAGATGGTGTTATATCTCCAACAATAGCTGAGAATAGTTCAATAGCAATCTACTATCAAAACACATTTATATATATAGGTATCACACTAAATCCATTGTAAATATAATACAGATGAATAACGTGAAAGAACAAGGGAACAAAAGATACCTTCTGCAGTGTCGTGCACAATTTGTATCTTGATACACCTGTTCTGTTGAGGTAAGGGAAGGCAAAACACGAGAAAATAAGGTACTGCACAGAAAAAGGTCCAAGTGGCATATCAATTACATGTATAATCAAGCAAGTCCGATTAGAAAATGATAAAGAGCATAGGCCATCATATAGCATCCGAACTCCAACCTTTCTCTATTCGAGCCAGGAACGTCACCAGCAATCAAGGACATCAAAGCCATGCGATACATATGATCTGCGATGGACTCTGAACCCTTTATTCCCTGATTGATTGATCCAACCCTTCCTTTTTGTGGTCTACGAGAGAGAGGGATATGATACCCTGAATCTTCTTGCAATTCATATAATGAAGACATTGTAAGAATATGAGTATGAGATAGAGAAGTTTTGGGACCCGTTATATGTATTCAGTTTGATAGAAAAGTCTTGTTAATAAGAGGAATACTTATCCTTGACAAAGAAGGATTTTGTATAGCATTGAGATCAGTTCTTATGGAACAAGGAAACAAGTATTTGTTTCCTATAGGGATTTTAATTGGGAATCCTATCTGTTATGGAAAAGACTATATGTATATATATAGTGGCCTCTCTTCTTACAGAACACACGCTCATATTGGGATTTAAACCTATTTGTAAGTCGAGTTCTTGATCATATGCGAGAGAAGAGAAGGTTCACTGAAAAGCTTGGCGTCATGGCTTCAAGATCTGGAACTGCTGCAGGTATGCTTTTCTTTTTCGTCCTCTCATACACGAATTGTGGTTAATTCTTTTCAGGTTGTAGTTCATGTTTTAATCTTGTTTAGTAATTCACTGCTAACAGACATATTATATACACCCCCACTATTACTACTTCCACGAATCATTTTTCTCTTCATTAGAAAATCCTATCAAGTTTTAAAACTAAAGTTACTAAATTCTTCCCGGCAAGTCAATTTTCCACTTTGTCCCACTTAGTGTATGGATTGCATTCCAAAACATCTCAATCAAGATTTTCACAATATGAAACATGGAGTTCAATTCAAGCACCCATCTGTGTTTGGTAGTTGAGAAAATTCAGAAGTACCTAAATTTTCAACTTTCCTAGCTAGCTCCCACCCAATCTCTCAGAGACTACAACACAAATTTTCAATCTTTATAGACTGCAGATCACATACACAAACAATTCTCCAACTTTCCATTCATTTTATTGATTAATTTCTCGGTAACCAAACATATGGAAAACAAGCAGAATCAGCGCATATCTTGAGACGGTGACACAATGTGAGAAAATCAATGGCGGAGGATGCCGGATGAAGAGCCCGGAGACCCGAATGAAGCATCGGATTCGTTCGAACTGACAGACCGCTTGGAGGCGAGCCGTCCGGACTGGGTGCCTGCCAACGAACGGAAACGCCGGGACTTCGGCGGAAAATCCGGGTCTGGACTGTTGTGCCTTGGCTGGTTCGTTAGTGCAGAAACGAGATTTAGATTACAACCTCATCAAATCACACTCAGTTGAATATAATAAAATACAAGAAATAAAGACACCGAGAAATTTACAAGGTTCGGCAAAAATCCTGCCTACGTCCCTGGAGAGATATTGCTCTTCACTATGAATAACAGTACAAGTACACATGAGTTAAATCAACATAACTCAATCCCGAATCCCTTGCACACCCACTCATAGAATTTTCCCAAGAGCCTCACTCTATCCCAAGAGTTTTTTCACTATAATACTTTTCACTCTAGCTCTCTTGATTTTCTCTCAACCCATGTTCAACCTTTCCCATGGGAGAGCAGGATGCTCTCCCCTTGGATGCTTCTATGATGCTTACCTTCCCACTTTCTAAGCATTACTAAATGCACAAATATTGCATCTAGTTATAAGCATACACTAGCAACTATGCCAACAACCAAGACCAAAAAGTCTTAAGTTCATATGACATAATTATTACCTAGCCTACCTAGCATGCACCAAAGTCTATACCTAATCTATAAAGTACAACTTTTCTCCATTTGTCATTTAATGCATAGAAGAGAAAACATGCACAATAAGACATGCACAATTATGTGCAAGCAAACACAAGGTCAAGTCTTGCTTGCTTCCAACTTTGCTTGTGGCAGTTACCATGTCTTCAATTATTGTCAACATAATTACTCACAAATGTATGGGTCAAACACAACATGGACAAGGTCCGTTGAAGAAAGCGGGAGGCGAACGAGGAGGAACAGAGTGGGTCAGTGGAGCCGCGCAGCAGGTTTGGGGAATTAACTTACGAAACACGTCTAGGGGGCGTTTGTTACAGCTCCTTAGGAGGGACTGGCTTGAACTAGCTTAAATAGGATTATAATCCTGTGTTTGGTGGCTGGCGGGACTAACATTAATGGCACTAGGTGGGACTCGCTTTCACAAACTCCTTCACTAGCCGGTCTTAGCGAGAGACCTCGACACCCATAGGACTAGCTAAGACCTTCCATCGTCCTCTCTTGCCTTCGTCCACTCTCGCTGCATCTTTATCTCCTTCGTCTGCTTCGCTGCCCTGGGTTCATCGACCTCGATTTTCTACGGCATGGGATTCAATGAAAGCTGGAAGTTGGAGAGGCGTAGGGACAAGTAAGTTTACAGAGATTGGAGAAAAGGGAAATAGGAGGGAGAGGCGGAGGGACATGGGGAAAAAGGGAAAGGAGGATGGAGAGGCGGGTGGAGAAATAAGGTTACAGAGAGATTGGAGAAGGGGAAAAAGGGAAAGGGGATGGAGAAAAGGGAAATAGGAGGGAGAGGCGGACAGACAAAAATGGGGTAAAAGGGAAAGGGGGATGGAGAGGTGTAGTAAAAGGGAAAGGGGGATGGAGAGGTGTAGGGACAAGTTAACAGAGATCGGAGAAGGGGAAAAAGGGAAAGGAAGATTGGAGAGGATGATGATTATAGAAGAAGGAAAAAACAAGATAAAGTAATAATAAAATATTAATCAATATATATTAAATTAATATAAAATAATATAATATTGTAATCCTGCTTCTTAGTCCGACACTGCACCAAACGCTTCACTAAACTAGTCTAGCTTAGTCTAGTCTAAGCCAGTCCAGCTTAGTCCCTGAAGCTAATGCAGTCCGAGACAGTCCGGTGCAACAAACGCACCCCTAGGATCTTAACAAGACTACGGTCTTGTATAAATAATTATTAAGTATCATTTTTACTATCTATGTAAATTGAATTTGAGATTTTGCGAATACTATTAAACCAAAGGTTAAATAGTTGAAAGACAGTTTTATTCAAAACTTAGAGCAAAAGTAATTTTTTTGTCGGACAATCTAATACTAATTCATCTTCTACTGTATCTCACCACTTAAACATTTTCTTTGGAAAATTGCATTTTTCCAAATTTGAGGGGGAAAATGTCAACAATGCTATCGTTCAAATTATAAACGTTTAATTATATGAGATCGAGAAATTAAGAGAGAAAAAATAAGTAAATATGTTTGGGTTGATTAGGGATCAAGTTTTAATTAACACTGCAATATAAGAGTCGCTACAAATGCCCCGATTAGTGTCTCAACTATGCACATTCCTAGAATTATTTTTCCTTCGTTTAGCTAAAGAATAAAAATAAAATTACAAAACAATATTACAATCTAACTATATAAACATATATAACAATTAAAGAGTTGGGAAATTGAATGAATAATAAGTACGAGGAATTATCAAAGCATGTTCCATCCTATATTTTCTCTCAAAGTGAGATTCTTTATGATTATCCTATATTTTAATGTTAATTCTTATGTTAATATTATAAATATTATACTAAAAATATGAAATGACAAATAATTTATAAAAGATCATTTTCAAAAGAATCTCTTTAACAATTCTCTTCTGTTTGTACTATGTGGCTCTGTGGCACCGGACCAATTTAACAAACGATCGTGGAAAAGAAGAAATTGTCCTTGTGTGTTGAATTCACGGACTTCTTTTTCTTACATTTTTGATGGGGAATTCGTGGACCTTAAGGTTTTGAGAGCGGCGCAAAAGCGTTTCCCACGGGTATCACAACTCCCATGCCACTCATGCATGCAATGATTTCACTGCCTCAACAACTCTTTTTATAAGACGTAGGTTGTCTGCCATTTCCATCCCGTATGTTTTTTTATCTTTTTTTTATTTCTTTGGTTACAGTTAAATCACGTTAATATTTTATATTTTTATTATTTTTTATCTTATTATTTTTATAAAAAAATTAATATAAAATGTTAATATGACAGTTAAATCACGTTAATATTTTATATTTTTATTATTTTTTATCTTATTATTTTTATAAAAAAATTAATATAAAATGTTAATATGATTTAACCGTGAACACAAAAATATGAATAGATAAGAAGGGTATGGAATGGGGGAATACAGATAATCCAAGTCCCTTTTTATAGAACTTTCTCGACAAACTTGACCGAGTCAAAGCAGCCGAAAATAATTGCACAAGTCATTAGTCTTTCTACGAAATGGTGCTATCTACGTAATGAGAGATTTTTAGTGTGATCGTCACACTAGTTGGTTTATTACGTGTTGTTATATAATTGATGAGATATGTGTGTTAAAAATTTAATAACTTAAAAAGTAAAATTTTTCATCACTTACGTAAAAACACGTAGTGTATCATTCGTGTTCCTATTAAATTAAAAATTTCTCCTACGTAACGGCGTCTGTTGACAGATCTGAGGCTTGTAGGGTAATTGACAAAACGTTTGCTTCTTCACGGAACCAACCACTGAATTAGGATATCGTTCTTGGGATTTATAATATTTTTATACAACTGTATTCTATTTTAAATGAAGAGTGATTGGAATTGAGATTTTTTCGGAATCTTTGTGTCCGCTCGAAAATTCAAATAGTTCAAGAGAGAGATCTGAGGCATTCAAGGACTTGATTTTGTGAATGGTGGGCCATGTGTTAATAAATGTTGCATGCTATAAATGAAGTGGCTTGATTTTTTGGGTCTGTTGGCTCTGTACTCAGAGACCCAGAGAGGATCGCGGCCTATGTCACACAATAGGAAAGTCATAACTATCATCATCAATAAGTCAAACTCAAAACTTCTCACTTACAAATGAAAATGATACATAACACTAGTTAGTAACTTAAGACTTATTATTTACAAATGAAAATAATTACACTAGTTGGTGAAATTTATAATTAACCCTGAAAGACTTGATTAACAATAAGAGCTCATTATGGGTGGCTAATTTAAATTTAATAATTTACGATTAGAATCAATAATTATTGCATTGCTTATATGATTTCATTAATCAAATCGTCTTCAGCCAAGGCTGTATCCAACACAAGATTCACTCTCGTGACTCCAGCTAATTATGGGATTATTGCACTGTTTATACATAATTATGCATAGCCAGCCCTCTAACACTTATATTAATACGTCTGCTTAATTAATATGATTTCTCAAGCCTTTGATCAAACTGGTTTAAACCCGACCAGCCCGGCTCTCTTCCAATCCTTCCTCGGAATAGTACGTCCGGCTGCGTTTAATTGGTATGTTATTTTCATTTTCATTTAGTGTGTGTACCTTACGCTAAAAAATCATCTAAACATTCAAGAACGCGTTTAAACCCAAAAATAAAATAAAACCTCATATATGTCTCTTTTCCTTGATCAGATTGGAAGTTCAAGCATGGTGATGAGGAGCCTAATCAAGTTGTTAGGGACTCTGAAATCAAAACTGAGGTTTTTAAACAAAATAAATGCGTATTCAGAAATTGAGAAAACTGAGAGCATGAGGATGGACATGATGCACAGGAAAGCTCAGGCATCAATTGTACCGACTCTGAAGAATGCCGATTACCGGAGGAAAAAGAGCCACGCACATAGCCGCTGATCCGTGATCGATTGAAACCAGAATTTCCCTTTTTATTTATTTGATTTGGAGAGGAGCAAGATATACGTTCTGCAGCTATTTGTTTCAGCGGTTTCTACTGTTTCAAGTCATCAGTGTTTTAAGTCATATGAAAATAGCTCTGCAGCTATTTGTTTAAGCAGTTTTAACTGTTTCAAGTCATCACAGCGCCACTTTGAGGTGTTACAACTTCTTAATTCAGTTTATATTTTGTGACTTTTCTTCTAAAACAAGCGATATTGGAAAAAGACTATTTGTAATTTAGAATATCGGATGTAAGGATGAATGTTTTTAATTAACTAAACTATTAATCTCCTGCTGAATTTTGAGACGTTTAATAAAAAGAAGAAATATAATTACTTGGAAAAAGAAATTAAGTCAAGTCAATAAGATTGTGACCGTATGAAGGAACAATTATATGGATCCAAAAATACCAAACCCAAATTTGGACTGGGACACGCATGCATTTGCATGCACGAAAACTTCTCCAATTGGTCCTCCTGGTCGGTTTATAGTAAAATGGATCATCTTCGGATCTCTTTCTTATAATTCATCAAATTAGGGAATTAATGTCATTGAAATTTGATCTAACGGTTACAAACAGAGCTCTGCTTTAAAAATTATAATAATTTCAACCGTTGGATCAATTTTCAATGACATGGATTCCTAATATGGTGGATTAAGATGAAAAAATCAAGAGATGATCACTTTCCAGTTTATAGCTTCTTTCGTACCAAAATGTTTTGCTTTTGAATTTCTTTCTACAATTATTACATTTCAAAACTCCTTAATGTTGTCGTTGATATTGTGAATCACGGGTCCTACGTGCATTACAGTGATACAATAGGCTAAATCACAAACTCGTACATAATACATTGTCGTTTTAACGTGTTGTCACATCATGATTGCCATAATTGAGCACATATCCATTGATTCTTGTTTATATTCTTTAATTTAGTGGGTAAAAAAAAAAAATTAACGAAATTTTTTTGATACTATTCATTTTAATGAAAAATCATATTTTTATATTAAAAAAAAAAGAGTACGTTGAAAAATATATTAGTTAATACGGTATTTTTGACATATATGTACTAGATTTTGTAGTGAGATAAGGATTATAATTCTTTTCCTTTTTTATAAGGGGTGTGCTATCCACACACCCCATTTTACTTCTCACACATCCTTTGATAGTTTCTGTCCGTTGATCTTCTTCAATTCATCTGATTCGAAGGCCAAAAATTAAAAAGGTGTGTGAGAAGTAAAATGGGGTGTGTGAATATCACACCACTTTTATAATGAGATTAGGGTTGCTTTCCCAATTTTCTAAAGTTTAGGATTAACTAGCGAAAGTGTTCCCGCACGATGCTGCGGGTTTTAGAACCATATAAAACATGTAAAAAGTTATAAATATATATACATCTAACTCCCAACCAAAATATGCACGCAATATTAAGAGGGATGTGATATCCACACACATTTTTTTACTTCTCTCACACCCTTTTAATTTTCGACCGTCGGATCGAATGAATTGAAGAAGATTAAATGACAAAATTAATAAGGGGTGTGAGAGAAGTAAAAAGGGGTGTGTGGATGGCACACCCCTATTAAGAAAGTTTGAAATTAATATTATTTGTATTCTTGTCAATCTTCTCATAGTAAACATTCATTCTGAACACATAAATTATTAGGAAGCACAACCCAAGAATGGTCTGGGGATTTAAGTTTATTTGTATTCTTGTCAATCTTCACATAGTAAACCTTTAGGACAAAATAAGCTCTAATTATATAAGTTAGAGTTTCTATGTGAGTTAGGAATATGCTGGTGTGTAGAAGATGAAGGCAAACCATAATCCAATTAACATCAAAACAAAGGAAATTAATATTTAAAAAGTGGAACCAACAGATGAGTAAAAACTTTTGAATTTGCAATGTTATGGCAGGTGAGTGAAAACTTGTCAGCAACTCTACATGGTTGGAGGGTAGTGAAAACTTGATCTAAAATGCTGCTAAGGATGAGGACTCTTCCAAACTGAAAAATACGGTGAATGGTTCGGAGGAAGAGAGAGATGGACTTTTAGAGAGAGGGAGTGGGCATTTGAGAAAGACAAGAAGAGAAACCAGAGTGCATCGAGAAGGAAGAGAGAAAAGGAAGAAAAAATAAATAAAAATATTCAGTAAGGACACAATCGGGATTATCGTAAAAGTATGAGGGTAAAATTGGAACAACACTGTGCTTATGAATAGCATTTCAGTTATTTTTGGGTTTTAGTAGATATTAAATTTCCTATTTGTTTAGATTTATTTTCTTGTTTGCTTGTACTTTAAATTTTTGAACAGTTTACAAAAAATGAAAAATAATGTGCAGAAATCATTTTGGTTCTAAGTACTGATAAGTGACATTGGCCTAAATTTGATTGCATGGCTCTGCTTCTTTCTTATTTTCCCATGTCCAATCCTATAAATACCTTCATACTTGGCCCTCATAATCCCACCCAACAACTCCAATCTGGAAATTTAAATCTCTCAACTCTCTCAATTCTCCTATTACAAATATGCAAACCATGTGGAAGTATATACATCTAACTTTCACCATCTTCAGCTGGCTGTTCAACTTCTTGCTCTACCATTCCTTCTCCAAACATTATGATCACTATTTTGATGAAACCAGAGACATATCACTTACCACAGTCCAGTATAAACCCAATCCCGGGGCGAATTCGGAGACTAGTACGGCGGAATGTGCTGTGTGTCTATGCAAAATCGAGGAAGGAGAAGAGATTAGAGAACTGAGATGTGCTCATCTCCTTCATAAACCATGCTTGGACTGGTGGACTGGATTTAAGCATGCCACTTGTCCGATTTGCCGCAGTCGCCTAGCTCCACCGAGAAGCACACAACTCCATCAGCAGTTAGATGAACAAGTGGAAGTGTTGGTGTTTAAGTTTTGCTCTTTCAGCTCGGATAGTGATCGTGGCGATAGATGGTGGCTGCGTTGAACTTGAACCGAAGAGAGAGATTTAAATGAGTAATTATATATGCACGAGTGATCCCTTGTTAGCAAAGATCTGTTCATCTAAAGTCAAACGTTTAATTTTGTCTTCCAGTTCTACTGTCAAATTAATGTAGTACTTCATCTATTTTGGCGAAAAAACATGTATGCGTGTGGTGTACCATGTATTTGTAAACGAGGATGAACGGTAGAAAGGTCTCTGTACTTTATGTTATGTTTAGTTTCCGATCATAAACTATAAGTTTTTTGCGCTTTTCAACTTAATTTTGCATTGCATGAGCAACAATGATGGATCTTGGATTCAAACTTTGGGGTTCCATTGTTAAACTACAAGTTTTTCAGGTAGAAACAAAGTGCACATGGAAAAATCTTAATTTATATTCACTCAAACATTTCGTCACTTGGTGAACTTGTTATCATCAATCAAACTATGTTGTACACGTATAAACATATTTTGATATAGGCCAAATTGGATTATTCATCCCCGTGGTCATAGGAAACTTGCATGATGACCCCCGTGGTGAAAAAATTAGGAATTAAACCCCTGTGGTCAAGAATGTTTGCAAATTTAGTCCAAAAGTAAGATTTCTGTTAAATGACTATTAAAAGTATGGGTAAAACTGTATTTTCAGCTCCAATTGACATTTAAAATAAATAATTTTTTTATAACAATTAACAAAAAAAATAATGCTTAATTTTTTAAATAAAAAAAAGCCCCAATTCAATGTCAATTGGAACTGAAAATACAGTTTTACCCCAACTTTTAACAGTCTTTTAACAGAAATCTTATTTTTGGACTAAATTTGCTAACATTCTAGACCACAGGGGTTTAATTCCTAGTTTTTTCACCACAGGGGTCATCATGCAAGTGTCCTATGACCACGGGGATGAACAATCCAATTTGGCCTTTGATATATGCTATAAACATTCCATCATATGAACAGGATTTGACATCTATTTTGCTCCATCCTCTTTTTTCATAAGGACCCCGTTTCTCTGCCCTCGCAATTCACATACACTTTCATCTCCTCCTATTTTGTGCGGTCACGGTTAAGCCACCTCAACATTTTATATTGATTTTTTTATAGAGATAATAAAACAAAAAACAATAGTGATATAAAATATTAACGTGGTTTGACCGTGACCTCACAAATAAAAGAGAATGAGAGTGTATGAGAACTGACAGGGCAGAAAAGCCAGGTCTTTTTCATAAAACTATGCTTTGAAAATGTGGACAGGATTACGCATGCCACAGGTCCCATTTGTCATCTAACTCCACCAAGAAGCACTGATCAAGTGGAAGTGCTGCTATTTAAGTTCTGACCATTCGGGTCGGATAGTAATCAAAACAACATACTCAAAACACTATACCATAAAAGTGGACATATCAATCATGTCATTGATATACCACATAAATTGTGTTTTCTATTCATACAAATTCCTATTTTTAAGATTATCTTTTTTTTTTTTAAGAAAAATTAATGAAAATGATTTAAATTTTTTGAGTTTTAATTAATGATAAGGACAAAATAAAATGTAAAGTGAATAGTACCATGATTGATTTTTTAGTGTAAAAATATGGTTTTTCGTTAAAATGAATAATACCGAAAGCTTTTCGTTAAAGTTCCATTTTTTTTCTTAAGGAGAAAAAGATATTTCCAGAGAGAGAGAGAGAGAGAGAGAGAGAGAGAGAGAGAGAGGTTTGTAGAAGAAAGAAAGAAAAAAAAATAATAATAAAATAATATTGTTTACTATTATTATTTTAAAAAAAATCAATTGATGGCGCAATATATTTTATGAGGTAGTGATGCATTCGAGCAATTATTATTCACTAAGGCAGTATTTGCCTTGTCTAATTGTCTAGTCAGTTATTGCCTTAGTGGGGTGAACTTGCTCCAAGTCAATAAGATTGTCAGAAGTTGGGGTTCCACATAAAACTAATTTGCCAAATGGGAGTCATCCATTATTTATAAACACATGCAAGGTTCATTCTTTTTCTGATATAGGATTGACACTCTCAACAAGCCCTTTCACGCATTGTTCTAAAAATCTCCGCTTATGTGCTAGGCGGCTAGCCATGACATTGATAAATCCCTTGGTGTTTAAAAATTAAGAAAGGGTGTCTGCACTTGTTTAGGCGTCCACCCAACCCACCTAGGCGTTCGCCTACGCATGCATCGAGGTTGCAGACTCTCACTTAAAATAGAAAATAGGTAACTTTCATTTTGTATTTTATTTTTTTAATAAATTGTAAGAAACTTGTTAAATACTCGGATAAACACTCATTATATGCATGTCCTCCATTTTCCCTATATGTGTTATAATACTTCATAATTTTTATGTCATTCTATTTTTCAATTTATATATTCTAATACAATTAGGTATTTTTCTTAAAACATAAACAAGCATTACTTATACGATACATATAATAAATTTAACTTAAATTCGCCTCGTCCTTTTAGGCCCCGTCTAGCCGCTTAGGCTTTAGACTTTAGTCCGTCGTCCGACTAACGCTTATGATCTTTTAGAACTTTGCCCTCATATGTGGTGAATTTTCAAATTTAACATGTAGACAATACAACGAAATAACGTGAAGCGCGTGTGATCGTTTAACTTCACATGTAAAACAATCTAGTCTGATACCACGAAGAAGTTTGAATTCCAACCGACTATATAAGAAATAGTCAATTAATTATAGCCACATACAAATCCCTCTTTTCGAACCATAAGATTGGATGAAGAATTTAAAGGACTGGGACATGCAAGACTTGTCCTATTGGGTCAACCCGGCGGTTTATACCAAAATATCTTGGTTTTGAATTTCTCTTTAAGATTAAATTATAAACAACACTTGGCTAAAGGATGAGTAAAATCTCTTAATTAAAACTCTTAGGGCTTTAATTATAAAGTTTTATGTTTATGATCAAAACCGTTCATACTATGAATCACACTGTAAAAATCATCTATGCAAAAAATATATTAAAATTAAGGTCGTTTAGTCAATCTATTATAGCAAATACATAAACGGTTCGTAATACTTTTACCAATACCGTTCATTTGTTTTTAAACAGTTTGATGACTAAACGACCTTAGTTTTAAATAACTTTTTTGCATAGGCGATATTTATTGGATAATTTATATTATGAACGATTCTAATGAAAAACATAAAGTTATATAAATTAACAACAAACAATTTTAAGAAATTTTAGGTATGAATTCTTACTTATCTTTAACTTTAAGTAGGCAAATATTGTTTTTAAATTATTACATTCCAAAACTCCTTAATTTAGTCGTTTATTTTGTGAATCACGCGTCCTATATATCTGCATTACAGTGACCCAATAGACTGAACCACCGGACACGTATGTTGTCGATTTAGTGTGTTGTCACATCATAGATTGCCATAATTGAGTATCCTGTGTTAGTTGACCACATAAATATTATGATACTGTTCAGTATATTCAAGGAGGGAAATATTTTTGGCCTAAGATTATCTCTCATCTTCTTTCCATTATTTCTTCTTATATTTTTTATTTTGTCTTTTTTTTTTATAAAAAATTAATATAAGATGGGGATGTGGTTTAATCATGACCGTTCAAATAGGAAGATCGGGAAATGATAGAAATGAAGAAACTAGAGAATCATACTCCAATATTTTTTGCACACTTATTTTTTTTTTAAATTACTGAATATATGACCATTGATTCTGATTTATAGTCTTCAATCTAATGGGTAAAAAATGAGTTTATGTTGAAAAATATATTAGTTAATATGGTATTTTTGACATATATACGTGCTAAAATTTTGTTATAATTAATTTCCTATTTGTCTTGAAGAACCCAGATCCTTTCCGGATCCTCAAAAACTGAGACTAAGGATCAACTGATTTGGACTATTGAAATTTGATCTAACGGCTACAAATAGGGAGCCTTTGTAAAAGTTATAATAATTGTAGTCGTTAGATCAAATTTCAACTGTCCGAATTATTTGATCTTTAGACTCAGGTTTTGGACATCCAAGGAGGATCTGGGTTCTGTTTTGAATATATTTACCTTTTTGCTTGTACTTTAAAATTTTTAGCAGTTTAGAAAAAGTGAAAAATAGTGTGCAGAACTTATTTTCGTTCTCACCATTTACAATTGACATTAGCCGAAATTTGATTGCATGGCTCTGCTTTCCTCTATTATTTTCCCATGTCCAATCCTATAAATAGTAATACCTTCATACTTGGCCCTCATAATCCCACCCAACAACTCCTATTTGGAAATTTAAATCTCTCAACTCTATCAATTCGCCTTTTACAATTATTCGAACCATGTACAAGTACATACATCTAGCTTTCACCCACCTCAGCTGGCTACTCAACTTCGTGGTCTACCATTCCTTCTCTAAACATTATGATCACTATTTTGACGAATTATTGCCTGCAGACCAAGCCACAGAAATATCACTTACCACAGTCCAGTACAAACCCAATCCCGGGCCGAATTCGGAGACTAGTACTGCGGAATGCGCTGTGTGTCTCTGCAAAATTGAGGAAGGAGAAGAGATTAGAGAACTGAGGTGTGCTCATCTCTTTCATAAACCATGCTTGGACAAATGGACTGGATTTAAGCATGCCACTTGTCCGATTTGCCGCAGTCGTCTAGCTCCACCAAGAAGCAAACAACTCCATCAGCAGTTTGATGAACAAGTGGAAGTGCTGCTGTTTAAGTTTTGTTCTTTCAGCTCGGACAGTGATCGTGGCGATAGATGGTGGCTGCGTTGAACTTGAACCAAAGACAGAGAAGCAGCAGAGAGTCATGCCAGATTTAAACGAATTAATATCGTACTCGTTTGGCGGAAGATGTATTATTATCTTTAGTCAAATAAAAAAAATAAGGAATAATAGATTTATGTTTTCTTTTATGCCAGACCTCCAAAACTCACCAGAACTACACAGCAGCAAACAAATGAAACGAAAAAAATAATTCTGGACACCAGCCGTGTGCATACATCTAATTGCCGCCCACTTAAGCTTAGGGGTGGGTTCAAAAAATCAAACCGGAGCCGAAAAATACTGAACCGAAAAAAAAAATCGAACCGAAACAGCCAAACCAAATCGAACCGAATTTGGCCAGTTCGGTTTCGGTTTTTGAGGTTTGGAAACCGAACTGGACCGAAAAAATATAATCTATATATAAATACACAAAAACGTGTTGGCATCAGAGTTTGAACCCCTGACCTACATGTTAGGGATGGTTGTTTCAAGACAACTTGACCATGGGCTTGTGTTGTAATAATTGTACCAGTAATATATTTATAGGTTTCTAATATGTAATACTTTTATAAAATTTCTTAAGTTTACAAACCCTAGCCGTCACTCTTTTCCATTTCAGTTTTCACCTTTTCTCATACACTCTCTCTCTCTCTCCCCTCCGCTACTTTCTTCCTATCTCTCTGCTTCCTCAGTCTCTCTCTCTCTCTCCTTCCTCTTTCCCTCCAAATCACTCTCTCTCCAGTCTTCTCCTGTTCTCCTCGCGGATTCCTTCTTCCAAATCATAATTTTCCCTCGCCCCTTTCGAAACAGAAGCAAAGGAGGATGGCAGAGGGAGTTCAAATCGGTTCAATCTCTTCCTTATTTTAACTATTAATTTAAAAAAAAAAGATTTTTTTTTTCGTTTTGGTTGATTTTAATTTGGTTGTGTTTTTGTGTTGTGTTGTTGGTTGATTTTAATTTGGTAAATTAGGAGTTTTCTGTTTGTGGTTTATGAAATAGTTTTTCTACTGTTGGGTTTTTCTTGTTTCAGTTCAAATGCTCCAACCGTGTTTACAATCCGTAAGTATTACCATCTTCTCCATAACCAGCAACAACCCTCCCTTCACCAAAGATCCCCAATCTCTCTTATTTATTTGTCGATTTATGGGTTTTTATGCTGCACCTGTTTTGGCTTTCTTGATTGTGCTTGGTAGTAGAAGGGTGAAATGGTAGATGTCAGCTGTAATGCATAATTCAAATTTCTTGAATGTAATTTGATTCACTTGGAAATTAAGAAATGCAAGGATTGTTGTTTAATTGCTGATGAGCAGCTTAAATCTCATATGTTTCCCGATGGTGCACTTAAATTTCTTGATTGGTTTAGATGTAATTTGCCAACAACCAGTTGCATATGTTTGTTTTAAGGTATCTTATTAAGTGCATTTCAGGACTAATTGAAGAATGTATTCAATTTTTTCGACAATTCAAAATTCTTTTTGCTATTGAAGAAGAAGACGAAGAACGGGAGGATAAAAAATAAATAAAAAACCGAACTGGAAAAAATCAGAAAAAAAATTGAACCGAATCGAACCGAATTGAATCGAAATTTCGGTTTGGTTTCGATTTTAGCAAAAAACTGAACCGTTTCGAACCAAACCCAGCCCTACTTAAGCTAGTTGTTCAATTCTTACTTTACCATTCCTTCATAAAATATGATCACTAGATTCACTACTTTGATGAATTATTGCTTGCAGACCGGGTCACAGAATTATCACTTACCACAGTCCAGTACAAACCCAATTGCCTGGGACAAAGGAGACTAGTACTGCGGGAAGGATTTGGATCCCATCTAGATTCAAATAGTGGGGATCTTAGGGATTCTCACATTTTAGTCATTAATCGTGCATCGTGCGGTCACAAATCATTTAATTTTTTTTATTTAAAATTAAACACAAATAGTATCTGATGAATGATTGATGAACAATTAGGATGTGAGAATCCCTAGGATCCTCACAAAGTGGATCCGAAGAGGATCCTCTTCCGTGCGGGAATATATAATGTGTGCCTGTGCAAGATGGGTAATGCTAGAGAGATTAAATGTGAAAACAAAATTTGCATATTAAATAATGTGTCACCTATAGAAATGAGCACGTTTATCAATATTTAAATAATAAATCAATCGTTGACTTCTATATCATTTAGTTTTTAAAATTTTATTTATAAATTTAGTTTTCTTAACATTATCCGTACAAGAGTGACGAAAGATAAGAGGTTAGAGGATTGAGATTTGCTCCGTCATCTCTTTTCATAAACCACGCTTAGAAAGGTAGACGGGACTTGAGCATGCCACGTGTACCATTCATCTAGCTCCACCAAGAAGCACACAACCCTAGGAGAGATTTTTCAGTGTGATTAGCACACAAGGTGGTACATCATGTGTCCTTATACAAATTATGATATTTGTGTGTTAAAAAGTTAATAACTTAAAAAATAAAAATTTTCACCGCTTACATAAAAACATATTATGTACCATCCGTATTCCTGTCACAATAAAAATTTCCCCATCATCGTTTGATCAAGAGGAAGTGCTGATATTTAAGTTCTGATCATTCAGTTCGGATAGAAATCAAAACAACATACTCAAAACATTATATACCATAAAAGTGGACATATCAACCCTATCATCGGTACACCGTACACTACATAACTTGAGTTTTCTATTTATAAAAATTTCTTCTTTTAAAATTATATTTGTACTTTTATTAAAATTAATGGGGAGTTGACACTCCAAAAAAAAGTTTATTGGTCATTATACACTCCGAACATGTAAAAGTATAAAATTTAGGATTTAAACAAGTTTAAACGTTTTTGTCTTTCAGTGTTAACCGGATCTTTGCACTCAAATATTTTTCTCTCACTTATCATTTTCCCTATATTTTCTCAACTTTTCCAGCAATAACAGTTTAATCTAGATAGCAACTCTTGATATTTTTTTAATCAATTTTTGTTTTCAGGCTCACTTTGTTAATTGTTATTACGTTTACTAGTCATGCGGTTCGAGGTTTGAAAGAAGAGTACTGTTAGCTGGGCTTCAAGGTTGAAGTTCTTTTAATTGGTCATGGCGAGAAAGGAAGAACGTCAGAGAAGGGATTTGGTAAACCTGATACAGACATACATGCATATACTGTTATATACATATACATATATATTATATATATCCAATATCTGTGTTTTTAATTATACGAGTGTTTGTGTTCATTTCTTCTGTCGCCCCCACTGACTCTATATCAGTCGATTCTAATAAAATTTGGAATAAACTTAATCACAGGAAGTTCACAAGGAACCTGGTCGATCAAATCCGGAGATCCCAAGCGATATCATACACTATGAGATACTTCCAAGGCTGCCGGAAAAGTCTCTGATGTGCTCTACGCGCGTATGCAAGCCATGGTCCTCTCTCATCTATAGCCATTCCTTTGTCAACTCTCGCCGGAACAAGAAAAATACTACTAACCTCCTCTTCCGGTATTGGGATGGCTTCTTCTTCTCCTCGCAAATCGATGAACAAGGGAAACCACCGCCTGTCACTTGTCTTTCGTACAATTCTGCGTGCGGTACTCCCCCAGTTGTACATCAGAGCATCAACCGCCTGGTCTGTGCATCCAGTGTTAGAATCAAATAGCCAAGATCAAGATTCAAGCCACATTAAACACAATCAAGAAAGCATAAAACCTTTTACATATGAACTAATGTATTCACACTAACCTGATGAACCTCCATTGGAAAATGCCATTGCAGCAGCTGTCCAAATTTCTGTATACTGTAACTCTTCTCCTCTCTGGTAGAACTCTTAATGCTCTAACTAAGAATAGGACTTGGTTCTTGACTGAGCGCGCCTATGAGAGCAGAGATTACAGCATATATATACATATACCTCTCCTAAACCAATGAGGATTTCCTATTACAATCCGATTAGGAAACAACTCATGTTTCCTAGTGTATGTTAGTTCTTCTCCATGACAGATTCCTCTATCAACAAGAACTCACATTCATCTTCCTATAAGGCTTTCTTATACTAATTGGACCAAATAACTAATACTTGTTCACCGAATACTCATGTTCATATCTTTACATTCTCCCACTTGAACACGAGACATTGAACAAGCACAGCCTTCACCAATTATAAGAAGTGATCACATAGCCTTATTCAAGATTTTATCATCATGACCAACGTCCCATTGCATTTCAAAATACAGAAGCCAAGAATCTCAGATTACTACCAAAACAATCATTGATTCAAGACTCACATGTATCAAATCTGCAATTATGACACATGATTAACAACACCAATCCAGAACATGCTCCCACTTTTCAAAAGATTATAATCTATATCAATCTTCAATGAAAACAGCATTTCAATAACTGAATAAAATTCATGAAACATATAAACCTTTAAAACAAACAAATTGTTCTTGCAAAGTACCATATGAATCTAACAAGTCTATCATCAAAACCACAATACTCCAAAACGGAAGCCTTAGGTTTCGAAGCAAAGACTCTTATTAAAATATAAAACAAACTAACAAACTAAACATAACTAAGTAAGCTAGCTCAGACTAAAATGTAAACAAAGTCCCAAATTGAATTACTCACATAGCAGCAACCTTCAAATTTTCTGAAACAGATCAATTACTCCCACTGATCTAGAGTTTCCAACACTCCCATCCGAGATACATGTTTCTGAAACTCTCCAATAGGCAGCGCTTTAGTCAGAGGATCTGCAACCATCAAAACAGTGCTGATGTGCTGAACTTCGATCATCCCCTTCTTCACTTCCTCTCTTACTTTAAGAAATTTTACATCCATTAACCTTGAGGCAGAAGTTCTTCTATTATTTTTTGCAAAGAACACATCAGAATTGTTATCACAAAACATCCTTACTGGTTTTTGAACCGACTTTACAATTTTTAAATCAGTCAGAAAATTCTTCAACCACACAGCTTGTTTCATCCCTTCAAAACAAGCTACGAACTCAGCCTCCATAGTGGATGTGGCTATCACAGTTTGCTTAGCACTCTTCCAAGAAACTGCACCACCATTTAACATAAAGATATAACCACCAGTCGATTTTCTATCATCTATATCACCAGCCAAATCAGAGTCAGTATATCCTTCAAGTTCCAAAGATTCGCCATTTCCATAAACCAACATGAAATTCTTGGTTCTTTGTAAATATCGTAGAACCTTTTTGGCAGATATCCAATGTGCTTCACCTGGATTTGATTGAAACCTTCCCAGCATTCCAGTTATAAAAGCAAGGTCAGGCCGTGTACATATAGTTGCATACATGAGACTTCCCACCAGAGAAGCATAAGGCTTACCCTGCATTTTCTCTGTCTCCAAGTCAGTCCTCGGACATTGACTCTTGGAGAACTTATCCCCTTTATTAACTGGAACTTGTCCATAACTACAATTCCCATATTGAACCGATGTAATACTCTATCAATGTAACCCTTTTGCGATAAGCCAAGTAATTTTTTCTGTCTATTGCGTACAATCTCAATCCCCAACACATAGTGTGCCTCTCCTAGATCCTTCATATCAAAGCTTTCACTGAGCATCCTCTTAGTTCTTTGTAATAACTGTGGACAAGAACTTGCTAGAAGAATGTCATCAACGTAAAGTACCAAAAAAATGAACTGAGAACCAGAAAATTTAAGATAAATGCAATCGTCCAATTTGTTTTCTTCAAATCCCTGAGAAGAGACAATCTGATCAAACTTTAAATACCATTGTCTAGAGGCCTGTTTTAACCCATAGATGGACTTATTGAGCTGGCAAACCATGTTTTCCTTCCCCCTTTCAACAAATCCAGGTGGTTGTTTCATATAGATGCATTCCTCTAAGTTGCCATTAAGAAAAGCTGTTTTGACATCCATTTGATGCAGCTCTAAGTCAAAATATGCAACCAAGGCCATGACAACTCGCATTGAATCTTTAGAAGAGACTGGGGAAAAAGTATCGTTGTAATCAATACCTTCTCGTTGAGTGAAGCCCTTTGCAACTAATCGTGCTTTGTGTCTCTCAATTTTTCCAAGAGCATCTCTTTTGGTCTTGTACACCCACTTACAACCTATAGGCTTGATTTGAGGGCTAGACTCCACAAGTGTCCATACATTATTTTTATACATGGAATCTAGTTCTTCTTTCATAGCATTCCGCCATAGAGTTGACTGTGAACTTTCAATGGCCTGAGAGTAAGAGATGGGGTCATCCAAATCACCAATGTCAAAATCTGCTTCTTGCAAGTAAACATAATCACTCGTAGCAGTTGATTTCCTGACTCTTGTGGACTTTCTGGGTTCAATTAACACTGGTTGTTCAGAATTTGAAGCAGGTGCAGGTGCAAGAAGTTGATCATCGATTTCCATAATGTGGTATGTGGGAGAATCCGAATCTGCAAGTGTTTCTTCTCTTTCATTAATTGATGGCTGACTGAATAATGGGACCTGAGTGTAGTTGAGGGCTTCTGGGATGTCATGTAACTGATCCATCTCTTCAAAAATGAAATTTTCCCGCGACAGATCTGTAACATCTTGATCCTCTAAGAATACTGCATTATGCGTTTCTTGGATCCGAGTGTGATGTTGAGGAATATAGAATCTGTAGCCCTTTGACTTTTCAGGATACCCTATGAAGTAACAAGATTGAGTCCTTGAATCTAATTTTCTTTCATTAGGATTATAGAACCTTGCTTCTGATTTGCAACCCCAAACGTGAAAGTATTCAAAATTAGGTGTTCTGCCATGCCATAACTCAAAAGGTGTTGAGATAACAGATTTGCTCGGTACTCTGTTCAAAATATGATTTGCTGTCTTCAAGGCTTCTCCCCACAAGAAACCAGGCAATTTGGATCTTGACATCATGCTCCTCACCATACCTATAAGAGTTCGATTCCTTCGTTCCGAGACTCCATTTTGTTGAGGTGTCCCCGGTGTTGTATACTGAGCTACAATGCCGTTTTGCTCTAAATATAGTGCAAATGGTCCCTTTTGCTGTCCTGATTCAGTGTACCTGCCAAAGTATTCTCCTCCCCTATCCGATCTAACAATTTTAATAACTTTACCTAATTGTTTTTCAACCTCAATTTTGTAAACAATAAAACATTTAAGGGCATCAGATTTTTCTTTAATCAGAAAAGTATATCCCAGTCTAGAGAAGTCATCGATAAAGTTAACAAAATACTTGTTTCCACATATGGTTTTGACTGGAAAAGGACCACAGATGTCAGTGTGTATGATTTCAAGTAACACTTTGCTTATTTTGGCATCTAGTTTTCTAAAGTTGGTCATTTTTCCTTTCAAACAATCAACACATTCTGTTACAGTGGCAGAATCTAGTTTGGGAATTAGTTCAGCTTTGCAAAGTTGAAGAATCCTTTCTTTAGAGATGTGCCCTAACCTCTTATGCTAAAGAATATAAGATGAATCATGTTCTAACATTCTTTTTGAATTGACATTAAAAACAGACTGATCAACAAACTCAACTATACACTCTAGTCTCCAGAGATTTTCAGACAAGAGGGCAATGCCTAAAATTTTATGAAAACTGTTTTTCTTAAAAATTTTCAAACATACATCATCAGCAGAGAATGCATAACCATCTTTTATTATTTTAGAAGCAGAGAGCAAGTTTCTTCTCATTTTAGGCACATAGAGCACATCTTTCAGTTGTAATACAAAACCAGAATTCAGTTTTAAGTTTACTACTCCAATGGAATGCACTGCAACCTTAGTCCCTTCCCCCACATAGACATGATACATAGTATTTCCAATCTCCTTTTGTTTTTGAAAACCTTTCAAAGAATTAGTTATGTGAACCGAGCATCCAGTGTCAAACCACCAAGAATCAACAGGTACTTCACAAAGATTTGACTCAACACAGACAAGTACTTGTTCCTTTTCTTTGCTCCTCACAAAATCTTTAAAAATCTCACAATCAACTTTTAAATGCCCTTTAGTCTTGCACCAAAAACACTTAAGTTTAGACACATCTTTAGGTTTAGCTTTAAATTTGATAGATTTTCTAGGGGAGTCATTTACTTTAGCAGATATATTGAATTTGTTAGAATTCTTAGTGAATTTAGAATTCTTACCAGGACCTGAAGAGCTGCCTTTATTGAATGCTCTCTTCTCTCGTCCAGGTTGCACATAATTTGCTTCTTCGATCTCCTTGCCTTTCTCTTGCTTTTGCCGATTTTCCTCTTGCACACATTGTGCAATCAATTCATCTATGCCCCAGTTCTTGTCCTGAGTGTTGTAAGATACTTTTAACTGACTATACTTGGTAGGGAGGGCTTGAAGGATCATGAACACAAGCTGCTTTTCTCCAATGTTTATCCCCATGGAGTTTAGTTTCTCGGCAGCATCTGACATTTTCATTATATGATCCCTTATTGAACCAGTATCTTCAATCTTGTATTGAGTCAACACAGACATATATTGGCTTACTTCTGCCTTCTCGGACTCCTTAAATTTCTTTTCAATTGCAGCCAAATAATCCATAGCAAGCTCCGGTTTCTTAATTCCTCCCCTGATAGTGTCAGTCATTCCAGCTTCTATGATGGAAAGTGCTACCTTATTAGCTCTTGACCACCTCTCAAAATCTGACTTCTCAGCTCTGGTGCTTTGATCACTAATTACAGGCTTGGGATTTTCAATTGCTATATCAAACTCATTGAGAGTCAATAGCAAGTTGATATCCCTCCTCCACTTCTTGTAATTGCTACCACCAGTAAGGATCAGAATATTTGCTAAGTTTAAGGTCTTCATTGATATTGCAGACATCGGTGAACCTGAAATCACCATATGAACATTCAAAGTTCTGATTTCGTTTCACAGTCTATTGCACATCAAAGCTTTATAACCAATATCCATATATACAATCTTAACAACAACCAGTTGATAGGCGCATATAGGATAATTGATTTCAGTATAGATCATGAACTGATCACCGTATAATCAGAACCAACCATCACACTGATTTGTTCCATACATCTCAGTTTATGATCTTAATGGTGACAATAAATTTGCATAAATTTAACCAGATATAATCATTTTACGAATGGCTTCTTTCATTATACAGACCATTAAGATGCATTATTTTAAGAAACTAAATCATATGCTAAGAATGACTTCTTTCATGTTTATAAAAATCATTATACAAATCTCTATGCAAGATTCATGATATTCATTTTTCTGATCCGAGTTTTGAAGATCACATACCTTTTAAAGAGACAACCATCAATACCTAGCAGCGGAAACAATTTTGGACAGGTATTGAACACTCAATAACAGGATTTGATTTACTCGGATTGCAAGTGAACGGGTCAGAATAAGAGGGACGGGTTAAAGTCCTCTTTTGCAGAAGAACAAAACCCAGAAAACCCCAAAAGAACAAACGCACCGATTTCGAATACCAACAGTCATATTAATCTAACCTAATTTTATCAAAAACGCACCGTTTAGGAAAAATTGTTTTGAGATTTAGAACCGGTTTCGAAACCTGATTATGGTGATTTTCATTGACCCGTGCTTGATTGATTTTAAGAACTTAAATCTAAGGCTCTGATACCACATGTTAGAATCAAATAGCCAAGATCAAGATTCAAGCCACATTAAACACAATCAAGAAAGCATAAAACCTTTTACATATGAACTAATGTATTCACACTAACCTGATGAACCTCCATTGGAAAATGCCATTGCAGCAGCTGTCCAAATTTCTGTATACTGTAACTCTTCTCCTCTCTGGTAGAACTCTTAATGCTCTAACTAAGAATAGGACTTAGTTCTTGACTGAGCGCGCCTATGAGAGCAGAGATTACAGCATATATATACATATACCTCTCCTAAACCAATGAGGATTTCCTATTACAATCCGATTAGGAAACAACTCATGTTTCCTAGTGTATGTTAGTTCTTCTCCATGACAGATTCCTCTATCAACAAGAACTCACATTCATCTTCCTATAAGGCTTTCTTATACTAATTGGACCAAATAACTAATACTTGTTCACCGAATACTCATGTTCATATCTTTACATCCAGTTGTTAGATCCCTGTTCTTATATTTAACCCTACTACACGAGAGTCCATCAAACTCCCTCGTACAGGACACTCCGCGTTACATATCACTTTGGGTTTAATCCGATTGCAAACGAGTACAATGTTGTCCCAGTATCTTGGAATAATAATGTCATGTTTCATATTTTCACATTGGGGACAAATATTTCATCATGGAGGCCATTAGCAGAAGCAAACCTTGGTAATCTTCCTTTTGATTTTTTTTTTATTGCACGTTCGCGAGAAGCGTTTGTTTCCACGGGGCCATCCATTGGATGCATGAAAGGAAAAATGTTATAGTGGTATTTGATGTTGGAGACTAGAAATTTAGAGTGATCCCGGTCCCCGATTGTTGTATGGACTTCACCATTGAGGGTATAGCTGAGCTGGGGGGATGCATGACTGTGTATGGTAACAAGTGTTGACATGTAATCTTGTCTTGGCTCAAGACAATTGATCCGGCCCATACACAAAGAAAGATCTATGCACATGCTAGAGAATTCTAGTAAAGTTCAAGTTAGTGGAAAAGTTTAGAAGAATGGTGAGGATTCCACCAACATACAAGATTAGTGTAGATAATTCTAGCATAGGAAGGTAGTGGAATTATCTAGATATATCTAGCATGATGTTTCCATGCTTCTCCAAGGTTCCATCCATGCCTATAAAAGGAGAAGGCATCCACACCATTTGAAACAACCAAGAGAGCAAGTAGTGAGAAGTGAGAAGAAGCAACAAAGCTTCTAAGAGTGTTTGAGTGTTTCCTCTTGTACTAAGTTTGTGAATGAATAAAAATCTTGTGTAATACATTGAGTATTCTTTCTTTCTCTTGCCTATCAATTCCGCTGCATTACATTCTTCTTTGTGAGATAAACATCTTCAAAGTAGTGAAATCTTTTTAAGCCCCAACAACAAGCTCATAAACCGGAACATGGAGCATGAATTGGTGTTGTGGAAATTGAAGGACTACACAAACCATATGTGGATCGAAGAGACTATCTTAATGTTGATGGAGATCAAGGGACACCTTGGTCATGGCGGCTGGCGTGTTCATCCTGTATATAAAATCAACACAGGTGAACTAGCGATTGTAGTACAACTACCTCCTGATGCACCAGGATATTACAACATCAGACCGCCAAGATTGCTTCTTTATAATATGGAGAGCAAAATTTGCAGGATATGTTCTTTTGATTTTCCTAAGTTTACTAGCGGATATTGGCTGAATCCGGCATGTTCTTCACCCGCCATGAAGAAAAGTGATGGTAACTTTGTACCGTACGATGATTTTCCTGAGACATGTTCTTCACCCGCCAGGAAGAAAAGTGATAGGAAGAAAGTAGACGACTTGAATTTTAAACTGTTGGAAAATATTATTATTTAGATTTATTTTAATGTTTAGTATTTTGGGCTTAGTCCGTTAGTATTATGATTTCGTTTCCTTGGCTATTAGGGTTATGTTAGTTTTCTATATATATGGTACTTTGTAACTCTATTGAATAATAAGTTAGTCACAATGTAGCCTCTTAGGCTGTGTTTGTTTGACTTCATTAGCTCTCACTGGACTAGACTAGATTAAGGATTAGAGAAGTCCGGTGTTTGTTTCTGACAGGGACTAGTTTTAGGGGGATTAAGGTTCACTCGCCTCGACTAAAGGGTTCGCTAAAGGGGCTTAGCGAGACCCACCAAATACCATGGGACTGCTAAGACCATCTCCCTCGCATCCTCCATCTCCAACTCCTCGTCATCTCCGACTGCATCGTCTCTGGGTTTTCTGAAACAAAGGGTTCTGGGTTTTTTGGACTGGATCGGTGTAATTGAGGAAGAGGGAAGAGAGAGAGAGAGTTCGATGAAGAAGGGTCTTTTTCATCTGGGGTCGGTGAAATTGACGAACAGATGAGGTTTGTTTTGCAAATGGAAATTCCATGAAAGAGGATTGGGTTTTCCGAATTGAGGTTGGGTTTTTTCTGGGTTGGATTTAAAGAGGAAAGAAAACAAATGAAAAGAAAGAAAGATTATGGGTTAGATTAGAAGAGAAAGCAAAGGAAAAGAAGAGAAAATACAGGTTTGATTTTTTCTGGGTTTGAAATGGGAGGAATTCTGGGGTGCGAAGAACAGAAAGCAAGAACAAAAGTGAGAAACGGAAGAGAGAGAGTAAAAAAAAAAGGGGGGGGGGTAATATTAATAACAGTAAAATATTAGTCCGGTGTAATATTAATAATAGTAAAATGTTGATAAATTTTAGGATCTGGGTTATCTGAAACAAGTGTGATGTGGATTTTCTAAAATAAGTATGATTGTTAGCTTGGAAGTTCATGAGTTCAATTAGAAGTTTTCATAACTAGTAATTAAAAATAAAAATTTAGTCCTAGCTAGTCCGATACTGTACCAAACGTTTCACAATTCTAGTACTGCTTAGTCCATGCCAAGCCAGTCCAACTTAGTCCCTGAAGCTAATCCAGTCCGAGATAGTCTGGTGCAACAAACGCACCCTTAAGGTTTTGTAGCATTTTAGGCATTCTTGTTTGTTTAATAATATTCTATTTTGTAGTCTAGTTCGTTGCGCACTCTAATATTCAACTTGGTATCAGAGCGGGTTCGATCCTTAGGATTCAATCCGTTCTCGTTGGTATCAATTTGTTTGCCTTTGTCGTCGTTTGTTTTAGATTTGTTAGTTGGTATTGATTGTTTGCAAGGAAAAAGTCGATCTGACCGATCCACCACACCACTACTATTTAGTTGTTTAAGAAGGTGTGATGTTGCACTTGTTCGCCCAGAAGAAAAGAGAAAAAGGAAATAAAAAAGAATAAGAGAGAAAAAAATAGGAGAGAAAAAATAAGGAAAAAGGAAAAAAATTGTTTGGAGTTTTTGAGGCCCACACGGGCAAAGAAAAAATATGGTTTTTTGTTTGTTTGCTCAGGTTTGTCTGGAAGCTTGCAAGTGGCATGGAAATCTGGCATTAACATTGGTATTAGCATTGACTTTGGTATTGGTATTAGCATTAGCATTGGCATTGGCATTGGAATTTGAAGTCTTGCATCCACATCTATTTTGGCAAACCCATGTCATATACCGCCAGAGTTTGACGGGAGGTGCTGGAAAATATTATTATTTAGATTTATTTTAATGTTTGGTATTTTGCGCTTAGCCCCGTTAGTATTAGGGTTTCGTTTTCTTGCCTATTAGGGTTATGTTAGTTTTCTATATTTATGGTACTTTATAACTCTATAGAATAATAAGTTAGTCACAATGTAGTTTCTTAAGGTTTTGTAGCCTTTTTGGCATTCTTGTTTATTTAATAATATTTTATTTTGTAGTCTTGTTCGTTGCGCATTTGATATTCAACTTAAACAACTTGAATTTTATTTTGTTTTTGTTTTTGCCACATGACACAAATTTCATAACTATGCAGTAAATATGTAAGATTTACACTTATCGCGTCATCACTTAATGACTAACAATAAAATACGTGCAAAATGAAATTGAAGCTATTTAGTTGAAAGTATAATACTTGAATCTCAACCCATTGATCGGTCATATACAAACATCAATTGTCTCCATTTTTTTTAGTAAAACCACCAAGTCAATTCCACTTCAGCGACAATGAGATAGCTTTATTTAAAAAAAAAAAGAAAAAAAACATAATCCATCAAAGGAGACATAAAACTAAACATTTACCATGATAAATTCTACACCAAAACAAAAACAAAAACACCTATAAATTTCTTCTCAATTTTCCTCAATTCAGCAATTATTTTAAATTACCAAGCAAAATCAAAGCAACAAAAAGGTTCAGTCAGCATTAAGAAATGAAACAAAATCAAAATTGAAAGATGGAGGTTTTTAGGTGGGGGACTACCTGGTTGCAGAGAAGCCTGATTAAGAGAAGCTTCTGCGAACGAGCTAACTTCGTGGCTGGGGTCGAGAGTAGATGACAAACAATTGAGCAGCCATTGCTGATCGTCGTCGAAGACAGTATTGAAATTCGCCATCACATTAGGGTTGTTGCATGGTTACCAGAATGCTTAAGACTCCGCGATTAATTAAGCAATATTGTCCGGCTTAAAGAATTTCAGATGTCCTTGTTGGCATCGTTGTACGCTAAATAAATCAACTAAAATTTTATTTGTCCTTAAGCTAATTAAGTTGGAATTGTAGCATACACCGCGAAGGTTCGAAGAGTCCATAATCATTGTAAGCTGGAAGTTAAGGTTTCTTTTAAGCTTAATGTCTTTTTGCGTATGTAGCAACAACACTGGCAAGGCCTGAGATTGAAAAAGAAGTACTGCAATCCATGAATTAAAACTGTACGAAAGTCCCATTTATCAGTAGAGAGTAATGTCCTTAAAACGATGACTAGTGTAATACCGAAAACAGTACAAATTGGAGTTTTCGACCCCAAATATGATGATCAAGTGTCTGAAAACCATGACTCAATACCAAATTTTTGTCATTCCCATTTGCTCCTACTCTGGTGAGTGTGCTTGAAATCATATGAGAGTATTACTGCTGCGCTTCCAGTCATAGACATTCTCTTCAGTACAAACCTCTCTACCAACACATAACAACTAAACCTATTCCACCCGACACCGCCCGTCCCCCTAAACTCTTCCTCTCTCTCCACCCTCAGTTGCCTTTCATCCCCGCCAACCCATCCAGCTCTTTCTGGTTCCCATTTCATTCTCTCTACGACTTTCATGCTCAATCCCACACTAGTTTCTTCTCCCACCCCATCAAAACTCTTAAACCACATGAACATATCACCCGCACCAGCATTTCTTTCATCCCAAACAGCCTCCTTTCCACCCACATAAACCGCCTCTCTGTGAACAAAAGCATCCACAAACACAGCAGGATTCTTTTTTCTTTCAGCGTTGTCATTAACGTTGTCGAAAATCTTTTCCCATCTTTGCTCAAGTTTAATTTCGTAGTACATACAATTTTTCACTTGGTCCTTCAGCTTCACCCCTCCTTCCTTAACAAACATGAAAGGACAATACCACTTACCAACACACACAACTTCAGAGCAGTCATGTGATAATGAAAAATCGAACCCAGGAAGGCTAGCTCGTAGCGAAGAGTTGAGTCCCGAGGCTTCACGCAATTGGTAACGATATGGTGTGCTCATTCTCACGTTCCACCCTTTCCTCCTCAAGAAGTAAGGAGGAAAACCATCTGGATCAACAGACTTGGCAAAAAAACGATTTCTTTCTCCCTCCCAATGAACTATCTCAATTTGTTGATAAATGTCTGACGGATCCAATGGTTTTGGTTCAGCATCTGGTATACTTTTACCTCCGAAACAGCCAATATCCGTATCCTCTTCCCTCGTATTTGTGCATGCTTCCCTGCAAATCAAATCAGTTCCAATATAAATTTTTCCATGTAACAGTAACACTTAATATGTATGGATGTTTATACATATACATATGTGCGTACCCTTTATGGCGGCCTCTTCGAAGTATGACATGGTATCTATTGGAAGACAAGGGTTGATCAAGCACTGGAATGAAGGCAACATCATCGTTATCTGAGCCATATCCAACGGTTAGATCCATGTTCTGAGGGAAAGGCAAACCTTTAACCTCGTCGTCCTCGCATCCGCAACAGTTTATCTCAATTGAATCGTCGTCATGGAGTACAAGACAGCCAGAATTTGGGCCCTCCGGAGGTGGAAGAGACAGTGACTCGGGAGAACTTTTATACACAGACAGAGGCCTTGTCACATACATCTTTGTGACCAAATTAAAGAAGACAATGTTTAAATAAAGAAAGACTGGCTCACTTTCAAATTGCTTTGATGAAATTACTTGATTACAAACAGTTTTAATTTATAGAATTCAGGACTCGAACTTCTGAGAACATATTTGAGGAATATTCTTGTAGTGTTAACTCCTAGCTAGGTTCAAGTTTTAGATGATTGTACTTCAAAAAGAAATTTGCGGTGTATGGAGAACAACTTACATGACACAGTTAAACTGTTATTTTGGCAACTGTGTGGACGAAAACTTACACAAAACTTTGAATCATTGGCATTAGAGGCCACAATAACGGAAAGTTTACAAGTGTGCCGTTTCATGAAAGTCATTATTATAATTAATTTCTTGATAATTTATAGTTTAATATTATCTTGTTGGCCGGGTACGTTGATACAAGCAAAGAGTAGAAAGTGACAATTTGCAGCAAATGCAAGGAAGGCTCGTAGATTTATTTCTCAATCTAAGCTGGAAAAAGTAGGTGTCTTTTATTGTATGTAGCACCTGCTTGGAAGTTTGCATTAAGTCTTTAAGTATGATTCTTTACGATGAATTTATTGTTTCTGCTTTCAAACGGAACGCCGGCATCCTCCGCCATCTTGACGAGATCATCCGCGGTCACAAATGAAGAAAGTTAAAGTTTCACCATAAAACTAATTGGCAATATGAGGAGTAGCTCAATCTCTTATAAGTCTATGCAAGGTCCCTTCTCCCATCAATGTGGGACTTATTCTCCTCACGTGTGGGGAATTTTCGAGCCTAACACATGGACAACACAACAAGGTGACGTGAAACACATGTGGCCGTTTGGCTTCACATGTGGGACAACCTGCTCTGATACCATGAAGAAAGTTGAGGTTCCACCCTAAAACCAATTGAGAATGAGTCCCATATTGATGCACATTGATGGGACGAGGGACCTTGCATGGCTTATAAGAGGTTGAGCTACTCTCCATATTGCCAATTGGTGTGGAACCTCAACTTTCTTTATGGTATCAGAGTAGGTTGTCCCACGTGTGAAGCCAAACGGCCACACGCGCTCCACATCACCCTGTTGTGTTGTCCAAGTGTTAGGCTTGAAAATTTGCCACACGTGTGGGGACGTGTTGAGAATGAGTCACACATTGATGGGATGAGAGACCTTGCGTGGGCTTATAAGAGGCTTGGTAGGCTACTCCCCATATTGCTAATTGGTTTTATGGTGGAACCCCAACTTTCTTCAATGACATTGTTGATCGAATTCAAACACTCAGCGAGGAAGATTCGGCTCTACCTTGGATTCTACGAGGGTCTTATTTGCAATAGCTCAATGAGAGACACCATTTCTAAAGCCCTAGTTATGTAGATGAATCTGTTGGAAAACTTGGAGTATATAATATTAACAAGTTTCCTAGATTACTAATAGATGTTAACATGATACTTGACGCAGCCATGTTTTTGGTTGAAAATGCAATTCTTCTACTTGTTTAAGACCTTATGTTCCAAAGGTGATGGAACCCTCGAATCTCAGAACAACTCTTCACAAGTAGGGAATTGGATTATACAGACACAGGCTTCATCTAATTTCCATCTATTGTGGAAATCAGTTATCTGCAGTTGCTGGCAGTTTTCACCGAGTAATAGATAAGCAATTATCATTTGCTGCATGTTATCCACGTATCCTTGCTTATAGGGAGCAATTTTTCCACGTTTGCAACTTACGTCAGATTGTATTGTTACCACATACATTTCGTCCTTCACTAAATGATAGTTTAGTCCAATTAATTTTCTAATAGAATCTTCCCTTGTCGACTCCCCTTCTCACCTCTTGCAACTCTTTCTTCGCCTTAGTCAATATCTCCTTCAAATTTGGTTTTTCTAGCTTCAATTTGTTTAACTCCTCCATTGATGTTAGATCCATGGTTTTGAGAGAGAAAAACTGGTTTCGAATTTCTTGATTAGAATTTGGGGGGAGAGAGAGAGAGAGTGAATGTGTGTGTGTGTGTGTTTGTTTGTAATTTTTTGGAGGGAACAAAACAACCTTTTACACCTTCATTGTCCGACTAATCCACTATCAGCCGATCATTACCATTCCGGGTTTAGATCTGCTGTGACCAATTTTTCTCTGCCTATACTCATTTAGAGTGTCTGGAATATAGAGTGGTACACCACGTGTTAATATACAAGTGGTGAGATACTTGTGTTAAAAAATAAAACTTATCTCTACTTATGTAATGGCACGTGGTGTACCATGTTTCATGCATAGTGAAAAATTTCTCCCCATTGTGACACCATCTTCTTAGTTTTGTGAGAATATGAAGGTAAAAGAGTCCCCCATTGGTGAAAGGAGAAACCTTGTAAGGCTTATAAGAGACTAAGCTACTCCTTATATTCTCAATTGGTTTTATAGTGGAACCTCAACTTTCTTCATAATGTTATCGCCATGTATGATCTTCTACCACTGATCGGCTGATGGTATTTCAAATGCTGCTGAGGATTTGTGATCAAGATTAGTTCTCAAGAAAGTTATTTAGTTCTCAAGATTGGTTGGATTTCAGTTGTCAGTGTTGGATATAAGTCAACAATCTGTGATTTAAATATATATGCTAATAAACAATAAATGCAATAGGAATTAACAGAATATAAACTAGAATACGAATTAAAAAAACAAACAACTTGAAGATCGAGGCTTGCGTACCGCAATGTCCTTGAAACAAAAATTTCGTCCCTACTCAGTGCTTGTAGTTCTACAGACGTCTGCTTCACCAGGATTCAACGATCTAAGTCAGAAATTCCAGCACCGGAAAATTGACTTCTGGCGAATATTAATATGGTTCTCTCAGAAAGGATGTTTATGATTGCAGGAGAAGATTTATGATTTTTCTATATTATAAATGTCATGCAGATGGATGTATATATAATGTAATTATACCTGTTCGCAACAGGTATGAGGAAGGGATGCATCTGTTGGGAAACATCTGCTGAAAAAGGTGTTTTTGTTTCTGCGTTTTCACACTTCAGACTTCATCTGAAAAGATGAGTCTGTTGGTAAAAATAATTAATTAATTAATTTAAATTCGAAATTAAAAATAATTAATTAATTCCGAAAATAATTAATTAATTTAATTATTAGAGCCCCAAGGCCCAATGCCCATCTTTTGACAATTAAATATATATTAAATATATATTAATTATAATTAATTATATATATTAATTACCAATTAATAAGTACACCCCAAAGCCCAACCCCAAAGGTGAGCCCAATTTTAGTCTCCAGGCCTATTACTCCAATCACTTTCTATAAAAGACAAAGCCTTATAAAGTGATAAAATCTTTTGGGAATGGCCAATGTGGGACAAAGAAATTTATACTCAAACTATTCAAATTTCCAACAATACCCCACATTTGAGTTGAAATTTCATTCAAACTCCAACAATTACCCCACATTTGAATGCAAATGTAAATGCAAATGGATGATTAGGCTGCCTAAAACTGAGAGAGAATAGACATGATATGCATCGGGTGAAGTGTCTTTTGGACTTGAACTTACCCTAGTGAAAACATATCGGGCTTACTTGGTGACGCAGTGGATGTGGAAGATCTTGAACTGTTCACCGCAGTAGTAAACCGAGACAATATGCTACACACATATCATGGCTGCCACACGTCAATTCATACTATTGTGTTCATTTTGGCCCTGAACAGATCTCGGATTTCGTAGGAGCTTTAGAGAATTTAGCCATGTTAATTCTCATAAATGTGGCCCCATTTACTCCTATATAGGTGACATTAATTAAGAATAGTCTGCCATATTCCTCTTGATAACAAGATATTAATGTCATTAAATGTATAAAACATAACCTCTTAAACATCAACACACAACACACATTTTATCATAAGAATTGGTAAGTTGTGTGTTCAACTTTTGAATCAAACTCAACCAGTTTGCCTATTGAACCTAGACCATGGGATCTCCAATCAGCTAGGTTAGGTTTCCTCCCAGTTCGATTCATTGAATTGGCTTGAGACCCATTCCCCTCGATGTAAATAATATTTGCTCTCTTGGTAGGCCTTTTGTCAAAGGATCAACTATATTTTCCTTTGACTTCACATAATCAATGGATATTATTCCATTAGAGAGCAACTTCTTAAGAGTATTATGTCAACGCCTGATGTGACGTGACTTCCCATTGTATACATGACTTTTGGCCCTTGATTGTGCGGCCATACTATCACAATGTATACATATAGCCGTTACCGGCTTTGGCCACATTGGAATATCCTCCAGAAAATTTTTGAGCCACTCGGCTTCTTCGCCAGCCAAGTCTAAAGCTATAAACTCGGACTCCATGGTGGACCGAGCTATACATTTCTGTTTAGCGGATTTCCAAGATATTGCTGCACCTCCCAAGGTAAAAACATATCCACTTGTCGACTTGGATTCTGTAGTGTCAGAAATCCAATTGGCATCACTGAAGCCTTCTACAACAGGTGGATATTTTGTGTAGTGTAATCCGTAGTCAAGTGTATTTTTCAAATACCTTAACACTCTTACTAAAGCATCACAATGCTTTTGTGCTGGATTACTTGTATATCTACTAAGCCTACTTACTGCATAAGCTAAGTCGGGCCTAGTTGAATTCATCAAGTACATTAGACTTCCAATTACTTGAGAATATTCAAGTTGAGATATGGCATCGCCTTTATTTTTCTCCAACTTGCATCCAGTATCAAAAGGAGTTGCAGCATGTTTGCAGTCAAATTGACCAAACCTTCGTAATATTTTTTCTGCATAATGGGATTGTGTAAGGACATATCCTTCACTATTTCTCTTAATTTGAATTCCTAAAATGACATCGGCTTGACCTAAGTCTTTCATGTCAAAACTGGAATTCAACATTTTCTTTGTTTTGTTTATGACATCTTTATTGCTTCCCATTATGAGCATATCATCCACATACAAGCAGACAATAACATAAGTTTTATCATTACTCTTAATGCAGACACATTTATCAGATTCATTTATTTTGAACCCATGTGTCAACAAAATATGATCAAATTTCTCGTGCTATTGTTTTGGTGCTTGTTTAAGTCCATATAATGACTTAACTAATTTGCACACTTTGCTTTCTTGTCCTTTAAGCACAAATCCTTCAGGTTGTTCCATGTATATTTCTTCATCTAGTTCTCCATTTAAAAATGCTGTTTTTACATCCATTTGATGTATATCAAAGTTGTATACAGCCGCAATCGCTATTAACGTCCTAATTGACGTTATGCGAGAAACTGGAGAATAGGTGTCGAAATAATCCAACCCTTCTTTTTGGTGATAACCTTTGGCTACTAAACGTGCCTTGAACTTATCAATGGTTCCATCCGCCTTAAGTTTCTTCTTGAAAATCCATTTATGGCCAATTGGTTTACTACCGGGAGGTAAATCAACCAATTCCCATGTGTTATTTTCCATAATGGATTCCATTTCACTTTTCATTGCTTCCTTCCATAAAGGAGCCTCAGAAGAAGACATTGCTTCTTTAAAAGTTCTAGGTTCATTCTCGGATAAGAAAGCAATGAAATCTGGTCCAAAGTTTTTAGAAACTTTGATTCTTTTTCCTCTTCTTGGTTCCACATCATTTCCTTGGACACCAGAAGAAGAGGCTTCATCATGACTATGATCATGAACCCTCTTTGTATTAGAACCAGATTCCTTTTCTTTGTAAGGGAATATATCCTCAAAGAATTCTGCATCTGCTGATTCTAATATAGTGTTAACATGTATGTCAGAAATCGAAGATTTCACAACAAGGAACCTATAAGCAGCACTATTATTTGCATATCCAATGAATACGCAATCAATAGTTTTAGGTCCTAGTTTCGTTCTTTTTGGTAACGGAACTTGCACCTTTGCTAAGCAACCCTACACTTTGAGGGTTTTATAAGTGGGTTTATGTCCTTTCCATATCTCATAAGGTGACTTGTCAATCTTTTTTAGAGGAACCTTATTTAATATGGTATTTGCAGTAAGTAAAGCTTTACCCCACAAACTGTGTGGAAGCCCAGAACTATTTAACATGGAATTAATCATATCTTTGAATGTTCTATTTTTTCTTTCGGCAACACCATTTTGTTGTGGTGTGTATGGAGCCGTTGTTTGATGTATAATTCCATGTTGTGCACAAAAATCTGAGAAGGCAGTAGACTCATACTTTCCTCCTCTATCAGATCTAAGTGCTTTGATTTTTCTCTCAAGTTGATTTTCAACTTCGGCTTTATATGTCTTAAACATATTCAAAGCTTCGTCCTTGCTATGAATCAAATAAACATAGCAATACTTACTGCAATCATCAATGAAAGTAACATAATAATTCTTTCCTCCACGACTTGGTGTGGATTTAAAGTCACAAAGATCACTATGAATTAATCCAAGTAATTCATTTGATCTTTCCAAAATTGACTTTCTCGTTTGCCTAGCAAATTTTGATTCAGTACATGTTTCACACTTATGATTAAAATTAATGTCGAATTTAGGTAATAATTCTAATTTAACCATTCTATGCATAGAACGAAAATTAACATGTCCTAATCTAGCATGCCAAATATTAGAAGACTCAACAATATAAGTAGAAGCATTTATTTTATTAGCATCATCAATGGCAATTACATTAAGTTTCACAAGGCCATCAGCCACATAACCCTTTCCAACAAACATCCCACCCTTGGTAAGTACAAATTTGTTGGATTCCATTACAAGTTTAAAGCCCTTAGCAATTAGAATTGGTCCAGAAACCAAGTTCCTCCTCATTTCAGGAACATGCAGCACATTCAGCAAGGTCAAACTTTTCCCAGATGTGAATTTGAGTACCATCTTGCCATATCCCTCCACCGCAGATGAGGCAGAATTGCCCATATACAACTTTTCTCCAGGGGCAGCAGGGTGATATTCTGTGAACAGATTTCTGTCAGCGCAGATGTGCTTTGTAGCACCAGTATCCATCAACCATTCACTCACATTGGAGACCATGTTAACCTCGGACACAACAGCAGCCAATTCTTCATCGGTGATTGCCATGTTAGCATAGTTGTTGTTGTTTCCGTGGCCATGATTTCTATCCTTGCGATGATAACAATCTTGTGCCTTGTGACCAGATTTGCCACATACATAGCAGGCGCCCTTAATCTATCCTCCTCAAGAAGTTATTAACTACATTGCAAAAGATGAAGATTGGTACAGAGGAAGAGAAATAATTGGTAGAGAGAAAACAAGAGAGATTGTATTGATTGATTAGGAAAAATGTATACAACTGAACTTAAAGAAATGATCGCTATACAATCCCTTATATAGTCATATAACCTAATTATAATAATACTCTTCTAACTATATTTCTGTTATATTAGCTATTACTCTCCCCTCAAACTAAACTTGGAGTACCCAAGTGAAGTTTGAACTAGCCAGGTATTTGAGATTGATCTGGAACAACGAGATGAAGATGTCTGCAATGCGTCAAGAACATTGGACTGTGCAATCCTTTTGTAAATATATCTGCAATTCCTAGTATGAAGCTAAACACTGCAGGAAACCCCAAACCCCTGTCTCTTACAATTTGGAGCAGTGGATGATAGTCTTGAGTTGTTGACATTAAGGCACTGTGACTGGACCCTTTTTTTTTTTGGAACCTCTGGTTTGCTGCAAACTTGTGACATGCTTCTTGAATTCCCTCGAATGCAACCAAGAACTCACTGAATACTTGGAGAATGACACTCCAAGAAACCAAATTAACAAAGGAGAATGACACTTCAAGAAACTAAATCCACCAAGGAGAATGACACTCCAAGAAACTAAATCTACGAAGGAGAATGACACTCCTGAAATCTTCCGAACACCAAAATTAAAAAAGGAGAATGACACTCCTGAAATCTTCCAAACACCAAAATTAACCAAGGAGAATGACACTCCAAGAAATCAAATGAACCAAGGAGAATGACACTCCAAGTAACCAAAATTAACCTAGGAGAATGACACTCCCGAGACCTAGAAACAAAAAAAAAAAGAAACTTCATCACAAATCTTCAAGAATTACAGTATCAAACCAAAAAAAAAACCAACTCCTTCTTCAATTACCAAACCCCCCAGATCACAGATACAAAATCGCAGAAATTCGCAGCTCCACCAGGTCATCAAAGTAATGGAATAGAGAACAGAACATAGATCAAATAGCACCAGAAAAGCACAGAGAGCTGATATGCAAACAACACCAAGAAGAGACCATAATCTGACAGAAAAGAAATTCCCATACGAACAGCAGAAAGAATCACCAACGAATCCAGATTCCCACTTTATCTTCATAAATTTCTTCAACTTCCAGCCAGAAAGGATTACAGTAACCACTAATCCAAAAACAGCAACCATACCCAAAATCCCAAATCAAGAATACCAGATCCAGATGCGGAGGTGATTGCTCTGTCGCTGAAGACCCAACCGATTCGTCTGCAAAATTTGCAGCAAAGACTAACAACCTCAAATCTGCCATCATAATCTTTATCGGCACGGCCAAAATCTTCAGCTTCGAGAAACTAGCAATCAAGATTTGTATACAGCTTTCAATTAAGAGCAACGCACAAAACCTTCTTTGGCAATTGGCCCTTAACAAAGATGATATAGCAGAAAGACTTCAAGATTCAACATTCTGGCACAATTCATCAAACACTTGGAGTGCACCGAGTTGATTTCTCCAGAAACACCCATGAACTCGAATAGAAAACTTCAACCAAAGTAGCAAATCTTCATCAAGAACAGAGCATCCATTAACATTTCAGCTGAGGTTTCACGGTTGCGGAATACGATTCGGGGATTGGAGAGAAGGAAGGAAATTGAATCCCGGGTAAGTAATAGCTTTTGTTTCTGGAACAGAGATGAATGAAGAGGAGAGAGTCGACATCTTCCATGTGAAGGTCAAGTAATGATGCCATGCTGGTCTCCCCTTGAAACCCAAAGGAAAAATCCCAAAACTAAACAGAAAACTCTCGGCGGAAAACAAAAAAATCCAAAGATCAAACAAAAAATAAGAACTACGAATACGGAAGCATAAACGATCAAATACGCGGAAACGAAAGAAAGTAACGAAGAAAAATAGAAAGTAATGACAGAAGAGGAATCGACCACCAAGATCCATGGCGTGAGCCTTGGTGGCTCTGATACCATATTAACTACATTGCAAAAGATGAAGATTGGTACAGAGGAAGAGAAATAATTGGTGGAGAGAAAACAAGAGAGATTGTATTGATTGATTAGGAAAAATGTATACAACTGAACTTAAAGAAATGATCGCTATACAATCCCTTATATAATCATATAACCTAATTATAATAATACTCTTCTAACTATATTTCTGTTATATTAGCTATTAGAAGTAAGGAGGAAAACCATCTGGATCAACAGACTTGGCAAAAAAATGACCGCTTTTAGCATCTGGAATACTTTTACCTCCGCAACAGCCAATATCCGTGTCCTCTTCCTTTGTATCAGTGCATGCTTCCCCGGAAATCAAATCAGTTCCAATATTATTTGTACATTCAAATTTTTCTATGGAACACCGCCGCATTATACTTAACTATAAGAATATGCGTGGATGTGTGTGTGTGTGTGTATAGCACTGGAATGAAGGCCACCTCTTCGCCATTGATGAAATTGGATTTTCACCATAAAACCAATTGGTAATATGAGAAGTAGCCCAAGATCATATAAACATATAATAAACCTTGTCCCTCACCAATGTGGGACAACTCTCAACACGCCCCGCACGTGTGACGGATTTTCAAGCCTACACGTGGACAACTAGGTGACGTAGAGCGCGTGTGGCCGTTAGGCTTCACACGTGGACAACCTTACTTTGATACCATGATGAAATTAGGGTTCCACCATAAAACCAATTGGCAATATAGAGAGTAGTCTAATATCATATAAGCACATAGTAAACTTTGTCCCTCATCAATGTGGGACAACTCTCAACAGCCATCTGAGCCATATCCAACTGTTAAATCCTTGTTTTGAGGGAAAGGCAAACCTTTAACCTCGTTGTCTTCACATCCGCAACAATTTATCTCAACTGATTCGTCGTCATGGAGTACAAGATAACCAGAATTTGGCCCTTCTGAGGGTGGAACAGATAGTGAATGAGGGGACCTTCTATACACAGACAAAGGCTTTGTCACATACATTTTTAGAGTAAATTGTAGTAATGGTCCTTCAACTTCAATCAAATTAGAGCAATGGTCCCTCAACTAAAAATCCATTATTATTGGTCCCTCAACTTATCAAAATGTGTAGTTATAGTCATTTTCATCAATTTGGTCAAAATTTTGTCAAAATAAGTTATGTTGGAATAACCATTTATATAATTAGGGTCCCTCACCTCATCAAAGTGTGTAATTATGGTCATTTTTGTCAACTGCGTCAAAATTTTTGTCAAAACAAGTTATGTTGGAATGACCATTGCTACAATTAGGTTAAAGTTAAGGGATCATTTCTCCAGTTGAATTAAAGTTGAGAGACCAATGGTAATGGATTTTTAGTTGAAGGACTATAGCTGCACGTTTTGATGGGTTGAAATACCAATGATAATAGATTTTTAATTAAGAGACCATTGCTCCAATTGAATTAAAATTAATGAACCATAACTATAATTTACTCATATTTTTATGATCAAATTAAAGAAGACAATGTTTAAGAAAAGAAAGACTGGATCACTTTCAAATTGTTTTGATGAAATTAGTCGGTTACAAAGAGTTTTAATTTATAGGATTCAGAAGTCAAACTTCTGAGAACATACTTGGAATATTCTTGTGGTGTTAACTCCTAGGTTCAAGGTTTATCTAATTATACTTCACAAAGAAATTGGTAGCGTATAGAGAGCAACACTTTATTTTGGCATTCCACGATGATACAATTTTATGGATAAAAGTTACATAGAATTTTAAATTATTGACACGAGAAGTCATGATACCGAAACATATATAAGCGTGCCGTGTTATGGAAGTCTTTCTTGTAACTTCAAGTTTAAGTCATAATTATGATCAATTTTCTGATAAATTTTGTCTTGCTTGGTCGTGTGTATCAACAAGCAAAGAGTCAGAAATTGACAATTGGCAGCAAATGCCAGGAAGGTTCGTAGAAAAAGTCTTTCGCATAATGTCTGTGCCAATAGAAGTATGTAGCACCTGCTTGGAAGGTTGCATTAAGTCTTTAATTATGATTCTTTAAAGTGACAAATTATTGTTTTGGCACTTCACCACTTTGTTTAAATTCCGCATTCAAACGGAATGCAGCATGCTCCGCCATGTTGACCAGGTCCTCGCTTCGTCGTCATGGAGTACAAAATAATCAGAATTTGGCCCTTGTGGAGCGGCAGAGAAAGTAATTGAGGAGACCTTCTATAGACAGACAGAGGCTTTGTAACATGAGTAATGTTATTCATATCATGTTTTTGTACCATATTTTCGTACCACCTGAGGTGACATCTGATGTGGACAGTCACTTCATTTAAAAAATTTGCAAAATCCAAGGAAAAGAAGGAGAAAAACTCCTCGTATACCATAATCATCATTTAATTAACTAGTTTTTCTTAATTATTAGTTTATTAAATAATGAACTAAATTTAAAAATCTGATTAATTCAAATGATGTGGCTGTTCACATCAAATGCCACATAAGGTGATATGAAAATGTAGTATAAAAACATGGTATGAATAGTATTACTCTATTTTTATCTCACATTTCTATACCATCTTAGGTGGCATTTGATGTGGACAGCCACATCAATTGAAAAATTTGCAAAACCCAAGGAAATGAAGGTGAAAGACTCCTCGTATACCACAATCATCATTTAATTAACTAGTTTTTCTTAATTATTAGTTTATTAAATAATGAATTAAATTTAAAAATATGAATAATTCAAATGATGTGGTTGTCTATATCAAATGCTACCTAAGGTGATATGAAAATGTGATACAAAAATATGGTATAAATAGCATTACTCTTGTAACATACATTTTTAAGAAGACAACGTTTAGGAAAATAACCATCGGTTCGCTTTCAAAATGGTTTGATGAAATTACTTGATTACAAAGAGGTTTGATTTATAGAAATTCAGGAAGTCAAACTTCTGAAAAGGCACGTATAACCTTTGCACGTTATATCCTTGGTTTATGGTTTAGCTTCTTGTAATTCAGAAAACTGTTTGCTCATGATAATTTTTAAGAAGTTGGTTGTATATGAAGAGAAATTTATATGAAAGAATATTTTTTATCTGCTTCTACATATTTGAGAAGATTCTTGATCACCCTAATTTATTTCCTCTTCTCTCTCTTCCCCTCTCCTCAGTCTTTCTCAGCAGCCGCCCCCGCTTGACCAAAACGCTCTCACCCACACCATCCTCTCCAATACCCACCACCACCACCGTCTCTCCTCCCTCCTATCCTCCCCCATACTCTTCTATCTCACCCTCCACCGCCTCAACTCACTCCCCCTCATCCACAAGACTCTCCTCATCGCCAACCACGCTCTCTCTCATCCTTCTTCCCTGTCGTTCGTGGTTGTTCACCAAATCCTCGCTGACAAATGCCCTGGGGAATAAGGGTCTACCGTTCACACCAATCCAAGCAATCAATTTTTGACTCGCAACCCTAAATTGGTCTACAACATTTGCATAAAGAAGGGTCTGCCGTTCCAGGACTCGTTTCGTAAGAACATGACTCGGCCTGGTGTTCCACTCGGGTATGCAGTGTGTAAGGGCGGTGTCGTGGTGGTGGTCAAGGTGTAAGGAGTCGGCGGAGGAGAAACAAAGGAGAGGGTGCGCTACTGGTGGAAGGTGCAAGGGTATTATGGGTAGAAATGTTTGATTCCAGAAAGAGGCTTCTTCCGGGAATTTAATTACCATCTCCATGTAGGTAATTGAATTCCAGAAGATTAAGGAATTCGATTCCAGATTTTAAGTGGGTCCCACTTACTTTTTCATTCCCTACATGTTAGTAAACTCCGGAATGTTTCGGAAGGAATGCGATTCCGTTTCTTTCCATTCCATTCCCCCTTTGGTAAACACGCCCTTAGTCTAGTGCTGATAATTTTGTCTTATTCTTATCATTGGTTGGAAAAATTCTTTCTGCATAACGCTTGTGGTTCTTCCATCGTTTATAGCACCTACTTGGTGATGAAATTGAGGTTCCACCATAAAATCAATTGACAATATGGGGAGTAGCCTAATACTATATAAGCACATGGCAAACTTTGTCTCTCATCGATGTAGGACAACTCTCAACATGCCCTCCGCACATGTGGCGGATTTTCAAGCCTACACGTGGATAACAACAGGGTGACATGGACCATAAAACCGATTGACAATATGGGGAGTAACCCAAGACCATATAAGCACATAACAAACTTTGTCTCTCATCAATGTGGGCAACTCTCAACACTTGGAAGGGTGCGTTAAGTCTTTAATCACAATTCTCTACAACGACAAATTATTGTTTTGGAAGTTTACCTCCAACTTCTTATTGGTTGACAGCGAATTTTTGATACGAATACCTTTCGTTAATGCAGCCGTCATCCTGACATGTGTTATTGAAGTTTGAGTTGAAATTTCATTTTATCTTGAGGGATATTCCCACATTTTTCTTACTTCTTACACATTTTTTTAATTTTCAGTCATCGAACCGAACGAATTGAATATCAAAGAACATAAATTATCAAAGAGTATGTGAAAAGTTAAAAAAAAAAAAAAGGTGTATAAATAGTAGAGGTGGGTTCGGTTTAAATCGGTTCAGTTTTTTGCCAAAACCGAAACCAAACCGAAATTTCGGTTCGGTTCATTTTTTTTTCGGTTTTTTTCGGTTCGGTTTTTTATCGGTTCGGTTTTTTCCGGTTCGGTTTCGGTTCGGTTTCGGTTTTTTGTTTTTTTTTTCTTTCAAAAATGAAAAACATTGAAATTTTAAATTTTAACATATCCAACACAATCATAACATAAGCATTCTAACTAGAATCAAAGACAATGAAAATAAACATTTAAAGTTGAACTAAAATCATCAATCAAGTCTTCCAAAGTCCAAACTAACAACCTCACAACGCAAAAATCGTACAAATGACTTAGAAAAGTTAAATTGTATGATGTTGTTCAAAGATCAAGGTTGTTTGCTTGTAACTGCATGTTGACAACTTGATTAGTAAAAGTAATGCGTGGGTGGATTTATTTAGTGTGTGTTGGATTCTTTTCCATCACAAATTACCCAAGTAATCTACCTGAAATAAATGTTTATGGATTCTGTTACATGTTATATGAGAGTAGATTTGGAAAAGAAAGCTGGGGCAGAAGTAGACAGTGCTATGGAGATGGATGTAGGTACTTCAGGATGAGGTTTGGTTCCGGAACCTTATATGGGGGGGGGGATAAATAATAGGTTAGGGTTTAGAGTTTTTATAGGCATTTTTTAAATATTTTGAGCTTAAAGTTTGACAACACATTGGGTTTAGCACATTTTAACTTACAAATTGGGTTTAGAAAATAATATCCAAAACAAATAATTAAATAAAAAATTTAATTTAATTAATTCGGTTCGGTTTTTTCAATTCGGTTCGGTTTTTTCGTTCGGTTCGGTTCGGTTTGGTTTTCGGTTTTTTTCGGTTTTCGGTTTCTTGAATCCACCCCTAATAAATAGCACATCCCTTGTCTTCTCGTCTCACATTGTTCAACAGTGGTGGTTCCGTATAGGATCCCAAATCCCAAACCAAAAATTTTCGGGACGGGAAATTGAAGACCAATTCCAAACCAGAATTTTGGTATCCCAATTTTCAGGATTCTCGAAAAGTTTTTGGTATTTCTTTTTTTTTTTTTTTTCTTTTTGGAAACTTGGTTTTTGGGTTTTGGGCTTTTAGGCTTTTGAGCATAAATTTGAGATTTTTCGGTTGTGAGCTAAAATTTGAGCATTTGACTTAAAATTTTGTTGCCAATTTCATATCAATTGAAATTTAGGTTGTTTACCTATCCAATTTGAAATTTCTTATTAATTGAAATACCAAATCATTCTTACCAAGCCAAATTAACGTTTCAAATTTCTAAACTACTTAATTTTATACTTCTATTTCTAATATAGTTTACTTTCAAATTACTTAAATTCAACATTCAACATGCAACCAAAATAAATGTACATATATATTTTCGGTTCGGGATTCTCGAATCATTGAATATGTAATTGATAATTATATATATAATAAAAAATAGCCTTTAGCTCGTGCTCTAATATTAAATTTAATAATAATTATTTTAAATTCTGAATTTAATTTTTTTTATCTATTTGTTATTTCACCAAACTCATCTAAAAGTCTGAGAAGGTCGAAGAAAACGATAAGCCGCACACCCCTTCTGTTCGAACAGTCGCCTCCCAACTTCGTACCTGTTGGGAACAGATTTATAAATATTATACATACATGTATCTGCATCTCAATCAAAACACAGAAAAATCATTCTCCTACAAGTCTTACCAAAACCTATCATACTGAGATAATCACAAAGACATTCACTAGAAACCAAGTTTTCCGATGCTGGAATCTTGGTTTAGATCGTTAAATCTTAGTCAAGCAAATACCTTCCAACCTACAAGCACTAAGTAAGGGCGAAATTTTGTTTCAAATACATTGTGGTATGTAGGCCCCGATCCTTATTTCGCAAAACAATTTCAGTTTTGTTTCATTCGAATTGTATCAATACATATAGTTGCAATTCATTTGTTGATTAGCGTAGAGTTATATATATATATATATATATATATATATATGTGGTTGATTGTTAATTATTATCCAACATGTGCTACAAATTCACATTACAAAGTGAAATGCATCCTATCGAGCTGAAGAAATTCATCCTTTAAACTGAAATGGCAGGATCAAAACGGGTGAAGTGAAACTACTCGTTACTTATACTGTTATACAATGCTCATGATTCTTTCCACATCAAAGCAAATGTCGATACGGCTAGGGTTGTGGCAACGCGCGCTTCAGTTTCCGTTATTCCCATTTGGTTCGAATCTGGTGCGTGTGCTTGAATTCATATGTGAGTAGTACTTCCGAGTTTCCATTCGTTGACATTCGTTTCAATATAAACCTCTCTACCAATACATAACTACCAAATCGCTTCCACTCGCCACCACCCGTCACCTCAAACGCTTCCACTCTCTCCACCCTCACTTTCTTTTCACCCCCACCAATCCATCCAACTCTTTCTTGTTCCCATTTCATCCTCTCCACAACTTTCATGCTCAATCCCACTCTTGTTTCTCCTCCCGCACCATTGAAATAATTCTTGAACCACATGAACCTGTCTTTACCCACATTTTTTTCAGTCCAAAAAGCCTCCTTTCGGTCAACAAAAACCGCCTCTTTTTGAACGAAAGCATCCACAAACGCAACACCATTATATTTTCCTTCAGCGTTGTTATAAGCACTGTCGAAAATCTTTTCCCATCGTTGCTCAAGTATAATTTCATAGAACATACATTTTTTCATTTGGTCCTTCAACTTCACTCCTCCTACCCTAACAAACATGAAAGGACAATACCACTTACCAACACCCACAGCTGCAGAGAAATCATACGACAATGGAAAATCGAACTGCGGAAGGCTTGCCCGTAGAGAAGAGTTGATTCCTGAGGCTTCACTCAATTGGAAATGATGCGGCCCTCTCATTCTCGCATTCCACCCTTTTCTCCTCAAGAAGAGAGGAGGAAACCCCTCTTGATCAACAGACTTGGCAAAGAAACAATTGCTGCCCTTCTCCGTACGAACTATTTGAACTTGCTGGTTTATGTCGGACGGATCCAACGGTTTTGGCATAGCATCTGGAATAGATTTACCGCCGCAACAGCCAGTCTCAGCCACGTCTTCTTTTCTTGAATTTGTGCATGCTTCCCTGCAATTTAAACCAATGCTATATCAATTGTACATGGAAACTTTTCTATGTGACAGAAACACCGCCGCATGAAGTGAAGTATGAAGAACATGCATGGATATATATATATATGTATATGCATACCCCATTTGCTTCCCACTCCGAAGTATGACATGGTATCGATTGGAAGACAAGGGCTGATCAAGCACTGGAATGAAGGCAACAGCGTCTTCATCCGAGTCATATCCAACACCTATATCGTAGTTCTGAGGGAAAGGCAGGTCTCTGACCACGTCATCAGTGCCAACAGCGCATCCGCAGCATGTTACCTTAACCCGTTCTTCATCATGGAGTACAAGATAACCAGAATTTGGCCCCTCCGGTGGCCGTAGAGACAGGGACTGAGGAGACATTCGACAAGCAGACAGAGGCTTTGTCACATACATTAGGCCTTAAGGAAGACTGACTCACTTTCAATTTGATTTGATATGAAATTTACTTGATTACAAAGAGTTTTAATTTATAGGTAATGAAGTCAACCTTCAGAAGCATGCACTTATTCAGTTATTTGATTAGTTAATCTAATTACAAATTAGAAAATAATTCAGAAATTGCTGGCGTAGCTTCGAGTTTAATAAGTCATTATTATAATTCTCTCTTGATCTTATCTTCACCGGGAAGTCAGAAGTTGACAATTTGCAGCAAATGCCAGGAACATCTCTCAATTACCCTATGCTGGGAAAAATCTTTCAGCTTAATGTCTGGATTTCTTTTAATTGTTTAATTTGTAGCACCTGCTTGGAAGGGTTCATTGAATCTGCATTTATACTTCTTTACAATGACAAATTGTTACTATGGCAGTTCACCTTCAAGTTCTAGTTGATGAGTAATTTTCAATTTTTCATTGTGAACGTCACACACTTAGACAGTATACCACATGCATTTATTTATGAATATTTTAGTATGAGTTCATAACATATCAAGCTGAAGAAATACATACTTTAGTATATTAATTATATAATGATCAAGATTTTCGTCCAAATAGGAAATAATATTACTTCAAGCGATTAATTACATCCATCAAAAGCACATGACCATATGAAATTTTCAAGGGAAATTTTATTCAGACCCATTTATCCTCTTTCTACACCTAATTTAAAGTGTTTAATCTTGAAATTCCGAATCTGCCCAACAATTTTCTTTCTACACCTATAACGAAAAAGAACAAAAAAATAAATTATGAAATTCCAACACTAGAAAACCCTAAAACCCAGGCCATGCCATCACTCCAAACCCTAACCACCCCCAATTTCTACCCCTCCCCAACCCCCCACCGCCATCTTCTTATCACCCACAATGAAATCCCCAAAGATCTCAGCCATCAATGTCCCTTTCCCAACCTTTTACCGGCCACACAAGCTTCCATCCATTCTTTTCAACACAAACCTCTGTACCAAAACATAGCAACCAAATTTTATCCACTTACCCACCCCTCCAAACTCCTCTAACCTTTTCACTCTCACTTGCCTCTCATTCCCTCCAAACCTTCCAAACCTTTGTTGCTCCCACTTCATCCTCTCCACAATTGCCTAGTTCACCCTCACATTGTCTAAACCCATATACCACATAACCCCATTACCCACATACATCTCCTCATGCACAGCTTCCGCGTTCCCGCCAACAGCAACAGACTCGTTTTCAACGAAAACATCAACCACCACGGCATTGCCTTCCCTGTAATTACTCACATGCAAATATTTGTTCCCATCTTTGCTCAAGTGTCATCTCGAAAAACCTTGTCCTACTCATTTGATCTTTTGGTGTTCCCTCCTTAACAAACACGAAGGGGCAATACCACTTCCCCACAACCACCGGATTCGAGCTTGTAAGCGATAATGGGAAGTTGAAATCTGGAAGACGGGAGCGTAGCTAATTAAGTCGGAATGTTAGCATATATCTCGAAGGTTAAAAAATTCCATGGGAAGTTAAGGTTTCTTTTAAGCTTAATGTCTTTCTGTGCAAGGCCTGAGACTGAAGACATTATAATGGAAACACTCATTATTTATACACTGCTCATGATTCTGTCCAGAAACATTATAATTAATTAAAAGAACAATACTGCAATAATGTACCTAAAACAATGACTAGTGTATACCCGAAAACAGGACAAATCGGAAGTTTTTTGTCCCTAAATACGATGATCAGCGTGTCTGAAAACCATGACTCGATACCAAACTTCCCGTCCATTCATTTCAGTACATGTGGGTGTAGCAACCAAATTTTTGTCATTCCCATTTTCCCCTAATCTGGTGAGTGTGCTTGAAATCATATGCGAGTAGTCCTGCGGCGCTTCCAGTCGTAGACATTCTCTTCAATACAAACCTCTCTACCAGCACATAACAACTAAATCTCTTCCACCCGCCACCACCCTTTCCCCCAAACTCTTCCACTCTCTCCACCCTCACTTGCCTTTCATCCCCATCAACCCATCCAACTCTTTCTTGCTCCCATTTCATTCTTTCAAAAAATTTCATGCTCAATCCAACACTTGTTTCCCCTCCCACCCCATGAAAACTCTTAAACCACACGAACACATCACCCGCACCCTCATTTCTTTCATCCCAAACAGCCTCCTGTCCACCCACATAAACCACCTCTCTTTGAACAAAAGCATCCACAAACACAGCAGGATTCTTTTTTCCTTCGGCGTTCTCATTAACGCTGTCAAAAATCTTTTCCCATCTTTGCTCAAGTTTTATTTCATAGTACATGGAATATTTCATTTGGTCCTTCAACTTCACCCCTCCTTCCTTGACAAACATGAAATGACAATACCACTTGCCAACACACACAACTTCAGAGTAATCATGTGATAATGGAAAATCAAACCTGGGAAGGCTAGCTCGTAGCGAAGAGTTGAGTCCTGAGGCTTCACCCAATTGGTTACGATCCAGTGTGCTCATTCTCACGCTCCACCCTTTCCTCCTCAAGAAGTAAGGAGGAAAACCATCTGGATCAACGGACTTGGCAAAAAAACGACTGCTGCCCATCTCCTTGGGATGTATCCTAAATTGCTGATATATGTCTGACGGGTCCAATGGTTTTGGTTTAGCATTTGGTATACTTTTACCGCCGCAACAGCCAATATCCGTGTCCTCTTCCCTCGTATTTGTGCATGCTTCCCTGCAAATCAAATCAGTTCCGGTATTAATTGTACATCTAAATTTTTCTATGTGACAGTAATATCGCCACATTAAAAATCAATCATAATAAGGTTATGCTTGGGTGTATATATATGCATACCCTTTATGTCTCCCTCTTCGACGTATGACATGGTATTGATTGGATGACAAGGGTTGATTAAGCACCGGAATGAAGGCAACAGCATCGTCATCTGAGCCATATCCAACGGTTAGATCCTTGTTCTGAGGGAAAGGCAAACCTCTAACCACGTTGTCCTCGCATCCGCAACAGTTTATCTCGACTGATTCGTCGTCATGGAGTACAAGATAACCAGAATTTGGCCCCTCCGGGGGCGGTAGAGAAAGTAACTGAGGAGACCTTCTATACACAGACAGAGGCTTTGTAACATACATCTTTGTAAGCAAAGAAAACAAAGTCTAAGAAAAGAACTATTGGCTCGCTTTCAAATTGGTTTGATGAAATTACTTGATTACAAAGAGGTTTAATTTATAGAAATTCAGGAAGTCAAACTTCTGAGAAGGCGCCTGTAACCTTTGCACGTTATATCCTAGGTTTATGGCTTAGCTTCTTGTAATTCAGAAAACTGCTATTGCGAATATTTAAAAAGCTGGTGGTGTATAGAGAGCAACTTATTTAACACGTTTATATTAAAACATTTCATGTCATAAAAAACTTACATAAAACTTTATATCATTGGCACGAGATGTCACGGTAACACGAAGTATACTCATGTTATGAAAGTCTGTCTATTGACGTTTAAGCTATTATTAATTTTCTTGTGTGATTTTAGGAATTCGGATCCTCGCCGAATCCTCTTTGTGAGGATCCGGAGATTCGTCAATTATGTACATTCATCATACATTGTACGATCATAAATTATTTTAAATATTTTTATTTAAAAGTAAACACAAATAGTATTTGACAAAAATTGATTGTACGATATACGATAAACGATCACGATTTACGAATCTCCAGAATCCTTATCAAAATGATCCGGAAGGGATCCTATTAGTCTAGTGCTGATAATTACGTCGTAGTCTTATCTTGATTGGTCTTCGGTTGATACAAGCAAAGTGTTAGAAATTGACAATTTGCATCGAATGCACTTACATAGAATTTTGTATCATTGATATAAGATAATACAGTAACACGAAGTATACTTTTGTTATGTAATTCTGTCTATTGACGTTTAATCTATTATTTAATTTTCTAGTGTGTTTTTGGCGGTGGAGATTAGTCTAGTGCTGATAATTATGTCGTGGTCTTATCTTGATTGGTCTTCGGTTGATATAAGAAAAGCGAAGGAATTTGACAATTTGCATCAAATACCTGGAAGGTTCGTACATTTATTTCTCAGTCACCTTAAGTTGGAAAAGGCCTTTCGGCAAAACGCGTGTTTTCTAGTGTTTTTTTATTTTTTTAATCATCCGTGTCTTCGATTGTACGTCGCACCAGCTTGGAAGGGTGCATTAAGTCTAATTAATAGTTCTCTACGACGGCAAATTATTGGTTTGGAAGTTTACCTCAAACTTCTTGTTGACATCTAATTTTGATATGGCGACTTAATTTCAATGTGACGATCACGTTGAGAGGTGTTAAAACTACACATTATAACTGTTTTGGAAGCTTACCTCCAAAACTTCTTGTTGACATCTAATTGTGACTTTATCACATACACTTTCACAGAAATTCTGAATCAACACTCTCTTTTTTTTTTTTTTTTTAATTTAATTTAATTTAATTTTTATATTTTATGGAGAAATTTGATATATGTCTAGGAATAGTTTACTTTATTAAAATAGGCCCAATTCTTTGAATTTAATTATTTTTATTATCAATAGTTATCTTTTCAATGATAAGATGTATTATAAAAATCAAATTTCTTCCTAATTATCTCTTGGATTATTTCTTTTTATTTTTATTTTTTTGTTATTTCTTGTTACCTTTTAGTTAGGTTTCATATCTTTCTTATAGGTGTATTATATTCATATATTTGTTACTTGAGTTAGGGTAGAATGTTTTGCAAATAAATTTATGTTAGTATATTAGTTTTTTTTTTGTTATAAGATATTAATTAGATTTTTTTGGAGTTGAAAATTGCATATTATTAGAAGATTTTAATTGATTTTTAATATTTTAAAAAATATAAAGTGAATGTAAAAAAAATAAAAACATGTAATTAGATAACTAGACTTACTTAAAAAAAATTAAGTTGTCAATTATGTAACTTAGCCAAACTCTTCATCTTCTTAGTGTAAAAATATCGATGTACTAAAAAAAAAAAAAAAACCCTTGTCTATTTGTTTGTAGGGAAAAAAGGAAAGGATTTCTTGTGCTTTATAAGTTGTCTTGGAGGGTAACGGACTTGTGGAAACTGACTTAGTCAATTGCTTGTTGCTCTAGTCGACTATTATTTTTAAATATTTTATTTGTGTTCAATGTTGTCAATTATACAAGAATTTTTTTACAATTCTTAGTCGATACGAAATCTCCATATGACATTGACATATTATATAAATTCTTGATTTTGAGCCATATGACGATGTAACAAAGTTCGCTTTGAACTAAGAATCCGTCTCATTTTTATGAAAAATTATTAAGTCCAACAATCGGATTGAATGGATTATAACTCACTCACAAAAAAAATGAAACCCTCTATATTTAAATACTATCTAACTTCATGTCAATACAAATTTCAATGTGATGGCCCTACAATTTTGTGAATGAATGGTTCGACTATCCAAAACATGGGGCATTGTAAACAGCATTGAGCAAAATTATGTAAACATTCCTCAAAGGGTGTTTCTTGGATAAATTGGGTTTGTGATTCACAAAAAAAATTTACAATTTCATAAATCAAATAGTCCCTCTAAAAGCATAACTGAATCCATAACCTAGAAAATGTTCACAAATCCCAAATTTGAAATTTTTTCTCGGTACAAAATCTGAAATTTTGTACACAAATAGCATAAATACAAAAAACACAGGACAAATTTTCATTTCCATTAGTCCAAATCTGATGAGTGTGCCTGACGTCATGGCTAAAAACCAAGCTCCCATCCATTTTCTTCAAAGAAAACCTCTCAACCAATACAAAAAACCCTAACTTCTTCCAGTCACCCAACCCCCCAAATTCCTCAACCCTCTCAACTCTCACTCCCCTTCTTCTCCCCCCACCCACCAACCCTCCCTTGCTCCCACTATAGCATGGGTTCATAACACATCAAGCTGAAGAAATACATCCTTTATTTTAAAAAGGGCAGATTACAAACACAGGTGAAATGAAACTACTCATATTACTTATACAATGATCAAGATTTTTGTCCAAAGAAAAAAAACATAATGGAAAGGATATTACTTCGAGCGATTAATTACATTCACTAAAAGCACATAATGAAATGAAATTTTCAATCACAAACCAAAGGGAGCAAAAATTTCATTCCCATGTGCTCCGAATATGATGTGTGTGTCTGAAATCGTAAGTTAGCACCAAGCTTCCATCCATTCTTTTCAGCACAAACCTCTCCACCAAAACATAGCAACCAAATTTTCTCCACTTATACACCCCTCCAAACTCCTCTACTTTTTTCACTCTTACTTGCCTCTCGTTCCCTCCAAACCATCCAAACCTTTGTTGCTCCCATTTCATCCTCTCCACAATTCTTAAGCTCAACCCCACATTGTCTAAACCCCTATACCACATAACCCCATTAGCCACATCCATCTCCTCATGCACAGCTTCCGCGTTCCCACCAACAGCAACAGACTCGTTTTGAACAAAAACATCAACCACCACGGCGTTGCCTTCGCTATAAATACCGTCACATGCGAATATTTGTTCCCATCTTTGCTCAAGTGTCATCTCGTAAAACCTTGTCCTACTCATTTGATCTTTAGGTGTTCCCTCCTTAACAAACATGAAGGGGCAATACCACTTCCCCACAACCACAGGATTCGAGCTTGTAAGTGATAATGGGAAGTTGAAATCTGGAAGACGGGCGCGTAGCTTAGCGTCTAGACCCAGCGCTTCACCTAAATGGAAGTCACGGGGAGTTGAGGTGCGTATTTCCCACCCTTTTCTTCCAAGAAATTTTGGAGGGTACCCGTCTGAAGCTTGGATTTGGCAACAAAACCCCCAAATTGATTGCATCTTCGTTTCTGCTGGATCTCATATTGCTGGTAAATGTTATTGGGATTGAACGGCTGTGACGGCACATCCTTTACATAAGTGCAGAAGCAGCAGGTTCCCAAGTTCTCATCTGTTGAACATGTGTAGGCTTGCCTGCATGGAAACCGAAATCAATTAAGTCAGCACCATGGACTAACAATGTATTTCAAGTTAGGTAACAAAAAAAAATTAATACTATTACTACGGGAATTGATATTGCCACTACAAAACATTAAGCTCAAATTGAGATTGCATACCCTTCAAGCTTTCCACGCGACTGGATCGCGTAGTAACGGTTGGAAGCCAAGGGCTGGTTAAGGACCGGAATGAAGGCGGTATAGAAATGAGAAACATGTTGGCTTTGTCCCGTCTGGGTAACATAACGAAGCTTTAGATTCTTGTTCTGAGGTAAAGGCATGTCAAGGAGCTCGTGGGATTTGCATAAACCAAAGCAACATGTAGTCTCTGCTTCTTCATCTTGGATGACCAAGATGCCAGAATTCGGACCCTCTGGCGGGGGTAATGAGAGATCCTCAGGAGACTTTTTGTACATCGACAGAGGCCTAGTGACATACATTTTTGCAGAAATTCTTATTCTCCACTCTCTGTGTTTTCTATTTGTTCTTAGGAATAAAGGAAAGGATTTCTTGTGCTTTACAAGTTGCCTTGTAGGGTAAGGGACTTGTAGAATTTGACTTAGCAAATTGTTTGTCGCGAATGTGGTTCTTGATAAGATCTGCCAATACGCAGACGTGTAACGCTCGCAGCCAAGGCTATCATGGATGGGTTGACAATGACTGTAAGGAATTCATGAATTTTCTTACACTTTATGGTCAATACGAAATTTCCCTATCACATATTATATAATTCTTGTTTTTGAATTTTTAAGCCACATGACGATGTAAGTTGGAACAAATTTGGCTTTGAACTAAGACTCAGTCTCATGTTTTGGTAAAAAATTTGTGTCCGACAATTAATTAAATAGACTGTCTAACCCACTTATAAAGAAAAGAAATTCTCTATGTTTAAATATCATATGGCTTCATGTAAGTACAAACTCCAATGTCAAGGACTCTTATGAATGAGTAGAATAATTCACTTGTCAGACACAAAATTTCTCTACTTTTCCCCATTAGATCATAAGTAAATTTACACTTTATGTGAACAATGGACATTGTAAACAGCATTGATCAGAATTATGTGAACATTCCTCAAAAGGTGTTTCTTGGATGAATTGGGTTTGTGATTCACAAAAAAAATTTACACTTTCATAAATAAAAAATAGTACCTCAAAAAGCATAACTGAATCCATAACCCTGAGGTTAGAACAACGCAAAAAAACCTAATCTGAAATTTTATACACAAATAGAATATATAAATATAAAAAGGATTAGGTGTAACTTTTATTTTTCGTTATCAATAAAATTTTCGTTGTGCAGTTAATGTTTAAAAACCAAGCTCCCATTTAGTCCAATGATGAGTGTGCCTGAAATCATGGCTAAAAACCAAGCTCCCATCCATTCTGGTCAAAGAAAACCTCTCAACCAATACAAAAAATCCTAACTTCTTCCACTCACCCAACCCCCCAAATTCCTCAACCCTCTCAACTCTCACTCTCCTTTCTTCTCCCCCCCACCCACCCAACCCTCCCTTGCTCCCACTTCATCCTCTCAAAAATTGCTAAACTCACCCTCACCCTAGTCTCTTGCCCAACATTGTTCAAACTCCTATACAAAACCACCCCATCATTATCCCCATTTTTCTCATCACACCCACCTTCCCTCCCTCCCACCATAACCGCTTCACTTTGTACAACAAAATCCACACCAATGGCGTTGCCTTCACCGTGTCGAAAACTATGATCCTTCACAAATACTTCTTCCCACCTCTGCTCTAGTGTCATCTCATAGTACATTGGTCTGTTCCTTATGTCCATCAACGTTTTCGGCGTCTCTTCCTTAACAAACATGAATGGACAGTACCACTTCCCTACAACCACATTCTTTAGTGGGAAATTGAAATCCGGAAGACAGGTGTGTAGGGCGGCATCTAGGCTCGTGCACCACCTAGTTCAAATCCGGGGGACGCTAAGCTTGTGAGTTTCCACTCTCTCCTCCACAATGCCTCCGGAGGGTACCCATCTTTGGACATTGATCTGGCCACAAAACCACCCGACACATTGATAATGTTTTTGTGAAGATTAATCTTGCATTGCTGATACATGTCCTTGGGATCAAAACGTTGCGGTAGTACATCGTTTGTGCATCTGTCGAAGTGGCATGTTTCCATGTCCATGGAATCCTCGTTTGCACTTGTGTACCCTTCCTTGAAAAACAAAATCATGCTACATGTAACAACCCTTGTTCGTTAGGTCAGTTAGCTAACGCAGTGTGTCGTCACATTGCAACCTCAGAATGTGGTCTTTTTAAAAACAAAATGTTATAAACCCCATATTGAAATTTACCATATATCAGTTGTACTCTCCATCTGCGCACAAGTTTGTATTTTTCTTCCCATAACTTAATTACATTAATTAGAATATCACTCGACTATAAAAACTTACCCTTTATGCTTCCCATATGGACCAAGAACTGGGATGAAGAAAACTCCGTGGAACTGAAGATCTCTGTTGGGATAAAACCAAGTTGCATAGTAAAGCTCAAGGCTCTTGTTCTGAGGGAAGGGCAGCTCCTTAATCAAATCGATATTCGATAACTCGAAACAGCATGTCGTTTCTTCATCTTTGACAACAAGAATGCTGGAGTTTGGACCCTCCGGCAGAGGCAGAGAGATCAGCCGGAGATTTTTTGTACATCGACAGAGGCCTTGTCACACACATTTTTGCAAAATAAACTCTTCACTACGTTTTTCTTACTTGTTCTTGAGAAGAAAAAAAAAAGGAAAGGATTTCTTGTGCTTTATAAGTTGTCTTGGATGGTAAACGACTTGTAGAATTTGACTTAGTCAATTGTTTGTTGCTCCAGTTGACTTTTAGGTGAGAGAATCGCCATTCTTGATAAGATATGCCAATATGTGGTTGTAAGTAAAAGCTCAGGCAGATGAGGATTCTTGGTGCGGCAGTCCGTATATGTCATGCAGACTCACAAGGGACCAATGTAGGATTGGGAAGACCAAAGACATGGGGTCTCGTTCTTTTGTTGAAATGGGTAGAAGTTTTTCCCTACTTCGGAACCCTTTTTTCTTGCGGCATCCTTATTTGGCAGTAGACTCAAACATGTGAGATCAGGTGAGTAAAGATGTGGAATCTCGCTCTTTCGTGAGGTGTGTCCAGTGTCCCACGAGTTATGTGGTTCGGAAGTTAGACTCGAGAGTTTTCTTAGAAGAGATTAAACAACAAAAGTTCAACGTCGACAAGACGAGAAAGTCTTTAGTAGAACAATTTGATCATCTACCTAATCCGTGTGCATTAAAAGTAGCATCTACTTAGAGTTAGATTGTACCTTAATATAGTGGGGGTCATTCTTTTGTAGGGTGTATCAGATGAGTTATGATGTCTACTAGACGAGAAAATCTAAGACAGACAATTCGACCATCCAGCCAATCCGCGTGTATTAAACGTTGCATCAACATAAGAGTAGTATTAATACCCTAGTATCGTCGGAGCCGTTCTTTTGTAAGACTCGTCCTGACTAGTTGGATGGCAAACAACTCTACCCAAGTTCTTCAACTACAAGACTCCGTTGTTGCTTCCAAAGCAAAACAATGGATCTTATGCAAGTGTGACCCAACATTCAACTTGGTAGGAGGACTAGTGACTGGTCCCTCTCTGATTATAGCAAGTCCTGGCTGCTTCCATTAGATAGTTGGAAAAAAAATCTCTTCTTTCTGTGGCTGTACGTTTATCTTGGGCCAACTTAAATGGAGAAAAAGAAAAGGGAACATGCTCTTTTTGGTGTCCCTGAAATTCCAAAGCTTATAACTTTAAACTTAATTAGTGACATTTCCTTCGTAAATCAAATGTATTATGCCGAAATTTACAAGACCACTGCTTTCTTTCCTTATTTTTATGTTCTGCAAATGCAAAGAACAAGGATAAAGCGTACGCATTGTCATGTTCGACTGGCCTAACCTATTTCTGCAATGTCTCATTTAGTATCAGCTACATCCTTTTAACATTTACCAACATCAACATAAATACAAAGAGGAAAATATTGGAAGGAGGCAGTAAATGTGTAACTAGTGACTAACTACAAATGAGGACTTGGAGGAAAAAAAAGACAGAACAAACATTACTTCTGTAAGCGCAGAAAAAACACAGTTAAGTTTTGAACATTAAATCTTCATCCTTCTTCCTACTACTTCCCCAGCTTGGAATTGGATGATGCCTGAAAATCCACCTCCAACCCTTCAAACTTTTGCTCCCCCTCTTTATCCCTCTCTCATTCACTGTCAATCTACATGAACCACCGTGTCTGAAAATACCAAACGAACCCCCATCGCATTCATCCCCCACAAACTCACTCCTTCTCATGCCCCCAAAAACAGTCTCTCCATCTGCAATGCTCCCCACCCTCAAACCCGAAAACTCCGGCTTTGAATCCGCCGCGAAATCGAGCTTCAAATCGATAAACCTCGATTCATCCATGCCGAAATCACTCTCTTTCAGCGAAAAAACGCGTTTCGTTGCACTGCTAAACCCTACAACATCTTCTTTCTTCTCACCATCAAAACCGCTTTTTCTCGGCTCTGCCTCACTAAATCCACTCCTTCTCCCTTCACTAAATCCACTCTTTCTTCCCTCACTAAACCCACTCTTTCTCCCCTCACTAAATCCGCTCTTTCTCCCGGAATCCAAAACCATTCCGGCAGTTGTAACGCTAGAGCTTCTCGCAGCAGAAATGGAGCTCCGGGCACCGGAAACCATCAAATGCTCGCCGCCATCCTCCGATCCGAAGAGGGCCCCGCCTCTGAAACTGCACAGAGACCTTGATCTCGAAACTCCCATGTGATCAACCAGCCACATCTCACTTTTCTCATCAAACCCACCAACACTCTTATTCCCACCATCTTTTTCCGATCGTTTCTTCCGAAAAAACCTCCCAAATCTCCAAAAATTACTTTTCTTGATCTCGACACAACTGCTGCTGCTTCGCCGGAGCACCACCACGTCCTCTTTCTCTTGGGTTTTGCTGGGTTTTTGTAAAGGCTCCTGCTTTTCGTTCTCGATCAGAAACGAGACTCTACCGACGCTGCCGACCTCCACAGTGGAGTTGCGGTTAGACGAGACGGCGGAGCAGGAGCAGGAGGAGAGGCGCTGCTCGCCGCAGTCGGAGCAAGCCAGCTGGAGCAGACGATCTTTCAGACAGAATGCGCATATCCCGACAGAAGACGAATTGGGGTGCCTTCGACACGGCATTTCAGACGAAGAGTAGTACTCCATGTCGATATTGTCGCGAGCTGCTTCTACAGCTTTGCCCCTCTCTTTCATGGCTTCTCCACCGCTTCAAAGAAGATAAATAAAGCTTCGACCTCTGAGAAGATAAAGCTTAAAAAAAAGGGTATGTGAGAAAAAAAAAAAAATTGATGTGATTTTGAAGAAAGATCGAATGCCAGCTCCAACAAGCGTTGCGGGACTTGAATTTGAAAGAATGGTGAGAAGGGTATTTTTTTGGGGGGGAAATTCAAGAAAATCAAGAGTGGCTGTGAGATTTCTGGAGTGACTGAATGGGAAATTGAATTGAAATGAATTGATGGATGGGAGGAGGAGGAGGCGTCAACTTTACGTTTTGCTTTCCAGAAAAACAGTGGGAGGGAAGAAAAGGAGTGATGCGAGAAAGCACTAAAGCCTCCTGCAGGCATTATTGTGTAGGGAAGTGAATGTTACAGCAAACTCGAGTAAAATCAGTGAAGTTATTTTTTCATAAATTTTTACTGTTATTGCGTGCATTTGTTAATTACGACAGATTTTTCAATATGTTCATAATAAATGATGATATGTCATATGTTATTAAGTAGATGAAAGTTTTTTTTCATATATTTCTCTATTTGTATAATATCGGGAGCTAGCTCGAATTCCAAAAATAAAATATTTCATGACCTCAGTTAGAAAGTTATCTATCTCACCTTGAGTTTCGACCTTGCGCATTCAACCCTTGAATAAGGCCTCAAGAAGGGCTGGGCATAGATGTGTATATATTTGGGATCAATACATGGTATATGTATAATATATGTTTCAGACATGCTGATCAATCTTTGATTAATTGCAGGTTAGGTCATCTCTAATCGAAGGATTCAAAGAACCAGAGAGCTGAAAATAGTCAAAAAACCGTCTCGAACCTAGGGTTAGGCCAAATGACTCGTGAGCCTCACAAAACAAAAAAAGACCAAAGGGCCAACTTGTTGGCCCAATCCAGCCAGACAGTCTCGGGTCGGGCTGGATTTTGAATGCAACGGTAACTAGCTGACGTTATACTGACATCAGCCAGCCGTTATATTTCAATTTTTTTTTACAATTTTAAAAAAAAATTAAAAATTCTATTTTTTTTCCATAACTTCATAAGCCATTAAGCAACATTAAATTACATTAAGTCACATGAAACAACATTAAAAATATTAAACAACATTAAATAATATTATACAACATAAAAAAACATTTAACAACATGAATTTAAATTATTGTAGTTTTTAAATTTAATTTGTAGTTTTTAAATTTAATTTGTTGTAGTTTTTAAATTTAATTTGTTGTAGTTTTTAAATTTAAATAATAAATTATGTTTGGCCTTTGGTTGGAATGATTTTTGTCACAGGGTTATGTTTGGTTTATGACCCTCTAGCCTCTCAGTTGGAGATGGTAAGAAATATGACCCTACAATGTTCATTAAAATATTAATTTCTTAGAGAACTATAAGGCTAAAAAGAGTCATTTGACCCTCATTCGGTTATAGATGATCTTAATTACCATCAGTGCTTTACCGGACCCACCAAAGCCACTGTTCCCTACACGACATAGATATACAGCCATGCTTCGCACTGCAAGTAAAGTTATTAGATCATAAGTCTAGATCCATCAAGCTTTACATCTGTTTTGTCAACTTTTTTTCTCTCAAGATTTTCATACCCCTCTCCTTTTTATTGGTGCAAGATTATTTGGTTTTCAATTAATTGATAAATTGTATTAGAGGATAGTGTCACATACCCCACGTTTATAGCGTTTATGCTTGCTCATTGCATTGATGCATTGTCTAGGTTTACTGACTTATGCTGGGTTTTTTGTTTATTATACTGACTCACTTACAAATTGCAGGGAGATGATTTTAACATACTCATCCTTGTTTTAATAATTAAATTAAATAAGTCAAACAATCAGACCACTTAGTACCGTAGTCTAGTATTATTCATTTTCATTTGTAAGTGAGAGGTCTTAGTTTCGATTCTCACCAAATGTAAATTTGAATTACATTATTGTTGGTTCATTGTAAGACTAAGCACACTCCTTCCCTCATAAATAACCTCGTTTTAAAAAAAGTCAAATGATCAGATTGAATAAATTAAATGAAAATAACGGCTAAAAATAAATTTAAAATGTATGAGATTGTGCCTGGTTAGCCCTCAAAGTCGCAAAGCTAAAACATTGATGATGATGACGACCACGATGGTTGCATCTGTCACATTGTGTGTTTAAAAAAAAAAATAACTTGTATGATACGAATTTGTTGTCAATGTAATATTCCGAGGTTAATAAAATAACTCTGGTTCTCAAGAATTTCTAGCTCCCTCATCTGGTTCTTCAACGTCTCCAAACCCTAGTTGTGGGCTGGGTCTGTGGCAACCTCTTTCCCCATCCTTCCTCTTCCTATGGTATGTCTCCTTACCTTCTATTGGGTGGCGCTTCCTTACCCCCTACTGGATGGTGCTTGTCCTGAGCGATGTCTCACTATGTTGAGCGTTGTCTCACCGTTGATTTCTTGTTTCGTTTTCCTCTTATTTTCTCAAATCTCCTCGCCCTCCCTCATTTGAGGAAAGGGGTTGCCATCGTCTCTTTATGTTTGTGTTGTTAGATCACAAACATTAAGATCAAAACTTGGTAGATCACCAACATAAATAGCTCTATGTATTGAGATTCGAGAGAGACTTGGTTAAGGTTGTCTTACTATGACAACTCTCAGATCAAACAGAACTAATATGTGATTGAATAATACGAAAATATAAAAATCTTATACTTTTATGAGAATTGTCTTGTGTGAGATTGTCAACAGCCCACCTAGCATAAATAGAAAAACTTATTTATGCTTAATTAGTGCCGCTTGCACGACAGATTATCGCAAGCACGAATCTAATTATGGAGAGGTTCAATAAAGTTGGTTAAGCTTCAATCTCCATCTGATTAACTGATCGAAAATGATTTGACATGGAACATGACTTAGCAACAAATCCCTCCCTTTTAGTCCCACCTAAATTTGAAGCACACAAGAAAAAAAAAAAAAAAAAAAAAAGGAAACAACAAATGTAAACAAATTCATTCGGTCAAATTGCTTGTTTTACTTTTGTTGAACTTAATCCTACACTTGAGTTAAAGAAAAATATACATGCTACTAAGATGTCAAAATAGACCCATATTCTAAACTAATAATGTGAAGTTAAACTTCAATCATACAATATCACGTAATTATTATTTTTTCGTTAAAAATAGAACCAGTTGACAGTTTCATTATGGAAATTCATTCTTTCGAAGGTCGAAAAGACTCATAAAGGCATCTCAGCCGCTCCCTATTCACATCTCGATTGATTGAATGTAGTTGCTACCCTTTCTAACCAAAACCAATAGCAGAACGAAAATGGAGGTGGAAATAATAGCAAAGATGGCACGCCCAAGGCATGCAGATCCCCGTGCAACGATTGGGACACAAACAATTATTTACCAAAATAATGTTTTGTTTAATTTAATTTAGTAAAACATCATGATGTTTTCCATTCTTCTGCTGCCTTGATTAATAATTTTGTTGTGCTGCAAATTAATGATGTTTTTAAATGTTTTGGGGATCATAAGATTGCTTTTGTTTTGAATATGCTTATCATATCATTAGGTACAAACTTTACCTGCGGATTTTTTCTATAAACATGCTTCTTGTCTGACATGCACTTTCTTTGTCATGTGCTTTTGCCTAAGCTTTTCCTAATAATTCAATGCTTAGCTTCAACGGTTGTGACTTGAAACCAAAATATAAAAATCCCAAATTCGTTTAAGGATTTTTGTTTGGAACTACTTTTAAATGACTGCAAGCGTTTTTGTGAAAATATTTTTGAAAACAATCTTTAGTAAAAATGCAAGTAAGTGTTTTGAAACCAGAAACATTTTCTCTATAAAGAATTTCAATCATTTTAAAAATATTTCCAACTTTTGCCCTAAGACTACATATCTAATTCATCAAGAATCCATTATAAAGATAAATGTCCAAAAAATTATTATTATTATTTTTATAAAATCTCTTTAAATTATTAAATCAGTGCAATAAGGTAATGAGTGCATTGATCAAATCATTGGGTGCGCCACGCTCTCAGAACCCTTAAAATAAAAATAAAAAACTCACACCAAACCGGACCATCGGCATTTTTGGTACAAAGGCCCACCCCAGTCATTATAACAACATTAAACCAGGCCCAACACTTTGACTGCCCATTAAGCCCAATCTAAATCTCCTCTCCCGCTCTCAAATTTCTTCACTTTCTCTGAGCTCTCTCAGTCGGTGACCTCCATGATTCCTCTGCAAATCCACCACCTCACCCCACGTTTCCTCATTTCCCAAACTACCCCTCTCCACTCCGCTCTCTCCCCCACCTCTCAAGCTGTCAAATTTTCCCTCAAACCCTACCCCTTTTCGTTTTCCCCAATTTTGCTATCCAACCCCACCTGCAAATTTCTGAAAGCCGCAGGGAGCCAAACGTCGTCGCTTTCTAGAAATGAGGAAGAAAGCGCTGGAATCTCAACCGGGCTCGAAGACTTGTCGGCGGACGGCGTCGTTTATAAGAAGACATTAGCGTTGGTGGAGTGCTCCATGTTTGCTGCGCTCACTGGCTTGGTGTACTTCCTCAGCAATTCTCTCGCAATTGAGGTTTGTTAGGTTGAATTGAAATTGGGTTTTTGATAGTTCAGAGAAGAACCCAAGTTAACAGTTTTAATTTTGTAATGTATGATGCTTTTGTTAATGTTCTTGCTTATAAAGTAGCTTGCTTTACATATTTTGTTGGGATTTTTTTTCTTCTTAATTTTCAATTTTAACAGTATAGACACTTAGTTTTGCTGTTAGGATACTTCGCTTCAATCTTTGACTGTGTGCAGAGATATACAAAAACAAGTTTTGAACAATCCGATAGCTATTTTGGTTCTAACTTATAAGTCCTCAAGTTAATTTTTCTATTTTTTTGTTCCTGGTATGAATTTGATGTTTATAACTAGTGTACTCATGTCGGGTTTTGTATGAACTTTGCTGTGATTATCTGTGACGCTTTGCCTGCTAGTGGAGGAAGACCTAAAGGATAAGAACCTAAGAGGCATAGGGCTAGAGAGAGGTTATGCATTCTAGTATAGGTTATCTCAATAATGTTTGTTGTAGTGCAGAATTATTTTGGCTGCTTCTTCTCGCTGCCGATAGTGATCACCTCAATGAGATGGGGCATCGCCACTGGAAGAAAAACTATGGTTTGTGACCATCCATGACCTGCCATGTTTGAAGTGGTTTGGTGTAGTGTTTTGTGTTACATAATTGCAATGGTTTTCTGATCTTGCTAGGTTGCAACAACTATGCTGTTGTTAATCCTGTCTGGTCCGGTGAAAGCCTTAACCTATCTGGTGAGCATGCTGTCTGTCAAGTTGTTCTTGTTATTGTGAATTAGTATGTATAGCAATTTTCTAATTCTTCATGTTCGAACAAGTTGCATCATAGTATTTCATAATCTCTCCTTGCATAAAATAGCTGAGATATTGTCATAATTCTCAAACCATTCCAGATTAGTTGATCCATTCCAATTGATCAAGGTGGCCTGGTTTCACCTAAAATTTGGTGAATATCGAATGTTTGCACTTAACCATGCTAATTGATTATCTTGTGCAGCTTAAGCATGGTTTAGTTGGTTTCACAATGGGAAGTTTATGGAGGTATGAAGTGATTCAAATTAGTTTAAGCAGTGGCTAAGGATTACCTTTTTGACATCATAGTTTTATGGTGAGTCTACGTCGTGCTGCTTGGCAATTTTAACTTTTATTTTTTATCTTCTCAGGTCGGGAGCAAACTGGAGTCTTTCTATTTTCTTGTGCACAATTGTAGTGTTTCCTCCCTTGTGCACCGAATTCATGAAATCTATTGCAAGCAGTGGTTGTCTCTTAACCAGTTAAAAAGCTTTTACTGATGGTAACGGTTTTATTATATGTGCAGGTTCGATCACTGGGTCTTGTAGGGTATGTCCTGATATCGTCGTTCTTGATAAGTGAAAACATACTTGCTTTGGTAATTTACTATCCTTTTAAACCATCCTTTGATATTTGCTTTATGCAGTACCAGTATTTGAGTTAAATGGTTTTGTTCGTGGATCGGTTTGCTTGCAGATCACTATAAACATTCATGCTTCTCTAACATACATATTCACTGCATCGGGCATCTATACAGTCCCGTCAATGAAAGCAATTTATGTCTTATTTGGTACTCTGGTATATCTCTCTCTGCCTCTCTCACGCACACACTATCTTATATACTGAAGTATTAAGGCTTCATAGTTGTAACAGGTATTGATTAATTGCGGATCCTTCGTGTTCTTGCTACACCTATTATATTCGGTGTTCCTTATGAGGCTTGGGATGAAAGCATCATTAAGATTGCCAAGATGGCTGGAGAGGGCTATATAATTTGACTTCCCAGAGATTGAATAATTAACAACTCCATATTACCACATGTTATAGGTCGGGGGAAAAAACCAAAACCGCAACCGCAACCACAACGGTGGTTTCATTTCTTTAAGTGAGACCATGGCGAAGATTCAGTATCATGTATCATCACATTATTCATCATTGTTCATGACTACGTTCCTGTCATGTATACATAAAGCTACGTTTTGTATCGAAAACAGGCAAATGTCGATATCCCCTGTTTGCATTTTGTATCGACAAGAAACCTCCCTTGAGCTGCACCATTCTCGACTTTGCAAGCGCGTCTGAAACGAAAACTGAAAAACGCATAGAGAACTCAGGAAACGGATGCAATGTGAATATTTCTAAATTTCTTGTCGTGTCGTGTAGGAGAAAGAATGAGCACATAATATCCTGTTCTCACCTAAAACAAAAGGTTGTGATCTCATGAACGACTGATGTTGCAAAGTGAAGATAGAGTCGTTGCGTTAAGAAAAGGAGAAAATTCAGCCAAAAGACATGATATCGGCTAATGAAATTCGTAAGTAGACACTATATCCATAAAAATAGTAGCGTGTCATGTATTTCCAATACACGGACCTAAGATCTAGTTTGGGAGTGAGGTGCTTAAAAAAAAAGCACCCATGAAAAAAAGCTGTGAGAGTTTTAGGTGTTTGGTAAACTGAAAAAAAAAAGGCTTATTTTGGAAGCTGCTGTGAGAATAAGCTGAAATCAAAGGAAAAAACTGAAGCTGCTATTTGCAGCTTTGGAAAACTGGCTTTTTTTCAAAGCACATGGAGCTACAGTGCTTTTTTAATGAAAAGACTCACTATTAGACTGCTTTTTTTTCCAAAAACACTTTTACAAAAAAGTTTACTAAACACTTTGCTGATTTATTTCACAGCCGCTTATTCTCACAGCACAGCCGCTTATTCTCACAGCAGCTTTTTTTCAAAGCACAGCAATACCAAACCAGCCCAGTAACATATTACTGTACCTGTACCTGTAAATGCACAGTAACCAAGAAGAACCAAGCTCTCATCGACCCAAGGAACTCTGCAAACACAGGAAGTTCAATACATGAGAAACGTCAAGACCATCAACAACACAAGAATAACATTTCCACTTGAAAGAGCTCGCAACGTAATATCAAATGCAACATACCCGTCGTTCAATGGAAGATACAACAGTGACTGCACAGATTAAAAAATAAGGAAAACTAATGAAAAGGGCTTGAAAATTTTGAGTTTTAATGATAAGAACAAAATAAAGGGTAAAGTGAATAGTACCATGATTGACTTTTTAGTGTAAAAATATGGTTTTTCGTTAAAGTGAACAGTACCAGGTGCTTTTCGTTAAAGTTCTTAAAAAATATTGGACCTAGTAATCTAATGTGGTCTTGAATTACAAAACAGAGCTTTCCTTCAACAACAATGGTAAAGCTGAGAAGAAACAACATGAAACACCCATTAAGCCAATCAAGTGTCTAGAATTAGAATAACATCAGAAAGATGGAAGCAATACCATTGCCAGGGCCAATAGCGTACTTGCTTTCCTTGCTTGAACAACCTTATGAAGGTTGGACACACTGCACGCATGCATAAACCAACATAAGGAAAAGTGTCGAATGGCCTTCAACGTACTAAAAGTTTACACATGAACTCTGAGCCTCTAACACATGAATATGCCAAGAGTAGTATGGATAACAATGAATTACAAACTTGAATGTGAGCGTTGGGAGAACAGCAAAAGCTATCATTAGAACCAACACAGCTTTGTATGTTGTGATTTCTGAAGTAAAAACAAGGAATTAAATTTCAGACCAACTGCGATGGCGAAGCAGCCAAAGAAATAGTCATCCACAATAAATATAACCACGGTAATCAGAGCGCATAAATGTCAAGGAGACATTGAGCTCAATATAGATAGGTACTGCAAAATAAATGCAGAAAACATAGCATGCAGTCATGTCTCGCAAAATGTAGATTCCTACATGTGTTTGATGTAAATATCATTTGTACGGCATCAACTAAATTAGGCCCGGGCTTACTATTAAGAACGGGGACCCAACTCAGGAAAGGAAAAGACTTTCCAAGTTGTAAAGCCCACCAGAAACTGAAAATGTAAAGAGAGAAAATAAGAGTTCTTAGAGTAATGGTTTACAAGTAACTTCAAGCTGTGCATACAAGTAAAGAGTATCGTAAGGGATCGTCGATTCAATGTTTTACCAAGTAGCGTATCGTAAGGGATTTAGGTTCAAACGATCACCCTATGTTATGCAATTACCAAAACTGAACTCAAGGCATCTAATTTAACCTAAGAGTAGCATCAACAGTCCATTGGCCACTCGCTGCCGTGGGTGGCGGTCAGCCGTCCCGATTCGCCGGAAAATTCAACTATTTCCAAAAATTACCAAAATTTACAGGAATGAAGATCTCAATGAGTAGAGTAAGTTTCATACATGTGACCAAGGCCAATTTGGCCGAGAAACACCTCAATTTTACATAAATCTGTCGGAAACCCTAAAGAGAGTGTGCTTCGATTCGGCCTCCATGCTCACTCTGATGCCTCCACAAGTGTTTGGGCTTTGTTCCTGAGGTTAAGGGGAGTCTATGGGTGGTGTAATTGGTTGGGTTAACTTCAATTTTTACGGATTATCATCATACACCCACACGGCCCCCGTCGGTTTTTCCTTCGAAATACCACCAAATTCTTCTAATTTTTGGGATGAAAATGGAAGGGAGAGGGTTAGGGTAGTATTTCCAGGTAGTGATTCAACACAATTCACCGGGAATTGGCCGGAAAATGCACGGATTTGGCCTTGATACTCAGCCAGGTCGCACGGGTCAAGGAGGAGACCCAATTTCTCCCTCCTTCTCACCTTCCCTCCTTTCCCTCCTTTCTCTTCCTTTCTCTTCTCTTTGGTTGGTCAGTCCCCTCTCTTCCTCTCCTCTAATTGGGCAGCAGCCCTCATTTCTGCTCTCTCTCATTCCCCCCCTTTTTCTTTCTCTTATTCCTCCCCCAATTCTTACAAAAATTACTCTTAAAATAATGTAATGGTACTTAAAAATATATATAAAATAATAAATGGTAAAATCAATATCCCAATCCGCTTCTACGCAGCCGTATTGTCGAGTACTACAGAAATACGCTAAAGGAATATTTCATACGTCTCACTATACGTTGGTCAAGGTAAGTCAATACTCTCACCTCTCAGGGCATTTTTGTAAATTCACACCTTTAAAATTTATAAAATTCTAGAACTAGGTACATGTTGTCACACGCACCCCTCTCTATGGCCTTCATAATTATTCAGTAAATTGTGTCTACAACATTCTCCTCCCATCCTTATATATGGTTAAATTTTTAAGTCGAGATTATTAAAAAATGAATTTAAAATAATTCTTTTCTTAAATTATTTTAAAAATATATATATATTAGGTACACTATCCTAATTTAATTTTAAGAACATTTTAACTTAAAAATATTTAGATTTCAATAAATATTAAAAGAGATTTAGGATAATTCAGTGATGAGTTGTTGCTTCTTGCCCCGTTGTATTTTCAATACATTTGGGAGATGTGGGAACTTCGCACGTGGGTTGCTAATCAAAATTCTCTAAGCTAAAAAAATTAATATAAACTAGTCATATGCCCACATATTATACGTGTGTAATTAAATTTGTTTATTATTTGGAAGAAGCGGGGTTTGAAGTGGGACACGTGGGTTTAAAAAAAAATTCTTCTCAATTATTTAATTTTTAAATAGGGTGTGTTATGTTTATTTGGGTGTGAGGTTTTATGTAAAAGAAAAAGTAAAATTTGTGTTCCATGTAATTATCAAATTGTTCATGTTTTTATTTTTGTTTAGTGTTGATGAGAGGTTTGGAATAGTAGTATTATGAAGTTTTAGTTGACAAATAGGTTTTTATTAATAAGTAGTTTAAATAGGCTCTCTGTCACCCTAATTAAGATATCTCAAGATGACATGTTGATATCACATGTTACTAACAACATATGTAACACAAGCGTTTAAAATTCCATGGATATTCAAAATACAGAACACCTTCAAATTTTTAAGTCGTTAATTCTTGATCTTTGTGTTTTTGAGCGAATACTAGATCATATAATACTTCAAAGCACTACAAAATATTTCATACTGCATATAGCTTATGGGTCCATTTTATTGTTCACGCAATTGTAATTTGACCCTTTATTATTTTTTATTTATTTTTTAAAAAAGAACAAGTTTGTGGCAAAGCTAAGACAGTCCACTCTTTCAAAAGCAAAAAAATTCATAAAAGTATTTTAGTCTCCCATGATCACCATCATGTGATCATCAACACCAAAAATCGAACTCATAATTAACCATGTGAAATACGAGCCTAGAATTATCTCATAGTATTACATTGAATCGACTCGTGATTGCTACTCTATGAACATTTTTTCTCATAAAACGTAAGTGTTTTCATTAAAAGTATGTTTTACCTAAAAGTTATTCCTTCATTATAAAGCACTTTTATAACCAGAAACACTTGAATTTTTTTCTTCAAATGTAGCCATAAAGCACTTTTTATTGCCTGCAAATATCTAAGTCACTCCATAAGTAATCTCGACAACGTCACAAACTAATGTAATCAATGCATGCTTGACATACACAGAGAAACTCACACATCGAAAAATAATTTAACATCAAATTAGGAAATGAACCAAGATCTAAATCTTGATCACACCAACATAAGAAGTCACCACTGATCCAATCCACAAAATCCCATTGTGTTCTTCAACCTCACTAACAGACTGCAAAGCTTTACCACCCTCTCCATCCAAAACCTGCAAAACCCTACCTTGTTTGTCAAGTTTCACCCCCACAGGATCATTCACATTCAACAACTCCCCCGAGCTTTCATTATTATTTATCATATTCTGCACTTTGTTCTGCACTCCCTTAACTCCTCTTCCACTGTTGAGTCCAACCCAAAACTCTCCTTTTTTGGTTCTCTTGATGTTATCCGGAGGCCTCTGCAGCTGAGTAAAAAGTTCCAACACATGAGCTTTGGGGCCTCGGAGCCACAGCCTGTGGATTCTAAACTCGGCGGATTCGACGACGAGGACAAAGGACTTGTCGCCGCTCAGAGCCACGCCGTTTGCAAAACCCAGACCGTGGAGCAATACTTTCACTTTCTTTGTACGTGGGTCGTATTGTAGTAGCCTACCAGTATTGTCACCGGCTAGGACCGACTGAACCCATACCCTTTGACATTGACGACAAGAAAGTATAAGAAGGTAATTAATAGACCAAAACAAATTTGACAAATCTAACATATCTAACCAACAAGATTATATAAAGGTTAAAGTCCAAAACATTAATATGGGAGCAACAAATATCCTGTTAGTCTGTGAATTTACAATTCTTTAATCTTGACAAAAAAATTCTTCAATCACCTTTATTTTATTAAACATCGATTCTTTCTTTTAATTTTATTAAATCTAAAATAACCGAATATCTCGCCTACATAAGTAGAGCATCAAATTTTTTCCTTAAAATAAGAATAGGGTAAAAGACTGTTTACTACCCTCATGTTTCTTGGTTTTCAACATTTAGTACATCAAGTTTTTTTCGTCTCAGATTCATACCTAAAGTGTAAATTTTGGGACAGTCTCATACATCCGTTAGTCAAATTGTTAAGTTTTCCGTTAACTATGACGTGGCGCACTGACTGGGCGCCACGTGTCATCCACGTTTTTTTTCTTTCCTTTCTTTTCTTTTCTTCTTTCTTCTTCTTCTTCTTCTTCCTCCGACTGCAACTTTCTTCTTTTTTTTTCTTCCTCCTTCCTTCCCTTTCTTCCCCTTCTTCCTTCTTCTTCCTTCTCATTCTCCTTCTTCTTCCTCCGAATATGGGGAAGCTTTTTTTTTCTTCTTCTTCTTCTTCCTCCGAATCTACCCAGATTCAGTTTTTTCTTTTTTTTTTTCTTCTTCCTTCTTCTTCTTCTTCCTCCGAATCTGCCCAGATTCAGTTTTTTTTTTCTTCCTCCTTCTTCTCCTTCTTCCTTCCCCTTCTTCTCCTTCTTCCTTCCCCTTCTTCGTTCTTCTTCTTCTTCCTCCGAATCTGGGGGAAGATGAATTTTTTTTTTTTTGAGGAAGAAGAAGAAGAAGAAGGAGGAAGAAGGGGAAGGAAGAAGGAGGAAGAAGGGGAAGGAAGAAGGAGAAGGAGGAAGAAAAAAAAAAAAAAAACTTCCCCAGATTTCAGAGGAAGAAGAAGAAGAAAGAGAAGGAAGAAGGAGGAAAAAAAGAAAGGAAAAAAAAAAAACAAACTTCCCCAGATTTTGGAGGAAGAAGAAGAAGAAGGAGAAGGAAGAAGAAGGAAGAAGGGGAAGGAAGGAGGAAGGAAGAAGGAGAAGGAGGAAGAAAAAAAAAAGTTGCGGTCTGAGGAAGAAGAAGAAGAAGAAGGAAGAAGAAAAGAAAAGAAAGAAAGAAAAATGTGGAATAACACATGGCGCCCAGTCAGTGCGCCACGTCACAGTTAACGGGAGACTTAACAGTTTGACTAACGGATGTATGAGACTGTCCCAAAATTTACACTTTAGGTATGAATCTGAGACGAAAAAAACTTAATGTACTAAATATTGAAAACCACAAAACATAAGGGTAGTAAACAGTTTTTTACCCATAAGAATATGTCAACAAAATGTCACTTATGAACTCAATAAACGCTCTAATTTGAGTGAATCACATACATGTCATGTCAGCCTATCTCTTCTCAAACATATTTTGTTCTTTACTTTTGGCATCACAACCTGCTTGGACGCACTATCAACTCGGCTTGTGTAATCGAGACCGTTGAGTTAACAGGGGTCTAGATCATTGAATGCGAGAGTTTTAAGATAATTTATACGTGAGAGATTTTAAGATAATTTTTAATAATTGTTGAGGAATAATATTGTGATTTTCAATTGTAATAGGTAAATCTTTAAAAAGTATTAAATTATCGTGACTTTTTCTTATATATGCGAGATAAATGGAATTTGCAAACTATATCTCCAATTTAAAAGCAGTCAATTCAAATTGATCTGGGCCATTTGGCACGTGAGCGTGTGGGTTGGAACAGTTGGAGCCTGGCTGGAGTGGTTTTGTTTCCACATGTACGTGGGTACAGTGCTTATCTTTCAAAAAAGCTGAAAGATAGGTTTGTTCCCTCTTGGCTTTAATGTGATAAGGATATGAAGAGTGTTGTTCAAAAAAAAAAGAAAAAAAAAAGAAAAGAAGGATACGACGAGTGATTGGTGGGATAATAATAATATCATGAATGCATGCATGCATGCATGAGATAATGGGATAATGCATGGAGTGCATGTATACGGGGGATGTGAACCGAATGAGATATTTTTCTCTTTTTTTTTTTTGGGGGGGGGGGGGGGTGGTCATGTCTTCAAGTACTAAACTTCGCGCTGCACGAACCCTTCTCACATTGTAAGAATAGCACAACCCTACTTCAAAGTTTGAATTAACATCAGTACTTCAAGCTCTTCAAGTTCGGTTGAATATTCTATCCATGTCTCAGCTAGCGAGGAGTCTTTGATTCTTTCGTTGAACAAAGACATTTCATTCAGCTAAGTGTTGTATGATTCGTTATTCCATTTCATTTCAGGGTTTGGCATTCTGACGGTTGAATGACTTACCATCAAGACATTTATCTCTTTCGAGTACATGTGTTCTTACATTTTAATGCCGATTCGGTCCACCTATATTTTTACAAATATAGTTGAGGCGGCCAAACCTAGTGCAGAAGATCCTGAACTTCGCATTAACTAGCAACCTTGTTTCCAGGTTTTAGAACCCAAGGTCGGGACGTGTTCCTCCCTCAGCCATGACCGCTCGAGCACAGAAGTCAGTAGCGCATTTTACATCACCACCACATCCATTTTACTCGCTGATCGAGCTCAGTTGTGAGTTGGCACGCCCGCATTCAAAATGACCTAATTAGCTATTAATTATTTGGTTTGCGCGCCATGTAGGCTTAGTAATTTTTAGGATCAACACAACCTTGTTTTGTGATGGGATTAATTATTTAGGTATATAATCAAAAATTTAGACTTAAACCTAAAATCTAAGCTGTCGATTAAACAGTGATTATACTTCTTAAGTAATCAATCATATCAATAATTGTGATCAAAAGTGAAAATACTTGAATAAAAATGGGATTTTACTGACGTGCCTGTGTTTTTTTTTTTAAATCAAAAGAACTCGTGCAGTCAGCAAAGGAAAATGAAGGATGAGTTAGAAAATGATGTACCTTCTTTGGAACACAGTGCTTGTGTCTGTGAAATAAACGATTCCTGTTTCTTCATCAATATCCAAAGAGTTTACAAAAAGGAAGGGGACTCCTCCTATAGAATTGGCAAGAACCTCCGCCTTACCACCATTAGGCCCCGTCTTCATCAGCCCAAAGTAGGCATCTGCAAAGTAGAGATCACAGGTTTTAGGGTGGAACATCATTCCCAGTGGCCTCCCACACATTGGTTCGTTCGTCACGTTGGTTGAACCATCACATAGTTTCCTTGCCCTGGTTTATACAAGATGATAAAATAAATTATTTTGATTTAAGAAGAAGATTCAAACTTGAATTTAAGCGAATAAGTTTTGTCAGTTGACTTAAACCACACTACGGCCTACTTTTGGTTTAACAACAAAGTGAATGTGGAGACTCGGCCTTTGATTGTTATTTCTAAAAACATTAGAAGTCAACTTTGCTTAGCACCCTAAAACAAAAACCAAAAGGTCAACTTTCTGGAGTTGGCCTCACGATTTTACAACTCGAGTGGTGGGTAGGTAAGCACAACCCAAAAACTCCAACCTACCACTGGAATTACATTCCCTTATCCTTGGACCAAAAGAAGGAACAACAGAAATCTAAGAACTACAAACTGCAGAGATTTTATTGGAAGGATCGTTGATTTACTAATGCTTTCAAACTAAATATATATCAACCTATTTTTCATTTGCAACGAAAAAAAGTGAGCTCAACTAACGTTCTTATATATTAGTAGTCATATTATATATGTTGCAAAAACAATCAAAGTTAGTTTTTGTATGTGTTAGGGTGTGTGTGTGTGATGTATTTTGGGTCTCTAAGACTCAGGCTAGTTAGTTAGTTTTGTTCTTCTGGTTGGGTTTTGTGGGAAGTTGGTGGGCGGAAACCCAACAAGAAGAACTAAAGTGATTGATATAGCACTAGTCTGGAGACCCTACATACACGTTTCATCAAAGAAGATAAACAAAGAATAATGAAGGGAGATCTTGCCTGTTTGGGGAGGTGAAGGCGAACTCCGTCCAACCCAGGTGAGGTCCTTGCCATTTGAGGATCGTACCATCCGAAACCCCAACGTAGGGTCCATTTCCACGGCAGTCAAAGGCAATGCTTTCAGGGCCAACAACCCTAGCCAGCTCTATCTCACGGTAGTTTCCGAGGTTGACGGACTTACAAGAAGCTGGTTTGGATGTTAGAATGGCGTCAGGAGCTATGACAGTTAGGAGCAAAAACAACAAAAGAAATGAAGGTGGTCTCATGGCTTATGGCTGCTGAAATTATGCAGATTAATCTGACTTTCTCTGTCTGTGGTAGAGGAGAGGAGAGTATTTATAATACAACTTAGCAAAGAAAAATAATTCATATTAATTAATTTATGTATGTATGTACGTACATACGTACGTATGCAGGTATGTATGTATAGTCTATTCACTTCAAAAAAAAATTATCTACACTAACGGGAAGGAGATGGGCTTAACCTCACAATGAGCTAACAATAATGTCGTTCAAATTCACCTTTGGCAAGAATCGAACTTAAGACCTCGCACTTACAAGTGAATAGGAATACCACTAGGCCGTAATACTAAGTGACTAGTTTATTCACTTGCCTTTCTGTATTTTGACTCACTGTTGCCTTTCCTATGTTAACTGATCACTTGCCTTTGCGACAATACTCCTGTATCCCAACTACTTACCATTTCTGGATCGAGGTAATTAACAATTGATCTAATTATGTTCTAATCAACAAATTAATAAGAGAAAAACGCACACTGCTTTACGACTATAACTTCATATGAAATATGAATTTAAAACATATTGTGAATGAAAGATCAGCTGGTCAATAGCACAAGTTTTTTAATGAAAGATTAGCTGATCAATGGCACAAGTTTCCAAGCAAAAATTAAGTGGACTACCAAGTGATAAGGGTAATGCTAGGAAAACTAAATTTGTAGGCAAAATTTTAGAAATTAAAGGACACGAAAGTTAATGATTGGTTTATTACTTAACCGTTGATAAACATGTTTATTCCTATTTGTGACACATCATTTCATTTGTAAATTTTATCTTCAAATTTAATCTCCCTAACATTAGTCATTTGATAATGTAAAAGAATGAAGCTAATTAAATCGGAGTCGAAGGCACCATGATGTCCGCGATAAAGGGGAATACCACATGTTAGCTAGAATATACATGAGTTCTGTCGTGTACATGGGTGTTCAAAGGGCAAGTCTTTTTTCATTTTTTTTTTTTTTTGGGTGAAGTTCAAGGGTTAAGTCTTTAGAAAATATTGTGCGGAAAGCGAAAACATGAGGTGACAAAGTATATAGAGAATCTTACTTTTAAAAGAGGTAATGCTTGTCTTTTTTCTTTTCTAATAAGAGAGGTAATGCTCTAGAGACTAAATTTACGAATAAAATGATGTGGTACCAATAAGAATTAACACGTTTATCAACGTCTAAGTAATAAACCGATCATCAACTTCCATGTCCTTTATTTCAAGAATTTTGTTTATAAATTTAGTATATCTAGCATTACCTCTTTTAAGAGAGTCCCAACGAAAGATTAATTGATAAATGGCACAACTTTTCAAGCCAATTAAGTGGATTAACATGTGAATTTTGAAGGCACATAAAATGGGGCTGCGGAGTGATGAGAAGCTTATACATTCCAATGCTGGAAACCCCTTTCTTTTTGCAATGCTGCAAACCTCACCGAACTCTAATTAAGCCTTAATAATTTAAATTAGTTACACACAACTGATTAATATAGAGCTGTTGGGAGTCCTAAAAACAATAAAGGCTGAAGATCTTCCAGCTATATTCACTAAATGCTTATACGATTTGTCACAAAATACTTGCACAACTTTACATTAGGAACTTGCAGATCATTGAGTAAATAGCGTAATCAAGTGAACTCACATATGTGAAAAAATTTCATCTAAAGGAAACTTAGCCGAAGTTTTGGAGGAATAGGCTTCAAATTTCAACTCGCTCGATCGAGTTTCAAATCTTGGATATGTTCATGAATACAATCAATTACAAGATAGAATCTCTTGTATGGTCGTCTATGGACATGTGCATGCTCTTTCTTAAAGGTAAGGGCCTCAACTATTGAGCATTGCTTAAAATATTAGTATCCGTGAAAATATTGACATACAAATTTGTAGAAATATTATCGGATATATCGAATATTGATATTAGTTGCTTTCGATGGAATTTCCAATTGAAATAATGGAAATTTAAAGTGAAAATTTAGGTGATCTCAAACAATGGTTTGGACGAAATATAAAAGTTTATTTGATGTTTAACCGAAATGTAAAAAATATCGAAAAAAACTATCAATTTTTTCCCAAACTTAAGAGTTTCTCTAATATGAAGTGAAGTTTAGACTTCACCCCACATCTCTTTCCATATTTTTTCTGTATTTTCGAATATTTTCACGGATATACAAATTGATAGCAAATGCAAAAAGGGTTCAGCCCAACCAAAATAACACAAGTTTTTGAATGAAAGATTAGCCGATCAATGGCACAAGTTTTCAAGCCAAAATTAAGCGGACTAAAATGTGAAGTTGATCATGTTAAAGGATGAAGCTAATTAAACCGGAGTTGAAGGCACCATGATTACTTTGTCCGCAATAGAGGGGTATACCACATGTTAGAGTCGTGAAGTTATCACCACTAAATGTATATGCGAAAGTTAGTTTTAAAGGTATATGAGATTGGGCTACGGAGTTGATGACAAACTTTTACATTCCAACGCACACACCCACCCTTTCCTATTCGTGTCGTTATGGCTGTTATTTCAACGCTTGAAACCTCATTTAAGGATAATCTTTTAAAAGCGAGACTTTTCATTGACTCTAATCAAACCTCATATTTTGGGCATAATTCTACGGACTAACATTATAAAACATTGTACAAAACGCACAAGGTGTCAAAGAGTTTATGAAGAATCTCACTTTGAGAGTGTCTCTTAGCATTTCTCACCTAATAATTCAAACTAATTGATTAATATAGAGCTGCAGGAGTCCTACAAACAATCAAGGCTGAAGCTCTTCCAACTATATGCAATAAATCCTCCTCAAGTTGCTAAATCATTCTCAATCTTGTTCCCTTGACTTTCTAATCACAACCAATTTCTGGGTGCTATGTTCGAAGACCGTGTTGGTTGCTATGGAGAGCTGCTTGATTGTCACAAATACTTGCAGAACTTTATATTAGGACCTAGCTGATCACTGGCTAAATAGCGTAATCAAGTGAGCTCGCAAATGAAAAAAATACATTGAAACGTGTTGTGCTAGGATAGCACCAAACCTTTTAGAACCAACTCAAACTAACCCACAGGAAATTTATCAAATAAAAATGCAAGAACAAAATATTAAAGACACCAAGATTTTAACGAGGTTCCTCAACAGTCAGTGTAACTGGAGTACGTCCTCGGAGCAGTAGGAGCTCACCCAATAATCCACTATCAACCAAATGGGAGTTTACAAAGTGTTGGCAATCTCACAACCCAAATAACCCAATACACCCAATAACTCTCACACACCACATAAACAAATAGAGAAAGAAATATAATGAATAATTTCTTCTCTATACATGTAGCTCAAAGCTATTACAACAATAATTATGATGGATGATTGCTAACAAAAAAGAAGAGCACATTCTTCTTCTTTTCAACAAAGGGTTGCTGCACCCTTTCTATTTTCTGATGCTCTGCAGCTTGCACTCCTTTTCTCTGCAGCTCTCTTCTCTCTTCTCTCTTCTGCTCTAATCTGAAAATTGAGCTCTCCTTTTCTTCTCCTCTACCGAAACAAAACAATGAATTATTATTCAAAACAAGCCATCACTTTCGGCTAATAAAAAACCACAAAAGAAGAAAAACATCATCATGATGCCTCCTCATCATGATGTCTTTATAATTTTATAACCAAAAGTTTTTTCTTTTCCTTTTTTTAATAGCCGAAAGTTGTTTGTTTGGCCATAATTCAACAATCTCCACCTTGGCCAAATTCCGAAAACACCATAATAAGCCAACCAACACAATCAACACAAAAATCACTCCCAAACACTAGCAAGAGAACAACTCATGCCGAGCCAAATGCTCCAAAACTCCTACTGCTCAACGCCTTCTTTATATAGGCAAAATGTGAGCCAAGTTCAAACAGTGAACAAACTTGGCTACACCAACAACCTTAGTCAACATATCAGCGGGGTTGTCTTTAGTTGGAATCTTCTGGAGAATGATTTCCCCTTCACCAACAATTTCACGAACAAAGTGATAACGCACATCTATGTGCTTGGTCCTCGCATGATGAACCTGATACTTAGCCAAATAAATGGCACTCTGACTATCACAATGTACCTCCACCTGCTTCTGATCAACCCCCAAATCTCTAATCAGCTCATGTATCCAAATGGCCTCCTTTATAGCTTCAGCAACTGCCATATATTCAGCCTCTGTAGTAGACAAGGCAACAGACGACTGCAAAATGGACCTCCAACAAACTGGTCCTTTAGCCATAGTAAACACATAGCCTGTAGTAGACTTCCTTCCATCCAGATCACCTGCATAATCTGAATCAACATAACCAACTGCAAAATGACCAATACCAGAGTCATCTCTCTCAAAGCATAAACCAACATCTCGAGTACCATGGAGATATCTCAATATCCACTTAGCTGCTTGCCAGTGCTCTTTACCTGGATTATGCATATATCGACTCACCATGCCAACTGCATGAGCAATATCCGGTCTAGAGCATACCATTGCATACATCAAACTACCAACCAAATTTGCATATGGTATATTTTTCATTTGCAGCTTCTCTTTATCATTTTTAGGACATTGTAGAGAACTCAATTTAAAATGAGGAGCCAAAGGGGTACTAACCGGTTTGGTTGAATCATGAACTCCAAACTTCCGAATCAACTTCTCAAGGTATTGTCTTTGATTCAAACTGACCAAACCCTTCTTTCTATCTCTAGTGATCTCCATGCCAAGGATCTTCTTTGCTTCACCAAGATCCTTCATCTCAAACTCATTCTTCATTTGCTTCTTCAATTTTTCAATCTCTTCAACATTTTTTGAGGCAATCAACATATCATCAACATATATCAACAAATAAATGAAAGACCCATCTTGCAACTTCTTGAAGTACACACAATGATCATATTGACTTCTAGAATAATTTTGGCCTCTCATAAATTTATCAAACCTCAAATACCATTGCCTTGGAGATTGCTTCAAGCCATAAAGTGATTTCTTCAATTTGCAAAACAAATTTTCCTTCCCTTTCACTATATACCCATCCGGTTGACACATATAAATCTCTTCATTCAAATCACCATGTAGGAAAGCCGTCTTCACATCAAGTTGCACAAGCTCAAGATCATATTGTGCAACAAGAGCTAACATAATACGAATTGAGAAGTGCTTCACAACTGGAGAAAATATTTCATTGTAGTCAATGCCCTCCTTTTGTGCATACCCTTTAGCAACTAATCTTGCTTTAAATCTCACATTGCTTTTCTCATCAGTATCTTCCTTCTTGGCATACACCCATTTGCAACCGATAGCTTTCTTGCCCTTAGGCAATTTAGCTAACTCCCAAGTCTTGTTCTTCAAGAGAGAATTCATCTCATCACCCATGGCATTGCACCACCTCTTCTTCTCCTCACTCTCAATGGCTTCCTCGAAATTAGATGGAATATCATCAGTGATAATAGGAAGAGCAAAAGAAACATAGTCACTATACCGAGCTGGCTTGGTAATTTGTCTCTTTCCTCTGTTTTTGGCAATAGACTCTTGAGGTGAAACTTGCTCTTCAACTTGAATGGAATCTTCAAGTTCAACTTCTTCAACATCCTCATGGTCTCCCACTTCTTCACTTGTAGTGGCTTCGACATCAGCGGAAATAGGATTTGAAGTACCAGAGGCAACTTTCTCAAGCTCCACCTGTTGGACATCTTTCACATTCTTCTCAGAGACTTTGTACATACTTTCTTCGTCAAATGTCACATCTCTACTAATTACCAGTTTCTTCATCTCTGGACACCACAACCTGTAACCTTTGACACCACTACTAAAACCAAGAAAGATAGCCTTTTTGGCTCTAGGATCAAGTTTATTTTCAGTTACATGAAAATAAGCAGGTGAACCAAAAATACGAATATGATCATAATCAGAAGAAGGTTTTCCAGTCCATACCTCCATTGGTGTCTTACCCTGAATAGCAGCTGAAGGTAACCGGTTGATGATGTGACATGCATAATTAACTGCTTCTGCCCAAAATGACTTGCTTAAACCCGACTGAGACAACATACATCTAACCTTCTCAAGCAAGGTTCGATTCAATCTTTCTGCAACTCCATTTTGTTGTGGAGTTCCCCGAACACTGAAATGTCTCACAATTCCTTCTTCTTTGCAAACTTTAAAGAAAGGATCGGATGTGTATTCACCACCATTATCCGATCTCAAAATCTTAATCTTTCTCCCAGTCTGATTCTCAACCATTTTCTTCCAACCCAAGAAAATGCTTAACACCTCACTCTTGTGCTTCATAGTGTAGACCCAAGACCTTCTTGAATAATCATCAACAAAGGTCACGAACCAATGTCTACCACTCAAAGAGGGAGTCTTTGTAGGACCCCAAACATCTGAATGCACATAATCAAGAATGCCCTTCGTCTGATGTACAGCAGTACCAAACTTCACTCTAGTTTGCTTCCCCAAGACACAATGCTCAGAAATCAAGCTTACAAGTCGTGGCACCTTTTAGAAGACCTTGTTTCACAAGCCCTTATAGAGCTTTCTCACCGGCATGGCCTAATCTCATATGCCACAATCTAGTAGTATCTGAATCAGATGTGCCCATATTTTCAGAGACTACAGATGCTTCACCTGTCACAGTGCTTCCCTGCAATAAATACAAATGGCCACATCTAGGAGCTTTCATCACAACAAGTGCACCATAAGTAACTTTCAATGTCTGTCCATCTGAATGAAACCTGAAACCCTTGGATTCCAAAGTACCCAAAGAAATAAGATTTTTCTTCAAATTCGGTACATACCGAACACCTGTCAACTCTTTAACCATGCCATCATGCAACTTCAAACGAACTGTACCAATCCCTTTTGTTGTGCAAGGATTGTCATCTCCCATGAACACAACGCCACCATCAAAGTCTTTCAAGCTTGAAAACCAATCCTTGTGAGGAGTCATATGATGAGTACAACCCGTATCCAACACCCACTTAGTAGCACAATCAAATGATGAGGAAGTGGTTAAAGCAAAATCAGAAAAATCTGTTTCAACCTCAGCAACATTAGCTTCAGAACTTTCTTTGCCTTTGGTCTTCAATTTTGGATAATCTTTCTTCCAATGGCCCTTATTACGACAAAAGGCACATTCATCATTTTCCAAAGGTTTTCTACCTTTAGAGTTTCCTCTAGGTCGAGACTGTGATTTTTTCCTGCTAGAAGATGACCTCCTCTCCGATGATCTACCTCTAACAAATAAAGCTTCAGAGGTACTATCATGATTTTTATCTCTATGCCTCATTTCATAATTCATCAAGGCATTTGACACATCTTCAAATTTCACAGTTTCTTTACCATGCATAATAGTGGTAACAAAATGCTCGTAAGAGTCCGGCAAGGAATTCAACAATATTAAGGCCTTATCTTCATCCTTAATATCCTCATTTAAATTTAACAAGTCGGCAATCAACTTATTAAAAGCATCAAGGTGTCTAATCATTTTTGTACCTTCTTTGTATTGGAAGCGGTAGAGCTTTTTCTTCAAGTGTAGCCGGTTCTCTGCACTCTTTGTCATATACTTGTCTTCCAATTTTTGCCACAACACACTTGCTAATGTCTCCCGCATCACAAAATACTTCTGAGTTTTTGCAAGGCACAACCGAATTGAAGAGCAAGCCCACAAATTTAATTTCTCCCATTCCGGCTTCGACATAACTTCTGGCTTCTCTCCCAAAGCGGCAAGTAAATCTTGTTGAGCCAACACATCTTTGACCTCACATTGCCACATCCCGAAGTTGTTTGTGCCATCAAACTTTTCCACTTCGAACTTTGCATTTTGCACCGTAGTTCTTGCAAACCCAGAGCTGCTTCCAAAAGGATTCTCATCTTGCCCGTCTGACATCTTTGGCAACTAGACAGTACCCAAGAGCAACCAGTGCTCTGATACCAATTGTTGTGCTAGGATAGCACCAAACCTTTTAGAACCAACTCAAACTAACCCACAGGAAATTTATCAAATAAAAATGCAAGAACAAAATATTAAAGACACCAAGATTTTAACGAGGTTCCTCAACAGTCAGTGTAACTGGAGTACGTCATCGGAGCAGTAGGAGCTCACCCAATAATCCACTATCAACCAAATGGGAGTTTACAAAGTGTTGGCAATCTCACAACCCAAATAACCCAATACACCCAATAACTCTCACACACCACAGAAACAAATAGAGAAAGAAATATAATGAATAATTTCTTCTCTATACATGTAGCTCAAAGCTATTACAACAATAACTATGATGGATGATTGCTAACAAAAAAGAAGAGCACATTCTTCTTCTTTTCAACAAAGGGTTGCTGCACCCTTTCTATTTTCTGATGCTCTGCAGCTTGCACTCCTTTTCTCTGCAGCTCTCTTCTCTCTTCTCTCTTCTGCTCTAATCTGAAAATTGAGCTCTCCTTTTCTTCTCCTCTACCGAAACAAAACAATGAATTATTATTCAAAACAAGCCATCACTTTCGGCTAATAAAAAACCACAAAAGAAGAAAAACATCATCATGATGCCTCCTCATCATGATGTCTTTATAATTTTATAACCAAAAGTTTTTTCTTTTCCTTTTTTTAATAGCCGAAAGTTGTTTGTTTGGCCATAATTCAACAAAACGAACAAAGCTCTGCCGAAACTTTGGAAGGAAGAACTGGCTTCAAAGTTCAACTCACCGGAGTTTCAAATCATGGATCCGTATATGAATATACAACTAATTGCAGGGTAGAATCTCTCGACATACTACCTCATGGCCATGCAACTGCTTTTTCCTATTGTTAGGTCATCTCTAATGAAGAGGGCTAAATGTTCAAAGCTAAAAAATGATCTGATTTGTTCAAGAGCTCATCTTCAACCAATGGTTGTGCTATAATTCTTTGGAGCCAACCAGACTATTATTTGGCCAAAGGGTCTCATGGTGCCAAATGTAGCAACCCCCCCTCCCTCTTAACCCTTTTTTTTTGGCGGGGATTAGCTCCTTAGTTGAAATAATTGATTTAAACTCAAAAAATAGATTTGAAAACATCAAACGGTGGTTTAATTAAATTAACTAACAAATTTAAAGAATAAACTTAAAAATAATAAATATTGATGGGTCATGTTTAGCCCCTCCAATTGAAGATGATATATGAGTATGACCTGACACTATTTATATAAAAATATATTTTATAGGGCTATAATTTCAAACGGGGTTATATTTTAACCCTTTCAATTGGAGATGGCCCAAGGGGTGCACCCCGAGTGCTGAGTAGATACAAAATGATAGCAAATGCAAAAACGGTTAATCCCAACTAATATAACACAACAGCTGGGCCACGACACCAACAAAAAGAGGCCCAATACAGTACAGGCCCATATTAAATAAATAAAAGTTTAAATATATTTTTTTTTTTCGAAAAACAAAAAGAAGGAGAAAAGGTTTTGCTATTGATAATCCTCCCAATTTGCTTGCTGAGTCAAAAAGCCGTCCCGCTGATAATTGGGTGATGATTATCCAAAATATCTTGCACATTCGCTGACCTCATTTTCCATTTTGTTAATGGAGCTTTACAAGTGCTTAACAGCTCATTAACGTTACATCTCTATACTTAATTATTTTAGTTTGATAATATCTTTGATTAGGGGACAACTAATTAGCATATCATATCTTCATACGTATTTAAGCACTGGAAATGGCTTCATTGAGGCGTGAAATTGTTGTACGGTACTGAAAAAATGCTATTTGACATAAGCAGTCTACTCATACAAAAACACTTGAATTGGCTGTACCACTTTTTTTTTTTTTTTACATGTATCCATATTTATTAGTCACGACCAACTAAAGTTAAAATTCCATTAAAGCATGTTTCCACGGGGTTCTTCAGAGAATTGTGTTTTCATGGGAGTGCACAAACACCTTTGTTTAAGAGAAGATGACAACTCAATCAGATCTTCTTGTTTGCTTACTTTGCATCGCATTTGTATGCGATGGTAGTCGATTTGATTCCGATAGCCAGCTGGTGTATAAAAGAAAATCTCAATTTTTCTATTAAAGAAATCTTGTGGGAAACGAAGAAGTAATAAGCACATAAGTTCTACAAACAATTTATTCATATTATAACACGAGTTACACAGAATATTTGAGTCAAATAATTATAAGCCGTCCATGAAATTTAAAACTTGATATGCATATTAAGAAATTAATAAGTGCTTAGAATCCATCCCACATTTCTTTGCAGATCCAAACGAAAAGATGCTTATAACGGTAGAAGGTAAGCCGGAATTTAATTAAATTTCTTCACCGAGGAGCAAGGAATATCTCGTGGTAATAGAAGATATGACTAATCGCAACCCCATTGGCCACAGTTAATGTTGGATTAACGCCCCCCAATGGCCACAGATAATGTTTGTTTAACGGCCTCAATGGCCACGGATGTTCTTTTACATATATAATATGCTATATGCTCCCGAATCCAAGCAAGGGATTTTTTTTTATATTTTTGTTGGACAAACCGAATCCAGGCAAAAGTTAGTGTTGAAATTTTGACATGGCATCTTGATGTATCTTGTGTGAATTGTGATGTTAAAGAACATTTTTATCATGATTTAGATGAAGGATAACAATACTTAATTATATTATAAAATAATATTATACTAACCTCTTGTCATACATGTTCAAGGATGACAGTTGACTTTTTTTATTTATTTACTTATATATATATATATAATTTTTTTTTTCAAATAATGCACTTATTAACCACCTACAGTCCAACTAGATTGTTTTTTTTTTTATTTTGTGAGTCTTTTTCTTTTTAATTTTTTAAAATTCTTAGAGCAATTTGAGTATTATGAAGCTTCATCACTTTCTTTGCCTTTTCATTTTGTATGTACTAGTCTATTGCCCCAAGCTCACGTGTGTGGCAATTTTGTACATTTTATTGTCTACTTGTAATTTTTATTCTTCTTCTTTTTTTTTAATATGTTTTTTATTTAAACAAATTAAAGAAATAAAAGAAGAAAAACTACCCACTACGTTGGTGGTTTTATTTTGTAAAATCTTAATTAGGAAGGGGCAACTTTGGAATTATGAATCCACATCTAACACGAGTGAGTCCACAAACCACATCTAACACGAGTGAGTTGATAATCTATACTATTAATTATCACTACTAATTAATAAAACACTCATTGTCAACCAAAATCTTATGAAATTACCAGTTTAACCCTCTAATTAAAACAGAACATGAATAAGAAATATGAGTCAGAAATGTCATTTCACACAACTAAATTTTACCTTTTTTTTCAAAGCCTCACTTTTGATACACAATATTTACATAAGAATAACAAAACAATAATTATGTAATATTAAGATAAAATATGCACTTATTAAGAGAAATTGTCTCACCATCATTTTTTCATACTTTTTAAAAAAACTTTATGTAATATTTAGATAAAATATGCACTTATTAAGAGAAATTGTTCCACCATCAGTTTTTCATACTCCTTTTAAAATTTTAAAAACTAATCACACTCTTTAATAAAAAAACAAAAAACAAAATGAAATTGTTTAGGTGCAAGTAGTACTATCACGTGCAATAACTCTTCGTTAATTTGTTTTTTATTTTTCTATTAGTTTCTTCTTCATTACATTTTTTGAAAATGAATCCTCTTCGGATCTCTTCCATCAAGTCCACAAAATCAATGAATCTGGATCCTTGAAGTTTGAATAAATGGCTAAAGTTATTATAATTTTGAAAGAAGTTCTCTATTTTTAGCCGTTTGATCAAATTTCAAGGGTCCAAATTCATTCATTAGGTGGATTTTGTGGAAGGGATTCATAAATGATCACTTTCCTACTTTTTTACTAGATAAGGAGGAAAATTTTATTCCCAAAACGCAATAATTTGAAAATATTTACGTGCCTAAGAGTGTTAATATAGTAATTTTAGTAAGGAACTTTTTTAGGTGCGACATCATTTTCATTTAGTCAAAAATTAGTTTGACAAAAGTTGTTGAAATTGCAGCGAAATAAAACCCCTTCATCCGGTGGCTATTAATATTATTGACAAAAAATTAATAAAGAAATAGTAATGGTGCAATCTGCATTTCTCAATAAACAAAAGAATGTAGGATATCTCAAATTCGATGTTTCGAGTTGATAAGTTTACTTAACTGTAACGATGGGAAAGTGAAATTTTCTATAACTTCTCTGGTTCAAAAGAAATAGATAATTGTATTTTACCATTAGTTGTCCCATTTAAAAAATAAATAAAGAAATAGTAATTATTGGAGGAAAATAATGGAAGAAAGCATTCAAATTGCGATGCAGGACCAGTACTAGTGGAGCGTGTGGTCAGAAATGAAAGGAGCAATCGGAGAAAAGGAAAATAAAAAGGGTAAAAAGAGCAAAAGATAGAGGCCACAGAAGTCGAACACGTGTCAGAAGGTTTGAGGCTCTGTTAAATCAGGTCCCCACCCATCACAGACCAACCTTATCGTGACAAAAGTGCCCCCACAAATCAAAATGCGGCAACTTTCCTTTTCGTCTTCCCACGCGAATCTGATTCTCTCTGTCCTTTGTCCATATACGGCTATTCTGAGCGAGGATTCTTCCCGGATTTTCTTTACGAGGATTATAGAAATTCTTAAATCATATTCGTTTATCGTATATTGTGTAATAAAAAATTATTATAAAATTTTTAATTTAAAATTAAATATAAACTGTACTTGATGAAAATTGATCACATAATACACAATGAATAAAAATGAGTGGGTAACCAGAAAAAGGAAAATGAACTGTCCATTTTTCAAAGAAGTAGGATTCTCTCCCTTTCAATTCCATTCTCCTTACTTCCTTTCCTCTTTCACTCTTCTTTTTTGTCTGTCTCTTTTTAAAGAAGTCAATACAAAATGTTGAGGTGATTTAATCGTAACCGTTTAAATATTAAAAAAAAAAGAGTTTTGAAAGGAAGAAAATCCTACTCTATTTCCATAACGATGGATATATTGATTGCATACGTTTCCAACTCTCCAATTTTCGATTTACCAAAACAGAAAACATTTCCAAACAATTTTCGATTATTGTCGTTACGAATTTTCCAATTTTCGGGAAAATGAAATAACAGACAAAGCAAGTAACGCATGACCGCGAATAGGTTTTCTCGTTCAAAGGCCCAGCGGCATCCAACAAACCTCCTCGCCAGCCTAGCAGGCTGTACGGCGTAGGGCTAATACCGTCTTTCCACTATCAGACAGGGGCAAAATAGTCAAAGCAGTCTCACGTCACCTATAAATAAGCCCCATAGCTCTCTGGTTTTCAGAAAAACAAAACAGCCAATTGAGCAGTAAGCAGCAATCAACATCCCTAGGGTTTAAGTATTGATCCAGTTCCAAATCGCTTTGAGATCTCAATTTTCTCGCCGCCCGCTGGTTCGGTCAATTTCAGTATCGATTCCCAAATCCTAGGGTTTCCTTGAAGCTTGATAGCCATCGTCCGCTCCTCTGGAGAGAGTGCCTAACAATTTCGCATATTTGTGAGTGAAATCGTTGTTCTTTTCCCTGAATTGAATTTGTTGCTTTTTACATTAAATTATGCTTTGGTGATTTGAATATGTGGTTTGAATGGAAAAGGACGAAGCTTTGATAATCTGTATACGTCTATACTTATTTGTTAAATAAAGCCTGTATTTTGATGTAAATTGTGTTAATCATCAATCTGGGTCTGGATTATTGGAGCTAGATTGAGATATTTTTATGGAATGGGGGTGAATTAATTTGCTCAATGATTGTATATATATATATATATATATATATATATATATATATATACGTATTACATTTTCATGTGGTGATGCACTCAAATCTGATTGTTCGATTAAATTTGTTTATGATATTGCGATGGTTTTGTAAGAAAGCAGTAATTTTTGACAATTTTCATTTTATTTTTTGGTCTAATTTGTTGTTTTAATTGTTAAAAGTGTAAATTATATAACTTTTGGCAAATGTGGTATGTAATTATTGCAAGAATAATTCGAATTCCGAGCTATAACATATAGATTTGATCGGTTTCATGCGCTACATGCTTTAGTGTTGAGAAATTTTGTTGCTTTTGTATCTGATTACTGATATCTTGATTGGTTTGGTATGAACAGGAAGAACTGAATGACCTGATGGAGTCCAAAGGTGGTAAAAAGTCTAGTAGTAGTAGTAGTAAATCATCATTATTCTATGAAGCACCTCTCGGCTACAGCATCGAAGACATCCGACCCAACGGTGGAATCAAGAAGTTCAGATCGGCTGCTTACTCCAACGTAAGTGTCCCGTTTACTAGTATTTTTATGTATGCTGTTGTGCTGTAGAGTTGGGTTATGGATTCCTAGCTGGTTAAATTGTACATGAAAAATGCTAACTTTCTGTTTCTATCTTTGTGCAGTGCGCTCGCAAACCATCCTGATATTCCTCAGTTGGATTTTTAACCACGAGACGTGGTTTCTGTTTTATTGCTTTCCTAGGTGTTTATTTCCGTTTTCTTCAATCGACATCTTCCTCTCTTTCTCTCTTTTGCGACTGTCATCTCTTTGCAACTGCAATCTGCTTTGATCCTCTGATCTTCTTGCAACTGTAATCATTCCTGTTAGTCAATATGGCCATGGAGGGATCTGCTATTGGATTTGAAGGTTATGAAAAGAGGCTAGAAATAGCATTTTTCGAGCCGAGTATCTTTCTCGACCCTGAAGGAAGGGGTCTTCGGTCTCTGTCCAAAGCTCAGATAGATGAATTTCTTGACCAAGCTGAGTGCACCATCGTCTCGTCATTGTCGAATGACGATGTTGACTCATATGTTCTTTCTGAGTCAAGCCTCTTTATTCATCCATACAAGATGATCATCAAAACTTGTGGCACAACCAAGTTGCTCCGTGTGATCCCGACTGTCCTGCAGTTGGCTGAAACCATTTCCCTTGCTGTGAGATCTGTGAAGTACACTCGTGGGAGTTTCATTTTTCCGGGAGCACAGACGTACCCTCATCGTAGCTTCTCAGAAGAAGTTTCGGTCCTCGACAGCTACTTCGGGAAGCTTGGGTCAGGAAGCAGGGCGTATGTGATGGGCAGGTCAGACGGACCTCAGAAGTGGCATGTGTATTCTGCGACTGCCGAATCAGCAAGCTTCGTTGAACCTGTGTACACTCTTGAAATGTGCATGACTGGTTTGGACAGGGGAAAGGCTTCTGTATTCTACAAATCTGAATCGAGCTCAGCCACAACAATGACAAACGAATCTGGTATCCGAAAAATCCTTCCAGATTCCGATATTTGTGATTTCGAGTTTGACCCCTGTGGTTATTCCATGAATTCCATCGAAGGAGCTGCAATTTCGACCATTCACGTCACACCAGAAGATGGCTTCAGTTATGCAAGTTTTGAAACCGCTGGATATGATCTGAAAGATGTAAACTTGAACCAGTTGGTTGAGAGGGTATTGGTTTGTTTCCAACCAAAAGAATTCTCCATAGCTGTGCATGCCAATGTTGTTAGCAAGTCACTCCAGCAACATTCTCTCGTCGATCTGAAGGGATACTGTCGCGAAGAGAGCAGCCACGAAGAGCTTGGACTGGGTGGAGCCATTGTCTACCAGAGGTTCCTGAAGACTGAGCGGTGCGGTTCTCCTCGATCAACTCTCAAGGGCTGCTGGAGAGAGGAAGAAGAGGAAGAAGAGGAAGAAGATTATTAAGCACAATTGACTAGTAGTTTAGTTACATTGGTCATTTTTTGGATTTATGAATAAATTACCTGTCAGCGACGGCCTGATAATGGTAATGGTAGTCTGAAAGTGTTGTCTTTGATTAATCTTTCCGTTCATGTTGAGTGTTGTTTTCGCATGATACAGCACATCAAACCCTAAGTTGGATTTAGTTATTGTATTCGTAAGAGGTCCTGTGACCGGATCTGATGTTGATCTTCAATGCTTGGTTATATGAAAGCTATGTTTTGTTGTTTCTCCATTGCTTTGTTGAGCGACTTATTATGTACGTGGAATCCATCCCGACTGCCGACTGCCGACTGCATCGTATGCGAAAATGAGGTTGTGATTGGTTCAATTTGTTTACCATTTATTTACAGACGTTATTTTTTTTCTGTTGCCTTTTTATCTTCCCGGACATTGAACCCTGCATGAATGTTGAAATCGGAGTCTAGGGTTTTGGCGGTTTTATGGAGTTTTTATTTTGATCCGGGACGCCGTGGTAGCTTCCACGTTGGCAATTTTATTGGTTCAATTTGTATGAACTGTGAATATGTGAGATCAGGGGCGGATGTATATCAGGACCACCCGAAGTTCGTGTTCATTTTGTGTCCATCAAGTGTTTGATGTAATAACTGTTAGACATATCTCGATAGGTTTTGTCTACAACACTAATCAAATTCTCTTCACTCATCAGATTAATTCGGTCTATATCGATATCTGTTGACACGTGCACAACATGGTTTGGCTGGTGAGACCAGCTCACTAAATATTCAACGAAATGCCTTAGTGAATCAATTAAAATTTAATTTTGTTTGCGCACTTCGGCTCTTTTTCTATATAAAAACTTGAACTTATAACATTGAAAGTGAGACTTCGAAAAATTTGAATTCTGAATCTGCCACTATATGAGGTGTTGGACGGACTGTCATATGGCGTTGGTTTTGAATCATTTTATTTTTCTGTTCATGTGAGAAAAACCCATTGCCCTATCGTAGAGGGAGCAGAGGCCCAAGCGCAAGCTATACACATTGAAATGTGTGGCCCTATCTACTAGCTAGGGACATTTGAACCATTCTTTCTTTCTGTGAAAGCTTCCCGTTGGAGTTGGCTCTATCAAGGATCTTTAAGGCCAAGGCTTTTTTAGTTACTATTACTACATCACCATCTGGTGTTGTTTACTAATTTCTTTATATTTTAACATTTGAATTTATTTGATAATACTAATATTTAAATTTACAGTATGTCAATTGTAAAACAACAAAGTATTATTCCACTAAGTGACGTCAATTGGACGAATCCTAAAACATCAATTTTGCGTCAAGTATTTCATTGATATTGATCACTAATATTATCACATATAAATTAGTAAAATCACATAATTATGTGTGACTGTCGCACTAAAAAACTTCTCAACGTAAGATATGTTTAGTTATTCTAGAACCAACTAGTTGGGTACTTGTTTAAATGAGTAATTCTGGAACCAGCTAGTTTGAAATAAAATCCCAAAAATCCTAATCTTTTTATATATTTTTTTAATTAAACATAAAACACATTTACAAGACTTTGTTGTTTTGTTTGTGAGTTATGGAAGCCAGCTAAGTAAGGTTAATCCCTTTGCAAAAAGGTGATTTAACTTTTGATTATTTTTAACGTTTTCTTTCCAGCAAATCTTTGTTTGGTTTGTTTTTAGTAGGTAGTGTTGTCTAACTTTTACTTTATATTTAAATGGTTGTAGATGTCCCCTCCTTTTATGGATAATTAGTCCCAAAACTTGTTACATCAAAACCAAATTATTGACAAGAAGTGGATCTTGCGCATAGCATTAGCTTTCTTTTGATATCATCAACTTTGTGAACCCGACAAGTTGGATGGCTACCAAAGAGAGAGCCCTTACTTTGTCATCTTTATTTTGTGAGGCCTAGTTTCCATCCTCTTGTTTAAATCACAAACATACTTGCATTCGTTTCTCCGGCTAGTTACTGATTGAAACGAATCGTACTATGTTTGTAATATTGTTAATTGTTTCGACTGCGTTAAGTACGATGTTAGGTTTTGTTAGCTGCAATCGCTCATGCGCGAGTGGAGATTGACTCAAAGGTGTTGTGGGTTGGAAAAAATCTTATTGATTAGCTTAGCATCAAACAAACTTTGGGTGAAATTAATTAAAAAGAGAAAAAAAGTGGACTATATAGCATATTCCTTTTAGGATGAGCCTTGGTGCAACGGAAATGTTTCTTTTTTGTGATAACAAAGTTACGGGTTCGAGTTGTAGAAATAGTCTCTTTGCAAAGTAAGGATACGAATGGGTACAATAAACGTTAATTTTTGACCCTCGCAAAACAGAGAATCTTTTTGTTTTCGACCGCCCCTTCTATGGCATATTCCTTTAAAAAAAAAAAAAAAGATAGCTACTTTCAATTTCTTCCACCCTTTTTTGGGTGGTATAGGAATATAGATAGATTTTTTTATTTATATGGGGTTATTAGCAAAAAGTCTTCTGTGCACTCCTAAAGGAAAGAAAAGATGGTTTATGGCGTGTATGGCATCCTAAGCTTTAGATGGCACCATTTGTAAAGGAATTTATTCCATGTTAGCCATCACCAGAAGTGGGATTTGAGAAATTTGTAAAAAAAATCCTTCTGGCATCCATTTTGAAGCCCTTAAAATCCTTTAAATAACATTTTCATTTCAAATTTTCCCTATACCAAGCGATATTAATTAAGTAGAAGATTTGAACAAAATACATTCAATATAAGGGTAAATGCTCTTGATCACTTCACATAAATATTCACCATATATTAAGATGTTTGGTTAGACCTGCTAACAAGTGTGTTACCTTTTTGCACTTGAGTTGGAATTTCCTCGCCTTCGGAAATGACTTTTGGTAATATATGAAGGATACCTATACATAGATGACAAGGAAGATTGGCCCCTCGTGAGAGAATCATATACATGGTGGTGGAACAAGATGGACAGTGATATCAGACACATGGTTCTTTGAATTAGGTACAATATCCTAGTGGGTGGGGAATACATTCAGAAATAAGCAAGTCCTCTTTGTAAAGTAGGGTTTTGTAGAGAGATGGAAGAGAGGGAGTGGGGTATAGGATACAATGTGGGGTTAGGGAGTCTCCTGTACCAGTTCATAATTATCCTACTCTTTTGAGATATAGAACCAAAAACACGATCAAATGCATGTGGCTTTTGGTGGAAATTGTTCAAAAAACAGTGGCCATGCACTTGGAACAAACCAAGCCAACTTAGTCAAGTGGTAAAAAGAACAATAATTTCCTACTCATTTGGGGAGAGAGAGAAAGAGAGAGAGAGAGGGAGAGAGAGAGAGCGCCTCTTTTAGTAGTGCTGCATGTCTTGATTAGGAATTGTGGTCAACTGTCTCTTTAAACTCGTTTGTTTGACTCCCTTTTTGGCTCCAAAGAGGACCATGACCTTGCTGGGAAGCTTTCCTTCATTTGTTAGTTGGACATGGATTCTGTTGATCAGGGAAGTGGTGGGAAAGGGTTTGGAAAGGTAATTAAAATGTTATAACTGTGGTAGGGATAGTAATTCATGTGCGGTTGTCAGCCATTGATGAAAGTGACTGGATCATAGGCGGATAAATTGAAAGCGAAGTGATTAAAAGTTAAAGTTATGTTAGAACTATAGTTGTGTGTCCATGTGTAACTTTCGGCCCTTGATGTAAGCGAGTTCGACAATTTCATAAACGACTGGCATGAACTGGGTATAAAGCCAAAGAAAGAGACATGAGATGACCTAACTAACAAGAACAGAGATACCATATCTCTGTCTAAGGTGCAAGCAAGTGGAAATGGTATTTGTTTGGTTGTAGTTGTGTGATCTTAATCAATGGCCTGATGCTGTTCATCATGTACTGGTCTGCATCTGCATGTTCCAACCACGACGGAGGTAAGTGCGCGCCTGTCAGTGAACACGAAGGGGCCACGGACGAGAGGTCGTATTAGGATCCCTACTTGATAGAAACACTTCCATTTATCATTCATCATTGCCATGCAATATATTTCTTCTCCTTCTTTCATTTTTCATTAGAAAAATTCAAGAGCCATGTATCACATACCAAACGCAAAACCTCAAATGAAAAAATGACGGCTCTAAGTTAACAAGTCTTTATATTTTGCAAGGATTGGAAAGACTGTCTATCATATGTAGTCTTACTTTTACTTTGTAAAAAAAATGTTTCAGCAACTCAAATTTGTGACCTTTTGGTTACAAAAGAATAATCTAAAACCTCAATTGTAGAGTTATAATTATGTGTGATATATATAATCTATGCATTTAGGCCTTGTACTTTCTCTTTAAGTAGACAAATAATAAGGTAAACTTGAATGGTAAGAGGAAGAGTCATGACGCACGATTATGCATGGGTGTTCGGATTAGGCTTCAAACCATATACAAATCGACTTGAATTCAAATCTTTAGAGTGTACTGGTTGGAACAAAGTGTAGACAATGATGATGCTAGGCCTTTCGAGCGGTAGTGTATCAGATTCAAGCTTTCTTGTTTGAAGTGGCAAGTAGTGTACTATTTTGTATAACGTAGTTAAATTTAAGAACTAGCTCTATGTGCTTCCTCACCGGACCTCTCTTTGATTGGTCTCATTGTTGAGGATTCCAGAGCGATTTTCTTGGAGATCACTAGAGTTCGTTTTACCCATATCAGACGCCAAGCAAATGAGGTGGCTCACAAACTTGCCTGTTACAGTCTCTTGTCTACTACGCCCGCTCTTTGGTTTGAAGAACCACCGGACATTATCTTAGATATTTTATTTGAAAATTGTTTTATCGGAGCTCTAATCACTCCCTTTGATGTAATCCTCTTTCTCTCATCAATATATCTATCGCTTTTATTAAAAAAAAAAAAAACCGGCTGGTAACTTCGTTATGGTAGCCTATTTTTCTGATGGTAGGGAGATTCGCATATGCTTTTCAACCTCTATCTAGCCACCATCATATGATTCACAAACAATAAGAATCAAACTCAAGATATAGTTGTGTAGAATATAGACCATGAAATTTATTCCAACCTTGAGTCACCCAATGACGATTAACATGGGTTAGCTACAATAACAAAATTTTAGTTAGTATTATATATGCTCGTGCTATTCCAACCGTTGGATCAACATTACTATGTAGAATCTCCAGATTGATAATCATGAAAGCAACAGGCTAATTCGTCCAAAGCAACATTTGAACATCAGGTCAACGTGCACTGTTTGGGGGGCGGGGTCCACATACATAGGCCATAATTAGAAGTAGGATTCTCTTTCCTTTTATTCTCATCTTCTTTCATTTTCTCCTCTCACACATTATTTTTTATTTCTATAAAAAATTAATATAAAATATTGACGTAATTTAATTATAATCGTTTAAGTAGAAAGAAAAAAAGGAAAAAGAGATTAGAGGCTCCCTATAATTAGGCCCTGCTACACTTGCTTTGGATTATTAGTTTTTTCTGTAGCAGCGGGTCCCGCGTTACCATTCCGGTGCAGTGCAGGCACAGGTAAACCTCTGTTTGCCTACAAGACCAGGACCGTTGATTCTTCACCACTGACATGTGGGACCCACGCATATTGCATAAAGTTTTATTTTTAGTCGAAAGAAAAAAAAAAAGAAGAAAAAGAAAAAGCAGCGTTTGCTTTTGAAAGTTGGTGCTTTTGATTGTTTATTAGGAGACAGAGGCTGGTGTGGTAAGTGGAGACTAATTCTACTTTCATCTGTGATCTTTGCACAGTCAAACTTTGTGACGTGTGAGATTTTCTTGTTAGAATAATTCTACGTTTCTAATTATTGACGTAGGTTTCGCCAGCATTCGTGTTTACGCAACTGATCTTAGTATTATAAATCATTTAATCATTATTTGATTAACATATTCACATTTTCATGATGAAGTTTGGCTTCATAAACGCCTATTAAATCTGTTTTTATTGAACTTTTATTGGTTTCGTCCATAATGGCTTACAAGTCTGATAGTTTGTTGATAAAAATTAAAAACCGAAAACTTGATTTGATGATAGTCTTTTTCATGATAGACAGTTTGGTTTTATTTCAGTAAAGTTAAAAACTTAAAACTAAACATATAAAGCTTGTTTAGAAAATGCTTTTATATGACTGAAAGCACTTTAAAAAAAAATATTTTTGAAATTAATATTTTGCAAAAATGTAAGCTAATTCTAGAAAAACCTTGGAGCGCTTTCTGAAACTGAGAAAATGACGTAGAGGTTCGGGATCCCTTCACTACACGCTCAACTTTCTTTTTTTATTATAATTCATTAGAAAAATATGAGATGGAATATGAGAATCAATAAATGGCCAACTTAATGGAATGTTTGATTCCCAGGAAGCCGCTATGGAAGCTCAGAATATCATCTCTCTCTCGCTCTCGCTCTCGCTCTCTCTCTCTCTCTCTCTCTCTCAAAGCTGACCATGGTGAGTATTAGTCTTAATTATAACGTTTACAGTGCTTAACAGGTAATAATTCACTTGCTTTGCATATTATAATCGAAGGGAATAACTAATAAATATATAAAAGTATGCATGTAGCTTTTCTTTAACCCAATACATGACCGAAGGAATTTTCTTTGGATTTGCAATCATCTTTTCCAATTATCTAGTGACTGAGTTTGCTTTACATTTTATATTCTCTCTCTCTCCTCCCCCTCGCTCCCTCTCGCTCTCTCTCTCTCTCTCTCTCTCTCTCCCTCCTTTACTTTTTTTCTTTACTGAGGCAGTGGCAGCATGCCAGGCATGCTTCTTCTCCTTTAAGTGCTTTTTTCCAGCCAAACAAAACCGTGCTTCTTTCTTGGCTCTTGGTCTTGGGTCTGTTAGTAGGCTCTGAGTCTGTAAGTGAGTGAGTGCAATTCCCTGGATTTTCCTCCGAGGCAAAATCATCATACGCCTTGCAAACAAAACAAAAGCTTGAAACTTTCAAGGTTTTTGGATAAAAAGCTAAAAACCCAAGTTGGAGATTTTTGGTCTTCTGCAAGTTTTCAAACTGCTTGTTCTCCAGCTCCATTTTTGCTTCTTCGTGTTGGGTTTTGTTTATTTTTGGTGATTCAAATCAATGGAAATTTGGAAGGGAGGTAAAGCTTTGTGTTTTGTGGCCTTTTTCTGCTTGTGGAGTTGTGCGACTGGTTTGCTTTCTCCAAAGGGTGTTAACTATGAAGGTAACTGAGTTGTACATATTTTTTTGGACGTAACCGTAATCTACTTTAGCGATATTGAAAAACCAGGACACGGAGTAGTCTCTTACCATTTGCAAACAATTTTTTGCTTGAATTTTTGCAGTGCAAGCATTAGTGGCTATTAAGGGAGCTCTCGAGGACCCTCGCGGCGTTCTTCGAAATTGGGACGAGACTTCTGTTGATCCCTGCATCTGGAATATGGTTACTTGTTCTCTTGATGGTTTAGTCATTGGACTGTAAGTAGTATTTGCTCAAAAACACCAAAAATACTAATTAGAAATTTGAACAATACACCATGCAATAATTTTCTTGTATTTATTTAAAAATAATAATGTTCTAAGCTGTAGAAATTGTTTTTGTGCAGGGGAACTCCAAGCCAGAATTTATCAGGCACTTTGTCCCCGAGCATTGGAAACTTGACAAATCTCCAGCTTGTGTGAGTATTGAGTGACCAGTTTTTATTGAAGTAATTACAAAATGGTAATCATGTCTAATTTACTAATTAACTCAGGTGTTTTGCAGTACATTTCAAGATAATCATATAACAGGAACAATCCCGGCCGAGCTCGGGAGGCTGCAAAAGCTTCAAACACTTGATCTCTCCAGCAACTTGTTGAATGGAGAAATTCCCAGCACTCTATCACACCTGAAAAGCCTACAATACATGTGAGTCGACTTCACAAATCATTATTTTTCCAAAACTGAAATTCTTGTCGCGAAATGGTTATCAAACGGTGCCTTAAGAACCGAAAACATTAGTCACAGGGTTTGGAATTTGTGTTGCACGCAGGCGGCTAAACAATAACACTCTCTCGGGGGCAATTCCTTCCTCATTTGCTAACATGACTCAGCTGGCGTTTCTGTAATTCTCTCCCAACTTTACACTTATGAAATTTGTTATACTTTCTGTTAATCCTGTTCAAACATGATCTGAATAAGGTTTCTGTGGATTTTCTGTAACTGTTTAGGGACATGTCGTATAATAATTTGAGTGGTCCGGTCCCAAGGTTTCCTGCTAGAACATTCAAGTGAGTTATTTCAGTTTTGTTTTTTTTCCTCCAAGTTTTTTTAATTTATTTCTCCCATTTTTCAATTTCGGAACAGAAGATGAACAACTTAAACTTACGTGGTTAGTTTTTGAATTGACAGTGTTGTGGGAAACCCTTTGATATGTGCCACTGGAAAGGAGCAAGACTGCTTCGGAACAACACGAACGCCGCAATCTTTGGCCTTGAATAATTCAACAAGTAATCATAGTTTCTGCTTGTTCATGGTTTCTTTTACCATTCAAAGTTTGAAGTTTTGTACTTTTAAGTTGTGCTCAATGATGCATCTGTTTTTAATTTCTCAAAATATAATTTATGTGCCATCATTGTCTGCTTTAAGGTTTTTGAATTTCAAAATCTGCTTTGCTCAGGTTGTTCTCTTGCAAATTATGATCTTCATGATTCAAAAACTTTGTTGCAAAAACCCTAATGTGCTTTTCTTGATGTGTCAAGATTCTCAGCCCGCCGGGAGACCTAGGAGTCACAAAATCGCCTTAGCGTTTGCCTCGAGCCTAGGCTGTATCTGCCTTCTAATTCTCGGATTTGGTTTCCTTCTTTGGTGGAGGCAGAAGCACAACAAGCAAATATTCTTAGATGTTACCGGTTAGTATATAAAAGCAACTGATTTAATCAAATAAAGTGAAACAAGCTGTCTTTATTGACACTAATTATAAATTTCAGAACAACATCACGAAGAAGTATGCCTTGGAAACCTGAGATCGTTTCACTTCAGAGAACTCCAATCAGCAACACACAACTTCAGCAGCAAAAACTTGGTTGGCAAGGGAGGTTTTGGAAATGTCTACAAAGGATGTCTCCGAGATGGTACTGTGATAGCGGTCAAAAGGCTCAAAGATGCGAATGCCATAGGTGGCGAAATCCAATTTCAGACCGAACTTGAGATGATCAGCCTAGCCGTGCACAGGAACCTCCTCCGACTTTATGGTTTTTGCATGACTGCCAAAGAAAGGCTTTTGGTTTATCCTTACATGTCTAACGGAAGTGTTGCTTCGCGTCTCAAAGGTAACAAGCCTTCCCTCCATTCTGCAATTATGCAGTCTAACGTGATTGAGTTTAAATTAGAGTTAACATTCACAATTTACTTCCAACATCGCAGCCAAGCCGGCCCTGGATTGGAATACAAGGAAAAGGATTGCATTGGGAGCTGGAAGGGGTCTATTGTACTTGCATGAGCAGTGTGACCCCAAGATCATTCACCGCGATGTGAAGGCTGCGAATATTCTGCTAGATGATTACTATGAGGCTGTTGTGGGTGATTTTGGGTTGGCAAAGCTGTTGGATCACCATGATTCACACATTACAACAGCTGTGAGGGGCACTGTAGGGCACATTGCCCCGGAGTACCTCTCAACAGGCCAGTCCTCTGAGAAGACTGATGTGTTCGGGTTTGGTATCCTTATACTTGAACTAATATCTGGCCAAAGAGCTCTTGAGTTTGGGAAAGCAGCAAACCAGAAAGGAGCCATACTTGATTGGGTGAGCAAAGCAGAGATGTTTTCATTGCATTATTTTAACCAAATCAAATTCTTGCATTTGTTACCTAACTCAAGAATTTTTACTTCAGGTGAAGAAAATCCAGCAGGAAAAGAAGTTTGATGTGCTAGTTGACAAGGAACTGAAAAATGACTATGATGCAATTGAACTCGAAGAAATGATTCAAGTAGCTCTCTTGTGCACTCAAAATCTTCCAAACCAGAGACCGAAGATGTCTGAGGTGGTTCGAATGCTCGAAGGAGATGGGCTCGCGGAGAAATGGGAGGCTTCTCAGAGAGCTGAATCGAATAGGTGCAGAGCCAATGAGTTTTCCTCCTCCGAACGGTACTCTGATCTTACCGATGACTCTTCATTGCTTGCACAAGCAATGGAGCTGTCTGGACCAAGATAATACTACTCTCTAAGTATCTAGAGAAACTGTCAAGTTGATAGTAAAGAATGAAGAATATGAGTCAGAGTTGAGGTTTGTTTGTATATAGCATCATAATGTTTTGTCATGTTGAACCTCCAAAGAGTTGTGTTAAGTTGGAGAGAAACTCCCGTGTAACCAAAGACACTATGACAAGCATCAATTGGACGGGTGATGTCACCAAGATTGTCTTGATCGCAGGAGAGAATCTCTCATTAATTTCGACATGTACATAAATCTGATATGAAAAACTGACATGTAAATTGACCGAGTGTTATATACCTTGTTTTCGACTCGTCTCGAGTGAAAAGGATTTAAAGAGAACCTCCCATTAGGATTAATGTCCTTGGGATTGAATTTTGATTGTTTTTCTTGATTTCTTGAGATTGTAAGAATGCTGTTACGCGTTCTGTTTTCTTGGATCTCTTATTGTGTTTCTATATTCATCGTTGAAAAGACCAAAGAGACCTTTACCACGTCAGCGAAATTAACGTCTCTCTCAACCTAGTAGACGGAATGGGACATCCCCACGGAGGATGATTACAGGTGTGAGAATAGACACACCGTAGGGAGTAATAACTACAGAGAGCGTAGCTAAACATAAGCCAACTACTTTCTGGCACACTAAAAATCTCTTCAAATCGAGATCGAGTTTTCAACGCATACTAAATGCAAACTATTTCATTATTCTTTTTGTTTATATTATATGATTGAACGGGACTTTGTAGACAATTGCTAACAAACTGTCATCTCTTACGGGAACAACAAAACCCAATTGAAAGGCAAAGGCCAGCTCTCTCAGACAAACAATCAGACTCCAACCTAATCTTGGATGAAGATAACTTCTGCTTCCGGAGATGCCCGTTTAAACCTCGCCAACTCAATCAACATATTCAACTGTCCTTCCAAAACATACGCGCTAGGCGTAACGCTCATCATCTCAAGCACGGGTGATTTCTTCAACAGAAATTTCATGAATTCCATCTCGTGTGGCACTCCGGACATATCTGTCATGTTCACAACTTTGAGCCTTCGGAATGTGCAGTCGGAAGGGCATTGTTTCTCCCAGAAATCCAAGTCGGACGCTTCTATTGCTGCTAAAGTATTTGAAGATCCCTATGGTGGCAGTAATCACAATTAACAGAAATGTAAAACTAAGAACGTCCAACATAAGAAGAAAGAGGGTAACCCTTCAATATGTTCACAATAACTTACCGAGATTTGAAGTTCCTTTAAGTTGGGAGCGCTCGTAATCAAGCGAAGAACAACTAGTATCTCTTTCATATCTTCGAAACTTACTTGATATAATTCGATAATCTTTAAACGGTTGTAAGTAATCGGAAGAATTCCTAGGTCATTACCTATACTCAAATACTTGAAACACGGAAAATAAACAAAAGAACGTATCAATGTCAGAAACATATATGTGCTACTGCTACTCGAGATTAAAAGAAAGGAAGAATTAACAAAACGGAAGCATTTGATAATGTTACCTTTGTAAAGTAGATATGCCCAACAAGCCTCTCAAGAAGTGGAATGCCACCAAGAAACTTGACAAAGTTGCAATTTGAACTTTGTTCAAAGTGCTCAGCAATGTCGTCAGTCATATACATGGCAACAGATATGGCAACCAAAAGCGGCGTATTTTCAAGACAGATATCCTTAAATTCGCCTTCAAGACACAAGTACCTGAGATTTGGAGCGCAGATGTTTAGAGCTAAGCTATCAGAGTATGACAAAGCCAGACTCTCAAGTAGCGGGCAACTGGAAATAAGACTTTCAATTGCATCAGGAGTAACCAAAACCTGATGAAGATTGAGGCCCTTCAAACACAAAAATCCTTTAAAAGCAGGAGGCGGATCCAACTCGCAGCGAAATAGCTCCAAACGGGTCAATTTTTTACAATAAAAAAGGCACGAAGGCACCCTAAACCACTCACCTTCCCCCAACTCAAGAACCAGTTCTTTGACATCATTCCTCGAAAGGAAAAGTATCCATTGATCTATATCCGGGCAGCTCTGCAAGTATGAAGTCCTAAGCTGGAACTTGTGAATGGGTCCTTGGTGAAGAAAGAGTGCCTGAGTAATGAAACGTATGAGGCTTTGTTCAACAAGAGCTCGGTCATTTGATAGAGTGACACATTTTTCGTCGAATGAAAGATGAGTGATGGTAGTCCATTTGTATCTCCATTTCGTTGATAAACAGCTAGTTCTTACAGCATCTCTTATTGGCAGACGCGTGAGAATGCTCTCTATAATGGCCTGAGGCAAATTGCTTATCAAATCACAACCCGAAAAATCGCCCATTTGTTCTGTACTCGAACTCAATCGACTACAAAGCAATGTAACAAAAGCAATCAGCAGCTGAAGGGCCTTACAGAAACTGAAATTCCACAACACAATTACACTCATCAAACTCCAAAACCCCACAAGAAGATAAAAATTTGAGGAAAACCCACGAATTCCCGGCGTGTATTCGATTTGCTTATGAAGAACAAAGGAAAAAGTCAAGAAAATTCCAACTTTCAAATTTACAGAAATTCACCATTAGAGTGAATTTAATCATTATTCATAAAGCAAATCGACAAAGAACATTACTTTTTGTGGCTTTTTTTTCCCTTGTCGATTTTCATCAAACCAAAGAAAACCCATCAATCAAAATTCTCAAAAATCCAAACAAATCCAATTGAATCACGGATCGGATATTTGGAACAGAAAAATAATGAAAGCAATTCACACAAGAAAATACATGAATATAAAGAAAAGGAGAAGTGTCAGATACCTGTGGGCTGTGGAGGAGGATATGAAGGAGAGTTGAGGTTCGGCGTTACGGTTTGGAATGTATCTCTGTGGATGTGGGGATCAGTCGGTTTAGACTTTCGAGCTCGCCTCCTTTCACATTTCCGACTTCCTTTTCTCTCAGCGTGCCTACTTGGCCGTTGCTGTTCAAGTTTTTTTTTTAATAAATTATTTTGGGTTTTAGAAGTCAGCATCTGGTAAAAATAAACGAACTTTAACGAAAAACTTCTGTACTGTTTATTTTAACAAAAAATCACATTTTTATATTAAAAAATCAATCATGGTATTATACATTTTATCCTTTATTTTGTCATTATCATTAAAATTCAAAGTTTTCAAACATTTTTCATTAGTCTTCCTTAAAAGTAAAGAGTTCGAATCCTCAAAAGAAAATTGATAAATACTTTTTTTTATTATAACTTTTTGCATATTCACATTTAATCATGTTTGTGGCAAAAAGTAAATAACAATGTAAAATATATAAAAAAAATTGTTATTAGCATTCTAAAAATCTCATTTGACACTCTAAACTTTCTATAATTAGAAATAAAAATACAGTGTACAATAAGATTTTTGAATTGCTAATAAAAAATTTCATGAAGAAAAATGATGATCAGTCATTTTTAAAACAAATAATTTTTTTGACGAAAGAGATGATATGAACAACATTTGAGTACAACGTGAGGGATAACATATTTCGAGTTTTAATGCGAGAAACTAAATGAAGATTTTCATATGCATCATGAATCATTTGCTATAAAAACCTAAAAAAAGTCTAAAACTTTACAAAATGTTAAGTGGACCTATTTTATATAAATACTAAAAACAAAAGGTAAACTAATGAAAAAACTTTGAATTTTAACAATAAAAACAAAATAAAAGGTAAAGTGAATAGTAATAAGATTAACTTTTTAGTATAAAACTATGGTTTTTCGTTAAAATGAACAGTACTGTGAGCTTTTCGTTAAAGTTCCCAAAAACAAAATGACACACAATATTTTATTTGAAATGCCAATAACAATTCCGTAAAACAAAAGACTTCACAGGTCCAAATTGTAATCGAATTTGAGAGCTAAAAATGATTTATTTATAAGTAAAGACCACTTCGAGTTGGCAAGTAATTGTAAATAATGCAATATTAGATTACAGTGAAATTTCCCTATTTTCATATCTGCTTTGGAAACGTTAGAACTAGCAAATTTCAAAATAGCCCCGCAAAATTTCAAAATTGCAAGGGCACCCTTCTCTACAAACTCTCAGATATAAGAACCAGAAAGCTTATGCTTTTGCTTCCACCAGCATCTCTATATGTTAAAAGTGTCTCTCCCGACCAGAAGGGTAGAACTGCAACAAACTTAGTTGTACCCAAAGAGGGGCAAATTAAAGTGAAGGTAGATGAGTCTCATAAAATTTTGAAATAACATCAGTTTCTAGTTAGGATACCCTTGTATATGATCACTCCTACAACTCCAACTGCCAGCGTTATTGCAAGAGGAACCGTCAAGGGTTCGGGTTGAGCTACGATGTTCTTCCTGCTGTTAGTTTTTACCGGGCGAGGTCTTTCCCCATTGCTGTCCCGGAGAAGATTGCTGAGATTGTCCAACTGATGCATGATTTGACGCTGTCCCCTCGCAATGCTTGACATCTGATAGAATGAGGAGGAAAAATGATTAGTCAAGAAGGCAAAATTATGATCATATGCTTAGCTACTACTTAAACGCGTGTCATTGTTTGTTAATCCTCACTTTCATTAACTGCCAGAATTTCCGTAGGAGGCATATGAGTACGAAAGTACCTCTTCCATTACTGAAGACTCCTTAGTCAGCTGTGAGGAAGAGGAGGAATTAGGCATTATCGCCCCAGTTAACGAACCGTTGCCTAGGCCAGAAATGAAGTAAGACGTGGGAGCAGAGCCATTGCAGTTTTCAGCTTGAAGAGCCATGTTTTTTTGGCTAGGAGAGTTCTTCACGGTCAGCTTGGAATTCAGCTCTTCGATTCGATTTGTAAACTCATCCATTCTATCATTCAGCAAAGACATTTGCTCTGATAGCTGAGTCACTACCCCCTGCAATAGCAAGGAGAAAGAAAAAGCAACAGTGATGAGTGATTATATTAACTTGCTGGGGATCCAAATGCCTAAAGCAGATAAGAAGCGTTACTCTACCTGGCTTGCTAGCGTTGTTGATGACTCTGTGTTTCTCTCATCAAACCTTTGACTGCTGGAAGAATATCCGGTAAGCTTAGATGTACTTTTGTCCCGTTGGGTTGTATAGGATTGTGACATACCACTGTCCAAAATAAATTCAGGCTAAATTCAGTTTAAGGCAACCAGTGACCTTCGAATTGAAAATAAATAAAAAAGGAGATCTTGTGCTTAATGATGTCTTCTGAACAGTTACTATGCCACTTGAAAACACTGCTAGCTGACTATGACAAAATACAGACTCAAGTCTCGTATGGTAGATCTCAAACGCAGGAACCAGCCAGATTCGGTTTTCTATACCCTCACTAAAATGCATTGCACACATCTAAATTCCAATTTACACAGAACTAAACTAGACGTGAATTACAAAGATCAAACCTCTTGAGATTCTTATTTCTCATGGCAACTCTATCTGCAGTGGCTCTGGAAAGTGCTTCTTTGGGGCTTGAAACAAGATCCTCATCGAGGCTAAGCCTCGTCTTCAAATCATCTGGCAAAGCCTGCGAGATGATCAGATCAGGGAAACAGACGAAAGATAAGGCATCATACACTTTGGAGCTTTATCATAGCCGGATACTCGGTGCATAGAGGATAAGATGTAGTTATCATACCATGACCTCATTTACAAGCTTTTCCAGTTGAATCTGTTCAATGTACGTACGAGGAATGTATGAACCTTCCAAGCCAAGCTGCTCAGCAACACATCTTACAACTACCCGATCTTTTCCTTGCACCTTTTTGTCAATAAGCAGAAAAATTAGATAAATATGAGTTACAAAATAACTACAAATGAGGGTTTAAAAAGTAAAAAAGAAGAACAATAAGGTTTCCATTCAATGGACATGGTCGGAAATGTACAAAAAGAAGAACAATAAGGTTGCCACCTAATCAACCCTTAACCATTCATTCCTTCAGGCAATCAAGAAAAGAGAATAAGATTTGCAAGTGTCCATATCGAAGCACATACACAAGACATGAAGCATCTAAAGCATTAATAGGTTAACTTCAGTAAACAGAAAATAGCAGTACCTGAATATATCGACGATTTAGTTGCTCTAGCCAATCAATTTTTACACATACTCCATCATTGGAGAATACATGGCTGCTTCTTTTAAGGATAGTTGCAATGGTGTAGCCCAAGGCCATTAGTCCACCAAGAAGACGCACACTGACCTCAAAAGTTATTCTCGGTGATATAACAAATGGGTTATCTGTCACCCATTCCTGAAATATTGTCTGATTATGTAAGCCTATGCAAAGACATTTACTAAGGCCACAATTCACAAGTGCTTGGGACTCTTTTGACAATTTAGCTAATCCAATTTTAATCGTCAGTAAGTCCTATACAATCTTTCACATCTAAAACAAAATACAGAAACAAGTTTTGAAAGGCAAACCTCAAACATTAGACTATATTTCCCATCTTTATCCCGCATCCTCAGATATGATTGGCAAGATTCGGGATCTTCACCAGGTGGTAGAAGGTATATATCATAGGTCTCCTCCTTGGCTTCTGTGTGATCTTCAGAAAAAACAGCCTTAATTTGATCCGCAGACAAGTTCTTTGCTGACTACAAGAAATGGTAACACTTAATTGTCAATTTAAATGAAAATGAAAAGACTTAAGGTTAGAAATTAATACCAATGCAACACAATAATCGAAAAATGATAGGATATTAACCTTCAAAATGTAAGTGGGGCTCTGAAATCCAGTAAATGGGTTAAATTTGTTGATAATTTTTATATGTGCTGTTTGAAGGTCTGGCTCAATAAACGCCTTGTACATTGGATATACCTGTAGACAAAAAAGAAGTTCAGACTTCTGGAAAAGCATCAACTTATCAAGTGCTTAATGAAATGATACAGAGGGTTAAAAAAGTACAGTTTCAGATATTTGATGGATTATTTCTTCTGGTTCTTGGCCTGCTCTCTGTATATCCCGTAAAACCCTTTTGACAAGGTCAAAGTGAACACCACCTGTGACTGATACTCGTAAATCCAGAAAGGGTCGCAACTTTTCACTCAAAGCATAGATGCCCTCAATGATCACAATACGGGAACTTGGGACGTCAACTGTCCTGTCACCAGTAAATTCTACAATATAAGATTTAAGCTACACCAAAAAAAATATTGAAATTTGTACAAACTACAATCTCTTTGATGAATAATTTTACCAAGCTACTGTCCAAGCACCCAGGAAGCAAGAAAGGCGAAGTTGCAGACCATAAAAACTAGAAATTATTAATTAACAAAAATACCAAACGTTACATCAAAAAAACATCAAAAAATTATCTGACTTATGAAACAAAGGGCCAAAACAAAAATTCAAGTTTTCAATAGGAAGCATAGAAAGGCTCTATAGGCTACAATTCTCAAAATGAAAAAACTGATATCTTCTTAATGATGCTTGTCCTTCAGATTCCCATGTACAATAAGCACAAAAGTATCACAATCCACTAAATCCATAACCAACAAGTAAAACACTCCAAAAATCACCATACAAATACTTGCAACAAAAAAAACACAAAGTTACAAATCCACATATAAGGGTTCTCCTGAAGTTTTAGGTGCCATATCTTCCCTAGGGTTCTACAATTCAAAAGCTTTGTCAAAGAAATCCAAGGATATGCTAATCTATTGAACCTGTATCCTGTCCGGGAACTAGACTTGAAGTCATAAACTGGAACCTCAACCTGCTTCCCTGCTTTTAAATCATTGACATTCTGGAGCAATGTGTCGTAGTCTGTCAAGCGTGGATCTGTTTTATATAAAAATATAAGTGAAAAGAAGAAAATATAATAATTATATAACCAAAAACATTGCGCACCATATTGTTCCCCTGCTTGAAAAAACTAGCCCTCAGTCATGCAAGGAACACAAACTTGAGCAGATTTATGAATAGTTCTCAAATTTAATATATGGATGGATGTCAATAAAATTTTCATGCCGTCCTCATCAAGGCTAGGTAAGCATTTCTACTAAGTCGGTATCATACGTCCATCACCATATAAACATGTATCACATAATGAATAAGGACCTTACATAATTTTCAGTTAGACTGCATAAATATTACACCGGAGCCTATCCAATTAGGAAAACTAATATAAGTACGCGTCTGTTATTGAGCTCCCTGAAAACATATACTAAAGCTTCATAACAAGAGAAACTAAGTGAGCTAATGATTTACCATCAAAGTTTCCATCGACAATTCGACTGGCATCATTGTAGTTGTCCATTGATATGACAGCAACGCTGGGCATAAAGTTGAGTATCTTTTCTGTAAATATAGTCTTTCCAGCCCCAGAAGGACCCGCAACTCCTACTAATATTATTCCGTCATTCTTTTGGGCCAACAACTGGCACGCACGGATTACTATAAAGAAACCCTTCTCAAATGACAAAGAACTTTGAATCGGCGCAATCTCGTAAGAAGAAGAATCCCTTCGCTTAACCAATCGAACTTGATCTTTTAAAAGGCCTTGCCGTCTTTGATGTGAATCAGAACCAGACATATCTTGAGTCATTACCGTTATGCTGGCTTCCTCAGTTCCTCTGGTTGGCAAAAGGAAAAAAGAAGGTAAAGAGATATAAAAATGACAAAACAGCAAAAACATAAAATGAGACAACTAAAGAATGCAAGAGTGCATTGTGCAAGCTTAAGAGGCAAAACGTAACAATTAAAATTGCAGGTCACCACCACAACCTTCTTCATAACTAGAATGCATCTTCTTCTAGTTACCCCAAGAGAAGTAACATGCATAGCATGCATCTTCATCTAGTTACTCGAAGAGGTGTAACGCGTATGTGTGGACGCACACCTGGATGCCGATTGTGTTGGCATTTTGGATGTAAATTAAGAAATTTGAACGTCATACAAAAGTTAAGGAACTGCAATATTTTGGCATTAGCAGATATGACTTGCACCAAGAGACAATTTTCCAAACCTACGCCATTAACCAAAGATGGTTCGACTTTCCAAGGATCTCAGGGTATGGAATGCCTCTAATTAATGAACCAACAAGGCACTGACAAACGTCTGTATCATATAGCTATTTCCAGACTCCAGATTGAGAATTACTATACTGAGTCTTAGAAGAATCAAGAATTTGACAACAATACGCCTAAAACTTTTGTCTAAGATTTCGTTCAACTTGCTACAACCACAATACTCCTTGTTGTAGTAGGATGTAACCATAGGAACTGTAGACTCCAATGAACAAGGCATCTATATAACTACTAAGAAGTACACCAAGCAGAACTGTCATAAGCAAAAACTCAAACTTTAAATACAAAGATCATTTCTTTTGCGCTCAAAATCTTGACCCAAACAACATCCACCATCACAACAGCTTAAATTAAGGATCACCTACGTAACAAAACAGGCTCAAGAATCTGTTCTGAGTTCTGACACCCCCCCGTGGATCTAAAAACGAGCGCACGAATCATAAAACAAAAAACAAAGGATTACCCAGAAATTGCAATGGCAAAACAAGCAGAACCCAATTTTTGTTGAGTAAAAATTCCAATGCCGGTGTGGATCAAAACCAAAACCAAAACCAATGTGTGTGCTTGTGGTGATGGGAGCAGTAACGGACTCACTTGTTATGCGGCAATGAGTCGAAGTGAGCTCAGCAACAATAACTCAGAAGGAGCCTGGCCACGGTATCGAGGTCGGTTTCTGCTTTGCAGTATTTAATGTTTCCTTGATATTTTGCTTCCCGTGAAATGGAAAGGAGAGTGATCCTCTCCCTCTGGAGTTTTTGGGAGGTGGGACGAGAGAGAGAGAGAGAGAGAGAGAGAGAGAGAGAGAGACGAGGTATTTTATACTTTAATTCAGTTGCATATTTACAAAAAAATATATATATTTATTCCTATTTATTTGTTTATTTTATTTTAATTTGGTGATTTTTAACACTTTAACTTTTCTGGTGATATTTATCGTAGTAGTCAAAGAATTCAAGTCCCCCTAAACCACATTAAGGGTTAGATTTACAAAAATATATATATATTTATTCCTATTTATTTGTTTATTATATTTTAATTTGGTGATGTTTAACTTTTCTGGTGATATTTATCGTAGTAGTCAAAGAATTCAAGTACCCCTAAACCACATTAAGGGTTAGGATTGCTTATTTTTTGAATTATCCTTTTAATTTGGAAATATTATGTAGGTTTACAGGGAGAAAAGACATATTTAGGTAGGACTCCTTCGTCGACATGTGTTGTGACACGAGATAAATGTTGTTTCTTAATTTTTGACGCTTTAAATTAAGAGAGAAACATGATTTAACGTTGACATATTTGGTGTAATTTTAAAAATTTCTTTACATGCAAAAGAACACAAAACTATCAGTTCTAATATGCAGTGAGACAAGAGATAACTGTTATTTTCTGTTTTTTTGGCTCTGTTAATCGAGGGAGAAATGTGAATAACACTGACATTTGGTTTGTATTCTTTAACACAAGCTTTCCTCTAGACATAAAAGAACACAAAAAAATATCAGTTTTAGCATGTATTAAGAGTCTAAGACACGATATAATTGTTGTATCAATTTTAACAGGCATTGAGACAAAAGATAAACTGTTGCATGAGGCATGATATATCTATAGTTTTTTATGTTTTTAAGCTCACTTGATCTAGGGAGAAAGGTCAGTAACACAGACATTTAATTTATGTTCTTCAACACAAATTTCCTTTAGATGCAAAAGAACCCAAAACTATTAGTTTTAACCTACATTTTGACACGAAGTACCGGTTACTTTCCGTTTCTTTTTATATGTTTGATCCAAATTAGAAATAACTAAAACTTAGGAATAAACAATGACCGTCAATCCTATTAACACTTTGTTTGTTTCTGTACATTATCCAAATTTTAATCAAAGGTTCATTTAGCTCATATGGTTGTGTGGTGTACAATTGGTGTTCCATGTTTAGCATGTTTGGTTAGGCAACGCATTTGGTTTGATTCCTAACTAAACTCCTCTCCCTAGTTGGCAAATTCCCACAGCTAATTATGTAAACGCCAATTTTAGTTAAGTGATTATATTTATATATGCAGCTCCAAATTTACGAGAAATCTCCTCGTGAATCAAGAACTTAACTCGATACACCAAATATTATAATATAAATAGTTAAAATTTATTTTTTGAATATTCAACAATTTATGTTATCATACTTAATGTATTCGGACTGCGTTTCTAATCAACCAAAATAACTCCAAATTTACGTTGTAAAAAGGTGTTAAAATGGGACCCAATGAATTTGCATTTGTTCAATAATGGTCAGTGGGATGATGGGCAATTGGGCATGACCCTAGCAAAAGCTGAAGAGCCGCCGCAAGGCATTATACTATTCCGTGCATCAATGGATCAATCAAACAACAACTTTGTACTAGCGTAACATGGCTAGCTCTAGCACACATGGTACCATCATAACCATTCATTGGTTTCGGTTCGTTCGACGTATTCAAAAGTGATTTCGGCACATTCGTTTTCTTTCTTTTCTACTTTTGAAAAGTGAAAATGATAACGCGTTGTGAAATATAATGCAATGTAAATATTTCAATTATAATATTGTCATGCTTCTTGCCGTTATAATTAAAGAAATCTCATCGAGTGCTTTTGAAACTAAAAATACCGAAAAAACTCAAGTTGCAAAGAATTGAGACACATTCGAAAAAGTGGAACCTCTTTAATTAAATTTAATTTCCAATCGACAAAAGAGATTTTCATTTCTCAGTCGCCGACTAAAAGATGCAGATAATGAAAAAAATTGAAAAGGACAGAAAGGGCCCGGTGGATCGAAGCCACCAATTGATGCTTGCTCGTCATGGATGGGGGCATATGGTATTTTGGACACTTTGGCAATGGCACGCACCAAATCATCCGATCAATATGTTTTCTTTCCCTTTCCTGATAAAGTATCAAAAGCAACAATTTTCAATCGTGTGAAGAAAATCATAAGAAAAACAAAGAAAATAAAAAGGATTAATTGGGAAGGAGCAATTAAGGATGACATAGGATATGAATACACAAAGAATCTTTGTCAACCACATATGACCAATGACCTTATAAAGTCCTCACTTTTGTTCTTCCTTGACCAATTCAAAGGAGTTTTGTTATTCAACCCATATAATTTGATTGACTTGAAATGTCCTACCATCAAAGGCTCAAGTTATGAAATTGAATTTGAGAAATGTTAAAGAAAATTTTCTCCAAAATAAGATTATTCGTAAATTCTCTGCAATTCATAGTTTAACTTTAATTTTTGTGTCAATGTTATAAAATATTATGTCAAAAAATATGAGGAGATGATAGATAGCTCACAGAGAATCTGACTTTTAGATAGTTTGCTTAGCATTTCTCATTGAAAATTATAAAGAGTGCAAGCATTTTTTAACAAAGTTATTATTAGTACTTTAAAAATGTCATTTTGTACTATGTGAAAGAAAAAAAAAACATTTTACAAAACTAAATATTACTTTTTGTTAAATGATATTCTAAATTATTTTGATTTATGAGAAAATATTCAAACCTAAATACAAGAGGACAAGCGCACACTTGCAAATTTTATCTTTGTTTAAATATTAAAAAATGAACCCTTGTACGAGTCTAGCTTCTAGATACGCATTAATGTATAATAAAACCTTAAGCCCCTTAAATGGGAAGAGATGTTTCAATATGACCGTGGCACGAAATGCTATATAAATTGTGGGATATGTGTATTAAAAAGTTAATAATTTAAAAAATAAAATTTATCACCAATTACATAAAAATACATGGTATACCACATACGTTCCCGTCACAACTAAAAATTTCTCCTAAATGGGGTGAATCGAATTAGAAAATGACGTTTTCCTCCTTTGACAAGTTGCTTCTGCGCCCATGTCGACAGTGTCCTTTTTTCAGTTCAACACTGATTCATAATTTTGTTTAGCGGATTTTGCACGGAATATGATTCTCTTCCTCATTTTTTTCTTCTCCTTCTCTCATGTTATTTTTTTTTTATAAAAAAATTAATATAAAATGTTGATATGACTTATTCGTGACCGTTTCTCACTAATCTGAATTCTCTAGGTTTAACTATATAAAATAATATAATACAGTTTACAAACCATCTCTTTTTCTTGCATCATTTTTCTCATCGCTTCTTGTACATGTACAAATTTGGATTTGTTTAATTTTAACACGTATGTGTTTAATTACAAAAAAATTTGGCTCACCTTGTGAATTTTTTAAAGTTAGCTGATACTATAAAAAAATATTGTATCAAGTTTCTTTATTTATAAAGATTTAAATTTTTAAGCTTGCCCATCCGGTAAAAAATTCATAGCTCCGTCATTGTGTTCAAGTACCACCTGAACTAGTAAATCTGTGCGCAACTACTACCCAAACTTTATGTTTTGAGAATATACCACCATAATTTCATGGTTGGTGCAAATGTATCACCTCAGTCAGTTACAATTCATATTGTCATTAACTCAAGTCATGGTGCCAAGTACAGGAACTAATATGAGGAAAGTTTAGTAAATTTGATCCATCTTGATCAGAAGAAAAGAAAATTAAAAAGTTGAAAGAATTCAAGAACAAATTAAGAAACTAAATCCCTGCACCAACTTCCCAGCTTCCCCACTCTCTCTCCACAATCAAAATTGAAAGTTGAAAGGGCATTGTGTCGGTCGAAAAAAGTTATAAAAGCATTTTAGCCTCCTCTTAGCCATAATCGTATGATTCACTAACACCATAAATCAAACTTAGGACGTACCCTATAGAATACGGACCTAGGATGTGCCACGTGTTTCTGTACTTACTATTACGTACTAGCATAGCCTTATATAAGCATGTGTTTAAACAAAGGCCTAACATACTTAATATAGTCATTTCATTGCATTATTAATTAAATTTTCCTCCAACGGCAATACATAGATTTCTGGCTGATTTATTGGGATCCTTATATTGCATTTAATTCTAACTTAATTGGGATCGATATAATTTGCTTTTAATCATCAAATATTAATCACTAAAAAGTGCTATCTATTTTCCTTTTCTGGTGAACCAAATTCGGCCTGTTCAGTCTTAGTTAAAGTTCGTAGAGGCCCATGATAGCAGCCGACCTAGCTTTGCTTGCTGGATTAACTGTGCCGTGACTCGTGGAGTCGTGGTCCATGCTAGAAAGTGATATTCCCGTTATTTTTTACTTTTTACAAACAATTCTTTATTTATAACTATCGAATCGAAGAAACAACGGTGAATGAAAATTACAATTAAAAATCAAAACTATCAGAGCTTTACTCAAAATGTTGTTGGTGCTGTGAAGCGAGTTTAATAGATAGATAAATTTTATTTGAACTCATACAACCTTTTTTTACACCTAACTTACTTTTTACACTCATATTACTTTTAATTAAGATATCAATATCTCATTAAACCCAAATTTATTACCTAAACTATCCTCACAAACCCAATTCAATTTGTAAATTTGGCTATACACCCATTTATCTACAATGTAATCGCCAAAATCTTTGCCTTCAATTTTGTAGAACCTATCAATGTAGCACTGCCTCATGCCCAATATCTGCATCTACAGGCAAGGCAACCCCAAATTATTTCAGAAATCAAACCCACAACAAAAACTTCAAAAGGTCCTCCTTGATAATTTTGAATTCTTACAACTTAATGTCATTTTGAGAGCTGGAAGATCTACAGTTCTATGGGTTTAAAATTTCTTTGAATTTTTAGCTCTTTAAAAATAGAGATTTCTATTTTTTTTTTTTAATTTTTTTCTATCAATTGCTTCAATGAATTTTTATTTGATCTTTTTCCTAAAGTTTCAAATTTCCAAATGGATTTTTGAAAACCCAACCCAGCAGAGACAGGTGATGTAGAAAGTGTTGGAACTTGTGATTATGTGGGACTCCCAGTCCTACATCGCCCATTTCTCTACTTCAAGTCCTCTTTATAAGTGTGTTATCGTACTTATGGTTTGAAAGAAATTGGGCCAAAGCCATGGACCTTAGACTTGGAGGGTTTGGGTGTATATATTAAATGTCAAAGATTAGCCTTGGGCCTTGGGGCTCGGATGGACAAAAATTACAAGTTTAATATTTTTCGGTTTTGATTTTAAGGATTTAGTTTTTAACATTTATATTTGAAAGGATAAGTTTGAACAGTCATAACTGTTCACGAATGCCATTATATATATGGCGACAATATCAGAAACGAATCAATCAATTCCATCGCTTCCTTTTTTTTCCATATTTCACAGAGAAACACCACAACCAATTCGCCAAGAATCCAAGTTCGTGTGCAAGAACTTGGATTAGATAGTTGTATCCTACAAGATAGACGTTCATTGATCTACTGCACTGGTGTAGGAGTGAATTTCTGTCTTAGGAGATTGCTTTTGCAAGCCTCTATCCTCAAAAAATAAGTCAATGATTTATGATTCTATAAGCAATTTCATTAAGTGATTATATTTTGATATATTGTATTTGTTGTTTAATTTTTCATTTGAAAATAAACTGTGCAAGCCTCTACATTCACCTCTCCCAGACCCTGCGTAAAGCGGGAGCCTTGTGCACTGGGTACGACCTTTATACACCTATTAATTGGTTGGTCCTAATAGAAAGATTTCCTGATTTGATCTTTTTCTTAAAGCTTTGTTTTTATTATAAGAGCTATTAGGGGTTTTGTGGGAATGAATGTAGGATAAACAATGAGTGATGACAGGGTTTAATTATAGGGTGTGGGTTTATTCATAAATTTTAGTTTTATTGTTAACTTCAACTTGTACTTTATGGTAATTATGCAATAGAGTAAAAATGACAATTCACATTTAAAGTTTAAGTTGGGTATAGAGAGAGGTTAATTAGGTTTAAATAAAATTTCCCTAATACATATGATCACATAAAAATTAAACTCATCAGATCCAAATATTAAGACTCAAAAGCATTCAGCTTACCGTGTGAGTGAATCAAACTCAAAATTTTCAGCCAGCCGTGCAAGGAGTACTGTTTTTTAATCTCTTTCAATCTTTCACTTTGCACAAGGTATTATGAACGAGGATATAAAACATTCTTATATCATTAACTTTCAAACGTAAATTAACATTTAAATTTGTAATCATTTCTTGGTATAACTATAACAAATACGGTTTTCCGAATGAAGCTTCTCTCGTGAGGACTGGTTGCAGCATTTTTTGCAGCTCTCAAGTGTTGACAAACCTGCAATTTTTTCTCACTTCTCCATTCTCAAAGCTTTCATCGTTAGGAATATTTCCCAACTTCACCATCGACTCCGAAAACTGCTCGAAGAAAGCAATTGGATCAGCTGCATACTTCTTCACAATCTCCCCCGTTTCGATCCCCAACAAACTAGAGTACATTTCCTGATCTGAGTTTAGCACTCCCTCCCCTTTCAGCAGCAGTTGATAGAAAGAATTATCAAAGAGTTCGGGAGTCACGTAATCCATGGCGGTTACGTTATTGTCCCCGCCAACTGGTGGGCACGTCGATCTCAGGTTGCTGAGGTGCGACTCAGACGGCGGATTGAATCCTGAAGTTGCTTCGAATTCGCCACTATAAATCCTTTCTCTTACGTTCTCACACCGCGCCATGCCGATTGTGTGAGCTCCTGATATGTATATATTGAGAAAAGTTTAGCTAGCATCAATCGCTCATGCGCATATACATGTGTTTTGAACTGTTTAAGGGTGTGATGGTCACATGCATTCAAGTCCGGCTTATGTGTGAGAGGAAGGTTACATGTGACGTTAACATACAATAAAATTTGGGTCTTTTTTTCAAGTACCTGAAAGAGCCACCATATCTGTGACTGATAAGCCTTGGTAAAGAAATTTGGAGATGATTTTCAGAAGGCCTTCATTTGGAGTAGGAATGTTAGCATCTGCAAGTTCAGGGCTAGCAGTTACGGAATCTTTTCTTCCTAGAGGAACATCCCAATAAGGTCCACCAACCTGCAAAGTTAAAATAAAACAATAACAAAGCAAGTGTGCGTTAGGGCAGGTACTGTGTTGGCCAACTTACAGAGTAAAAAATAATGAAAGAAGCAGATGTGGGTTAGAAAGTGAGTCGGTCGGTCAAGGCAGTATGTTCACCCCTTGTAACAAGTTTGAATCATCCAGGCTACCCGACGAGAACAATGAATGAAGGGGTAAGAACCCCGCTTTTGAAGAAAACTTTACAGACATATATATGAGAGGTATGTATTCTAATTTGTACCAAAATCACAGCATCTCTTGCAGCAATAGTGAGAAGATCAGCGCATGAAACGATTCCTGGGCATTCTGATTCGAGCTGGTTCTTGATTCTGTCAACAATTCTGAAACCTTTTAAAGAGTGTATGTTGGGCAAAGCGTTCTTCTCCCCTGTCAGGTCGATTGTGTCCTCTAGCAAAACCGATCCATCACATCCCTGTTTACACGAACCAAGGGCTCAAATGGGATTCTATTAAATTTTAAGAATTCTACAAAAACTTGAAACCATAAACAATGGGAACCTGAACAAAACAGTCGTGGAAATGCAACCGAACTACCAAGGCAGCGTTACGAGGATCAGAGAGCACAGCACATTCCATTTCTTTCTTCACAATGTCAAACACAGTCGGACATGCAGATTTGTAGTAGTCCAAAGTTAACGGAGGGTCACCTGCACGCAAGCCGGTGCTCAAAACGGAGAAAACTAGCAGCAAAAGTTGCACAACGAAGGGTCGGGAGCCAAGGGAAGGAGCCATTTTCGGTTGCGATAGGGTTTTCTTGGAGGATTGGAAAGAGTGGGAGAGATGGTTGGGACTGAGAGATATATATATATAAGTGAAAAGTGCATGAAAATGTCTGCATATCAATTTGCATGGGGAGTTTGAGTATTTGGGACAAAGACGAGTCAATTTTGGATGCAACTACTATTTGGCCCGGTTGGTGGGTTTTTCTCGGACCAGCAGTACCAAGCAAAAGAGTTAAAAAGACGTACGCTTTTTCCAACAAACAATGCCTAATGACAGCTAACGTTTAACCCTTTCACCTTTTACAGAACTCTTGACTTAACAGTAAATCAGACCGCTTGAGGAGATCAACTCACATAACATCGATTCATTGTTATCGTTACATCTTGTGCTAATAGTACAATTCTATATAAAAAAATTACACATATCTTTATACCGTTAGTATGGAACGCTACTTTTCCGTATCATAAAAGTTTTGTTACTGGTTGAGGCTTCTTGCTTACCATCTTCTGGAAAGAAAAAAAGGTCCAGCATATAAATCTATTGTACAAAAGGTTCGAATATGGAGTGGACTTGTTCATCGGTGGATTAGGTTAAACGGTGAAGAATGTAATCTTATCTTAATTATTCATCTTTTTGTAGTGAAGTTTTGGTTGGAAAAATCGGATTTCAATTTGTTTGGGCAAAGAACTCGGACTAGTGATCGAGTTGCACGCCACCCGTGTCAATGTTTCTTGACGCACAAGAATGCATTCTCTCGATTATTTCTTAATCTATGTGATAAAGTACATGATTAGTATATGATTTGTTTCACCTTTCACGCGTCAAATACAATAAACCGATCAAACCGATGCGTGCATGCAATTTGCAACATGAGTGAGTACCTTTTGGAGGAGAGACCCTTGTGTATGCTTATCTGTCACATCACCCATTCGTCCAAGACACACACACACACAAGCTCAAATTGGTATGAAATCTTTTACACACACAAGCTCATTTTGGTAGACCCGAATGCATGAAATCTTTTGTGCGTGTTTTGGGTGTCATACCCAAAAAGTTTCTCACATCATACCACATCATATCGTGTGATTTGTCTGCGATGCCAGAGTTTATAGAGAAGGCTCTCTCCAAAATTGTACTCAAATGCCAACATTCAATAAGTTAAGTTAATCTATCTTAGTAGTAGAGCTCGTTCGGAAGCGATTTTAAAATGATTGACAGTGCTTAAAATAATGTTAGAACCAATTCTTAATGAAAATACAAATAAATCCTAAAAAGCTCTCAAAGTTCTTTTTGCAAGAAACACATAATTTTAAGTGCTTTTAGAATCTAAAATTATTTATGCTAAAAGCGGTTTCAGTCATTGAAAAAACCCTTCCAAACAATCCCTTAAGCCTTAAGCAATAAACATGCAGAAGGCAAACAAGGCAAGGCTTGAATAGTTGGATTATCTCATTGACAAGATTTGGGGAAGCTGATGGCAATTTGAGCTCCCCTGAAATGATTTCAACACACTAATTTCAATCCCTTAATTCTCTTGAAAATCTTTGGAAATCCATGTATCAGAAAAAATAAATTGGAATGACCAATACAACAACATTGCAGAAAATTCAGAATTTCTATGAGCCCAGAAAAGCACATGAGCGAAGAAACATGTCAAGTATACAAATCAGAATCAAAAGGATGATGGTGATCCTTATCTTGCCCTAGAATCACATAATCCTTGCAATCAGAATCAATGCTCAGTTCCAAATCAAAGGCACGGAAGATGTGGGACCCGATCAGGGACAGCACCGGAGCTCCGAATTGCGGCCACGTCACGCAGAGCGCCGCCCTGATGTTCTTGATTTCGCACGCCGCCAACAGCGCCGCGCCCAGCCCATCCACGACGCTGCCCGACGGGAAATACTCCAGCTTCAAAGACGGCGCCTTTCTTTCCTCGGTGGTCTCCAGCTTGAACGCCGCCGCCTCGTCCTTCGAGAGCTTGCCGCGGAAATTCAGGGTCTGGACCGAGTCGAGAATCAGGATCCTCTGGGGGACGATCTGATGAGAAGTGAGCAGCTTGGCCACGGCGTGGCATCTCTCGGCGGCGATTGGGCACTGGAAGGAGACGAGAAGGGTTGGGGATTCAGGGTTTTGGGGGTTCGGGAGGGAGTAGATGTTGCAGGACTTGTCTGTGAGAGAGGGGTCGATTGAGTTGCCGGAGAAGGGGGTTTCCGGGAGGATTAGGGTTCCGATTAGGGATTTGGAGGAGACGCTGTGGAAGAGGTGAAGGGATGGGGAGGATAGGGCGAGGATGAGGAGAGAGGGGCGGATAGGGAACTCTGCAGCCGCTCCGTCAGGGTTTTGAGAGAACAGGAGGAAGGGAGAGGGAAGGGGCGGCGACGGAGGTGTGAAGCTGTTGAGATCTTCCTGGAAGAACCTCGATGGTGGCGGAATCTCAGTCAGTACATCTTCCATGGCGTATCAAATGTGGAATTATCAGAAACCCTAGGAGATGAAGACGAGTTTAAACGACGTCGCAACGAGTTCACAACTTTAAATCTGGCTTTGTCCAGCGACTCCAGTGTAGTAGCTGAAGCCTGAAGGCAAAGGAATACTGGGGAAAAAAGTAGGAAACTTTAACGAAAAATGTTCAGTACTGTTTACTTTAATGAAAAATTACATTTATATACTAAAAAGTCAATCATGTACTATGCACTTTATCTTTTATTTTGTCCTTATCATTAAAATTTAAAGTTTTCAAGTTTTTTTCATTAATTTTCCTGAAAAAGAAAGACGATGTCGTTTTGGTACAAATTATGAATGTAAATCTTTTATTCTCCAAGAAAAGTGCAATTGTTCTTTCTGCAGTATCACTAATTAGTAAAATTGATTTTCTTTTAGTAAATTTTATGAGTTAAATATTTAATCAGATTTAATAACGCGTATCATCCCTAAATGATTCATTTTCTAAATATAATTATGAGAAACAAAGATAAAACATGTTCCACAAACAACGCAGACAATTAATAGCGGAGATTAGGAGACTGTAAAGATGGCTTTCGAGACCTAATTACTTAAAGAAAACGAAATTTTTTGCAAATCACGGATGCTTTAGAAAAGAAATGATCCATTGTATTCACAAAAACCTTGCAGCTGACTCGAAAAAGTGCACAAATATTACAGTAGCAATTACACATGAAATTCCTTGCATTAGCATATCAATCATGCCAGCAGATTCAAATTGAAGGCAGTGAAGGGAGAGCTGAGTCAGAACTCAGAACCAAACTTCTGCACCCTTGCCACTCTGTTCATGCAACCTGCTTCCGTATTGTATCTCGGTTAACTTATCATCCCTGCAATCACGACGCGCTTCTTCCACCAAAATAGTTTCACCATCGAAAGAGTACATCGAGTGTGTGAACGTAAGATGTTCCTCATCTGCAGGAAAAATGAAACTACATACCTTGGTCTAACTAGCAACGGAAATAAAGCATACAGCAGTTTTTAGGTGTCTCGTTTCTTTTCGTATATGACATGTGCTACTAAAATTTAAGAGCACCTTTGCCTGAGGGTCACAGTGTGGCTGTATATTATGTTTCTCAGTTAATCTTCGTGATCATCTTCTTCGCCTTCAGAATCTAAACAGAGAAAATCGATAAAGAAACAAAAAGCAAAGATCAGGCAACAAACTAAGACGATGGATAATCAAAAGGGAACCAAATCATAAGTGAAAATTATTGACTGACTTTACGCTACCATTGTAAAGAAAATATTCTACAATGCTAAACTATAAATAAAGAGGGATGCAGGTGCAAATACATCGGTGCCTCCGTAATCAAATTATGTACTTTGTATATGACAAAACAGGAAGGAAAAACGACAATTCACTCACCTGACCGAACATCGTCACTAAGCTGGCCTCTTGCTTGGATTTGTTTAACAAGCATCCGATACATCAAGACCCACCAGAATATGTGAATAACAAGAAAGCTGTATAGGAGAGTATTGAACACATAGTAATAAATTGGTCCATCTATAGAGTGTTTGTCCATGTCCAATGTCAGGAGAACTTCATAGCTGCCAGAAAAAGAAGCAAGCAAAAATGAATAGAAGATAGACCGAAGATTCGTTGTAGAACTACTAATGTCTGTTCTTTCATAAAAAAATTGAATCTGATATGTCACTTTAATATAGCTTAGTATAAGTTAGGCATCGAGTTAGACAAACCTTGTACTCCAAAGGATCCAGAATGGATAGTAAACGAGTCGCAGTATGATCCAAGACAATACAAAAAGAATAAACGCAACGCTAGCAGTCCTTTCAGCACCACTGTATTTGGACATCTTCCCTACCTCCAAAAACACATCGTTGGCATCATGAAGAGCTAAAACAACTGAACCTACACGGGCAAACCTGCAAGAAACAGGAGAAAGTGATTAAATGAAATACATTGTAATACATAGTCAATATTTCTTTATATTTTCCTAGATGTTTTAACCCGAATACCTGTAGTGCTTGTGTAATAATGCTAATACTTAAACCCTCCTTCATACCTTTGCTAGGTTTTAGTATTCTTGTTTCATTGGTTTTGTGACTAAGAACATGAGAAAGCTACAAACTCACGCCATCAGAACATACCTGAAAATGTAAGACAGCACAATGAGAATGACAGATGCTACATGATGGCTCATGGATACCCCAAAGTCGGAACGCCTTGTTTCCCAGAAAATCAAAGCAAATATGGAGTATGTGTAAAATCCAGCACCATACATATAAACCCCCTTCAATTTCAACCTGAAATTCATATGTAGCATTTTATGGAGGATAAAGCTCAGATTTCTTATGAATGCCTTTTTTAAACAAACACGAACACGACATAAATTCTAATTAAGACTTACTTCATTTTCTGGTCAGGCCAGACCTGGTCTCCCGGTCCTACCCAAAAGTATTTTGTATTCGTAAACCAAGGCTCATCATAAGTTACAAGAAGGGCTAGAAACTCTGCTGAAAGAAAATATATGCATTTCCATGCTGACTCCTTGAATTTTCTAATCTTCTTCCTTTGTTCATAAGTTTTTACATCCTGTTTCTGAAGGCCCTTTCCAAAAATGAACCGCCTCCCCAATTTCTGCAGTATGAAATATAAATCAACACTGAGCAAATAAAGATCTTAAGGGAAAGAAAAGTAGTCAAGTTCACACTCCTTGATTAGGAATATATATAGAGCACTAGGGGATAAGAATGAAACAAGTAATCAAACGTTTAACTGAAAAGTAATGGAAAACGAAAGCTGCCCTAGAAAACTTTAGCTCGGGTGAAGATTAGGCTGTACATTTTACATAGCTAAGTATAGCATTCGAGCATAATCAAGAACATCAGTTTTTTTAAGCAGAAGCATTCGCCGCCAACATAGCTAGTGTGAGAGAGAAATGCAGAAAAGTAACCGATCCTCTTAAACAATGATCTTACACCAACAATCAACACTGAGACCCTTAAGTTTATCGATCTGGCCATACAAAGTAATCGGTCATATTCAGGACGACTACTATAAACGGTTTAAGTTGCTTGTCGGAAATAAAAACATCAGCACCAAACCAATACAGAAAGCAAACAACTTCAGTTTTACATTGCTTTTATGGCACTGATGAAAAAAGGGCTGGTACAATTTTGACACAATCATTAACCATTAATCGACATCGGAGGAGCTTTTCACTCGAAACTTCCCATGTAAAACAAGTTGCTCTCTTTCTAATCCTTTTCATTGATTAAAAGAGAATGCAAGATGCGGCAGAAACAGGACCTAAGGGAAACTGAGAGACAATGCAAACAGACACTGAATCTCAAAGACCAGAAAACCAGTCAAGCCACTTCAAAAACAATAACGCATATCGCGCTGACCAATCTGACATTCAATCATGCTAATCAAATAACACAAAATCAAACACAACCCATCAAATACAAGGGTATTTCCGACATGGGTCAACCAACATAACACTAAAAAAACATCATTAACGATCTAAAATGTCGGATAAACAACATTGATAACATCAGTAAGCTACAAAAAATAAAAACTTGAGCTGCTCCAATCAATGTTATGTACCTCAAAGACGAATCTATCCAGAAAAAATCGGACAGTTGGGAAGTAGAGGACGAACAGAGGAAGAATTACGAAATCTTCATATGCTGGGTAGCCTTCTTCCTCCCAAGCGACTGTCCTCAAGTATTCCGTCAAAACCATCTCGGGTTTGACTTCCCGTGATCCAAATTTTACCAGGAAACAAACAAGTCGCTAGCTTTGGCTTTGGGTCAGATAGAGAAGCAGAGACATCCAGGGGCTCTGGTATCTCTCCCTCTCAATCTGCAATTCTGAAAAGGCACTAACTTTAAGGTCAGTACGGTTCTGTTTAGGACTAAGACCTATTTTAATTTTGACTAAAACTAAAAAATTAAGTTCTAAATTTATCTTAAATTGCTCCAACCTTGGGTTAAATATGGGTTAAAACTCAAAACTCATTTCTAAACCAAATTTATCCTAGTATTCCCTCCGAGTTGGTGGGGCTGGCCCACCACATATATATATATTTATAAATTCATTGAATCTAACGGTAAAAAAAAAAATTCTAACGATTCAAATTTAAATTCAAAGGCTAAAGCAATTAAATTTTATGTGTTTCATATTCTTTTATAGTGTTTCACGAGTTTCAAAGTGTCGGTTAGTAATTTTTCAATATTTGTAGGAATCTAAATTTTTTAAAGTTAAAATGTTCATAAAATTAAATTAAGATAATCTACATAATTTTTTCTTTTAAAAAAAGTTACTTTAAGAAAAAAAACAATTAGTCTAAATTTATTCTTTAATAATCTAGAACTAAAATTTTAACCCATAAGATCTATTCCATCTCTTGGAGTAAAACTCAAATTTTAGGTTCTAAATTTACTCCAACTTGCTCCAACCCTTGGGGCAAATATAAGTTAAAACTCAAAACTCATTTATAGGCCAAATTTAACCCAAGAATTCCCCCTTTGGATAGTGGGGCTGGTCCACCATATATATATTAGTTTTATATTTATAAATTTATTGAATCCAACGGTAAAAAAAAATCTAACGGTCTAAATTTAAATCTAACGGTTAAAGTAATTAAAAAATATTTCTTTTATGTGTTTCATAATATTTCACGAGTTTCATGGTGTCGGTTAGTGATTTTTCAATATTTGTTAGAATCTAAATATTTTTAAGTTAAAATGTTCTTAAAATTAACTTATGAAACTTTTCATAATTTTTTTCTTTTAAAAAAGTTACTTTAAGATGAAAAAAAATTAGCCTAAATTCATTTTTTAATGATGTGGTGTTAAAATTTTAACCCATAATAATATGAGTAAAAAACCTGTTTATGGGTTAAAACCTAAATTTTCTGAGCTAAAAATTTTAGATTTTAGCCCAATGGTTGGAGATGGAAGGGTTGAAGCAAAAAAACTGTTTCTGGATTAAAACCTAAACTTTTTGGACTAAAAATTTTAGGTTTTAACTTAAGAGTTAGAGTTGGTCTAAGGACTGGGATCAGTCCAAGAAATTTTAAAAAATTTAATTGGATGGTGGCCTTTTCATAATTTCCCGGTTTTCTTTTGATTTTCTTGAGTTGGTTGCCACTGTAACTTTTTGAGTAGTCGACGAAATTGGACTTGGCTGCTCTACCCTCCTACTGTTTATACATTCTCATCATTTTCTATTTTGTGCGATCACGGTTAAGTCACGTCAATATTTTATATTGATTTTTTTATAGAAATAATAAGACAAAAAACAATAATAATATAAAATGTTGACTTGAGTTAACTGTAACCACATAAATAAGAAGAGATGAGAGTGTATAAGAAGTGGGAGGGCAGAGAAGCCAGGTCCGACGAAATTGGCCCTTCTGGGTTTTTTGTTGTGGGAGGAGACTAAGGTATTGTTTGGTATGCAGATGGGATGGAACAAAACGGAATGGGACAGGACGGGACAGGACGGAACGGAGAGAGCAAAGATGTCATCGGATGGAAACAAGGAAGAAGAAGAAGGAGACGAAGAGTTATAATTTTGTGTTTCACAGATGTGGAACGAGTCGTTCTAGGGGGATGAGGTGGAAAGAAAATTCACCCAAAATTTTCCCGTGGAACAACACGTTCCACCCGTTTTAGGCACATCAAACGTGGGACAAAATATTTCGTCCCACTGTGTTCCGTCCCGTCCCAAGTACGGTAACTTAGGAGTGGACTTTGAATCTGGGATCCCTATGAGATAACCTTGCTGTGAGGATCAATTTGTTGTGCGCCACGTGGCAATACGCTTACTACACAATTTAAGGCTTCTTGCAAACACTTGGGCGAATCTTGTGGATTGTTAACAGAAATGTTATTCCTATTATATTTTTGTATCACATTTTTATACCATCTTATATGGTATTTGATGTGGACAACCATGTCATTTGAATTAATCAAAATTTTAAATTTATTTAATAAACTAATAATTAAGAAAAACTAGTTAATTAAATGCTGATTGTGGTATACGAGAAGTCTTTCTCCTTCATTTCCTTGGATTTTACAAATTTTTCAATTGATGTGGTTGTCACATCAGATGCCACAAAAGATGGTATAAAAATGTGGTATAAAAATATGATATGAATATAATTACTGCATCTGAATTTATTGTGGTTTGGATAAAATCCCCTTGACTATACTGTAAACACAAACCAAAAGAAGAAAAATCCAACCTTTCATTTGACAGAAGTCAAATAATCACTGACTTAATTACATCCTAATCAAATTCCTAATCATGATTAACATAATAAAACCCCAAAATTAGTGATCCCAACTGTGTGATTGCTGCATAAGCTAGCATCTCTGGATCTGCAGACAAATTCTCAGAAGAGAGAGAAGCAGTAGGGGATTTGCTTGTTGGGGAGGAAAGGAAGCACAGCAATTACAAGAACAAAAGAGAAGCAAATTAAATGACCTTTTTCACAAGTTTTCCCTCAACCACATAACCTCGTCCAATTTAGTGTAAATTGTCTACTGTAAAAAATGCCAAGACTGAAACTTTCACAGGGAAAAAAGCTGCTCCTTCTTGATGATGGCAGGGCACAAAGAATTCAAGGAAAAATGAAGTTACACCATTACAACCGGATCAGCTGCAACTAGTTTTCAAACTATCACAAATATATATCGCCCATTACATTCATGTGGGTCGAACTTAAAACCTCGAACGATTGAAAGCTAGTTGAATATGTACTCTCCAATTAAATAGAGGCCTGCCTGTTCCCCAACCAAAAACTGGTCATTATTTATAAGCAACACAGAGAAGTAAAGGGTGTGTGAGAGAGAGAGAGAGAGAGAGAGAGAGAGAGCAGATGACGGCGACAAGTGAGCTACCTAGCTCTGCCCATTTATTTTTCACATGTAAGTTGTGAATGAATTTGGATATTCCACCTCATTATTCGGTGCTTAAGAACTAGACAATTAAGGTTCTTAGTTTGTGCGAAAGATAAACTAAAGCTCTTAATTAGTTTGTATGAAATGAGTTAGCAAAATGAATTAATGAGAATCATCGAATTCAATTTTGTCATTGAATTCCGGACAATGAGATCCGAAGAAGATCTCTGTACGTATTGAAACACCATTTATCCAAGAACTTGTCCTGTAGTGACCATGGAAAATATGGTGATAGGTTTGCCAGGTGGTGACGCATCCTTGGCAATATTCATTCAATAATTAAGAGAGGGAAGGGGGTCCTGAGATGGATTTCTTTGTCCTTTCTGTGAGAGTTGAAGGCAAATAAACAAACTGATATATAAGTGCATTCCCATTCTATGATAAGAGTCATAACATCTTGTCTCAAAAGTTTCTACCTAACTCGAGCTCGCTTCGTTAATCATTTCGTTTTCAGTTTTTATCTCAAAAGTTGTTGGGGGTGAGCTTCCGAGCTTTGTGTCTCTGTGGAATGGAGTCTTTCCAAGTTGTTGGAGGCGATGCGAAGAAATGGAGTGGGAGTAGCGAGTCTGGATGGACAATGTATATTGGCTCCCCCACCATGCGTAGCGAAAGTAATGAAGTTTACTACAATATCAGTGATCGTAAAAAAGGGGGTGGAAAAATCAATGGCAAGAACTGTATTGTTGATCGTCATGATGGTGAGAGTGATGACTCCATGGTTTCAGACGCCTCCTCCGGCCCAAGCCACCGTGAAGAAGTACTACTTCCACGTGGGATCGGCGGCAGAAATCGCAGCGGCGGATGGCGGCTCAGGCATGCAGATAGAGATAAGAAAGTAACTTGCAGAAAGGAGAAGAAGAGAGAGGATGAAAGATTAAGGGTCAGAGAAAAGGGGGAGGAGGAGGAGGAATTGCTGCACAAGGCAGATAGTGCTGAAAGTCAGGTGTGAAGTTTGGACTGCAGTTGAGCAGCCAATTAAGGTAATTAAGAAAGATTAATCGGAGGGTTAGAGGAGAATTTAGCTTTCCATTAGTGTGATTAGTATTGAGTTTAAGGTTAATTAAGATGCATATTTGGCGGTGGTTAACAATCAAAGTGTTGTAATTGAGAAAACTGGCACAAACACGAACTAAAGAGGGTGGTGTCTTTGTAATAGATTCAAGTTCAAATCTTACTCCGCTTATATTAGTTTACTGTAGACTACCGTTTTATCAATAAAAAGAGTTTAGCCTACTAAACTACATCGGATGGTCTTACTCTAAATGCATTCGGAAGTTTAAAACTTAGTTCGATCAAATTAGTTTATAGTAGAATAACGCATCATAACAGAAAAAAGGAGTTTAACTCTCAACAGTTAAACCATAAGATCTCTTTGAATTTGGATGGTTATTTTTAAGGTAAATTACATTTTACCTCGTCAGGTTTGGGGTCGATTTCAATTTTTTACAACATCTTTAAAACATTTCACTTTCATACATCACCTACTATTTTATTTCAAATTCATACATCTGTTAGAAAATATTTTAAGTAAACCGTTAAATGATGACGTGGCAAATATAGGATCCACATTTGTGGTGACGTAGTTGCCAAATTTATGCCACGTGGCAAAAAAATTTATGCATTTAAAAAATAATTAATTAAAGAAAAGGTAAAAAATAATTAAAAAAACCTATCATTTTCTCAGCAACAAACATAACCCATAATCCCAATCTCCTATCCTCTTTCATTGATACCTTCGTCGACTTCTCCATTAACGGAAGCCTCTTCCTCTTACCCCAAACCCCCAATCATTCACTTCCCGCCTCCCCTCAAAATCACCAGAACGCCCTTGATGCCCACCACAGCTCTGACGATCCCTTGCCCTCGTGCCCACTGTTGCAAACCTATTACCTCCCATAGGACTGTTTGGTCACAATCGGCGATCTCCACGACGATTGGAGAAGACCAAGGAATCGTTGAAGCTTGCGAAATTGATCGACTTAGAGTCGGGTAAATGGGTCGGAGGGTCCACCACCATGGTCCAGATCAGCGAAGTGATGGATCGGGGGGCGACGAGATTAAAATCATGAGGGAGGGTGGGTGCGAGTTGTAGAGGAAATAAAGGTGGGTGGTGTCACATCCCAGCTCAAGCCCCTACACATTTAAGGCTCGACTCCGCCGTATCACGATATTATCCGCTTTTGGCCTCGACCACGCCCTCATGATTTTGTTTATGGGAACTCACACGAGAAATTCCCAATAGGTTACCCAGCATGGGATTGCTCTCGCGCGGACTTGCTTAACTTCGGAGTTCCGATGGAACCTGAAGCCAGTGAGTTCCTAAAAGGTCTCGTGCTAGGTAGATATGGGAATATACATATAAGGCTTACATGATTCACTCCCTTGGGCGATGTGGGATGTTACAATCCACCCCTCTTAGGGGCTCGACATCCTCGTCGGCACACTTCCGACCAGGGATTGGCTCTGATACAAAATTGTCACATCCCGACCCGGGTCCCCCACCACATCCCCGGCTCGACTCCGCTGTAGAATAATATTGTCTGTTTTGGGCCACAACCACGCCCTCATGATTTTATTATCTGGAAACTCACATGAGAAATTCCAATGGGTCACCCATCATGCGATTGCTCTGGCGCGGACTCGCTTAATTTCGGAGTTTCAATGGAATCTGAAGCAGTGAGTTCCCAAAAGACCTCGTGCTAGGTAGAGACGAGAATATACATATAAGGCTTACAGGATCCACTCCTGTAGGTGATGTGAGATGTTATAGGTGGGGTTGCATATGAGAGAAGGGAGAAAAAGGGGTGAGGGTGATTAGGTAAGAGACAGGTGGGGTGGGGGGTTGCGGGGGAGAAGGTGTGGGTGGGGGGATGAGGTGTTAGGGATGCAGGGAAAGGGAAGGGTTGGGGAAGAAGATAGGTTTGTTTTTTTTTTAATAAATAGAGTAAATTATTATAATATTTTAAATGAATAAAAAAAAGTTGCCACGTGGCATAAATTTGGCAGCCACGTTAGCACAAATGTGGCAGCCACGTTAGCACAAATGTGGCAGCCACGTCAGCTCTTAACGAATCAATAAATGAAAAATATAACGGAGGTACTATATTGAAATAAAATAGTATGTGAAGTATGGAAGTGAAATGTTTTAAAGATATTATAAGGAATTGAAATCAACAGGAAAACCAATGAAAATGACCTGAAAACTTTGAGTTTTAATGATAAGAAAAAAATAAAGGGTAAAGTAAATAGTACCAGGATTGACTTTTTAGTGTAAAAATGTGGTTTTTCGTTAAAGTGAACAATATCAGAAGATTTTCGTTAAAGTTCCCAAAATCGACCCCAAACCTGAGGGGGTAAAATATAAGGACTTGGATTGTCTGCCCTCCCATTTCGGTGCCCTCTTTGTGCCCTCCTGTTTGTGTGGTCACGGTTAAGTCACGTCAACATTTTATATTACTATTTCTTTTTGTTTTATTATTTTTATAAAAAAAACAATATAAAATGTTGACGTGGTTTAACCGTGACCACACAAAACAGGAGGGCACGGGTAAAGCACCGAAATAGAAGGGCAGACAATCCAAGTCCAAAATATAATTTACCCTTATTTTTATCTTGCAACAGTCCACCTTAAAGATGTCTCTGAATTTCGAAACGTGGTTAAAATACCACCATGAATCTATATGATGTACGTTGCTTTAAATTTTACATGATTGCATCCGACATGTGTAGCTCAATTGCCTCGGCTTTGTCGCAAGCTAGGGGGGAAAATATCTAAATTTATCTCGTCAAAGAGAGATGAAAACGAAGGAGAAGAATCAAGAATGCACAAGAATACTAAGTGGGAATATCTAATGGGGTGTAATATCTATACATTTATTTTTATTTTTTATAACTTTTTTAATTTTTAATCGTCGAATCGATTAAATTGAAGAACATCAAACAATATGAATTAACAAAAAATATGTAAAGTAAAAAAAAGTGTGTTGATGACACATTCATATCTAATTTGTAAGCTAAACCCCCTACTTTAAGGATCTGGATTGTCTGCCATTTTCATCTCATACCCTTCATACCTCCTCTTATTTATGTGGTCACAGTTAAGTTACGTAAACATTTTATATTAATTTTTTTTATAGAAATAATAAGATAAAAAACAATAGAAATATAAAATATTAACGTGGTTTAATTGTGACCACATAAATAGAAAGAAATGGGAAGAATATAGAATGATTGAGGGCAGACAATCCAAGTCCCTACTTTAATTGCATATTTCACTATCTATTTCGAGTACATGCTATATACAATCCAAGTCCCTACTTTAATTGCATATTTCACTATCTATTTCGAGTACATGCTATACACTACAATAGGGTTCTTTGTGAGGTCGGTATAATGGTCAGGGAAAAATTATGGGACAAGGATTGTCTGCCCTCCACTTCTGGTGCCCTTTCTGTGCCATTCTGTTTGTGTGATCACAGTTAAGCCCATGTCAACATTTTATATTACTATTCATTTTTATCTTATTATATTTATAAAAAAAATAATATAAAATGTTGACGTGACTTAACCGTGACCACACAAAACAGAATGGCACGGGAGGGCAGACAATCCTTGTCCAAAATTTTGACCCTTCCTTTTGTTTTTCGTTAACATTTTTGTTAGTGTGTTGATTGCCACACGAGTGGATCCCACCAAAGGACGGAGCCACTTTGCCCCCAGATGCTCCCACTTAGGTTTTTGGTTAAAAAATAGGGAATTTTAACGAAAAATTTATGGTAATGTTCATTTTAACAAAAAAATTATATTTTTACACTAAAATGTTAATCATGATACTATTCACTTTGCCATTTATTTTGTCTTTGTCGTTAAAACTCAAAGTTTTCAAGTCATTTTCATTAATTTTCCTTAAAAAATGTATAGAAAATCAATGAATGAATGATAATATGATTATTTGATAGAGAAATATTTGATGGTATTAGTAAAGAAGTTGTTGTGCAACGCTTCAAAACATGAAAACCCATAGAGTGATATTGTAGATTCTAGAAATTTTTTATAGATTAAAATATAAGATTTTGTGTAGTAAATTGTTTCACTTTTAATTTATAACTTTGTTATTTAGAGATACCCACATCCATACATATCTTTCGCTTCATCCCTAATCCGATCTACCCAACCATTAAGCCTCATTCATTAGTTTGTTATAGCAAATAGTCGATTTATATCGGTGATAAATAGTTGTCGATCACTGAAGTAATAGCGTTATTAGACACAATGTACAATGCTTTTGGACTCGTTTTTAAGAGTTTTCAAATAACTGAAAGTTCTTTTAATGAGAATATTTTTTAAATCAATTTTTAGTAGAAATCCAAGTAGATTTTGAAAAAATATTTTAAGTGCTTCTTACAGGAATCACATATCTGATGTTTCTTCTAAAAAATATTAAAGTGCTTTTGAAACCTAAAGTCAATTTCATCAAAAACATTTTCTATTATTTTAAAAACACATTCAAACAGTTCATTTTATCATTTCCACTTATGTTTTACCCGTTGAAGTTACTTCGTCATAACGACGTCGTTTGTCGGCAGGCTTTCTGTATCCACGAAGGGCGACTCACCACCACAAACTGACCACGGTACAGCGCATCCATACAAAACCCAATGCTGCTCTCTCCCTCGTTTATCCAACTTATCACTTCACCTCTTCCCAAACATGATCTTACGTGGCACTATCTCCGCTCCCCTCCCCTGTCTCCGCCTCAGAAGCACCGGCGCCGCTCCCACTCCCCCGCAAAGCCTCACCCCGTCGCGCCGCTCCCTAACTACCAACCAATACTCAATCTCCGACCAAGACCTCGACACCCGGGGCTTCAACCTCCACCGCACGATCGCGGAGCTCAACCTGGACCACCTCAACAAGGTGTTCGTGGCCGTCGGGTTTCCGAAGCGGGACCCGGACAAGATCCGGACGGCGCTGGAGCACACGGACTCGCTGCTGTGGATGGAGTACAGGAAGACGAAGCGGCCGGTGGCGTTCGCGAGGGCGACGGGAGACGGCGTGTTCAACGCGATCATATGGGACGTGGTGGTGGACCCGTCGTTTCAGGGGCTGGGGCTGGGGAAGGCGGTGATGGAGAGGTTGATAGAGGAGCTGGTAGGGAAAGGGATATGTAATATTGCTTTGTATTCGGAACCCAGGGTTCTCGGGTTTTACAGGCCGTTGGGTTTTGTGGCGGATCCGGATGGGATCCGGGGAATGGTGTATTCAAGAAAGCCCAAAAGAAGAACATGACAAACTCGTAATTTCACATTAATCAATGAGTTTTGCTTCATAATCCATTGCTAACGCTTAGCGTCTTTTAGAAAGCATAATTTTACCCCAAAGAAAAACATGACAGCTCGTAATTTCACATTAATCACTGTATTTTGTCTCATAATTCACTACAATTTTGTGACTAATGTTGAAGTATTTTATGACAAAAATGGTACGCATATTTTAAACGCGATTGCGTAACGAGAGAAAAAAATGTGCGGAAATCACTTGTACAGTATTTGCATTTTTTCAAACAGAGGAGGAGACTTTTTATTGAACAACCTCGCTGCAATTGTTATGGATACAAATTACAAAATCTTCAAAACCAGAACCACTAATCAGAGCTACATTTGAATTGAATCAATACTCGTTGCCAACCATGTCATTCCTTCTGTATGCTACGGTAAACCTATAAAACACATCGCGAAGAAAAGTTCATAGCAAAATCTACCAATTCAACATCATCAATCAAACAAAAAAATTCACCTCGACGGAGATAAAACCTGGATCGCATCAATTCATGAAGACCCAGATCAAGATTTATGCAGCCGAAGCGAAGCTGAATCTCAATTTGAAATTGGGAATGGTTACCTTTCAAGTAATGGGGGGATCAAGAGGAGACGTCCTTGGCGCTGGCGGTGTGCAGGAACGCGGCAGAGCAAAGAATGGAAGCGATAAACGCGAAGATCCCCAACCCGACCATCATTGAAATTCCGGCCACGGCCAAATCCAGTAAGCTCTGGATGCTCAATCCCATCATCAACATCTTTCTATTTCCTGATTGGCAAACGGGAAGATCCGAATTGGGGTTTTTTTTTTCTTTTCCAATTTCAGCTGGTGAGAGGATCGCGTTGCTCCGACGACATTTATACAGAAGCTGAGGAGGTGAGGACGCAGCAAAGGAAAAAATAAAGGAGAAGAAAGAAGGCAAGAACGGCAGCAAAAATACAAAGAAATTTTCTGGGAATTTGGGAGAGGGGATTTCCAGTTTTTGGGATGGTGTGCTTTGTGATGTTCTTGCAGTTGCACGTGTCATTTTCTTGCCTGGAGAGAGAGAGAGAGAGATTTTTCAGTGTAACAGTCACACGAGGTAGTCTACCACGTGTCCTTGTATAAATAATGGATTATGTGTGTTAAAATGTTAATAAGTTAAAAATTAAAATTTTTCATCATTTACATAAAAACACATGTTGTACAATCCATATTCTCGTCACAACTAAAAAATTCTCAAAGATGAGAAACACTAATGATCTTTACTACTTTCTTCTTCTACTCTCGTTCTTTTCATTTTTTACCTCAATTTTCGTTTTTCACAAACTAGCGTATTATTGAGATAAATTATTAATATTAATAAAAAAAATTATACTCGCATCAAACTATATAAATATTAAAAATTACTGTCAGTGTGGTAAAACGGTTTTTTCCCTTCTTTTTAAATTTCTTAATAATCTTAAATTTGTTCATCCAAACGTAATATTACTTCTAATTTGATTAATTAATTTTTAATATAACAAGACAGATAAGCGAAAGAAAAAGGGAGTATGATTCTCTTTCCTTCTCTTTCCATCCTCTCTCATCCCTTCTTCTCACATTCTTTATTTTGTCTTTCTCTTTTTATAAAAAATTAATATGAGATGTTGACGTGACTTAACCGTGACCGTTCAAATAAGAGGGAAGGGGAGGGGAGGAAAAAAGAGAGAGAGAAGAGAATCATATTCCAAGAAAAAGAGTGTGAAAATCACTTGTTATTATCAAATCATCAATATGGCCATCTAATTACGTTACGTGCATGATAGCTCTCACAAACAAGCGGAACCATGCCTTTAAATTTCACCCGACCTCATAATGGTACCAGATATTGTCACAATTATTTTAGACCAACGATAGCGGTTTTATTACTTACTAAAAACAATACAAACATCAGCAAGGGCATTCTAGATATTCTCAATAAAAAAAAAAACTTCAACAAAACATAAAACACTAAGTTGACCAAATTAGTTGTCACCGCGCGGAATTGTGAATTTAAGGGCGAGACATGCCCAAAAATAAGCAAAGGAAAACATTCGTGTCTTGAATTCATCACACCCGAACTCAAGTTTGGAAAGCCAAATGAACTTCATGATACAAAGGTAAAACACTTTGCGATTTGGCACTTGCTTAAAGAATTTCCTGCTTAGAGGGTTTAATGGTCCTTGCATCTTATAAATGGATCGGACTCACTCCTCACATTATTTGGAAGTTTTCAGACGCACATTTAATAGTACAGAATTTTTGTTTAGGCCGACGAAAGCAATAAAAGCCTCAAATGTCATCACGTATCAGGATGACAAACTTGGTCGGTGAGGAGTGAGGACCGAGGAGGCCTGAGTCCTCACCGAAGAGGTCTGAGACCTCACCGAGGGGGTTACCATCGGTGCCCACTTGGCTGTTGTTACCAATAAATTGGTTGCCTGTGCTCAGATGTATACATACCATCATTTTCTAGCACCAACCGTCTCCGTCTCCGTCTCCATCTCCATCTCCATCTTCTTGGGGCACGTATCAAAACACACTTGATGCAATTTGGCATATATAATACTCTCTCCCTCTGATTTTGCATAAATAAACTTTATTTTCAAAAAAAACTTCCAAGGTACGAGGTTATTGAATATTGATAACGAAAAATAAAGTTACATTGAACTAGTTACCTCATAATTAATGAGAAATTTGATCATGGACAAAAAGATTAATGCCCATGACGCGTCAATCTTGTACAAAAAAACAATCAAGTGTATCATATGAACAGCGAGTGGCATTCTTCCCACATTGCAGACTTTTAGATGGACAATGAAACTATTTACATTGTACAGTCATTCTTTATATTCAAGCACTATTGACGGACGGGAGAAAATCGAACTTTGAACCTTAGATACACCGTGTATCATACACGTGGGAATGCGTGCTCTTCACCAATAGGGCTACAAGTCCCTCTTTAAAAGCCCAAGGGCCCAGCACCTGAATCATCAGACGTTTGAATTAGTTTCTTGTCCTTCAACAGCCACATTAAATCAATGAGAAGCAGGAAAACCATAGAAACCAAAAACCCTTGTTTGGAAGGCACGGAACTACCTGTGGTTGGCATGGGCATTGGTGGTGTTGCCCTTCTTCTTCTTCTTGGGATACTGGCCAGGTCTGGTGGTGGTGGTGGAGGCATTCTTGGGATATCCGGCAGTTTTGGCGGCATTCCTCTTGGGATGGGCTGTGTTTCCTTAATTTCGACAACCACAGCATCCGATGTCAGAAAAGTTTTGGCCACTGATGCTGCATTCTCCAAACAACATCTAACTACCTGTCCAAAAATAAGGAACCGTTTTCATGTTGAATAACCTTTTAAAATGCCGGATTCTAGCTTAGTTATGTCATCAAGTGTAGAAATTTTGTTCCAAAGTCATTGAGTGTTACAAAACCTTTGATGGATCCATGATCCCGGCTTTCATTAGGTCCTCATAGCAGTCTTTCGCAGCATTGTATCCGTACCCCATGTCATCGTTGGACAGAACCTGCAAAATTCAACTAGTCTCAGTAGAACAGTTTGATTCAAGATATCCAGCCAGAAAGCATGACAAGTGCACTAAATCTAAAATTACGTTTTGAGAAGAAAATGCATTTAACATGCAGAGACCTTCTCTACTACAACACTTCCATTTACACCTGCATTTTTAGCTATCAGTTTTACAGGATAACTTAGAGCTCTCTTGAAGATCTCCGCTCCAATCTGCGCAAACACAGATAAACGACCACAATGGCTATGAAAACTTAGTAAAAACAGGTTGAACAGCATGAATCGAGCACGAAATGATTAAAAATGGAGTGGCAGGGAGGTACCTTCTGTTCTTTATTATCCAAAAGTTCTTTAATAGCATCCACCTTTTTAGAGAGCCTCAGAAGGCTACAGCCACCACCGACTACCACACCTTCCTCAATAGCTGCCTATATTGTGATCCAGTTAGAAAACAACCATTATCGACTGGCATTCAACTTCTTACGAAAATAAGAACAGCGGGAAACTACCTTGGTTGCATTCAAAGCATCTTCAATTCTAAGTTGCTTATCTTTCAACTCAATTTGTGTTTGTGCTCCTACCTATGAATCAATTATGAGAACCAATATGTCATCTTGAAAGAAAGTCAGGCCCCCGGCATTCAGATTATAAAGATGCCTAAGTGCATTAAGCTTTTCATTACCTGCAGAATAGCAATTCCCCCTGATAATCTTGCTATTCTTTCATTTAGTATCTTCTTTTGAAATTCTTCTTCAGTATTCTGAAAAAAGAAAAAAATTAGTTGTGTTGTATTTGACAGAGGAAATAACGATGTGTAGAGTTCCTTCTACACTTCAGCAACAAAGAAGAGTGCCAAGAGATGTCGGATGTACCTCAACAAGCTTTTGTATCTGTGAAACCCTCTTTTCTACAGCCTCCCGGGTGCTGCCATGGGTAACTATCAATGTAGAATCCTTTGTTATCACAACCTTAGTAGCAGTGCCCAAAACCTCCTTCCCAACATCATATAGGACAATCCCCATCTCATCTCTCACGACCGTTGCTGCAAAATACATGCATGTGAAGAACTGTGCCGGAGCTCATTTAATATCTGAGTTTCGATGTTTAACCTACTACCTCCAGTCAAAATGGCAATGTCATCTAAGTAATGGCTTTTGCGCTCGCCAAAGGCAGGAGCCTTAATAGCAGCTGCCTTCAGCGCACCCCTGAGTTTGTTTCTGATCACTGGAGTCAAAGCTTCCTGCTCAATGCCCTCTGCAACTATCACGACAGGATACTTTTCTTGTACTGCATTGTCCAATACTTTGAACAGCTCCTTTGGGTGTGTAATTTTCTTGTCAACCAAAAGTAACTGCAAACAAAGAATTCATGACGTCTAATTACTTCATCGGGGAGCATGCCAGTCCATAAGTAACGTGAACTTCTTACCTTACAGTCCTGAAACTCCACTATCATTTTTTTTCGATCAGTGACAAAATAAGGCGATAAGTATCCACGATCGAACTGCATTCCTTCCACAATTTGTAGGTCGTTCTCTGTACTTTTCCCTGATTCAATGGTAACCACACCCTTCTTTCCTACTTGACGAAGAGCGTCATAAATCATATTCCCAACTGTATAATCATTGCCTGCACTAACTGCAGCAACATCTGCTAGCTCGTGATCTTCAATCTGCATAGCAATATATGTAGGATGGTAACTGAATTAACTAAAAAATGTTTCTTCAAATGTTTTTGTACAGCCTAATACAATGTCTTCATTTCGCTATACTTTTTTCATGATTTTCAATAATGCTTGGATCGATAGGGGTTTTCAATCTTTCAATTAGAAGAAGGAAAACAAATCTGGTTACCTCTCTGGACATCAATTTGAGTTCAGCAACGAGGGCCACAGCAGTTTTTTCAATCCCACGAGCAATTTGAATGGGATTCATGCCAGCTGCAGTAACCTAGAAGAAAGTTTATGTACAATACAAAAAAGTTGCCAAAGTTTAATTGAATGCCGACTTGCATTCCATTAAACGACATGTTTAATAGCGGTATTAAACATAGTATTTGGATACGATGCGGCTTAGCTCAGTTGTCACAGACATCTAAGAACAACCTAGCCTTTCTATAACAATGTAGGATCCTTAACCATCACAATAAGTACTTTCTTTCTTCTAGTCCAAGAAACAAAGCAATGGATGGCATCAGATTCATACCTTCACACCTTCAGTAATTAAACCATGAGCAAGAACTACAGCTGTGGTGGAACCGTCTCCTGCGAGGTCATTTGTTTTCGCACCAGCTTGCCTCACCAGTTTAACACCAACATTCTCCACAGCATCCTCCAACTCAATCTTAAGAAAGAACGGAAAATGAAGCCGGTTATGAAAAGAAACCGAATCAGATTCATACCTTCGCACTCGTATTAGTAACTCACAAAAAACTTAACAACGTATTTATTGTGTTTGTACCATACTTAAGGCCTCCGTATTTAGATCTCGTATAAATACTCGAGAGACTCAAATGTAATTATGTAATAAATGAAGGGGCAAATATGTAATAAGTAAGGAGCCCTTATTCTATAAAAGGACCTCTCACTCTCCTCATTAAAGGAGGCCAATTCTCAGGCCATGGGAAGAGCTCAGAAGCTCTCACCCTCTCATCCTCTCACAAACAGAGAAATACAATATCAGTGTGGACGTAGCCCAAACATTGGGGTGAACCACGATACATCTTGTATTATTTACTTTCTTACAAATTCATGGTCGGATTTACGTTGTTCCAAGACCCCTCCGATTTTGTGCATCAACACATTATGTAGCAACAATTTCTATTCAGACTGTAGCTGTAAATGAAGGTGTAGTGAACTAGGAGCAAAATGTAAAGACAATGGAATTCAGATAAATCGGTGATTGATAAGCAGCTGATGAGTGAAATCATAATTTTGATGAAAGCTACGGTACATTTTGGTTCTACAAATTTCAACTAACAAGAAAGCTCCTTTCTTGATCAAATACTTGCGTTAAATCTGATTAATTGTGAATACCAAGTAATTAGTCTCTAAAACCCACCATTGGCTAATGAAAAAGCCAGGGATGACAAACTTGTGGGTTATGCGTGCAATACCTGTTTGAGTACAGTTTCACCATCATTGACAATCTTGGGAGGTCCATATTTATTCTGCAGCACCACATTCCTTCCCTTTGGACCCAATGTCACTCCAACCAGCTCTGCCACCATGTCCACCCCTGCCTGCCATCACCACCACCAATTCAACCATTAAATTAACCCACTTCATATCAACCCAAACAAAGCCCCAATCCCGGAGAGAAATTACCCACGCTGTGTCGGTATCTTAAGCCAATTACGCACACTCACACTAGAAAGTTAAGGACTTAAGACACGTGGTATGGCTTGAGAAACCGCTACAGTGACATTCCAAGTGTAGGTACGTTTCCATCCGAAATTGGGGCACCAATTGACGAGTGTTGTGACAGGTACCAGAAGCTTCTTTGTGGCTAAACCATCATGGTTAAAGATGAGGTCTTTGGGTATGCCTTTTGAGTTGGCAGCAGAAGATGGAGAGAGCCTTTTGGGCAGTTTCTGAATGTTGGTGAAGGAAAAAGCAGAGATGGGAGTTGGAGAAAATGCCATGGTTCCCCAATTGAGCCTGGAATTACAAAAATATCATTAGAGTTTGGAATTTTGGAGATAACTTTCAACAGAGAGTTGATGAAGTTTTTGTTTGGAGGATAAGAGAAGACTACAGAATAATTCTAACGGGAAAAAAAATGAGGACAAAAAAAAAAAAAAAAAAAAAAATCTTAGAACTTATTGGGCTAGACTCGGTCGGCCCACAGTCAAAGTAAACCCAAGCCCAGTGAGCCCACTCCCAATGGAATTAGATGACAGAGCACTATCACAAGGACTGAATAACGATTGCTAGAAATGATCACATGCCAGTTTGGATCAAGTATTGATAAAGAAGACGAGCGCTTTACCAGAAAGTACTTTCAACCACTCAAGCAAGTTGGCAAAACTGACAATTTTACGACACAAAGCCCCATAGACAGGCCTACTCAGATGTCGACTCTAACCCACTCTTTGGCCATCAACAAAAGAAGAAGTCTATGAAGGGACGCAAGGGTTGTCGGACTTAGTGCTCAGGAAAGTTCTTTCTCGGTTGCTTAGGGCCAAGTGAAGTGCTCGATATGTGTTTGCTAGCGGTCCTTAAACAAATGTCACTTTATCTCCACATGTCCCTAAACAAATGTCACTTCATTTAATGCTAGGGTGGTGGAGTATTTGAGAGCCAAGACATTTGGGGCTCATAGGGTCAAGTACCCCTTATAGATGGCTAGACACACAAAAGGAGAGAAATATTACACTGTTGTATAGCGCATTTGTAATCACACATCAAATATATATAGATCACTACAGTAAACATAATCTAATTTTGAAAGTGAATCACTTAAACTTTATTATCAATTAATTCATCAATAACTAACCAAACTAGTATTTGTTGACATCCCACTTTTGAGCGTTAACGTAAACAAACACTTTGAACAATTTGAGTTACAAGTTTCATTCTCGACCTCATATCATGTCAATTTGAATAAATGAAAAGCAAAAATATCACTTGATTAAATTACTGATTAGTGGGTGAAAAGAATCGAATCCAAATAAGAGAGTTGTCAGATCAAAGCCATATATTACACAGTCAACGGGCCTCGATTGCATAATCTGTCTAAACAAGTAACAAAATGACGCACCATCTTTTATCTTTTTTTATTTTAATCATGATTTTGAGATGGGAATCATGTTTCCCGAAGGAGCTCTCTTATATATGTCTTTTGAATGCTTCATATAAGATACATCCACCATGTTTTTGCTAATAATAGTTTTCCATCAGTTTAGCCCTGCAATGTTCGCGGTAAGAAATGGCGAAATTAATATTAATTTTTTTTAATATAAACCATGTTTATAATCTAAATTACACTAAGGAAAGAGAAAGTGTTCGAATTCTAAAAGAAATGGGAGTGGAGAAGAATGCTTTCCTCATTAGGGTTATCTACCAATTGCTAAATAACACCCTTAATCACTTTAAGGAAAATACTTGCATCCACCTTAATATTCATGGATGTAGTGGATGCAAGTACTAATCATTTCTTAATTATTAAAAAGATGACAATTAAGCGGGAGAAATGATAACCACCCATAATTATTTTTCTTATACATATTTATTAATTAGGTTCACATCCCTTTTTTTGCTATTCCATTAATTAGAACTTTATTTCTTTTCAATTTTTTATCAAGGTCTTTAGGTATTAATAAACATCATTAATTATTTCAATAATAAACTATTTGTTATTTCTAAATATGTTCATTTAGTGTTAGAAATGTTACATTTGATAATATCATTTGGTATATTTATATTTATGGCTAAATTTTTTATCATATATTTTTTGTACCCATTTTTAATTTGCAACCTTTTTTTTTATTTGTACCAATTTTCTTTTCACTTTTAATTCCTACAAATATATTAATTTATATTTGTGTCCATGTTTTTTAAGTTTTATTTGTATTTGTACCCATATTTTTTTATTTATTTGTACCTATTTTTAATTTTACTAAATGTACCCATGCTAATTATATGTTTTAAAATATATCAATAGTTTTTTTTTTAAATATGTTAATAATTATGTGGGTACATTATTTTCTTTGCTATAATTTTGTGAAGAACAATATTATTTTATTTTTTATTTTCAAGCATTTATTATATTTTAAAAATATTATTTGAATTTGTTTAAATTTCATAATATGTGGGGCATTAAACACATAAATGCATGAGTTAAATATCTTAAATAATGTTAAGGACCTAGATCAAAATATTTAAACAAATAAGGTTTCTGTCTAACAATTAAGTTGATTAGAGACCGGAACCAAAATGATCATTTTCTATTATTAGATTGAACAACAAACAAAATTGAATTGAAGTGTGTGGACAAAATGTGTGTGATTATAATTTCTTTTAATCGGAACTAAATAAATATTGTACACTAAAATAATATTTGGCCCCAAGGGGACAAAACTAGTGAGTAGTGAAGGAAATCACAAATTTGTATTTGCTTGGTCTGGGATCGATAGATTACAAACGTGGTCGACAGTTTTGTGACGTCCCTCCCGATAATCACATTATATATTACTAATTATGTTTTGAAGAACACCATTATCCGTATGATTATTAAATTACCAGCTCTGGTAATGTGGAAGGGCTCACTCATCACTGCATGCTGCTTAGGGAATTGTGGGGCTTTAGGCAGTAATCTTTGACCATTAGGATAATCACATTAGGTACAGGATTAAGCTCCAAGGGTTTAGTTTATGAATTAGGTGTAATGTAATGTAACTAATTCACTAATGTTATTGGATCCATATATATTTACTAATAATATATTTTAATTTGAAATTCATTATTAATCTAGATATTTATTATATTATGTGAATTAGTAATAGTATGTGACGATATTTTATTTTTACAAGATGAATTTTGATCAGAAATTTAATCACTTCATTCTAAAGACATCTCTCAACGAAATATGAGACTTTATCTCAGGCTACTAATTTCGATGGTTTTCAAGTTAGACAGTCTTATCAAAGTTTTTCTGTCTAGTCGTGTATAATGATTATTTGAAGGGGTGACCAAGATGTTCCCAACATGAACAGGTGTCCATCACATGCATGCCAAGGCATGTGACTTGATCTTACACAAGTACACTTGCAGCTGCATGGTAAACAGTACAGCTAGCTCCCCGTCACCCAAACAAACTCACACTAAACAAATCAGATGGAGATAAAAAAGAAGAAACGCTTTTCAATGATGTCTTTAAATGGTGATTTTTCCTAGGAGGAAGAAGAAATTAAAGAGGCTCAGCATTGACCTGTACTAATTGGTAAGGCCAACGTCTTGACTTTCTGCGCTCTGATACAGTAGGCAGGCAGGCAGCAGTGCACAATAATATCTCGTTCATGGCAGCAGCTCACAAAATCATCGCTCCATCATTGCCCATTTACTCTCTCAAAATTCAAAAGTCAAAACCCAATTTAAATTTCTAGGGTTCAGTTGTTCTCCATAATTATTTACATATAAAGGAGGAAGCTTTTTCATTAACCTGTGCTGAAATTGTGAAGCTTTTGCGACCAAAACAATGGCGAATGCCCAGATTTTGTTCTTCCTTTTGGCCTTTTCTCTATTGTATATTTCAAGAGCGGAAGCCAGAGAGATCCCAGCTGCCTCCACGTTGCCTGTATCTGGTCCAAATGAATCATTATCATCTTCTGCTGCTGCTTCTCCTTCTTATATGGCCATCAGATCTTCATCACTTGTAAGTTAAGGATGGTGATTTACACATTTTCATTTTCTCCTTCTGCACTCTTTTCTTTCTTTCCGTCTCTCGATTCTCCTTTGATTCAACAAAAAAGATAAGAAAGAAAGAAAAGAGTGTAGAGGAGAAAATGAGATAGCAGAAATCACTTCCCTACGTTAATTACCCTTTAATTTTTTTTATCTCATGTTAATCTTAATCCTGGTGCATGTTGATTTCAATTAATTAAAATTTATGTTTTTGTTTTAATTTGTAGGAGGAAGGAAGCCTGGATGGTGAGGCTGATTGCAAGGGATTAAACAGTGAAGAGTGTTTGATGAGAAGGTCCATGGTTGCTCACACAGACTATATCTACACACAAGACATAAGTCCCACTGGACCATGATTTCATTCATCTGTTTTCCCTAGCTACTCTGTTAATTTAGTAAATTTTGCTAGATCATGTAACCAATTAAATTATAGGTTTTGTGTTTTCAGTTGATCAAATATGTTCTCACATTTCAATTAATGACGACTTCAAGCTTGTTCAATGAAAAAACCAAAGTGAAATGACCGTTTGCGTTTGCCAAAGGGCCTTGTTAAAGAATGGGCTCTTTTCACTTGACGCCACTAAAACAGGCCTCTCCCACAAGTGTAGCTAGATGGGATCCATATTGATAACATATCGACAATGTTATTAACAACGTATCAATTCTATATATGTATGTGTTGTTAATGTTGTGGTTGATATGTTATTGATATGAATCTCACTCCAACTATATACAATTGAGCGGGATCTTGTTAAAGAGCTAAAGAAGTAGCTTATAACAGTCGTTAAAAAGAAAAGCTGTCAATGGAAGAACTACACTTGTTAATTCTAGTATCGATGAAATTTATATTTCAGGTGGTTAAGAAAATTTATTCTAGTCCCAATATGCTAGGTCTTGAATTAGATTATATTGCTTGCATAAAAGAAGGCTTAATTTGAGAAATACTTTTAAATGACTAAAAACGCTTTTAGAGAAATATTTTTGGTTTCCAAGTGTTTACTCCACTAATATTGCACTTTAGTGCTATAAGATTGGTTCAAAAAATATTTTTCACAAAAAAACACTTTCAGTCATCTAAAAGTACTTGGCAAACGAGCCCTAAGCTATTACCAAAGAAAAAGTACTAAAGTGCAATATTAGTGGAGTAAATACACTTGGCTCTTTGTTTGGAACCGAAATTAGATAAACCCTAAAAAAAAAGGTGATTAAACTAAGGTCATGCAATGCAGCTGGTCCAAATATGGTTAAACATTTGCCATAAATAAAAGGATGACAATACTGATAACATATTCAACTTAAGTACTTGTTTGCATGTACAGAATAGGATAAGTTTGATTACATATTTAAGTGGAGTTCATTCCTCCTTTTTGATGAAAGCAATTTCTACACTAATAATCCTAAGTGCTCATGCAAAAATCACATTTGATAAATTGTTAGTGATCTTGTTTTCTTGGCTATCACCTATTTATCTTTTTATTTTAGCAATATCTTAATCTGACAGATATTACGAAAGAAGAGATTCAAATTTAAGTGTAGAGAAGAATCAAACTGTTTTAGCCAATTTGTTTATGTCTAAGTCTGCAACTAATCTTTTTTAGGATAAATATATAAATAATCATGATTATTAGTTATTATCTATAACTTATCATCATCCTAATTGTTTTATTTTATATGTAATGAAGCCTAAATTTAGGAGGGGAAAATATCATTTTTATAATTTGTGTACATGCATGTCTGTTTTTTAAATTAAAAATTAAAAATTGAAATTTGTAATTGTTTATATTAATGAAATTTTAAATAAAACCCATAATTTATGGGATTAAAAATAATAAAATATAAATTATACTCTCTATTATATTGTGTGTGTGTGTGTGTGTGTATATATGTATGGGTACATTAACCAAAATTAACAAAAAAAATTATTGTACCAAAACATGGATACATTCTCAAATCAACGAAAAAGAATGTACCCATATAAGTTTAAACATGGATTAAAAAATTTGAAAGGATTTTATATTAAAAAAAGGGTACATTTTACATATAACAAATTGATATACTTGAGAATGGGTACATTTAAGATTAAAAAAATTGAAAAATTATATGAATGGGTACATTTAAGATTAAAAAATTGAGAATCTTTTTATATATAAAAAAAAACTAATAGGTACAAACTTAATTTAATTTAATTTTTTATTATTTTGGAAATGTTTGAATTGAAAATTAATTAGAAGTTTAATATAGGTGCGAGTATTAAAACCTAAATTAATTACTAATTTTTATATTAAAAAATTATATAATAAACATGTAAATTCATTATCACATTAATGCTAGGGACTTGAATCAAAATTTGAGAACTAATAAGGTTTTAGTCAATGAACAGTAAGAACTAGGGACCGGATACTAATTTTTCCTTAAAAATAATATTCTAATGTATTATATCATGACATTTAATGTATTGGATCGTGTTACCAACACTTTGAAAAATTTATTTGATTTGTCAACCTTAATTATTATCTTTGCACTTGATCATTGGTTTTATCTCACTGCTTTTTCTACTCACTTCCATAGTTCCATATCTCTGTGTGAAGGTCAAAAATCTCCACAGCAGATATTTGACAGAATGACCCATCCAAATGATGACCACAAAGGGGGTCTCTGCCGTTTCTTTCATCCATAAGAGAAGACGGTCCAACTCTTACTAGGAATATGAGGTAGCCCTGTTGACGTTTAAGTTAGGGTTTTGTGGAGAGATTTGGTTTGACATATTTTTGTAGTCTTAATTGTGATTTATAAAAATTATATGTTGGAAACATCATCAAAGTCATAAAACAATATAGACCAGCGGAATATTCTTAGGTGTCACCAATTGTATATATAAACTCATGTGTTTTCTTTTGCATCATCACATGACATATTGTTGTATACAATTAGTACAAATGAAATTGAGCGAGACTAAGACGTAGGTCAAGTTGCTTAAATTAATACTAGGATTTGCATCATGACTATATATGTATGTATGGGTGCTTATTTTCTGACGATATTATGGAAATGTGATCACACATACTTTGAAGGAAGGGGCCTGGCTAGAATGTGAGGCATAACTTATGGTGGGACTTGGTAATGCTGCATTATATATGACAAATGCATGTGTGTGTGCTTCCAACAGTACCAGAAGAAAAAGGTACATCTACTGTTGAAGCAGCACCTAAAGCCTCAGTGTAATGCTAGGTATACAAACTTTTCATACTAAATTTATAAATTATGTGACGTGTCATCAATAAGAAATAAACACGTTAATCAACACTTAGTAATAATCCAATCATCAACAATCACGTCATATTCACCAATAAGAAATAAGCACGTTAATCAATACTTAAGTAATAATTTAATCATCAACAATCACATTATATGGGTACAAAATATGATTTAAATAGATGATCTCTCCACCATTACCCTCTGCGTCGGCTTTCTTGGCGGGACCTTCGAATTCGTTCACGAAAGCAATGATGGAAGCTTGGTTTAGCTGAAAAAAGCCAGACAACAGAGATAGATCACAATAAAAAGTTAAAAACAAAAACATTACTGAGAGGGGTGTAAATTTGCTAGCTAGTGGATAAACCTTTTCAAATGTTTAGTTTTCGCACAGTAGTCAGGCATTTTTGTATGATGAGCCACCACCACCACCTCCACCTCCACCACCTCCACCATTTCTTGTCTTTCTCCTGTTCCCGCTGCTAGTCTCCGACTCACTCAGATTGTTCCCACAAAGTTACTGACTGTTCTCCCCGAATTGATCCTTGTACGCTTTTTTTCCCGAGTTTAGTACCTTGGATAGTATCCATTTTTCGCTTATAGTGGTGATGGGAGATTTTCAATTTTGTAGATTAGTAAGTACCAAATAGTAACCCTTTTGTTCTGATCTTTCTAAATGCTGCAATGTCTTGTGTATTTCATTTTTCAGGTGGTTGGTGGGGTTCTCAGTTGTCTAACTAGAAAAAAAAAAAAAAAGATAAAGTGATGATATGAATGATTCAGTGTTTGATAATTCTTTGATGGGCTACAAAGAAAAATCATTTCAATAATTACGACCTGCAAGTACGTTTTACAGATGTGTACGCGGCGAGAAGCGCAAACTCTTGCTTGTAACCAGCGATATATAATACATCCTCTTCTCTCTATCTCTCTCGTCAAGTTCGCGTGCATCGACTTTAATATGATAAAAACTACTCTATTAGCCAAGTTGAGATAAGATGGTGGCTAAGTGCTTTGAAGGATAAAAAACACTGAAAGCTTTTAGAGTAAACAAAAGGGACATAAAGTAGGCTAAGTTACAATGGCAGGATAACAGTGATCCTCATCTATCTTAATGGAGCAAATCGGCCGATGCAGCGATGGATTGGTTCGATGACTCGGCTCTGAGATGAGCCGTGTTGCAGGGCACCTCTCCCTCCAGCTCTCTGAAGGTAGAAGCATTTATATTGTAAGGGCTGCCAATCTGCAGGTTTGTGAGCATTTGGCGAAGGTCACAAGCTTCTTCCTTGAGCCGAGCATTCTCCTCCACAACCATGTCGTGGGACTCCGAAAGGTTGTTCAACCTGTCTATCAGGCTGTGGTTCTCATTCCTCAGCCGGACCACCTGCGACCAGAGCTCGTCGAGGTGCTTCTGCTTCCTCATCCGCGATCTACGGGCTGATTCTCTGTTGGATATCATTCTCCTATGCTTCCTCTCGTCGATGACTCTGAGGTGGTGGTGTTCTTCGGCGTCGTCAGAGGTGCTGGAGTTGTTGCTGAGGCTGGAGGATTGTTGAGTGAAGTCATGGCCTATAGGAGGAGCGATTTGACGGGATAAGTTGTTGAACGAAGTGTTGAAATGGAGGGAGGGAATTTGGTTCTGCATGAAGGCAAAGTCAGAGGGATTTGGAAGTGGGATTTCAGGTTCAAAGTAGTGGAGTCCTGAAATGATCTCACCTGGAAGCATGGTTCTCAAAGCTCGGAGTTATTTTGCTTAAGGTTTTTATGGACTTGCAGTTGAAGGGGTTGTGACCTGTGCTTTGGAGGGCAAGGCAGGGGATGACAGCATGAAGAGTGGGAGGGGTTTTATAAAGGGAAGGGAATTGGACCAGGTTTAACAACAAATAAAAGAGCAACAGTTTCAGGGGCTTACATAAGCAAGCGTGGACAATTATTGAAACGGGACAGGAAAATGTGTCTAATGTATGTGGAGGAAGAGATATATATTCATCTTAACATGGATCATATTTCACCATGGTTATTGGTCGTGGTATTAGAAGACAATGTTACTGTGAATTAATAATTCGAGCGTAACTGAGGGAGGGAGATTCAAGTAAGCAGTCGGATATATAAAAAGAGAGATTCGAATCAAGATGTTTATGTGTTGAGAAATGCCAATAAGACTCTTTCAAAAGGAAAACTTTCTATGAACTTTCTGTCATCTCATATTTTTAGCATAATATTTTATAATGTTGTTACATGAATTGACGTTTAATTGTTAGATAACATAAAATTTATGAAAAGTCTAACTTTAAAAGTCTCCTTAACATTTCTCGTATGTGTTTATATATATGAGATTCATGTGCATGAGCATGCGTTTGTAAATTTGGATAATGATTTGGCGTCATATATATATATATATATGATGGTTATTAGAAGAGAAAAAAAGTTTATGATGTGGGGGAGTAATAATTATGGTGTGGAATTTTATGTGATGACGCAATGAAGGTCAGCTTAAAAGGTAAATGACTAAAATTAAACTCAGTTTGTGATGACTAAATTAATTTGTGTGTTTTATTTGTTTAATTTGGATGACTCACTGAGCACTCCAACCTTTGGATTGAAGACCCCATCAAGGTGAATTATTACTAAATTATCTAAATTGTTCGCATCAAATACCTAAATATCCTCCCATCCATTTTCTTGAAATATTAGATTACTATTGTCTGGCCAAGGACACATCTTTTGCAGATTCCTGAGTGAGCTTTGGCAACATAGTACTGAATAGTGCTTGGCTTTTGAACCCTCTTTCCTTTGTTTATGTTATTTGCATGTTATGGCAAACTTTTATGCTCTTGTATGATGATTTTCTTCTCATATCATATGAAAGACGTGAAATCTCTGCAGACATAAATGCTTTTAATCACTTAAACCAAACAGAATTATTAACTAAACAAATTTCCATAACCAAAAGCTGGTACTCTTGGATAAAAGTATAACGAAAAACAGATTCACATTAATTCTACTTATTAGGTCAAACTTTTTGTTTCTTAAGCAAGAAAGTGCAGACTTTATGGTGATTGGAAGGGAACTAAATGGCACTTAACCAAAGATGGCACTTGTACCACATAGACAACTACTGATGTTTTATAATTCATAGAGATGACACCTGCTGTGAATTTTTGATACGATTCAAAACCACTTATATGATCTAACTTCCACCACATATTATATATGATTTGAAGGTTCAGTGTTCCTCGTCCAACCAAGTTTACAAGTTCATCATTATTCTTTCACGACGTATTAGGTAATGCCACTTCAGGAGAGGTCAGTAACACAACTAATATGCCAAATGTTATAATATATAAGTTTTTTGATACTTGAAAATACATTTTAACAATTTATATTATGATACTTAGTGTACCGAGTTGTATTTCTTGAAAATTTTCTCCTTCCCCAGACCTACTTGTCAATTTTTTTTTATAGAGAAGATGAATGCTAAAAGAAGATTAGATCAATTAAAAAAGTGGTGTTGCCAAATCTCAGAGCCAGACAGCAACTTGCAGACAAATCTTCTGAATGATTTGCATTTAAAAACAGAGTTTAGCACCCTGTGATTTTATCCTTACCTTTATTAATCACAATTATTTAACTATGCATGGTTTAGGTGCTTCCCCACTACATCAAACTTCCATTCTGCTCCTAAATTCCAAAGCTAACTGGATAAGACCAGCGAGTGTGATTAAGGAATGTTCCAATAAAAGCATCTGCTAAACATGAACCTAACCTCGTGTTCTAACTTTTCATTAGGAAGATGGAAATAGCACAATCCATTGTGTGTAGATTCAAAACTTTGTACAATTAGTGGTAATGACATTAGTTTGAAGTGTTTTTCAAGATGAGCAATATGTGCTTTTGCATATCTTCATGTGGCCTCACCAAGTTTTTTATCCGACCACCCAATAAGATGTTATATCGCGATTTACTTTCCATCTAATTGAACTTCTACTAACAAACATAATGATATGATGTAATTGAAATATCAAGAACATAAATGATATGTTGATAATCAATAATGTGTTCATATGTTTGTCGATATTAAGTAGTCAAACATTATACATGATTATGCATCACGACCCAAAATTCTTTCGCTAATAAGAAGTGACACTGCGATACCCTAGCAAAAATGTTAATGAACAAAGACAAAAGAATCACCAAAAATGTACGAAATAATTTCCCATAAATAGGCCCTATGTATAGCTCCTATCCATGACCAAACATACTTTTTTTTTATCACAAGAGTCACAACCTCATGATAAATCAAAATATAAATCCCACAGACAACAAATACAACTTGAAAACTTCGGGTCCTACCCATTAAAAGAAGACAACAAAAGAATAAAGAGAGAAAGCAAAAGACATGATTCACATGAACATGCCTCCATGGCTGCTACAATGGTTTTTCTTACTTTTTTTTTCCAAAGTTTTTGTGTTTTTGCCTAGTCTATATCTATACATGCAGTAACCAATAGTAGCTAGGGTTTTGTAATGGCTGACGGATAGGTATATATAGATAAAATATGCAGACACAGAAGAGAGAGGGAGCACCACAAAAGTGAGCAAGGTGTTGCCTACAGAGAGGGGACTGGATTTAACAGCTGCCTATTTCTGGTGCCAAAAATTACATCATCTGGGAATTTAGAGGGCAACCAAGGTGAAACAATATGATTATCGTGCACAGTGGGGTCTAATTTGTTTATTTTTTTCTGCAAGCTCTCTCGCGTGGGTGCACGGTGGACCAACCCACTAGGGCCACTCTCGGCCATTTGCTTGGCCCGTCAACTCAGCAAGCCCGAGCAAAGTATGAAGCCACCAACCCACCTCACTCCCTCTCTCTCTTGTATGCACACACAAAGCTAATTAACATGGAAGATGATTTTCTCCCCTTCAAATCTCTCTCATTTTTTTTTCTCTTATTTGAACGGTTATGATTAAACCATGTCAACATCTTATATTGATTTTTTATAGGAACAAAAAGACAAAAAATAAAATGTGAAAAAAAGGAAGGGAAAAAGATGGAAATAGGAAGATAGAGAATTCTACTCCAATTAATATTGGACTGATCATGGGACATGATGAGAATCCTTTTTGAGGCATTATAAATGTGGCATATGTCTTGTTAGCTGTTACCTTCCCTTTTAGTTTCTTCTTGAACTTATGATTCCCAGTTAGTTGATTTTTTTGAAGATATAATCTTTAATTTAAAAGTTACCTAAAAAGATAAAAAAAATATTCTTCATTGGATCAAATTGCATAATAAGAACGAAATGGAAGAAGATAAAGAACAATACCAATTAAGAAGATTACTAACTTTCCTCAGTTAGAATATAAAATAAAGATCTTAAACTCTACTTCACATTAAGGATAACAGATCGATGCTTCTCTATATATATACTCGCAACATTAATTAAATAGGACTTACAATAAGATGATTGCATGCAGTCCTAATGCAATCCAAAGCACGATTGCATGCAGTCCGATGTTCAACAAAATGCCTAAAAAGGCCGATATAGATTGGGAAGCCAAGGGAAATTGCACAAGATGATGTACTTGCTTCATCTTGTTTCCGAGAAGAAAAGTTCTTGAATCTGCCACTTGTTGTGTGGATAGATTCTTCAACATGCCTGGAACATGGGCACATATACATACAGTACGTGTCGTTATACAATTGGAAGGACACTTGAAAAAATTTTCCTCCAATTATATAATGACATGTGATGTACAACCCCGTGTTCCGGGCACATTGAAAAGTCAATACTGTGTGAACTTTTTTTACTTGGTCCCTTATTAAGAGAATTGCTAATGAGACTTTCTCAAAAGTGGGACTCTCCATAAACTCTTTGTCACCTCATATTTTTTACACAATGTTTTATAATGTTAGGACGGGAATTGACGTCAAACTGTGAGGTGACAGAGAGTCAATGAAAAGCCCTACTTTTGAGAGAGTCCCTTAACATTCCGCCCCTTATAATAGTGTGGATTCGAGAAGGACATTGTACAATATTATTATTATTATTATTATTATTTAATAAAATTAGTATTATTAAGAGAAGGTTCGAAAATGTTACAATAAATTGGGGAGGAGAAATAATTCGAAACAATTACAATAATTTAGAGGGTGAAAAAGTTTCAAACCTGCGGATGCATGAGTACAAACTCGATACCTTATCCACTAAGATATTGAACAAAATTGTAGAAAATTATTACCATGTTGTGTACACTACAATAATTGTTCATAAACTTGAAAAACGAAGACGTTTTGCTCAATATTTTTTTATAGAAAACTTCATTTGAATCTTTGGCAAAGATAATTTTTAGATTAAAACAATGAATAAGATCAAAGTCTAATTTTAATCCCTTAATACATTAATAACCTCATTTATTAATTTATATATTTTTAATTTTTTATCTTTTTCTTCCTAATTTTTAATGTATTAATTTTATTTCATTATAATTTTCATTTTCACTTCATTTATCGTAATATATTTTGTTGTAAATATTTAGATAAATTAATTTTTGTGATACAATCTATTTTGATGTACTTTGTCTTCTTCATTTGGGTACATTAAATTCATTATAATACATTTTGGTACATACATTTAGGTATACACATTTCCATACATACATTTCGATACAAACATTTAGGTACATTAATTCAACATAATACATTTTGTTACTAACATTTCAGTGCATACATTTTGGTACACACATTTAGGTACATTTTCCTACTCCATTGATTAAAATCATATTTCTTTTCAATTTTTTATTAAGGTCTTTGGGTATTAATAACATCATTAATTATTTCAATAATAAAATATTTTTTATTTCTAAATATATTCATTTAATGTTAAAAATGTTACAATTTGTATATTTATATTTATGACTAAACTTTTTATCATATATTTTTAGTTTTAGTTAGTACCCATTTTTAATTTGTAATTCTTTTTTAATTTGTACCAATTTTTTTTTTCAGTTTTAATTTGTACCCATATATTAATTTCTTTTTGTGCCCATATTTTTTAAAGTTTATTTGTATTTGTACCCATATATTTTTTTATTTGTACTTTTTATTTTGCTAAATGTACCCATGCTAATTATATGTACCCATTCATGTAAAACTTTTTAATCTTAAAATGTACTCATTCTTAAATATAACAATTTGTTATATGTAAAATGTACCATTTTTTTTTATATAAAATCTACTCAATTTTTTTCTAATCCGTTTTTAAACTTATATGGGTACATTCTTTTTTCTTTGATTTTAAATTGTATCCATGTCAAGTTTAATCAAAGAAATTTACTAATGTTATTAAGCCTAATTTTTTTTTTTTGTTGTGATTTTGAAGAATGTACCCATGTTTTGATACAATAATTTTTTTGGTTAATTTTGATGAATGTACCTGTCACATCCCAGTCCAGGCCCCCACCACATCCCGGGCTCGACTCCACTGTAGCACGATATTATCCGCTTTGGGCTCCGACCACGCCCTCATGATTTTGTTTTTGGAAACTCACACGAGAACTTCCCAGTGGGTCACCCATCATGGGATTGCTCTCGCACGAACTCGTTTAACTTTGGAGTTCCGATGGAACCCGAAACCAGTAAGCTCCCAAAATGTCTCGTGTTAGGTAGAGATGAGAATATACATATAAGGCTTATAGAATCCACTCTTTCTGGGCGATGTGGGATGTTACAATCCACCATCCTTAGGGGCCCGACGTCCTTGTTGGCACATATCCGACCAGGGATTGGTTCTAATACCAAATTGTCACATCCCGGCCCGGGCAACAAATTGTCACATTCCGGCTCGGGCCCCCACCACATCCTGGGCTCGACTCCACTGTAGCACGATATTGTCCACATTGGGCCCCGACCATGCCTTCACGGTTTTGTTTCTGGGAACTCACACGAGAACTTCACAGTGGGTCACCCATCATGGGATTGCTCTCACGCGAACTCGCTTAACTTCGGAGTTATGATGGAACCCGAAGCCAGTGAGCTCCCAAAAGGCCTCGTGCTAGGTAGAGATGATAATATACATATAAGGCTTACATGATCCACTCCCCTGGGCAATGTGGGATGTTACAGTACCCATGTTTACACACACACACACACACACACACACAATAGTATATTATATTTTAATATTTTTAATCCCACAAATTATGATTTTTTATTTAAAATCTCATTTATATAAACAACTAAAATTTCTAATTTTTAATTTAAAAAATATAGTAACGTACATAGAAATAAATTATCACATTAATTTCAGGGACCTCGATCAAAAATTAAAAACCAACAAGGTTTTAATCAAAGAATATTCATAACTAAGGACCACATCCAAAGTATCCTTTAATTTAATATAATACATTTTAGTGCATATATTTCGGTACATACATTTCGATACTAACATTTAAATACATTAATTCAATATAATACATTTCAGTACTAACATTTAGGTACATTAATTGAGTCTTTTAAGTTTGAAGAATGTTAAATAAAATTAATAAATAAAAAAACTCTTTTTTGGTCAAAAAATAAATTAAAATTTGTATATTAATAAATTTAAATATTAATGGGAGATATTAAATAAAATGCACATTAATTATTTTGAATTAAGGGCACATCAAGAGATTATAATTAATATGTAATCTAACACCAGATTTATTTTAAATTTCAATATTCTTAAATGATTAAAGTTAAAAACCCCTATTTTTTATCCAAAACATGTAAGATAGAGTACTCACCACTCAGTACTTACTGGATCTTCTTCTTCCAATGTCATTGCCTGCCATGAAGCTCTTGGAATATCCATGAGACCACTGCAAATGAACATCGATATTTTTATATTTTCATGCATTTTTAGGGTTTTCCCATCACAAATATACAATCTTTCAAATTTAATTAATTTCTCATAACCAAGATTCTAAAAGATGCTAGGCGCTAGTCGGGCGAGGGGATGGGGCCTAGCGCCTAGGCAGGCGCCTAGGTGGACTAGGCGAATTTAAGTAAATCTATTATATTTCATGTAAATAAGTATTTATTTATATTTAAAATGTATATAATTTCATTACAAACTACAAAATAGAATGACATATATATTATGAAGTATTGGAACATAATGAAAACATGGGGAACAAGCATATAATGTGTGTTCATTTAAGTATTCAACAAGTCTGTTACAATTTATTGAAGAAAAAAATAAAATGCAAAATGAAAGTTATATATTTTCTATCTAAGTGAGTCGCAACCTAGGTGGGTCTGGGCATGCTAGGCGGTCTAGGCGCAATTTCTTAATTTTCAAACGCCTAAACATTAATCGGGATGGTAACCAATCGCCTAGCGCCTAGACAGGGCTTAGACGGCGCTAAGCGGGAATTTTTAGAACAGTACTCAGAACCGACACTTGTATCATAGTTGCACTGTCTTCACTTTCCACTTCCCCCCACTCAAGCAACTACAACTTTTCTTTCTTCCTCCCTCCAATGCCCTACATGAAGTCATCACCATTCACACTCCGTAGTGATTGGTTCATATAGGATAAGCTCATCAACAATTTTCTCTTCTTGCTAGATTATATCTAATTAATATATGATTCCATTATTTTATTCCATAATCTATAGTATAATTAGCAGCTTGCTAGGCTAGATATGTTGTTCAATATATATTCTCCAAATCTTTTCTTGTGGCCTTGTTGTTTATGGAGTATCATTTGTCGTGTATTATTTATAGTGGAAAATGGACCCATATTATTCTAAAATAATCCTAACATCCATGCGTGATTGTCTTTGTGTGCTTAATTAAGCAACTTAATTAAGGTCATAATCCACTTACAATGTGAAAACCAAAAGTTGTTTACGTGTGATTTTTTAGTGATGGGAATACGGTCCATACAACAAGTGTCATAATACATGTGATTGGATATTTAAAAAAATGAGAAAATTTGATATAACTCTATTTTCAAGAGTCTCTAAGCACAGAGGTATTTCAATATCTCATTGGCCACCATCGTGCATTTCACCAACACCAGGAATCGAAACTAGGACGGCAATGTGAAATATGGGTATAGAATTCGTCCTAACCATTGGGCCACCCCGTGGTGGTTTACCCTTAACTAATTTTTTTAATACAACGCTATATTATACACTAAAGAGGGGGGATGGGGAGTTCGGCTAAGCCACAAAATAGACAATCTAATTTGGTATTGAATTCATCATCTACTAGATTCGAACCTAAGATCTCTTGTCATCCACGAGATTCGAACCTAAAACCTCTCATTTACAAGTGAAGAAGAATACCACAATATCAAAATACCAAGCTTTACCCTTAATTGCTTGAATATTATGATTTTGGCTTCCTAAAATTTAGCTTGCACTTTTTGTGGATTTTATCTACTCCTTAATTCCAGGTTGACTTTTCTAGAATTTAGCATTCAGAACCGAACGTCCTTCAAATTTCTGATCTTCCAAACTTTCTACATACCTAAGACTCACCACTGCATAATCTCTTCCCTTCTTTCATGTTTTGTAAATAAACAAGCCATGAAATCAGCAACTAAGAAACAACTAACAACGCTATTTTATACCTTCGTACTTAAGCCAATAAACCCCACCCCAGCAAACCCAATGGACCCAGTAAGCATAAATTATACATGTTGACAACGAACATAAATTCAATTTGAACATAAATTACCTGTACAGAACCCCGTTACCTCATTCACCCTTATTCAAATTATGATGGCTAAAAACTCAATTGACTCTGGTTCAAACATATTTAACCCGAAACAGATGCAATCGTAATTAACTTTCATATAAAAAATCCATCCCAAACCAACTGTTCGTTCAATTTGTTTTCATTGTATGCAGGGATAAAAAAGATTTGTTATTCAAACCATAGGGAGTCAGATAGCGATTGATGTAATTCGGTTTAAATAAGTCACACACGCTTTAATTGTTGACGTGGGTGTCATACTAGTGAATTCTATTCCAAACAGATTTGTATAAAATTGGACCCGTATTTAAAAAAACTCTAAAATAAAATTTCTAACCACTTGTATTATGACAATTGATGTACCAGATCATATTTCCGACACACTGAAAAATTTCTCTGTGTTTTAGAACGAAGGGTTTTTGTGTAATTATCAGTTTTAAAAAGGTAATTATAGTGCCAAGTGTCGTGCCATATGAATTTCAATGTGAAATAAGGTTTTTTTTTTATTATTATTATTTTTTTTGTGTGTGAGAAAATTCATTGAGTCTGATTGTCTTGTTTGAAAAAGGTGTTTTAGTGGCACCACCATCATTACTTTCAAAAAATACGATGTTATGATACTCTGTGATTCCAATTCCTTCTAATGTAGCTAAAAGAATTATGGAATCACTTGAAAATAAGCTTTCACTGTATGAATTATTTTCATTGTAAGAGTTTTGGACGTCCGTGGAAAAGTCACACTACTAGAAATTTGAGTACAGGCCACTTATTTTGGGGCCACGTCCAACTCACGAAACAGTGGCGTTTTTAGGCAATAGCCAGAATGCTGTAACATGCATCTGTGTCCATTTGTAAGCCACGATTATACCGTGGCCAATGTCTATTTCTCTACAGTGCAAATCTAAACTAATTATGTAGTAAACACGGGTTTATAACATTAGGCTTGATTCCATGAACACATACACCCCAGAATTTTGAGTATCGTCCTAGTACAATCCTAATGTCACATGCAGTATTACTGTTGCCAAATTTGCAACCAAAAGACGTACATGAACCATCTCAATCCCCTTTGGTATATTTACTAATCATGAACGTCCAAATCTTTGGTGCAACTTAGCCTAAGCTAGCCAATTAATTCTCGAATATTGACATTTGATTGGTTTCTCCCTAGCTAGCTAAAGGCCCCAAGTTCCTTTTAACTTAACCATGATTATATGGAGATTAACATGTTTATCTAAGCAAATCATCTATAGAACATGGTTTTTTAGCCAAAATGGTCCATGAGATTTGCATAATACATCACTTTGGTCCCTGAGATTGAAAATTGTCCACCATCAATTATTTTGGTCATTCCGTTAAAAACTCCGTTAATTGTCCCAGAACTCTTGGCCGAAAGTTTGAGCAATTTTCAAAACTTCGTAGCTCAATCGTTTCTTAACCAAATTCGACCCCTAATATATCAAAATGAAGATAGAAAAGTGTAGAACCAGATTATACCTATTTGGAAGCCCAATGGTTGCCGGAGATGGCCTGAAAATAGCTTGAAAGGTGACTGGTCCACAGGAAAACTCACCGGAAACTGGGTAAACTTTAAACGTTCATAACTTCTTCAATACTCAATGAAATCAAGTGATTCAAAAATAAAAATCATACTTTTCGATGAGACGAAGAGAATGGTACATTTCTTGATAGCTAAATCACCATGGTTTGGCTGGAAAATGGATCGAAAGTGGCTGTCTTGGTCTCAAGTTAGCCACTTTTGAACCATTTTCAGGAAAAACCACGGTGAATTAGCCATCTATAAAGGTACCATTCTCTTCGTCTCATTGAGAAATATGATTTTCATTTTTGAATCACTCGATTTCATTGAGTATTGAAGAAGTTATGAATGTTTAAATTTTACCCAGTTTCCGACGAGTTTTCCAGTTTTCCTGCGGACCAGTCACCTTTCAGGCTATTTTCCGACCATCTCTGGCAACCATTGGGCTTCCAAATAGGTATAATCTTGTTCTACATGTTCCTTATCTTCATTTTGATATATTATGTGTCGAATTTGGTTAAGAAACAATTAAGTTACGAAGCTTTGAAAATTGCCCAAACTTTCGGCCAAGAGCTCCGGGACACTTAACGGAGTTTTTAAATGAATGACCAAAATAATGGATGGTGGACAATCTCAGGAACAATTTCTATTGATTTTCAATCTCAAGGACCAAAATGATGTGTTATGGAAATCTCAGGGATCATGTTAGCTAAAAAGCCATAGAACATTGATAAATGAATTTGAATTCTTAATTATAAGAATGATTAAGAGGATTCTCTAAGCATCGAGAGCCACAATCATGTTGTCCTTGATCCACCAAAAACTGGCAGCTAATTTACTAATGACCGCAAATGCACTTGCATTATGTAGAAAATGCGCAATTAACTGTTGTTTGTGACCTTAGATCGTCATCTTTGAACCTAACTCCACAAAAAGTGCATGCGTAAGCTTGTCAACTTCAAAGCTGGGTGTCTCCATTACCTAGATTAATTGCCCCACTTAATTTCATGTGGATAAAAGCCACCGATTGTGTTAATTAATTACCCATAGATAATACGACAACAATTTGGTACTTAGAGTGATTAAAATTGTACCATTACACTAGAAATAAGCTGAGATGTGAAAAAAAAGAGAACATAAGCGTGATAAGGAAGTGATTTACGCACACTTATAATATTCTTTCTCTGTACACCTATTTTTTTGCATACACACCCTTGTTTATTTATGATATTTAGATTGAAATTAAAAGAAAAATTAATACACCAAAAAAATAAAAAAAAAACCAGAATGTACAAAGAAAAAAAAAAGAAAACTAACGAAAAGTCCAAACAAACTTCTCTTTTGATGAAAAATCATTTTTAAAGGTATAGTGAATAGTACTAGAAAAATGTATAAATGTGATTTTTTGTTAAAAGTAAACAGTATCAAAAGTGTTTTGTTAAAACTCCTAAAAAAAATGCAAAAATTTTGTCGACATATATTAACAACTAAAAATCATTTTGAGAGTATAAAATGTGAACAACTGTTTTTAGCATATCTAGAAAAGTATCATTTGAGAAGAAAGTGGTATGTATTCATAAGGCAAACAAAAGCCACTTATTAAAGGCAAGGCTTTTAAAAAGGTCTTGAGTGGAATGAGTGTCTCTTTGACTGCATCGAGGGACACTCTTGAGGCCCTATTATTGTCTTCTCCAATTTTATTTTTGGAACGAGACCTCTCCATCTTTCACTATTTGCGACGTCTGACCCATGAGCATGGGACAATTTATAGCCACGATTTCAGATTTGTTTATGATTCTAGCGAATAGCTTTTTTCATTTTTTAACTTACAAGTCACTAATGTTAATAGTAGCACTACATGAGTCATCTTCATCATTGGAAACCATAAGTTGGAGTACTCTTCTCACAGAGTCAATGTACCTAATTTCTGCAAAACCTTCGAATTCCAACTAACTTCCTTTTTTTAACTAACAATATGATATTCACAAAGCTATATTTACAACATGTAGACTCACGTGTAACAATTAGATACTAGACTCACTACAACCAGAGTGAAAGAAGTTGAAGTTTCATTTTAAACCAATTGACGATATGGGTAGTGATGACTCAACTTCTTACAAATTGTTGCATGGTTTTTCATTTTTCAATGTTTGACTCTTTGTACCTTTATATCCTCACAAAGAATTCTTCACAAAACGATTTTTATAACATGTAATTAACAATTAGGTATCAGACTCACTATAACAAGAGTTCTAACTAATTTATTTCGGATCCATTAACTTTAGGTGCTAGTGCTAGTCAATTAATAACCCTTTTGTTCCATAAAAGAAAAGGCTGATGATGATGTATTGTATGGAAAATTGAGAAATCAGGCCAACAATAATAACAAGACAGCAAAGGGATCAAAATTAATAATATTATTAATTCAACCAGTGATGGACTCATGGAAATGGCGATAGAAGTTTCTCTAGAGCTGGAAACGAGTGGCTGAGCTTAGTTGAGTAACCTTGTACTAGTTAATTAGCATTTAGGTTTGGCAAACTTATAAATATTAAATAAGATTGGTCAGTAGTCCTAGAAATGATTAGAACGACACTGGAGAGAGGGGATTTAAAATTTGAACACACAACTTCATTTGCATCCGGTTGCTGGAGTAAAAGCTTTTAAACACTTGCGAGTGACAACTTTCACGTCCCTTTCATTGGTTAAGAGATTTCAGGAGAATGCTATGGATGGATACAAACTAGTTGCCAATTAAGGATTGAAAACTGAATAAATTAAAATTCTCAAAAAGTTTAACCCTACTGTACCTGCAGATCACAGCTAATTAATACATAATTAAGCAGCTAGCTAGCACAATCCTATTCTATCTTATTAATCCATCTGACATAATTGTTGATCTGTTAGGCTAAGCCCATATGGCCATTACTGACATGCCTCCTGCCCCAAAAAGAACTGCAATATAAGACAACATTTGGAGCTTCACATTTGCTTGCAATTTAGTCCCCATGAAATCAGCTGCTAGGAGATCCACCAGCGCCATATAGTTGAGCAGCCCTGCAGATGCAGCATTTAGCAACCCGACCACAATCAGAGCCGTCGGACTGTTGTCACTGTATATATGTGACAGTGCAATCCCTAGTGCTATCCCAAATGGTGTCGTGGCTGAGAAGAAGAACACCATTGTTGCTTTCATCTTCATACCATATTCAGCCTGCAAGCCACGTTAATTTGAAGCATGTTTTAGGATTAATTATACAATTTATACTTTAATTGGCTACTTAAAGATGAGTAGGAACTACTAATCAAAATTTCTCAAAATTGTTCGTTGTCTATTTATAGAATTTCGTGTTTATAATTAGAAACGTTTATATTATAAATTACCCTATAAAGATCGCCTCTGCAAGAAATCAATTAAAACTAAGGTCGTTTAGTAATCAAACTATTTAAAAACAAATGAACGGTATTGGTAAAAGCATTACAAACTGTCTATGTATTTGCTACAATACATTAACTAAACGACCTTAGATTAAATTTATTTTTTGGATAGATGATCTTTACAATATGATTCATAGTATCAATGATTTTGATCATAAACACAAAGCTCTGTGATTAAAACACTAAGAGTTTTGAATGGAAATTCCTATTCATCTTTGAGTAGTCAAATATTGTTCATTAATAAATACAAGGCTGGTAGATTAGTTGGTGAATAATGAATTAATAATCACCTGTAGTATGCATCCGCCAAGACCCATCCCTTCAAATAGTTGATGGAAGCAAAGGGCAGCAATGAGTGGTCTGATTGTGCATGGATTATCAGATGCCCCCATTGATAATCCAATCACTACCGAGTGCACTACAATTCCTAGTTCCAATACCTGCATGCATCAACACTCCAACTCAGTTAAAAATGATTCAAACCCTAACTTAGTTTCAAGGTAATGCTCGATTAATAGCTTTAATTTAGTTGAATACGCTAAGCAAGTTTAAATGGTTAAGAGTATTCGAGCACGCGTAACAAACTACACAAAATCATAAGATTAATACCTGTGCCACAACACGATATCTCAACAACTGTGAATCCTTATCGTCGAGTCCCTCTTCAGTCTTAATGTCATGACCATGCCCAAAAGGCTCTATTTGAGAAGAGCTATTTTTGGCGTTCTCCTCATCTTCGCCGCGAGCTGCACCGCGAACTAAATATTTCCTATAGTGACTCATCGAAAACGAGTCCACCATGAGAGTAAGAACGGCTGAAAGCATTGCCACGAACGTTGTGAACGGAAACTTGCTCCACGGATGTTCGGGCAAGCACTCGGATGTCAAGCAATCGAACGAGTCGGGCAAAACGTGCATGAACCCGGTGGCAAGTATGACACCAGAGGCGAACGCTTTGACAATGACGAACATGTTTTTGCCGGGTTGGAGAGCCGAAACCTTGCGTGAAAACATCGGCAAGCAGACACCAATCATGCTCGTGACCAAAATGGCAAATAAAGCAATGATCTTCAGGATCAAGGCCTTGGATTTGTCGTGGCATTGTCCTTTGGATTTGGACCCGCATTGTTGTGGTTCCTCGGCGGCTGCATTGACGGCAATGCTGATGAGGAGGAGGATGACGGCGAGGGCGTGGAGTTTGGCAGCCATTGAAGTACTTGCTTAGTAATGGGATATCTATGTTGGTGTGTGAAGCTGAGTTTGTTGGAATTAGGGTTTTATAGATTCAAACCTAGGTCAAATGCCAGGAGTACCCTTGATGCGAGATTTGTTTTAGATGGTTTGGAGTGGTGAATTTTGAGATGAAGAAGGGTAGTTTGGAGAGCATGGACTGGGGACGAAGAAAAATTGTGACGGGCGTGTGGTGAGCTTTTGGCATGCGCGGAGTTTAACTGAGAGTTCTGTGCTACGTCATCAGTTGGACTCGTCCTAGTCAGCTGCTTGGATGTCGTGGCATATTGCTGAAAGAGACTTAATTTTTTTTTTTTTGAAGCAAAAAGAGACTTAATTAACTTTAATGAATTTTAGTAAAATTAATTAACGAAGTTAATTAATGTTTTTATTAAAGTTAAATGATTAAAAAGGAATAAAAATATATACTTGTTTAGCTTAATTCAAAATCTCTCAGAAAAAATAAATATATACTTGTTTAGCCTAATTCAAATTGGGAATTAGCCATTTTTTTAAATGCTTACAGAAATTCTTTTTAATTGTATTTATAATTCTTTTTTAGAAATATTTATGCTTTTTTTGTTGTTGGATAATTTTTTGAAAAAGACTCCTATCAAAGATAAACTCCAACCTCTTTTATCCAGCCTGTTTTCAAATCCCCCTTTTGATAAGATGATCTAACAAAATTCGCCCATTTAAAGAGATCATTTCTAGATTCTCTTTGTGAGGATTCTAGGGATTAATTTATCTTAGTCATTCATCATACATCTTGCGGTCAACTTTTGATAGGTACCTTTTGTGTTCAATTTTAAATAAAAAATTTAAAATAATTTATGACCATAAAATGACTGATGAACGAATAGGATGAACTGCTTTATAGGATCCTCATAAAAAAGATCCGAAATTAAACTGGGCCCAATAGGACCAGTAGGCCCAATAGACCCAATTAGCCCACAGGAATGCATTTTTATAACGGTCACCAGAACAGAAACATCAACAGCAACAGCAGCAGTAGAAATTTTTAATTGCGACAGAAATACAGGTGATATGTATTTTTATGTAAATAATAAAAAAATTTATTTTTTAAATTGTTAACTTTTTAACGCACAAATCCCACAATTTGTATAATAATATACTACTTCGTGTGCCGATCATACTGAAATATCTCTCAAGCGGCAGAGACGACACTGTTTCCTTATCCCCTTCTCTCCACCTGCATCTTCTTTCACTTCTCTCTCTCTGAAACTTCCCTCCCTCCTTTTTCTTCTCTCTTCCTCACATTCGATGCTATTGCTCACAAATTCTCTCTCTTTCCTGCATGGCAAGAGGTCCCTGTCTTTCCCGCGCACAACGAGGCCACCGCCGCCGCCCTTCTTATTCCTCAACCCAGACTCCCGCCGTTTTCGACTCCCTCAAAAGTCTTTTTTTTTTCTCCACTCTCATTTATTTCCACTTAAATTATGTCACTTTTATTTTCTTTTTCGTATTATTTTTGTTTTTAAGGCCGTTGGAGGAGTAAGATTCGACGGCCCGGAGATCGAAGTCGGCGAGGTGTCGGAAACGGAGGACGGTGACTTGGTGATCGAGACCGGCGTCACGTGGACGCTGACTCCGGCGTTGACTCTTCCTCAAGGACTTGAAAAGATCAGAGAGGCCGTTGAGGAGTTGAAGCTCAATCCTCCTTCCACTTGTACCGGAATTCATAGGTTTCAAGTAATTAAAAATCTCCGGTTTCATACTGGTTTATCACACAATGTGCGTTGAATTGTGGATTTTGATGGCGAATTTCACAGATGGCTGTGCCGCTGAGTGCCAAAGCCTGAACTGGTTTTGCATGCAGTTATCCTCTGTTTTTCATGGGCAAGGATGTCGAAAACCCGAGTTATAAATCGCTGTACGTGAATGAAACCCGAGGAGTTTTCGGAATTGGTGCCGCGGTTCACTTTGCACCTTCATCATCTTCTTCTTCGTTCAAAAGGTTAGTTCTTGTCTTTCTTTTTGCCCTCGTTGATTTTGACGGGACACCCACACAAGTAGCTCATGTTGTAGCATCACTTGTGGAAGAAGGATTTACTGCAGTAAAGCTGAGGGCACTATTCTCATCTCTCTGAACTCATATTGTTACCATTACAAAGATTCTTGTCAATACGACTTTGTTATTACGCATCAAAGAAAGCGAAGGCTTTGGTTTGCGGCTTTCCAATGATTTTTGCAGCAGGTAGCTATACAGGCAGTGAGAAAGAAAGTCGGATACCAAATTCAAGTTCGCGCTGACGCCAATCGGAACTGGACATATGAAGAAGCTATCCAGTTTGGATCCTCGGTAAAGGATTGCGATCTGCAGTATTTAGAGGTATTCACTCTGCAAAATTGGTTAACATTTCTACTCTACATTACCACTCCCTCCCGAGGGATGGAATCTCTTTCAGATCAAATTTTATGTGGTTGGCATACTTTAACGATTTAAATTTTCTCCTCATCTTTATTTGTTAGGATTAGTGATACTTGTCAATGTATCTTAATGCCATCGTTGACCCTGAGACTATCTTTTTGTTGCAGGAACCTGTTCAAAATGAAGGCGATATTATCAGATTCTGTGAAGAAAGTGGGTTACTTGTGGCACTGGATGAAACTATTGACAGTATTAGAGAACATCCACTTGATAAGCTGGATGAAACTGTGAGTGGCAGTTTATACATTGCTCATTAGTATCTTAATCTCTTGCAATTTGGTGTCTTTGTTACTGAAATTCATGACCATTCGAGGGCGTGTTCCTGATTTAGGTTGTTCATGTTGGTTCTTTCAGGTTATTAAACCTAGCGTTGTTGGCGGCTTCGAAAATACAGCAATCATTACCCGGTGGGCACAGCAGCACCAAAAAATGGCTGTTGTTAGTGCTGCGTTTGAAAGTGGCCTAGGTTTGTCAGCATATTCAGTTTTGCTGTTATCTCAACCAGAAGAATTCAGAAATCTGTGAAATGATGAATTATTCATTTGCCCCGTCAATAGCTCATGGATTAGGAACTTACCACTGGCTAAAAGAAGATGTAACGACTAACGACCACTCCTCTCAAGATAGGCTGTAATCCATATAGTGGCTTCGTAGAAGCATCGTTGCAGATCAAGTTCTTGAAAATTTCAAATAAATGGCAACGTAGTTCATAGAAATTTTACTGGAGTGCAAGTCAGCGTATTGTAGCTCACTGTAGATTCTCTTCTCCCATCAAAGTCCACGAGATTGGACAAAGATACGATGTTAGTTAAAATTTCATATACTTGAGACTCTCTCTCTCTCTCTCTCAAGTTGCATTGGTTTCCTGTGTCAGCCTCAATTCATACTCGATCGTGAAAGCTTGATGAAGTCTTCATTGATGCTAGACGTGGACTATGAGATAGTAAATAATTGGATCACTTGCTCTTACGTTCGTATACCAGTGACAAATCTAAAATTCGAACCTTGAGAAGTTTTAGATTTAAAGGTTCAAGTTATTTAGATAGAAACAGTGTAAAACGTGCAAAAAAATTCAGTTTATTCGCTGAAAACATTTTGTTGAACATTTGGTGAACTTATTGTCGTCAGCCGAACGAAATTGTGTACAAGTCAAAAGATATTGACATATACCAAAGCAATATAACGAGTGCTATTGAGAGAGCTTATCACGTATTATCCATGCAACCTGCGAAAGGTATTTTGTCGAACATTTAGTCTGCACAAAAAGTCCTCAGAAGACTTTCACATATACATTTCTCGAACTTCGAGGGGTTATGAGATCTCAATGTGCATCCACCACGGAGTATACGAACGATGATTGCGACAATCGATGCGAGATGTGCGTTAAGTGTAGTCCATTGTGGAATGTTGAGATCAATGGTTTATCAGCCCGACATCAATGGTTTTGCATACCCATCACAAATTCAAAATCACCTTCTAATGAAATTTTCTTTAGTAAGGAAAATTAAAATCACTCTCAACCTTGTTACTCAAGAGTTAATTTTGATTACTCGACGCATTTGCATTTGTGACGAACACATTTGGGACGTCCATCAGTATAAATCTCGGCAGTCATTCAGAACTTGGCAACGAATATTGCCAGCTTGCTGTCTGTCTAAGCAACTGCATTTTCCGTCGCTACAAATGACCTTGTCGCCAACGCACTTGAATTTTCCTTCGCACTCACGGCTAGTTGAACATCGGCCTGTTTCTGGTGACTGGGCGATTTCAGGTGGCGGTGCAGAGCCGCCCAGAAACTCTAAGCACGTGCATTTGTTGTCGAGGCAAATAACTGTGCCTGAAGATGAGCATTCAGTTTCGTTGCGTTGGAAAATTAGGTTTCAGTTCGCCGGAAACAGCTGCATGTGGCAATGCATGGCCAATGGGCCAACTCTATCTTTCTAAGCTAAATTTAATTCCCCGAATCCATATGTGACATCCGATTGACGAAATCCAATCGTTTGAACATATTTTCGTTAGAGACCGCTACTTAATCATTATAACAATCGACGATCCAACCGTTAAATCATTACCAAATTTTGATATGTTATTATACGTAATATTTGAGGACCTTAGGAACTTATGGATTGGAAATCCGGTGGGTGGATCATTTTTAACGATCTAATAGGATCAATTTTTAGCAAAATGTTCTTAATTGTTCTTGAATACTAAAACTAGTATTACTAGAGACAAAGTAGGGCTTAGTGAGCTTATAGCGGTTAGTGAGCTATCCCAGCTAATATATACCTTAGTTTACATGTATAGGAGGCCTTATTGTGATATAGATGCGTATTTATCTTTTTGATAATATGAATGACATGTATGGTAACTATTATGAGCCTAAAATCCTATTAGAAGTATTCCGTGGAACTCTATGCTTGTGTGACATGTTAGTTAGTGATCATGAGAAATTGATAGTGCAGGCGATTACGTTGTAAATCATAGGCGTTGAGATAGGGATAAGGAGGTTGTATGTTGATCTAACTGCACCATGTAGCAGTGGCATACAGATGGTCCTGCTTGGTATATCCGTGATATGGGACCATACGCATTTCAGAGATGATCACCGCTTGCACGATTAGACTATGCTTATGGTTCTGCTTGGTTTGTCCACAATGGGGGACCATACGCATGGAGCAGTACTATCAAGCTCCAACGTCTCCGACTCGGTAAATTGTTCAGGTGACCGAGGACCTCACGGGCTAGTCTGCATCGATGCGAAGTCCAACTCTTGATCAGAATCGGCCACTTCTTCAAAATCATAGAAGGGATTCGCCTGCAATGGAAGCCAAAAAGCATGGAAATATTTTTAACACATACATTTGGCTCCAACACAAAACGAAATACTTATCAGGAATTTATGAAATGTAAACACAAATACCTGAGGTCTTGGAGTGACTGCTTCAAAGCTATGAAAAACAGGATTATCAAAATTTGGGGGTTCCAGAACGATGTAAGCTCCTTTATTTCTGCACCTATCTCCTGTCCCCTGCATGTGCATGAAGAGATTAGTGTCAATTTACAGAATGCGAAAACAGGCACATAAACTATTTCATAAAATCCGTAAGTAAAACCAAACGTAGATGAACTTGAAGGCTCAATCAAGAGTTAAGAAAGCATCACAGCATGAGTCGGGAGACGGACTAGTTACAAATAGTCAATAGCTATACATTTAGACACACAGAAACACATTTCATGTGCTGCATCTATAGATTTTAGTTTTATATTGGTTCTTTCTTCACTGGGTTCAAGTACCTTACTTTATCTATGCTCTTTTCCTATTACGCAAACGATTTCTATACAGATGTTTTCATGGGTGGTATCATCCAATCACTATCTTACTATCTTGATATCCAATTACTATCTTTGATATTTCCTGTTACAAGGCTAAAAGAAAGTATTCATTCTGGTTTACTTATATTACTATCTTGATATCACAAACCTCCCAAACCTATAGAACTTACCAATGTTAATAATAAAGATAATTGAGTTTAGGATCTTAGAAGGAAACAGGCAAAACCACATCAGCATAACCATACATGCATCAAGCAAACTTTGCATCGCAATTTGGCATAACTATGAACACAACAAATACCAATCTCAAAAGATCCTAAACAAACCTGAAATTGTGGGTAGTCTGGAGCACTAAACAAAGTAATGAGCTTTCCAGACTCCACAATGTGATCTATGGTGAACCCGTTATCCATTCCCTCAAGACCTGGCCTTTGCCTCTTGTCCCGCGCATCAGGGCCTTCATGCGTTCTAATAATCAACTGTGGTTTTGACAATATAGAATAACCCAAATCTTAGTATTGCACCTCTATTATGATTACCAGTTGTGCAAATACAACACAAGGAAGTAAACGTAACAAGAGAGTAGAAAGAAATCATCTCATGCTTAGTGTGTGAGAGAAACATAAGTGCAACAGCCTTTGTGCAGTTTAGAAACATTACAGCTGCTAGTCGTTTTTAAAAGGATTAAAAGTATACATTTTGTTTCCTTTAATAGTAAAATTTTAACGGAAGACATAGCCAAACCCCACCCACCATCTACCTATTGAGCCAAGGTCAAGGTGGTTAAAAACTATCAAAGCAATAACAAAACCATAAGCACCTGCATCTCTTATACATGCTTTCATAACAAGCTTTAACAATCATCATGTAACTCTGAACCTAAAATACGCCATTGTAAGAACCTATTCGTTGTCAACATTATATTAGGGTTAACAACTGATCATCCGGCAGATATTGTTTTCGACTAATTAACTTCGTACGATCATTCAAAATTATATTGAAGGACTTGTCCGCATTTGTTTTTAAAAGTTACCTAAATTTAAATTCACAGCACTTAGGAACACCAGTAACCAAAATCAATCAAAGGTATAGTTCTAGAAAAGAAATGTGCATCATCTCTAGATTACAGTTAAAGCATGCCATGTTTCGAAGTCACAATATGCTATTAATTGAATGCATCACTTAACAACAAACACAAGCAAGTCACCAGAAATTAGACAACAAAAGGCATAATGTTAAAGATCATAGCATCGACAAAATATCCCACAACATATTGGTTTCCAACATGTAAGTTGTAACCGTGCAAGTAAACTAACATTCAGTTGCCTAAAACCAAGAAATGCAGATTCCATGTTGTATATAACCTTGAGTTGAGACTTCTTGAGAAAATCCTCAGTGCAGTCAGGGCCCCAAAGCAAACCAATGCCTCTCTCTGTGTTCAAAGAAAGACCGGGATCCATGGAGGGATCTGACCATAGCACGTCACCAGGAATCAAGTTCGAACCTTCACACGAAGGATCCAAAACCGATCTTTGAGCCTTCTTTAATTCTTCAAATGTGCCAAGAGACAATGGACTGCTCAGTTCAGGATCGAAAGCTATTCTCCTTCTCTTCTTTCCTTTTGATCTCTTGGGGTATGCCGCCATGCTGCGAAACAGCCCACCATGAGCAGTATATACATACTTCCCGATAATGGATGTCAAAGGGAGACGCTTAAAGCACCAGAGACATTGTCGGTATACATCTTTCCCTTTGTCTCCATACTTTGTCAACACTTCCTTCTCAAATCCATAAACGGAAGTGCAATATTTGGATTCATGATTTCCTCTAAGAAGATAAACGCTCTTGGGCAAAAACACTTTCCATGCCAATAAAATCAAGAAGGTTTCGAGCCCCCAAGCCCCTCTATCAACATAATCGCCATTGAAGACGAATAATCGATTTTCTGAAGGAAATCCAGCATCATTTAGAAGGAAAAGGAGATCATGCAGCTGACCATGAATGTCTCCAACAACGACAACAGTGGATTCCGAGCCTAAGCGGTCGATTAAAACGCAATTTGCCTCTTTGTGGAGGATATTGGAGGCGCTGATGACCAAGCTATCGAAAACCTCCATAGGAAACATGTCCGGAAATTTCATCGGGTCAAGATTTCTAGAAGCCCAATCCATAGTGGACATGAGGTTTCGAACCCATTCAAGGCTGAGCTTTCCGTCGGGCGGCCATACAATTGGGATTTTGGGTGGTGACGGCGATAACAATGGGTTGTCTTTGGATTCAGAGTTTTTGATGAAGGAAGACGATGAATCGACGACCGGCGGCGGTGCTACTTGTTCTGCAACGTCTTGAGTTGCAGATGCAAATGGAACATGTGCTCCTGGTTCTGGAACATCTTGAGGTGCTGATGTAGATGGAACAGGTATAGATGCAGACGGAACAGGTATAGATGCAGATGGAACATCTAGATTTGCTGCTCGTTCAATGACCTGAGTTGCAGATGCAGATAGAGCAGCTGCTGCTGTTGCTGTAATTTCTGCCTCAGACCCTAACCAAACACAAATTAAATGTGAATTTTATGAATATTGATACACTAAATCTCATTGCCACCCATATAGTCCATGACTCCAAGGATGATAAGGATTAGGAGCCTTGCTCTTACATTCTTGTACTGTAATATGGATTCTTTCTATGTTTTCGAATCCTCCAGATTTGGTTCCGCCTTCTCTCAGGTTCGTTTCTGGCACCGAGCCCCCGCCATCGAATACCAATTAAAAAAAAATGTTCGAGCATTTGGAAAAACAAAAGCATATTTTATTTCAGTACTAATGGTTCAATATTCATACCTTGTTGATCTAACCGGTTCCTCACAAAGCATGTCTCCAACTTCTCCCACTCTTCTAGATGAAGTTTCCAACTTCGAAATCTTGTGCGATCAGAAAGCATTGGGGAACAGGCAGTCACATCGGCCTCTCTAAACCCAAGTTTCCTTGGGCAAAGATCAGGACGATGGAATATGAGGGGGCACCTGTGGATCGGGTGAATCAAAATCACCCGGCAGCTTCCCATCCGCCGCTGCCCCCTAATCTCTTCGGGGAGGAAATTGTCAGCAAGCCTCATATAAGGCTGCCAAGTAACCTACAAAACATGTATATTAAAATAAAACCATTATTAAAATAAAACCATGAAAGCTACGTAAGTTACAGGCTAAAGGTAAAAAAGGTGTACCGAATTTTCATTTTCCCAAAGGTTCTCCAAGTGCCGATTAAAGTCCCTCACTTTGTGCCTATTAGAAAGCACATTATGAAACAATTTTCCCCAAGCACAAGACAGCGGGAACTCGCTGGGATAGGTGTCTAACTCATTCCCGAAAAATTCCGTCACAAAGGCAGGGATATGCTCCAATGCCCACACCATTAGGAAGAACAAGTGGCTGCCAATAGCATTTTTCCTTCTTTTATGATGACTCTCTAGACTATAGTGCACATGGGAAAGCAGTGCAACACCCCATGCATACTTCTTTATCTCACCTATCTCGGACATGCAGCCCAAGTAGCCCAGATTCACGTGCACATGGTCTAAACTGGGAACCATTACCGTGCCTAATATGTAGAGGACAAATCCTCTAACATGACAGGAAAATCTATCGGCATCTACATTTTCAGGTACATGCTCAAACTCTTTTTGTAACCAACTAAGGTTCACCGCATTTGATTTATCCTTCAACTCACTTTCAGGCACTCCCCCTAACAAGTTTTCAAGGGCATGAATGTTTGTTGTTGACTTTATCACCGGGGTCCCTTCTACTGGAAGCCCAGTGATTAAAAGCACATCTTCTAATCCGAAAAATAAATTTTGATTATTAATCTTAAAACACCTATCTCTAACATCATAATGCCTAACAAGAGCATCTATCATGCTATTGTCATGGGCATTTCTACCAACAATAGTTGCTAAAGTATATAGATTATCTAACCCTGTGCCCTCTAATGCCCCAAGAACCCTTTGGTCCACTTTCCATTGGGACAATTTACACAACTTTTCTCGAGACCCAATCATCCTGCAAAAAAACAATTAAAACATATGCCAATAAATTGCCGAAGCTTGAATGTGCAATAACAATAACTATGTCAATAACAGACCTCATTCAAAAGTTCATTTCACATTCATTATTGTACTTTCCTAACTAAACTAGTCTAATTAAAGTAAGCATTTGAAATGTAGATGCAGCAACATTGCAAACCATAAACTGCACATACGAAAATTATGCCTTACAAACAGAAATTTTTGGCCACTGAGACATGCAGGTTTCTATATTCACATATATCCTCAAATCTCTTCCCAGCAAGATGCGGATTTCTATATTCACATATATCTTCACATATATCCTCAAATCTCTTCCCAGCAACATGCAGGTTTCTATATTCACATATATCCTCAAATGCACATATATTCCAGTTCAATATGCCTTACAAACAGAAACTTTTTGGCCACTGAGACATTTCTGGAATTCAAATTGTCAAAACAAGTGACTCTGAAATAAATTTAACAAATACAGATATGCATTACAAACAGATCAAATTAAGCTTCTGCAATCAGAAACCCTAAATTCAAAGCTTCTGCATTACAAACATAGGAATTACTATTGAAGCAATCCCAAATTTGGGCAGCCACAAAATTGAGCATGCTAAAAAACCCTAGATTCCTAAATCAGTAAGAACTAAGAAACCCTACATTCGAATTACTATTAAAGCAGCCCCAAAATTGAGCAAACTAAAAACCCCGAATTCCTAAATAACAAAGAAACCCACATAAACCCTAATTCATAAATTACCTTGGGATTGGGCAGGATGATGGTTTAGAAGAAGACGGATGAAAAACAGCCCAACAGGAAGAAGCGCCATCAGGGGAGTGGGAGGGGGAACTCAAATTCTGAAAGACTCAAAGGAATGATAATTCTTAATTTACTAGTTTCACTTTCGTATCAACCACAAGGAAACTTTGGAATAAAAAATGGTGTAAACTGTCGGTTTACCCATGAAACTTTCACCTTACTTTCAATTTTCCCCTTAAACTTTTCCATTGGAAAATTAAGGACTCAAACTAATTTTTTTAGCCAATTTGCCCCCTACCGTTAGTTTTTCATATATTCCATCCATATTTCCGTTAAGTGAAACCATGTGCACAACATGCGAGGGTAGTTAAGTTATTTCACTCTTAAAAATGATTAAAAAATTGAAAATAATAAAAAAAGCAAAACTTTCCCTCTATTTTTTCCCGCTAATTCCTATCCTCGATTTTATTTTTCCCTCTTATTCCTATGCATGATAAATGACATATGGTGTTATTGTCTACCATTTTTATTTTCTCTAACAAATTAATAATTTGACAAATGCTAATCGTGCTATTGTCTCCAAAGCAGTGCATTAATATAAGAAACCCTAGTCTTTTTTATGGACATGTTTCTTATATTAATGCATTGCTTTTGAGACAATAACACTATGAGCATTTGTCAAATTATTAATTTGTTAGAGAAATTAAAAATGGTAGTACATGCTTCAAAAAAAAAGATTAACTTAGCTACTTATGAAGACAATAACACCATATGTTATTTCTCATGCATAGGAATGAGAGGGAAAATTAAAATTGAGGATAGGAATTAGCGGGAAAAAATAGAGGAAAAATTATTATTATTATTTATTTTAGTTTTTAATCATTTTTAAATTGAAATGACTTAACTATTCTCACATGTTATGCACATGGTCTCACTTAACGGAAATATGGATGAAATATATGAAAAACTAACGGTAGGAGGCAAATTGGCTAAAAAAATTAGTTTGAGTCCTTAATTTTCCAATAGAAAAGTTCAGGGGGGAAATCGAAAGTGAGGTGAAAGTTCAGGGGGTAAACCGACAGTTTACCCTAAAAAATGGAGTCTCTATGAAACGCTCCTGCTACGTTCATTTTAAATATTTTTACTCTAAAAATTCACTTTTAGTACTATTTACTTACAACACATTTTTATCCTTTTAATTCAAACTCAAAATTTTCAAACTATTTTTCATTAGTTTTCCTAATGGAAAAGAATATGAAATTTCGGGGTAATAAGTTTGACTTTAAATTTTATCTAAATGGACGGACCCCTTTCTACAAAGTTTGGGATCCAGACTGTTGAAATTTGATCAATTGACTACAAACATGGGCCCTTTTAAAAGTTATAACAACTGTAGCCGTTTGATCAAGTTTCAACGACCCGAATCGCGAACTTAGTGGATTTGGTGGAAAGGGATCTGGAGAAGATTCATTTCCTGTCTAAATATACTCACTTCAAAATCTCAACACAATGAGCGATTTCTTAACATAAAGTTTATCTATTTTTATTTTCTTACGCAACCATATTTAGATCATTTCCAACCTTTAGGCTAAAACCTAAAATTTTTAGTCCATAAAATTTAGGTTTTAGCCCAGAAACAATTTTTCTTCTTCAACCCTTATGGCCTAAATTTTTTAGCTTGAGGTTATTAAATAATAAATTTAGGCTAATTTTTTCTGTTAAAGTATCATAATTTAATTTTATGAATATTTTAACCTAAAAATATTTAATTTCTGATAAATATTAAAAAATTACTAAATTTGGGTAAATTTTGAGTTAAATAATTTTTTAATTATTTTAACCGTTATATTTAAATTTGAACCGTTAGATCTTTTTTTACCGTTAGATTTAATTATATTCGATCTCAGTCGTTGAATTCAATAAATCATGGGAGACATGCTCATGTTGGTGGGGTCTCGCTGGTGATGCCCACACCATTTTCTGGGATAAATCATGGGGGGAATTTGGCTTTGTTTGGCTTTTAGCTTTTAGCCCACACATTTAGCATAAGTTTGGTTGGGTTGGGTTTGGAAGGGAATAAAACCTAAAAAATAGCATTTAGTCCAGGTTGGGTTTGGTCTTACAATAACAGTAAGATAATAAGTTGGTATTAAACTCTCTATTCACAAAAAATTAAAACTTCATATTTGCAATTGAAAATGAATAACACTGTTCGTAATATTAAGTAAAATAATTTTTCTAATTGGATCATGACTGATACCAAGCAACTTGTGTTGCCTTGGGCATCAAGCTTATGTAATCTTGTTCGAATATATTGGGACTATTTCTGTTTAAATTATTCTTTAGAGATTGATGGACAAAGCCATATATTATTAAAACTTTTTTTTTTCCAAATATCTTTCTGTAGAAAGAAGATTAATGCATACTAGTCGAACATTTGAGTTGCAGTCATTCTGTTTAGAACATTTACCAATTTGATTTGGCAGCAGATAGCCAACGCATTAGCATTGCCCATCAACACAGTAAAGCTTCCCCGATGAACATTGATAATTAATCTTGTCGCAGTCTTTCTGTTTAGAACATTTACCAATTTGATTTAGAAGGCGGTAACGCATTTGCATTGACCATCAACACAGTGAAGATTTCCAGATGTACATAAATAATTAATATTGTCGCAGTCAGTCTGATTCGAGCATCTACCGATTTGCTTTGGCAAGCCAGATAATTGATCAATATTTGGAATTGGTTCGGCTTTTGAGAATAATGGTAGACATGCAAATAAAAAACCCCACTTCATTTAGAGACGTTAATTATGTAAATAAAAATAATATTTAAACACACAAAATTGACACCATTTCATATAATATTTTTAATATAAATTGTGTGATAATTTTGTATTTATGTAGGATGATACACTAAACCTAGTGAAAGAAAAACTCACAAGATGCAATAACTAAGAACACGAAGATGATAGCTGCCTTAGATGTAAAGTTGTCCATGTTTTTGTGTTGTGCCTTGGTCCGTTCATTAGTACGGAAACGAGATTCAGATTACAACCTTACCAAAATCACACCAGTTGAACAGAATAAAATACAAGAAATAAAGACACCGAGAAATTTACGAGGTTCGGCAAAAACCTGCCTACGTCCCCGGAGAGATATTGCTCTTCACTATGAGAATAACAGTACAAGTATACATGAGTTAAATCAATATAACCCAATCTCAAATCCCTTGCACACCCACTCATAGAATTTTCCCAAGAGCCTCACTCTACTCCAAGAGTTCTTTCACTATAATACTTTTCACTCTAGCTCTCTTGATTTTTCTCTCACCCATGCCCATGCTTTCCCATGGGAGAGCCGAATGCTCTCCCCCTTTGGATGCTCTCTGATGCCTTCTCAGAAGAGAGCCGAATGCTCTCTCTCTCTTTCTCCACTTCGGCTCTTTGCAGTTAAATGGAAAGAAAATGAATCAACCTCTCCTTTTTTGCACAGACATAATGATGATGCATCATGCTCCCTTTGCCTTTTACTCAAAACCCAAAGCCATTTTCGTGGCATGCAAATGGGAAATCAATAAAAAAAAGCCAAAACAAAAGAATCCCATGAAACATCATCATTGTCTTCCACTATTAGCCAAAATGAAATACGGACACATTTGGTCACTATTCCGAAAGCATAACACACAAAGTCACTTAATTGTTAACAGCTCAAAATATGAGCCAATCACAACAATCTCCACCTTGGCGAATATACTGTGCAAAAATCCTTGCACCCATCACCAAAGTCCATTGGCCTTACGTACCAGCATACACACCCTGAATCAACCTCTTTGGTCCTGTTTCAATTCAGTCACTGCCAATGCATGTGCAGCTGCTGCAAGCTAAAAATCACCATTTAGCTTCAGACAGGATCTCGACACATCCTCGTCTCCTCCAGCAGGTTTTCCTCATCTTCATTGTCTGCAACCTGGAAACTTGTCAGCGCGCCCGTTTCCAGCAACAACCCATCGAGCCAGACAAAATTCCCACACTTCCTCCTACCTCAGGACCATCTCATCACCTGTGAATCCCATAGCTCCACCTGCTGCAAAACCCCTGCAACACTCGAGACTAAACATCACCAGGAGAAGTGTTGCTTCGAGTACCTAGAGGACATACTCAAAGTCTTCCGCCACAAACTTGCTACAACCCGGCCTTGCACTCGTAGCACTGTGGACCCTTGCCTCCGGAACCGGATCTGAACCTGCTATCTCTCTCAGATCCTCTTTCCAATTTTCTTCCACGATTCCAACCTTTAATAACTTAAGCAGTCTTGTGCCCACCATCATCCATGGTCTCCTTTGTGTATCATTCCACACCAAAGAAGCTTGCACATGCTCCAAACTTACTGTAACTTTCCATGCAGTAAAGTTTCACAAGGTTCTCGTGCGAATCTGAAAGTAAGGTAAGAAGAAAGATGCCTTTTTCTTCTTCCTCAACATCAACTTTCGCAGTTGATCCAAGCATCCCTGAACACGACTTCCATTTCTTCAGGCTTCCATTACTCTCCTTTACCAAGAGCAAAACTGCCTCTCCCATTAAACTGTTCAACTGAAAAATTCATGGTGAACAACAAATCTGGACCTCCAACGAACCAAAGCCTCCAACGATGCTCTGATACCAATTGTTGTGCCTTGGTCCGTTCATTAGTGCGGAAACGAGATTCAGATTACAACCTTACCAAAATCACACTAGTTAAACAAAATAAAATACAAGAAATAAAGACACCGAGAAATTTACGAGGTTCGGCAAAAACCTGCCTACGTCCCCATAGAGATATTGCTCTTCACTATGAGAATAACAGTACAAGTACACATGAGTTAAATCAACATAACCCAATCTCAAATCCCTTGTACCCTCACAGAATTTTACTAAGAGACTCACTCTACCCCAAGAGTTCTTTCACTAGAATACTTTTCACTCTAGCTCTCTTGATTTTTCTCTCACCCATGCCCATGCTTTCCCATGGGAGAGCCGAATGCTCTCCCCCTTTGGATGCTCTCTGATGCCTTCTCAGGAGAGAGCCAAATGCTCTCTCTCTCTTTCTCCACTTCGTCTCTTTGCAGTTAAATGGAAAGAAAATGAATCAACCTCTCCTTTTTTGCACAGACATAATGATGATGCATCATGCTCCCTTTGCCTTTTACTCAAAACCCAAAGCCACTTTCGTGGCATGCAAATGGGAAATCAATAAAAAAAAGCCAAAACAAAAGAATCCCATGAAACATCATCATTGTCTTCCACTATTAGCCAAAATGAGATACGGACACATTTGGTCACTATTCCGAAAGCATAACACACAAAGTCACTTAATTGTTAACAGCTCAAAATATGAGCCAATCACAACATTTTGTTTATTGCGTCACCCTTGGATAGATGTAATGATCAATTTCAAGGCTTGTTCTGCAGAATAGATAGTGAGACCCTTGGGCTATATTTATACTAGAGGCGTTGGTATATTTATGGTAGTATTTTTTTTACATGAATTTATGAAAGGTGAAAGTTAGAGAAATCCAGAAATAACTAGTCGTGTAACTGATTTCCCCAAGTAGCAGTAATTCCTTCACTATGTTTACTGATAAGGATATTAAACTGAATATATATAGAAGAAAAATCTGAATTTGGAAATGCAAGAATTGAGAATTCGCAATTTTCTTACACCGAATCCACAAAAAAGAAGTCTTGAATTCAATATGGAAAAGATTTAGTGTCACATCCCGCCCCGGGGCGGATCATTTTTTGGGCCTGCTCCACCACCGTAGCACGATATTGTCCGCTTTGGACCCTAACCACGCCCTCACGGTTTTGTTTCTAAGAACTCACGAGCAACTTCCCAGTGGGTCACCCATCCTGGGAGTTTCTGGCCCCCTTCTCGCTTAACTTCGGAGTTCCTACGAAACCCGAAGCCAGTGAGCTCCCAAAAAACATCGTGCTATGTAGAGATGGGAATATACATTTAAGGATCACTCCCCTGGGCGATGTGTGATATCACATTTAGGGCTCGTTTGGATGTGCTTTTAAAATTGCTGAATGCGCTTTTAAAATTGCTGAATGCGCTTTTAGAGAAAATATTTTTAGATTCCAAAAACACTTTAAATGTTTTTTGCAAGAAGCACCAATTATGTGCTTCTTCCAGGAAGCACTTTTAAGTGCTTTTATAGGATTTACTTGCATTTTTATTAAGAATTGGTTTCAAAAACATTTTCACCAAAAGCACTTTAGTTATTTTAAAAGCACATCCAAACGAGATCTTATATAGTACTGAGTCAATGGTGTGGTTTAAGGAAATCCTGTTTTCATCCTAAATGTTCTCCGCCAAGATTTGACTTCTTGACGAGTTATTAATATTATCAATAAATTATCGTTGCATTTCAAATAAAATTATATGGAAAAGAACTGAATATAGAGAAGAAAAAAGAATCTAAATTTGGGAGTGAAAGAATTCACATAACAATTTTCTTGTTCCGAATCCTTAAAAAGTTGGTGCATTTTTGCTCACCATCATAAAATATGGTGTATGTTTCCAATACATCTTAAAATTCGTCACATGTATTTTCATCTAACCTGGTTAACTTCTACGTTAAATATTAAAAACAACAAAACTAATTAAAAAGACATTCAACTTCATCACATAATTGCTAGATCATTGGACTTAACCACTCTCCCACCATTTTAGTGTTGGCAATCTGTTTTCTTTAAAAAAATATTATATTAATAATTTAGCAATTAGATACTAGTTTACTGACTTTTTTTTTACTGACATGTTTGAAGGTTAAGGAAAGTTGAGCAAAAACAGACCAATTTGCTTTATTGGCCCTTGAATTTATATACAACTGGTTTTCAATGTAAGGAGCATAAATCCATTTTTATTATATTCGAAAGTATTAAAACAAATAACCCTCTTAAATCTTAGTTCAAGAGATAGCTAGGTGTTGCTTCACAAATAGATGGCGCAAATCAGCAGAGCCGTAGCTGAAGCCATGAAAAACACGGAACCGTATCCGATCAACCTTGCAAAAATGGGCTGGTGGCGGTCATTGCCATTGCACTAAACGCACATGAGAAAGCTAAGATGATGGATATCATGAAAGCATGAAAATAAATAAATTTATATGTCATCATATATGATACGTATATCATAGTTTGTTAAAATACATTTAACCTCCTACAAAGGTTATATGAAAATAAATAAAACTTTATTTACATATCATGAAAATATTTTAGAGAAATTTCACCTTCTATACATTTATAAATCCATATATATGCTGATATATAGTACCTACCATTTTCCCAAACCGCCGGCAAATTGTTCGCTTACTTTGCTCCAGTTTGCAATGTTGTTTTGATGCATATAACTAACGGTCTGTAACCATGCCATGTTTGGACATAATGCCAACACATGTTGTATCCCTAGCTTTGCTTCAGCTGTCATTTGAAAAATGCAAGAGAAATTTGCAATGATATCTTCAGTATCGCACCATGCTCGTACAGTCTGAAATACAAATGCATAACAGACCGCAAATTTTTGGTGCTCGCATTCGCTTCAACTCGTTGACCAAAATCAAAATTTAACGGTAGAAATAAGCCAAGTTTAAACAGCTTCAACTAATCCATGCAAGTAGTAAATAAACCTTTTCATAACCGCATTCACAGATTTATTAATCCAGAAAAACAGAATCACAAGTAACACTAGTAAATTCATCGAAGCTCGACATAACATACCAACATGAGCAATCATAAAACTTTGAAGACGAATTTGGTCTGAGGTGGTTCCATATCAAATTCAGCAATATAAATTTTGTTTCATAAAATCCATAGACATGCATCAAATGCAACAGAAAAACACAAGAAGTAAACCATTAATTCAGATAAAAATCTCAAAGTTTGAATCTTGCACCCAACCCTTTGCTCGAAATTTCCCTGCTACTATGTTTCCAAGTAGCAAGGGGCTATCTGGTGCATTAGAATGCAATAATTACAAGATTAAAACTTGATGATTTCAAAATCCCAGTAAAATCCATACATAATTAGGAAACACAAAAAGGAACAAAAGGATATAAATACGTCACGGCGAAGTACCTGACGTGAGAAATCTATCACTCGTACTTGCGAAAGGGTTGCAGCCGGAAGAGAGATTTTTATAGGGTTTTGAGGTTAGGGTTTCTACTAGGCAGGATAAACGACATGTCGTTCGTGATTGTTGGTCAGGTTGACAATCTATTCGCATGATTATAGGATTTGATTAATATTGTTTAACTAGTATTGCTTGATGTGTACTCGGAGGGATCTTCTAACTTAGTTGCTTAAGATCTTTTATTCTTGTACTCGAATTCTCTTCTCTTCTAATATCGCTAATATTAATCAAGAATAAAAAAAGAATAAATTGTAATAAGAGTTATTGTATTATTATATACCATTTTATATGTTGATCAACTCGTGAAAATAACATGAACACGACATATATAATAAGTAAATTTGGACATGACCGTTTGAATGAAAAATATATGCATCTAAATGATTTTTTTTATTTTTTTTGCTTTTTATTAATTATTCATCAACATCACGGATTTATAACTCTTCTAAAAACCCTTAAAATATCAATTGAATATATGTGACGACTCGTCCCTAATTTTTCATGTAACTTTTTCTCTGAGTGTGTAAATTGACGTTTATGGCCTTTTTGGCAAAAGTGGAACATGACATGGATGTAGTTATTCGACTCTTAAATTATTTTTCTTGTTATCATAATTAAATAATACTCGTTATTACAAATGCGTGAGCCCGAGTTATACCCGAATCGGAGCTGTAATGAAAACGTTACGCACAGTTAAAGTACGTTAACAACGGGAAAATTTGGTGCATGCGTGTGTTAATTTCTCAGTGTGGGAGACACTGTTATTGATAAGGAGATGGATATTTGATGTACGACTTACTGTACAAAATCTGAAAATTTTATCCCCTTCTTCTTTTAAAAATTGGACCCGTGCCCTTTTTCCTTACCACCAATCAATTACTTTCCCACACTATTGCACCCAATCAGATTTTTCTTCTTCTCAGCCAATCAGAACTCATTTTCTCTCTTTCTCTCTTCTTCGAGACTCTTTCTATCCCGAGACTCTCTCTTCTCTGCAACCACTAAGAACAACTAAAATTCCCACCATCACACTCCTCTCATCCTCACGAACCCAACCGTACAAACCAATCGTGAAATGGTTGAGTTTTAAACACCCAACTCGGAAGCTCCGACTCGGACAAGTTTTCCCCAACATGTTCCCGGCCAAGTTACAAGCTTTTGGGACGTTTGGAAGCCTCCACACAACTCCTTCGAGTCAATAGCCTAAGTTTGCAGTCGAGTTGACGTGGAAACACACGGTTTTGAGGCGAATAAGATAAGTTCGAACCTTTCGAGGCTTTTTCAGGCCATTTCCGTCCACCTTCAGGCCTCTTGTTCTACTCCTCAAGAGTTTCAATTCCATATAAAGTGCATTGAAAATGGTTGAGAAATGAGCAAGTCATGAAGTTTTGGAAAAATTTCCAGAAACCGATGACTTTTTCTAGTGTCCGGCGAAACCAGACGGCGACGAACGGTGGAAGTCACCAAAGAAGAAGGAGAATATTCCATTAAAGTTGACGAAATATTCTGACGCCGCTAGGTTCCGTTACTATTTAACGGAATATTCTCTAGGTATGTTGTTTTGATGCGTATAACTACTCGGCGTGTGCTTGACGTGTACAAGTCTGTGACGTCGAGTAGAACATTTTCATATATTTAAACCCTCCATTTGAGCAAACTATGGGGGTTTTTCCTAGCCTCTTTGTGTATGTGTTAATTAATTAATTATTTTAGTTATTTCACATATAGGAGAAAATTATCCTGAAGAAGTACGAGGTCAAGCATGGCAAGGAGGCTACGATCCGACCACATATCAGTGAGTGGGCATTTGTTTTTATATATGTGATATATAAAGTTTTATAGTTTCCACAAATGCTTTTGAATTGATTCATGCATATTATGCCATGATTAAATAATGTTATAAGAAATGTTGTACTGTTGTGAAATGATAAAATATTACTACAGGATGCGCAAGTAAGTTTATTATGTTGACTACAATTATTGAATCGTTATGGCATTCTTATATTTATGTAGTCTGCTCATCATTGCTGCACCTGGTATTAGTGCTCGCACAGGGCTAGGGTCAGCCTTTCACGTGTATGTTCACATCTGCACAACACGCTCGCCTTGGATCCAAGTATGTGCCAGTCATGTCGTACAGGTTGCAACAGGCAACTCCGACATCTTGTCGTACAAGTTGCAATAGGCAACTCCGACTCGTATGTGACTATGAATAGCGCTAGTCTTCACGTAATTGTAGCACTAAAGCGTATATTATGATTACACTCAGTCCTATCATACAGGTTGCATTAGGCAACTCTGACTTGTGTGCTAGCATAGATTCATGAGCATTAGTTCAGTTGTACAGGTTGTATTAGGCAACTCCAATTTGTGTGCTAGCATAGATCGATGAACATCTGATTTTATTATGCTACTGTTGAGATATTGTGATTGGCATAGTTCTGGAATTATTGTTGATTTGCATTTGATTTCATACTATCATACTTATACGTAGTATGATTTTCTGGAAACTATACATATTTTACAGCGAGGGGTTAGTATGTTCAAAAAATAAATGTGTTTTATAAACCTTTGTTTTTGTCCACTCACCCTTTTGTCTTTCGCCCCTCCAGGCCATAAATAGCTGAATTCTATGTGGCATACGAGGAAACTCTATTGGATTCTAACTTACCTAAATAAATGTAGGGAGCATTTCTCGGTTATGTATTAAGTACTTAACTAGTTTTGACTGCATTACCTATGTCATCTATGCTCTAAACATTTGTGTTTTATGGGTTCTTCCCACTACTGCGCACACACTTTATTAGCTTAAATAAATCCTAGTTTCGATTTAAATTTATCCATATTTTTATGCATCACTTTCCTTTATAGTTACGTCACATTCGGGTGTTGCCCAGCACACCTCAACTTCGCCCGAAGTGTGTCAACACACCCTAAAATTTCAAGCGTTAAAATTGGGTTTTGAATGTCATCAATATTTTTCACAAATATCTCGTTATGGAGAATGATTCATTCTCTCGTGATGTAATTTAATATGGAGGATTTTTTGAAATCTAAACGTAGAATTGACCTTCCGTTTCATTTGATTTCGTCTCCTATAAAATGAAGTGCAAAATGATCCGCTTCTGTATACCAAGCACTGAAACCAGCAACTCTACAAGTTCCTCAACCACAACAATATCAAGAACAATATGGAGAAGAAACCATCTTTCAAGTTTGCTTCTTTGGTCCTTCTTTTTGCCATAATTGCTTGTTAGTCCCTCCCTCCCTCTCTCTCTCTCTCACACACACGCAATTTCACTTTGTGACACATTGGTTTAAATTAGTTTGTAATTTATACAGGCATGGCAATGGGGAACGTGCCGGGAGCTGAAGCAAGGGGAAAACTCCGGTGTCCGGGGATGATAGACTGCAGCAGTGTGTGCGAAGGATTTCCCTGGCGCTGCGTTAACGGCGAATGCATATGTGATGGTGGCAACGCTCCTCCCCAACTCCAACATGAAGCCAATTTTCTACCAAACCAATTGCCGTGAAATGTGAATAAGGGGAAAAAGGCCATAGCATCATGACATTGTCTACCTTTATTATTTCATTGGCATTATTGCTTTGCTTCTAATCTTAGTGATCATAAGAAGATTAAACGTCAAATAATCTGATTACCAAGTGGCAACCACTCGTAATTCACGTTACGCCGAAGGCAGCTAGTTTTACCTTTTGAAATTTTAATCATCTGTTCAAATGTGTGCATCTTAGGGCCTTAATCATCTGTTGAATCATTACATTTGGCTTCAAATTTCAATCACCCCGTGGAAAACACTGCTCATTTCCAATTCCATCGAAAGGCCGATAGATCATACTATTAGACAGTCTATATGTACAGTAAACGAATCTTCAAACAATACAATACGTCCTGCTTAAACAACGTTTTATTCTGCAGAACCTAGAAAACCTAGTAACAAGACACCTCGCTCAGTGTAGAGATGTAGAGTGCTTCAGAAGAAAATATCATGGAACAATGTGTCACCGGTATGAAAGGTTTATCGTGATGTTAGAGGCGTGAGAAAGCTTATTCGTCACAATTCGTCAACGAGGAAAGGTTCCTGGTTAAGCAAATATATGGCTGATATGAGAACAATTACCATGAAAACAGACTTGAGGCTCAGGCGTTTGGCCTCTACCACTTCGACATTGTCAAGTTCTGTATCCGAGCCAGTGGGACTATTTGCAGAACTGGAAGCCCCCGCATCATTATCACAGTCAGGTGCCTCTGCTGACGCTTCATCCACCTGATTCAGTGAATATTGAAGAAATTGTGAGAAGAATGATCCAGAATGAACAAACAAATCAGGAAAAAAAAACAGAAAAGGTCAATCTCAAACTCTGTCTTCGAGTTCATTATGTAGTTCTATGATTTTGAAAGGAAAACAAAGACAACTAAAAATTTCGTTGCAACCACTGCGACTTAAAACTATATTGTCACCCCTTAATAATTGACAGTTATACAAGTGGCAGGCAGTCCTGGTTATGCATGAAGATCCAAAAGAATACCTGCCTGGAAACTTTTATCTAAAGAATATGTCACATCTTCCACGGGTGTTTTTATAGAAGTAGCACTTGGAGGATTACACTTGAAAGACGGAAGCTCTTTGTTGTCAATGTCTTTATTGTTGCACTCAGTTGCATCTTTTTTGGTGTTCCATATCTTCTCCACCAGAAGTTTTTTCTCCATTGTTAAGACATGCATCTGCACAGAAGAAACTATAGTTAACAGAAATAATATGAATATGCTCATAATTTTTCTTTACTCGGACACCTTGCATTTTTTCTTCGGTGTCAATTCAGCGACTTCTATTTTCCTATACGTATTCAAAGCAACAGATTTCTCATTTGAAACAGGGACTTAAGCAAGAGAGCGAATTGGTTATACAAGACATACCTGATTTTGGATGCGCTCCCTTTCTACGGCCAATTGCATTGCCATATCCATAATGAGCTTGATCCTGGAATTGAGTTCTTCTGCACTTGCAAGTTTTGCATTGTTAGCTTGATCCAAACACGATTCCAAGTATTCCACTCTATCCCTTAGAACAGTTATTTCCGCATTTAGTTCTGCATTAGTTTCAGATAACATTATACATTGCTCCTCGGTACTTTCTATCTTAATATCCGCTTTGGAAACCTTTGATTTCAGATCTTCAATTAAAGTTTCCATATCCCAAATTGCAGCATATAACATATTCTGCTGCTCTTGACTTGCTTCGGAGGATGCTTTGGCATGCTGTAATTGTATCTCTACTTCCCTCAGCTGCTTCTCGAGACTTCCAACCTTTTTTTCTGTGCCAGTAGCGCTTCCTTTGAGAAAACTCATCTCTTCGTTGAGTTCCATATTTGTTCCTGTTAATTCTGCGACCTTAAGTTCTGCATTCTCAGCCTTAACTTCTGCTACATAGATGCTTTCTTTCAAAGAGGCAACTAAACTTTCCATTTCCCCAAGTTTCTCTTCACTTGATTCATTCGTGGCATTTACATTCTTCAACTGGCGCTGTGATTCTTTCAGCTGTTTCTCGAGGAGCATCACCTTTTCTCTCAAAGCAGACAGTTCAACATCTTTCTTAATGTTCTCGGCAAGGATATTGTGGAGCTTCAGCAAAGCAGTATCTTTCGCTCTAAGCTCTTCCAGACTAGCTTGAAGTTGGGATTTTAACTCACTTTCTCGTTGAATTGAACCGTTCAGATTAAAATGAACAAGCTGCAGTCTACCTAATAACTCCTTCGAAATTCCCTGGAGAACCTCAGCACCATTCTCTGCCTCTAAAAATCTTCCCCAAACAACTTCTGCAGCTTCTTCCATGCGAAATGATACCTGTTCAGTATGATGTAGCTTCACTTTAAGTTCTTCTTCATTTTGTCTTGACTCAGCTAATTTCTTCTCAAGATATAGCTCCCTTGTAAGAGACTTCTCCAGCATCCATAGATTATGTCTTTGTTGTCTAGGCATCCTTAAATTTGACATTGCATTTTTATTTGACAGTTGTGCATTCTCAGATAAATCCATGGCAATGTCAGTTTTCCCTGTTGACATATGTGCCTCATGTAAATAATAACCATGTAAAAATGCAGCGTCTCTATTTGAATTTAAAGAATCTCCAAGCTAGACGGAAAAATTTGGACTTACAATTCTCATGCGCGAAGGCCAGAACAGTTCTCTGAAACCTTTCTGACTGCATCTTGACCTCTGAAATCTGCTGTCGAGATTGCTTTAGTGATTCTTCAGAATCATTTAGTTTTCCTTTCATTATAGAGTACAGTTCTCCCAAGTGTCTGCACGAAGATATTTTCTGACGCGCATCAACAATATCCACTCGGAGATTATCCATGTAACTGTCCAGCTCTCTTACCTCAGAATCTAAAATGCTAGACAGGAGATTGAATGCCAATACTTTTTCAATAAAGTCTGCCAGAATATAGTTATTCGCGGTGGCCATTGCCTCGAGATCACTTTGCTGAGCCAAAAGGTACACCAGAGGTACATGGAGATTTGCTAACTTCTCAGAAGAATATGCCAAGTCCAAGTCCACCTTTGTTAAAACTTTCATGGAACTCTCTAACTCTTGCACGCCAGACTCATTAGATGGCACAACATTGATATCACAGACAGCGTGGTCTTCCATACCATATGCTCAGTTCGTGCTTTCGCAACCTGATCTCTTCTCTCTGAGTATTGAAAAAGTTCCAAAAGAGAAGGGAGCAAGGCAAACATTTTAGAGCAAGAAATGATATGAATAAGCCCCAAAATATAGTCATTGGTACAGATAATTAACATCCATATTATCACCACTCGAAGAGACTAATCGAGATTAAGTAACAAAAATAACAAGCGAACGTCTGAAATTCACTGTAAGCTAAAAATGAAAGTGAAACTTCACAACTCAATCAAATTCTGTCGACATTGATGTCCCCGCGTTAGGTGGGAAAACACATTCAGAATGGCATTGCATCTGCCTAATTAGCAGCGAAAGCCGCTACTAGGTTACTCTCCAAAATTATCACTTCAGTGATACAAGCACCAAATTAGATTAACCATTCCCTTCAGAATCCCAACTCCTAATTGGTAAGGATACAAAAGCTTTAAGCTAAATCTATCCGCTAAAATTGATGGATTAGAGATATTCTTCCAGGATTATAGATCTAAACTGTAGGAGAAAGTAATGTGTATGACCATTCATACACATTCCTCTCTCTTAAACAACAGCTTAGGCCAGCCGGGCAGTGCGCCCCTTTGCACCCAAGTTCGAATTCGCCTCCTCATAAATTAGATTAGTTTAAAATATCGCCTTGTCAACAAAATCCGCAACAAGATGAAGAACATCCAGATTTGTGACATGACAGCTCTGCATAAAAGCTTTGAAGCTAAAGACTTTCACTAAATACCATAAAGTTCCAATGATTAAGCAGATTAAACAAACAAATTTGCAGAATTGAGGAATAAAAAATGCATGCAAAATTTAAATATATAGAAAAAGCAATACAAAATTATACCAAAAAAAAAAAGAAAAAAGAAGCTTTCTGGGAAGTATGAACTTCTGCCTGGGTCCTCAGAAAAATACCTGGGAGCGGGAAGAAAGCTTTCCTGGGTCTTCTCAGAGCACAGCAGGGAGCTAAACAGTAGGTATAACTACCTGCCGTTAGGTTTAACGGTAACCGTCAGACCAAGGTGGACTTTTTGGGGTTTGCTGGGTGTGGTGGTTTGCGGGGCTGTGGGATCTGTGAAGGTGATGAGGGAAGAGGCGCGGGCACCAATTGGTCAAAAAAAAACCAAAACGAAAGTAAACAGCTGCCGTACTTCGAATGTTTGTGTGTTGTGCGGTGCACGGTGGCACCTGCTCCACGTAGGCAGCAGCTCCTTCTCTCCAATAATTGGGTAGTAAATTAACTACGACAACATTACAACGTACGCAGTATTCAGACGATCGTGTCCACCTGCGATTATTTATGAATCTTATCATATTCTATTCTATTGTAGCCCATTGATCGAGGAGAAGTTCTTGTGTCCAACCGTCGTGTACAATAACGGACACAATCAAATAAGGCCACCTTAAGGTCAATTAAATTAAGGGGAAACTTGATATAAGTTCAATTTTGTGAACCAATAATAGGAATAGTCTAATTTATTAAAATAAGTCCAATTTGTTATATTTAATTATATAATTATCAATAGTTATCTGTTCAATGATAAGATTTATTGTTAAAATCAAATTTCTTCCCAATTATCTCTTTGTTTATTTCTTTTTATTTATCTTTTTGTTATTTCTCATTCTTCCTTCTGCTTTAAACCCTATTTATAGATTTTATTTTTAATTTTTATAATCAACCTATATAACAGGTTAATTATATTTATCTATCTATATGAGAGATTTTTTTTTTAACAATCAACCTGTCACAGATTAATGTGTCTTACTTGTATGTATGTTATCTTTTTTCTACCTTTTATTTAGGTTTCATATCTCACGTATAGGTATAATATGCATTCATGTATTTGTTACTTGATGGATTAGATGGAAGGAATCCTGAGAAGATCATTTTCCGTGGATATGACCTTGTTTGAACAGTCAAACCTAAAAATTTCCCCTATCTAGACATTTCTTTTGTTTACTTTATTTTTATTTTTTTTGTATTTTTCTTTTGGAGGAGCTGATAAGACTAATAAGAACTCAAGAATCAAATTATTAAAGTTTTGTTTAAATATTTGAGCAATAATAGAGAATATTGTAGCCCTACCCCTACATAAATAAAACAGACATAAAAACGTAAAAAGATTCAAGTAAAATGAGAGTTACAATCCAAAATAAGAGAAAGTCTCACACAAGTTTAGACGCAAAAAAAAATTAAAGACAACAAACCGTTACAAAATAAACCTAATTCCCAAAGTAAGATGCAGTCCGCCGTGGCCACATTTGCTAAGTCAGCGGCCTCCAACGAGGAGATAATTGATGTTGAGGCCAGAGATAGCATCGCAGCACCACACCAACCCCAAAATTGAAAAATCACTCGAGCCAAAAAAAAGATCCAAAAGTGTAGAGTCAAACCAAGACACCAAAAACCGCACCATTCACATCCGAAGGTGTTGAGCCAAACCAAAACGCCAAACCATGACAAACGACTTGATCAGTTGAGTCAATTATGACATTCAAGGAAGCCAATTCCAAATTCCAATCATTATTACATGGATCATGGATGCCATGTCTTTCATATTTTAAGAGTGACAAACGAAAATAAATATGTAGGAAATGAGTTTTTCAGAGTTGGCAAAATCTTCTTTTGGCCACCTTCCCAATTTGGACTTTTGGGTTGGGCTTAAAGTTTGTAAAATCACACATCTTTGACATCTCGATTGTAAGTTTGATAAAAATGAAATATTATGCTTTCTCTATGTCTCATTGAAATTCTTATGTTTGGACAACCATTACGTAGCTCACCGACTTAAGACACAAAAACACCCCAATCATGCCCACTTGCCCCTTTCTAGTAGCACCTAAGGCCATCTCCAATTGATCTGGCCAAATGGCCATAGGGCTAAAAATAGCCTATTTTGATACCCCAAAGGGCTCGTGGTCCCCACTCGACCAAAAATGGGAGAACCGGCCAACGGCTGGCCAAGAGCAGCCAGCCTGCCAGCCCTATAGCCTAGCCATTCAGTGTTAGAATATCAAGCTTGACATTTTGCCACCCCTTCAACTCAGCCCATTTGAATGTCAACGACTACCTAGCATCAACGTGACGCCAACTAGCAACCCTTCAGGTTACTGTTGGAATTTGATATTTTATTTATTTATTACAAATAAAAAAAATTCTAATTTTTTTTCCTATAAATACCTAAGTCATTTCTACACCATTTCTCACATACTTTTCACCATTTCATACTATCTTATCTCATTTTATTTCAATTCTTCACAATCTATTCTCTTACATCTTCCAATAATCTTTCCTTTAATTTTTCAATAATTTTCAAATGGCCACATCTGCAATGAAATGAAGGGCTTGGACCCAAAAAGAAGATGAAGCCCTTTGTAGGGCTTATAGATGGGTCTCGGAATATAGTGTCAAGGGTAGTTCTCGAACAAGCGAAGGTGTTTGGAGGTGTGTGAATTCCACCCCAATATCCAGCCAATTTATTAATATTGGAAGCTGAAGATAAGAATCCTATGTAAAATTTGCACAACCAATTACATCTCGCCACGTGGCACTCGAAATCATATCCGAAAAATTATTAAGATTACATAAAGATAAGAAATCTAGAGAGTTACTCACTTTAGTGACACGTGTCACTTAAAATCCTATCCGAAGAATTCTTGAGATTACATAAAGATAAGAAATCTGGAGAGTTACTCACGTTAGCGACACGTGTCACTTGAAATCCTAAATATTATTGAGATTATAAAAAGATAAGAAATCCGGAGCCTTATTCATTTGGCAACAAATGACACTCAAAATATGTATGAAAACCTTATTTTAATATGGTAGTTTAATTTAAATAACCATATTAATTCAATTAAAATAATAAATTATGTTTGGCATATGGCCCTTTGGCCCCCTCAGTTGGAGATTGTACAAAATATGATCTGACACTGTTCATTAAAATATAATTTCTTATAGGACTATAAGACTAAACGAAGTCATTTGACTCTCTTTCGATTGGAGATGGCCTAATGTATCTTCAGCTAGACATTCACGTGATCCAGTGGTTCGGTCCTAAGAATTTGTACGGTTGAGACAATAGTTTGATGTAGCACTTCGTTTGCAGCCAATACAAAAGAAACTCCCCCTTTTCAATGGAGTTATGCGTAGCAGCATAGGTCGAAGATGTGAATTAACTTCTTTAAGAACCTCGACGCAGCGGTGGAGTACTTTTCTTAATGGAAACGCTACTAAAAGTTGCAAATGATATACGTCTCTCTCTTAATCCGTGTGAAGAAAGCCTCCTAAATCATCTTTTGGTATAAAGAATTGGACTGAATGCAATGGATAAATCGCTATTTACAAAGCACGTTGAAAGAAGAAATGAAAAGGTTGTGGCCAACTTGAAGGTGGGAGAGAGATTACTCAGAAGAAAAAAATAATAATAATTAGCCATTATAATCCTCCCCAAAACAAGAGAATAAAAAGAGAGAAATTATCTTCATGTCTAATCTTCTTCTAATTTATTCAAATTAAAAGTCATTCTTCTCTTATCCAGTTCAATCATATATACCAAACGATACCTAAATACTGAAACATTTGCATGCCAGACCCACCTAAATCTAAATTACAAAACATTCGATATCCCAAACACTCACTTTAATTTCCAAGCGGCAAGCAGAGGATACCATACAACTGTACAAGTAGGGAAAAAACATGCTCAAACAACAGTACTCTTATCCGTTGCCCTACAAAGAGAGACACTCTCTTCCAATCCAAAAACCTCCGTATTACCTTTATAAGGAGTCTTGTACACATATCCCATCCAAGCAAAATGATTTTCCATCTTTTTGGACCCATCACTCCACTTAGTCTTTTGATCTATCTTTTGTTAGCCACGTATCATTAACTAAGGTAAAAATAACACAAAAGGATTGAAACAAATCTCCCACTGTGTCTGCGTCACCAAACACTGCAGAAGCCACATGTTATTAAATTAGGGTGTGATGTTTCACTACTTGCTAGCGATAGCTTTCCATGCATCTGCATGTACTCTTTCGTCTACTTTTTGCAATGTCTTGGTCAAATTAGGGTTTTGGATTAGATAATGACATTATCTTTACCAAACAAGAAACCTTGCTCGTGAGGTTGTACTCGGAACAAATATTTGTAATGTGACTGCAAATTTTGTTTAAATGGTGGATACGTAGTGTCAAGTACTAAGAAAAACCATTGATAGAGCATTATCCGAAATAAGCAACGTGGAGGAAAAGGGTTTGAGCATTAGATTTCACTAGTAAGGTTTTAGCATAGGAGTAAGATTCTCTTCCTTCCAAATTCTCCTCCTCGCCAGTTCCCTTCTATTTGAACAGTCACAATTAAGTTACGTCAACATTTTGTATTGACTTCTTTATAGGAAGAGAAAGATAAAAATAAAAGTGAGAGAGGAGGGAAGAAGAGGGGATTTAGGGCATAGCATAATAAGGAGCTAGTGATTACAAGATAAATTACGAAGATAATGATAAATGATAAAGTGCTAGGTTCAATCAATATAGGTAGCTAGTGAATTCACATGGAAAAGAGTAAGGATAAACTCTTAACGGTATAGTTGGCCCTCACTGCTGCATGATTTATCGACTCATATTTTATATTAATTAGACGTTCATGAAATATCAATTACAAATTATTGTAGTAAGTGTGACCGCTACACACTCAAAAAGGATTAATGTCGACATTCTACAATACCAAATCACAAATTATTTTGAGCCGTTAATAATTTAAACATGCATAGTGCTATCCACACATTCATTTTCATTTTTCACACAGTCTTCTTAATTTTCGTTCGTCGAATCGGATTAATTAAAGAAGATCAATGATAAAAAAATTAACAAGGATGTATGGGAGGTAAAAATAGGTGTGTTACCAATATATATGATCAGTACTGCTATTACAACAAGAAATTGTGATCTGAATCGACACTTTACCTTACAAGATCTGATACCTACTATATGCTTAAAGAGTCCTATTAGCTACGAGTCTTTAGGCCTGATTTGGTATTGAGGTGATTCTGAAAAAAGCTGGTATAAAAAAAAGTTGGGAGCTTTTTTGTGTTTGGTAAACATTCAGCTTCAACTTTTTTTCATAGTTTTGGGTGAAAAAAAGCCAAAAACAAGAAGCTGCAAAACCCAGCTTTGAAAAATAGGCTTTTTTTTTTCTTCACATCTGTTTTACATAAAAGTTTACCAAATACTATAATACTACTTTTTTTTTTCAAAAGCATTTTTACAAAAAAGTTTACCAAACACTCTACAGCTTTATTTCACAGCCGCTTATTCTCACAGCACAACAGAAGCAACTTTTTTTCAAAGTATAGCAATACCAAACCAACCCTTAATCTCTCCATTCATATGCATGCACGGAGAGAAAGGTGGAATAGCAGACACTCTTTTATCACAACGCTATACCACACAAAGGTCCATTATTTCTCTTACATTTTGCAACTTTTGCAGGAGAGATCAAAACGTAAAAATCCAGGGGAAAAAGAACAGGAAAGACCCCCCATAGTTTAAAGAAGCATATTCTACTTAGAAAGCTTGAAAAATAAAAAAAGGTGGATCTTATGGAATTAGGGTTTCAGAAAAGCGAGCCAAAAGAAGCCAAAAAAGCTTGAAAACGATCATTCAATTTCGACCAGCATCTTATAATGATTCTATGTAATGATGTTTGCATGAAATTCATCATCAATTTTTTTTTTTTGGAGGAGATCATAGTATTATCCGTTGCGTCCATTGTATACCCAGCCCAGCTAACATTCTTCCTTTCCTCTACTCTTCAAGATCTTAATTTGCATCCTAATTATTAATTAGTTAAGGTTTAACTTAACTAAATATGCGTTCATAGGAATATAGCCAAGTCAATCAAAATGCTCTGTGCAATTCAAGCTACATATTCCATCATGCACGTACTTCTTTAATTAATTGATTAATTCCTTGAGAGTAACTTTAATTAATTTTTAAACAATTTGGTGAGAGAAAGGAAGAAATAGATTTGCAACTTAGGAAGGACATATATTGAATAGCTGTCTCACTTGGACAATTTGTTTAACTTGAATTATAATTCATGGGTTTTCTAGTTATAAAATTTTAATTATGCACACATGTTTTAATTGAAATGTACATAAGAATGTTAAAGATCAACTAGCATTTGTTTTGGTGATAATTGTCTAGCTCATTTGACTGAAAAAAGTATCAAGTTCGATTAACATATATAAGCAAGAGTGTGTAATGAGTTTGATACTTAATTACATATGATTTGTTATTACATAATTTTGTTGTGAGTATGTTCTCGTCTAGAAACTATATAGCTTATTGTTTTGACAAGCATTAAGTTTAATAATTAAAAATTATTGTACATGCGTAAATTTAAACTTGCATGACACTGTTTGTAAGTACAATAATGGAATTACATAATTTAAAGAAGTCTGAAACGTGCTTCTCCAATTGATTAAAAGTCATGATGAACATACTTAATTAGTCTTTGATCGAGGTTAAATAATTCTAAAGCTCTGGTTAAGAGATCTCGAATCCCCAACTCTCCTATTATCCCATGTTGCCATTCCATGGACGCACTGACGGATCCATTAAGGGGCAAGGGGGTCAGCTGCCCCCCAACTTCGATGAATGTCTATAGATACTTTAGGTGCTGATCATTCGAACTTCGGTAAATGTTCATGGATACCTTGGGTGATGCCCTTTTGAAGATTAGAGTTGGCTTCATATTTGCCCTCCAACTGACTTTAGGTCTACCAAAACTCAATGAATGTCCATGAATACCTTGGGTGCTGCCCCTTGCATATATTAACATGTCTGTAGTATGCATTTTCAAATGACTTTAGGTCTATCAAGACTCGATGAAATGACGATATGCATGCTATTTCTGGTATAATTTTTTTTTACTGACCTTCATAATATTATTTCCTGAATCTACCATTGCATGATGGACGGGATTTGGTTGCTTGCTTTGTTTTTTCTTCCCAAGGGGAGAGCCATCCATTGCCAACCAATACCACGAACCTACCCTCACTACTATACTATAAATTATAAATATATTTATTTCTAACTTTTTTTGTGTACATTTTAGATAACGACACTAGTCAATTGGCCTCCTATATAGAAGAGCACACAATTACACGTGTCAATAACCCATTTGCCTTGTTCTTGGCTTCCTCATAATCTAATTGGAGAAATTGATATAGAGGAATCTTAATCTCTGTTTCCTTAACAAGAGATTTTTCAATGTGATCGGCACACGATATGATATATCATGTTTCACTATGCAAATGATGTGATATATATATTAAAAAATTAATAACTTAAAAAATAAAATTTTTGTTTCCTTAACAAGGCAGTAGCAGCCTTAGCCTGAGCCTGTGGGTTTTGTTTTCGTTGTCTTCTCCATTGGACTATCCCCCCACTAACCCAGTTTATTCATTCTTTCTCTTACACTGCACATCGAGTTGATTATTCATTTTTTATGTAGTATTTAATCATAATATATAGACTAACTTATACATGTGTGTGTTTAGTTTATTTTCAGTCTTGTTTTTCCCTTCTCTAAGAGTAGAAATGCTTTTAGAAAAGTTTAAATCGCTTTTAAATAATCAAAAGTACTTTTATTAATGTCATACATAAATAATTAGAGGTGTTTAAAAATCCTAACGGTGTTGTTTGATGCTCACACGAGCATTCGAAATTTTGATTAAATTTTATGTGCAAAAATACTTCTATTCAAGCAACTTATAGTGTAAAAATTCTATGATAATTCGAAGTACAGACCAAAGAATTTCCCTCACACTGAACTAGTTAAAAAACCAAATGAACACAAATTAATCATGCGCTTCCCTAAGTTAGTCAAATTTGTATTGTTTATAGCTTGAAGGTTTAAAGAGATTAAGATTTTTTAAAGAAAAACTAATAATAATGGGTTAAAAACTTTGAATTTTAACGAAAATAATAAAATAAAAGATAAAATAAATAATTCTATGATTGATTTTTTAATATTAAAATGTAATTTTTCTTTAAAATTAACATTACCTAAAACTTTTTGATAAAATTCCATTTTTTTTAAAAAGTGGAGGGGAGATTCCATTATTTTAAGGCTTGGATCACTTTGATTGTAAGTCCCAATGCCAACTAATAATGACAAGAGGGAGAGAGAGAGAGAGAAAGGGACAGTCCATCAATGGTAAGCCATAGCTACTATCCTATTACTTATATTTTTTCAATAGTTCTTGCATGATTTCTTGGTAGGACAGATTTTTTAGGGTGTTTGAAATACAAATTCATACATTACATTTGATTATATAATTAAAAGAACACTTAAAAAAATAATTTTTACAAATTGTAATAATATATGGTACATTGTCCTGTGTTCTAACACACTAAAAAATCTCTAGTACAACTTGTTCAAAAGTAAAGATTTTATTACTTTTTTGGATGATTAGATCATGAGGTGTATATCTCTTTCTGCATCCCTTTCTTTGTCTGTTCATTGATTTTTTTGTTATTAAAAAAAAAAGACAAAAAAGGATAGTTTACGAACGAAAAAAATAAGAGTTTAGAAATCACTTTCCGCTAAATGTATGTAATAGGATGCACTGTAAAACATACAGATACAGCAAAATGTGTTACTCTGCTAAGATAAGATGGTCAAGCTATCAAGATGAAGATAGCATAGAATCAGATCTTCCCAAACAATAATGCAGGGTGCATAAACCAGATGGCTTAATTAGTTTCTTAATTGATTATTAATTATTCCATTAAAAAGTGCAGTGTGAAAAATGAGTTAGATTTTAGGCCATTGACCAAACAAACCAGATTAAAGATGTTATTAAGCTCATGTCCCAAGGTGCAATGAAGAACAATGCAATGAGATAAGATAAGCCCCCCCCCCCCAAGCAAAAGTTGGCAATGTCAGTTGCTAGCTCAGCTCAACTGGAATAAATCATCTGCTTAAACTAACGCAATTATTCAACTTAATCGAATACAACAGAGTTAAAAAAAAAACCCAAGTAATTAAAATAAATATATAAATAAACAAGTGGTGGATTGTCTCAATAAGTTAAGATTTTTGTGGAAAAATTCATCGCGTTTCAAGTTTAACTCTCTCGCTTTTTTGTGTAACTTAGAATAGTATTAATATCACTTATGATAAAGAAAACTCAAGTAAAATAAAGAGTTATTGGTTAAAGTGAGTAAGTAAAAGTAAAGATTTGGGTTTTGGGGAGGAGAAGGGAGAGTGTTATTTATAAAGAAAACTCAAGTAAAATAAAGAGTTATTGGTTAAAGTGACTAAGTAAAAGTAAAGATTTGGGTTTTGGGGAGGCGAAGGGAGAGTGTTCTTTATATTTTACCGTGGCAGTGTGCGGCGGTGAATCATCAAGAGCTCTCTTTTTTATGTAGGCGTGGGTATAAAGGCAAGACCATTGCCAATTGTCAATACTCTTCTCTAAAAGCATTAAGCGTGGCAGTGCGGTTACACTAAATAATCTCTCATCTAAAACCATCATTTCTAATTCTCTATGCAAATCTAAAACTATTTAGGGGTGGATTTGGTTCCCATCGGTTTGATTTTTTGTTAAAACTAAAAATCAAATTGAAATTATTGTTTGATTCCGTTTGGTTTGATTTTGTGTTAGTTCGGTTTTTTTTCACATTTGATATTTACTTATCTTTTAACTTTGTCTTGTTCTCGTTGCATGGAATACTTTATTAAAATAAAAAAACTAGTTTTGCCTACCCGTGTAATAGTAGCAGCAACGCTGTTTACTTTGAGGGAGTAAGCAAAGTTTGCCTACTCAATTGATTACTTCATTGGTGCTTGGTTTTGCCTATGTGACTCGTCAAAACTCAAAAGAAAGTAGAATTCTCTCTCATTCAAATTTTCCTACCCTCCAACCCCTTCTATTTGAATGTCATGAATCATGATTAAACAACGTCAATACTTGGTGTTGACTTTTTTTATAAAGAGAGAAAAAAAAAGAGTGAGGGGAGATTGAAGGGGAGAAGGACAGAGAAAGAATCATACTCCCATAAAAAAGAGTTTGTTACTCATTTGCCTACTCCTCTACATCTCCAATAGTGTGCAAAGGGCATATGCAAAAATGTAGTGTGACAAGTTGCGTACTCAATTACCTTATAAAAAGTGTGTCACTTCAATGAATAGGAAAACAAAGTAGGGAAATTTTATTATTATTTTATTTTCATCTTTAACATCTACTTTTATCTTTTACTTTTGTCTTCTTCCTTCACATTAAATACTTTATTATAAATAGGGACATGGATCCTTTCCAGATCCATACAGTATAATCCTAGTGATCCACCAATTCGGGTAATTGAAATTTGATCAAACGGTTAAAGTTATTATAACTTTTAAAGTGGGCATCTGTTTGTAACTGTTGAATCAAATTTCAATAGTTCGGATTGATGGATCCCTAGAATTAGGATGCATGGATCCGGAGAGGATCCATGTCCTATATGATGTGAGACTCCATGGCAATTTCAAAATTAGGGTGTTGGCAAAATTTAACTACTAAATTAGCTACTGTATTGAACATATTTTTGCCTAAGTAACTCGTCAAAATGGCTTAAACTACAAATTTATCTGCTCCAATCGATCTCCCATAAAAGGGAACCTAGTTTCTTGTTCTCTCTCTACAAAATTAAAGCCTTTGCTTTTATAAGCAGCTCTCTCTCTCTCTCTCTCTCATGTTTTTTGGTTGTGTGACGGTGAGTGTAGCCAGAGCTGCTGAGCTTAAAAACAGGAAGGGGTTTTGAACAAAGCCAACCCAAAACCCAAATTGAATGAAAGATTGCTTCAAGTAGAAAGCTGGAATGGAGGACAGAGAGCCAAAAGTAGCACAGAATCCCAAATGGGTTTCTTTCTATTACCACTTTTGAGTTGGGTCTCTATCTCTCTCTCTGTTTCACAGCTGAAGGTTTCTTGCAACTCTTACTAGGGTTTTGAATGGGGCATTTATCATGCTGAAATCAATGTTCTTTATTTAATTGACTGCCTCCTCCCCTAGATTTTTACCTGCCCTTTCTTTGAACTGTTTTTTTAGCCTTCTGCCTTGGGACTGCTTCGTCTGATCAAATTTGGTATTGCAAATTTGAGTGGTCATTGAAAATGGTAGCTGCTACTTTGGAGTGATATTTGATACAGTTTTTTTTTAGTTACATGGGTTTTGTTTCACTGTTTTGGAATTCTCCTGCTCGTTAATTGAATTCAAGTATGGATCTTTCTCCCAAAGCCCTTTTCTTTGTGTAGTTATCTTCACATAGCACATGATTTCTTTACTTTTGGGGTTTCCTGAGGTAATTTTTCTCAGAGCTGCTTGAAGTTTCTTCAATTGCAAATTTAAAGTTCACGTCTTTTGAGATTATTCGAGTTAAATTATACTTTCCCTTACTTCCCCTGTTTTTAATTTGCTTTTTTCTCTGCTGTTTTAGTCAAATTGAAATTAGGGTTCTAGGGTTTTAATTGGGGGTGATCAAAATTGGGAGATTTTGGCTACTTTTGGTGTTCTGTTAGAGAAAATATGGATATGGTTGACCAAGATAAATTTGAATTAGAGAATAGGAATGATGATCCTATGAATTTTTCACCTGGGGTTACACCAGACTGGAGATTTGGTGGCTCCAATCTCACAAATACATCCATGGGATTGGTTCCCACTGGAAATTGTTTGGCAGTTGGTTCGTCTTCTCGGCCCTCGGCTTCAATGGCGGAATCGTTTAACCCGACACTCTGGGATCACCCAACCAGTTCACAGGACTTGGGGTTTTGTGACATGAATGTTCAGAACAGTGCAAGCACTTCAGACTCAATAGGAATTAGGAAAGGTATTCCTGCCTCTTTGAGAAGTAGCATTGATGGAGCACTTGATATGTGTTGGAATCCGCCGAATTCGATGTTGAAAGGGGGAATTTTCTTGCCAAATGGGCCTGGAGTGCTCCCACAGAGCTTGTCTCAGTTTCCAGCCGATTCTGCATTCATCGAGCGTGCTGCGAGGTTCTCGTGCTTCAATGGTGGGAATGTTAGTGACATGGTGAAGCCTTTTGGTGTTCCTGAAAGCATGAGTATGTATTCTAGGGGTGGGGGAATGATGCCATGGACGCAAGAAGGTAACGGGTCGAAAGGAGTTTCCGGTGTTCAATCTCAAAGGACTGAGCTAAATGGAGATGTTTCTTTGCCTATGGAGCAAGGGACACCTGAAGGGAGCCCACTGAAGAATGAAAAAAAAAGTCAGAGTCTTGCTAAATCTGGTGATGAAGCAAAACACGCTATTGGCGGGTCTGGTAACGAGTCCGATGAAGCTGATTACAGCAGTGGTGGCGGTGCTGGTCAAGAGGAAGCATCTATGCTGGAGGGTGCAGAACCATCTTCTAAGGGCTCTAAGAAAAGGAAAAGGAGTGGGCAGGTAAACCATCATCTTGAAAAGTGCCTTATTTTTTTCGTTATTCAGTATGCATGTTGGTTAATTTATCTTTGATGGCAGGCTAATGAGCTTGATCAAGCCAATGCACAACCACCCTGTGAATCGGCAATGGATACTACTGAATTTCAAAAGAAGGGAGAGCAACAACCAGCTTCAACTCCCAACAAGACTACCGCAAAACAGGGAAAACAAGGGTCTCAGGCATCCGATCCGCCAAAAGAAGATTATATTCATGTTAGAGCTCGAAGAGGCCAGGCAACAAATAGTCACAGTCTCGCAGAAAGAGTAAGATATCATGTCGAAATTTGTTTCATCATTAAACTAGGGTGGGAGTTGATCGGTTTTTGCAACAGGTCAGAAGGGAGAAAATCAGTGAGAGGATGAAGTTTCTTCAAGATCTTGTGCCCGGATGCAGCAAGGTTGTCTTCTCTTGCTGGAATTAATACTTAAATAACTAATTTGTGTCATATTCTCACCCGAGAGTCGCCTACCTTCCGTTTATGAAAATCAACTGGTTATTGCAGGTAACTGGGAAGGCAGTGATGCTGGACGAAATCATTAACTACGTACAATCATTACAACGGCAGGTTGAGGTATGAAAACTTCCTCGGTATATCTGGTAATTGATCTGTCCTGCATGTTGGATCGGAATTGATCTTATTAAGTTTTCGTTGCTAGATGTGGGTGCTTAACTTTCTGCAAATTTTGTTTATGGATAAGACCTATCCGTAGCTTTTTATGTTGGTAAGGTCTTGCTTCTAAGAAAAAGGTTGCAAATAATGTATGAGGAGCTAAAACGTCAGTAAAAAGGTACTCAATCACATCTCACAGTGACTTCTTCTTCGTCTTGTAGTTTTTGTCAATGAAGCTGGCAACAGTGAATCCGCGACTCGATTTTGACATTGAAGGCCTCCTTGCAAAAGACGTAAGTCATTTTACCTACATTCCATGAGAGTGCAGAAGAAATCTTCTGCATGTATGTTCGCCATCTGATTCACCCTTGTACATTAATTTCCACACAGATCCTTCAGTCACGGGTTGGACCTTCATCAACGCTGGGGTTTTCTCCCGATATGCCTATGGCTTATCCACAACTACATCCATCTCAACCAGGACTTATCCAAGCTGGCCTTCGTGGGATGGGGAGCTCCTCTGATCTACTTCGGAGAGCCATGGGTCCCCAAATGACACCTATCACTGGAGGGTTCAAGGAGCCTTCTCAGGTATCTTTCAAACGATGGCTAAAATCGTGTTAGACGAATTTCCATGTTTAACCGGATAACATCCCATAAACCATGTACACCTGAATGTTATTCGTCTGCTCAGCTTTCAGTGTGTCTATATAATGTTACGACTGAAATTCATAATCCTACGTTTGGCTACAGCTACCGAATGTGTGGGAGGATGAGCTCCACAACGTTGTCCAGATGAGCTATGGGGCCGGTACTCCCCCCAGTAGCCAAGATGTGGATGGTATGCATCATTAGGTTTTACGGACAACATTTCTCCGATATCTCCCCTGTGTCTTCGGCTAATTTCTCTTCCAAAAATTGCAGGATCAACGCCACCGGGCCAGATGAAAGTTGAACTTTGATTATACGATTCATATTAATGCCACGACACTGTTCCGCCCCCATATCTGCACAATACTACCTTGAAGAAATAACAATGATCATGATATTCTCTTTTCCCATCACCTGTGATGACGAAGATGCCATCGCAATATTTGCCGGAAGCTCAGGCCGTCAAATTCGAAGCTTCCGGCGGTCTGTAGAAATATAATGCAGAAGTAGGTGACATGTTTGATATTATAAGAAGCATTATATGATGGTATATAGGCAGAAAAGGTGAATTTGTTTGTGTTCAAGGCAGTGGATCAGAGAATGTACAGAAATAGAGATGGGCGGTAACAAGAAATTTTCAATGAGAATGTTGGTAATGTTTTTGTTAATTTTAGATTAACAAGCTGTTTTATGTTATATCATTCAAGTCCACATACAACAAGAGTCAAGTATTATCCTACTAAGTGGGGTTGGCTGTATGAATCTTAAAATGTCACTAGGCTCAGAATTTCCTACTAAAGTGTAGTTTAAAATGATTTCTTCTCTCATCTTGTTACATTTTTAACATATATTTATTTTATTTCTGCGGCTTGTATATTTTTCGGTTACAATGGAGGGGAATCGAACTTTTTATCCAATGTTAGCGCATTTCTTCACATACTCTCAATATGGCGGGACGACATATTGAATTGCTATAACTTACGGTTTGAGGGACATACTAAGATGCAAGAGAAATATCAGTCGACTGACCTAATTCATGCCTCATAAACAATAATTAGATAATAAAATTTGAAAACATATTTTGGACTATGATTTGAATATTTACTTCCACAAATATTTTATATAAAAATAAGAAGAAAAAAAAAAAAAAAATATATATATATATATATATATATATATATATATATATATATATATATATATGACCTCCTCTAGCATACTATAAGCACGAACACATGAGATCACAAACTACTGTAAATTACAGTTAGCTTCTGTTTGCCGCCAAAGGCCTTTCGGTGATGTCTTTTTCCTCAAACTACTACTGCAACTTACTCAAGCTCTGCAGCCAAGCGGGAAGCCATGCGCAAGCCAAGAAGCTCCATTGCTACATTATCAAAACCGTGACTAATCCCGAAACCTTTCTTCTCAACAATCTCGTTACTACTTACGGCAGATTGGGCAACTTAAGCTATGCCCGCCATGTGTTCGACCAAATCCCTCACCGAACCCTTTTCTCATGGAATGCCATTCTCTCCGTTTACTCGAAATCGGGTCACATTTCTGAGATGCAAGATATCTTCAATCGGATGCCGAGCCGAGATGGGGTGTCTTGGAATTCAGTTATTTCGGGGCATGCGTCATGTGGCTTCGTTGCTGAGGGTGTCAAAGTTTATAGCTTGATGTTAAGGGACGGGCCGGATAATTTGAACCGGATTACTTTCTCCACGATGCTTGTGCTTTCGTCGACTCAGGGATGTGTGAACTTGGGTCGACAGCTTCATGGGCAGATAGTGAAATTTGGGTTTGAATCGTATGTATTTGTTGGTAGTCCTTTGGTGGACATGTACTCGAAAGCGGGGTTAATTTTGGATGCAAAGCGGGTTTTTGATTCAATATCAGAGAGAAATGTGGTTATGTATAATACGCTTATCACCGGGCTTTTACGGAGTGGATTGATCGAAGAATCTGAATGTTTGTTTTGTGAAATGCCTGAAAAAGATTCAATTTCGTGGACCACAATGATTAGCGGGCTTAACCAAAATGGTGCAGGCGGAAAAGCACTTGCTAAGTTTAGAGAAATGAGATTGCAAGGCTTAAGCATGGATCAATATACATTTGGTAGTGTACTGACCGCGTGTGGAAGCCTATCTGCCTTGGAAGAGGGCAAGCAAGTTCATGCGTATATCATTAGGACTGATTTTATAGATAACATCTTTGTTGGTAGTGCTCTTGTTGACATGTATTGCAAATGTAGAATCATAAAATCTGCGGAAACAGTTTTCAAGAGAATGAGCCGCAAGAATGTAGTATCGTGGACTGCATTGCTTGTGGGTTATGGACAAAATGGGTACGGTGAAGAAGCTGTAAGAATTTTTTGTGATATGCAGAGAAGCGGGGTTGAACCAGATGATTTTACCCTGGGAAGCGTAATTAGCTCATGTGCCAACCTAGCAAGCTTAGAAGAAGGTGCCCAGTTCCATGGCCAAGCTCTAGCTTCAGGTTTGATGTCTTTTGTTACAGTTTCAAATGCACTGGTCACATTATATGGTAAATGTGGGAGCATCGAAGACTCCCATAGGCTGTTTGATGAGATGAAAATCAGGGACGAAGTCTCGTGGACGGCCTTGGTTTCAGGGTATGCCCAGTTTGGAAAAGCTTATGAGACAATTGAGTTGTTTGAAAGGATGTTAGCCCATGGTTTGAAACCCGATGGAGTTACTTTCATAGGGGTTCTTTCAGCTTGCAGTAGAGCAGGACTAGTGGAGAAAGGGCATCAGTATTTTGAATCAATGGTAAAAGAACATGGAATTTCACCAATTATGGATCACTACACTTGCATTATTGATCTTCTCAGCCGAGCTGGAAGATTAGAAGAAGCAAAAAGCTTCATAAATAAGATGCCATTCCGTCCTGATGCAATTGGTTGGGCCACCTTGTTGAGCTCGTGTAGACTTCATCATAATATGGAAATTGGTAAATGGGCAGCTGAATCTCTTCTAGAATTAGAGCCCCAGAATGCTGCAAGCTATATCTTGCTCTCAAGCATCTATGCTGCCAAAGGGGAATGGGATGAGGTGGCCAAATTGAGGAGAGGAATGAGGGATAAGGGGGCTAGAAAGGAACCAGGGTGCAGTTGGATCAAATATAAGAACAGAGTGCACATCTTTTCAGCAGATGACCAATCAAGTCCATTTTCGGATCAGATATATGCTAAGCTGGAGGAACTGAATAGAAAAATGATAGAAGAGGGGTATGCGCCAGATATGAGTTCTGTTCTTCATGATGTTGAGGAATCAGAAAAGATGAAGATGCTTAATTACCACAGTGAGAAGCTTGCAATTGCGTTTGGATTGATATTTCTTCCTCCTGCCCTTACCATACGAGTAGTTAAAAACCTTCGAGTGTGTGGGGATTGCCACAATGCCACTAAATACATTTCCAAGATCACCAAGAGAGAGATTCTTGTAAGAGATGCTGTCCGGTACCATCTATTTAAAGACGGAACTTGTTCATGCGGAGATTTCTGGTGATGAGATTGTGAGTGTCAAAAGCTGCTGGAGAGGATTGTAAACCATATCATTTCCTTGATTTGAGAAGATATTTGTTACACAAATGCAATTGAGAGCTGTTGTGCATGAAGCGACTATCCTGTTGGAACTTTCTTTTTATCTGAGCTTCTGAATCCTTGCAAGGTTATGAACTGGAAATGTTTTTATCTCAAGATTCCAACAGCTGTGCTCAAGCTCCAAAGAAGGAGGATCTCATCACTTGAAGATGTAAGTTATGATTAAACATGTTCTACTTGTTTCAGGTTGAGAGGGCAAGTCATTAAACATCACTTGGTGACTTATTGGATTATGTTTTGGAGGACTATCTCTGCGGACCCTTTGCTAACTCGATCGATGCAATGTTTACTCTGATAAATTGATTGCTGCAAGTTTAAAAGAAGGTTCTTAAGGGTTTTCTGAACTGTTTGTTAAATGAATTGCATTTCCAATAAACTCATGTCTATACACTCCATACAAATAGTACAAGCAACATCTGTAATAAACGAATGATACGAATCATAAGAAGCAATACGTTGTCTCTGCTGGAATTACAAGATATATGTTTTTATTCATTGTGAATCTCAGGCGTGAGCAGAAAATAGTCATCTAACTTTCATTCGGACTGCTGTGATCTCTTGTAGGAGTCATCTTGAGCTTCTTGTTGGTTCTGCATTACGTTAAAGATGAGCTGTTAAATATAAATTTAGGGGTGTGCTATCCACACACCCCTTTTTACTTCTCCCACACCCCTTGTTAATTTTTGTCCTTTGATCTTCTTCAATTCATCCAATCCGACGGCCGAAAATTAAAAGGGTGTGAGAGAAGTAAAAAGGGGTGTGTGGATATCATATCCCTAAATTTATCATTGATGCAGATTCGGGAAGAATTCAAAGTCCAAGAAGAATTACCTGCAACTGACCACAGATCTCAATAACTTCAGCTGGAGGTGCCCAATCACCGAAGTTCCTCTCAATAAACTGGTATGCAATGCCACTCCTTCCACCGCCAACTACAAAAAGCCCCCCCTTAATTTCACCTTCTCCTTTGAAGTTTTGCTGTATCCCCATAGCTTTTGCACGCTTGTAATTTGCTCTTGCTCGAGGGTTGAAAACAAAACCTGACAGGAATTTTTCCTTGAGCAGTTTCCCTCCACCAAGTGCTTTGAAGAATTCCATTCCCCGATCATACAATACAACACCACCCCAATATCGAGGCCAGAAGTCTTTTATCTGCATCAAAACAATACGTCATCCAAAGTTAATGGTAAGAGCTGGAAATTAAATGTAGTTATACCTCTGACTCCAAATGCTCATGAAGAACTGCAAATAGTTGAACTCCCAGTGAATCAAATATGGGTTTTTTGGCATATAGCTGGTGAGCTTCTGCCCTACACATGATGCACCTGTTTCAAGTTCAATATATACAAAAGAACTTAGTTTCAAGAAAGTGCTCATACTTTGACGTAGAATTACTGAATTAGATATAGCTTTTGGAAAACTCTATTTTTCACGGTAGAGTCGAGCCAACTTTTCACGGTCATACATTATTTTTGTCTGTTTCATGTACTTCCTTTTGGATCGTAAGGCAAGGATAACATCCTATAGCAATATACTTGCATCATGTGTCTCTTCATTTTAATTTATGAATCTCTGTCTTTAAAGTGTCTTATATTTACTTAATACACCCCTATATGAAGGTTATGATCAATGATACCTCCTACTTGTCTGAGTTCATGACAGAAAATTTAGCACTTAACATAGTGGACAATACCAGGATCTGTTAAATGAAGAAATGTTGTAACGAAGAGGAAAAGATTTACCCTGGACGTCGAATGCAGAGAATCACTGCTGGTTTGTTTCTCCACAGTTCTGAAGCCTTCATCGGAGGTGTTTTGGTTTTCACCAAATGCTCCATTCCAATCTTATACTCTGGTGTCAACTTCTGAACCGAGATGTTTTCAATGGTAGAGTATGGTGCAACTTTGTCAACTACAGGAGCAGGTTGTATACAACCACATAATCTAGGATCGGCTGGCTCCATAGCAACGATCCCTTTGAAGATGTATCCATCTTTGATCTTAAAACTTGCCAGTGATTGTTCTAGAGATTTGCTGTTAATTGAACTAGTTCTTGTTGTTAATTTACTCTGGATCTTTTGAGAGTTAACAGATTGAAAACTCCTTTGAATGCTAGTATTTTTCGACGGTAAGCCCATTCTTTCTGTTGCAGCAGGGGTAGGATGAGACTTTGGTAGGTGATCTGCACAAGCACTAGTTCTGTCCATGAAACGGGCAATATGACCACGCTTCATGCCAAACTGAGAAGAAAGATCTACAGTGCTTAAGCTAATTAGCTCGGACAGACATTTCCCACTGGTCTCGAGCCTATCTCCATATTGCATCAAAGCACGGTCGTGCAGGTATGACCTAATTTCCAATGCATCCTGGAGAAATAATAATAATAAAATAAATGCCTTAGAAGCAGATTGATATAGTGATTACAAGACATGCCTTTTAGATTCATACTCAGATGTTCATAGGTTAAGGAGATGATTACTGAAAAACCGAATTTAAAACTTAATTTTGAATAAGCGTCTAAATTACTAACCTTCTCCAGTTGTGTCATGTTTAATGCATCCATATCATCAGTATTCATGATCTTCAAGGTCGGTACATCATCCCAGCCTTCGTCTAACAGCTTCGGAATCATTCCTTTCAGAACCCCATCCCCAACAAACTCCTCTATCGAAAAAGAAGCCATTTCCGAAGAAATCAGAGAATGTTCCAACAAATCAGTTCTTACTCGATCGAGTCTGTATGTAGAAATGAAACCCTATTGGTGTTAGGCTCAGCTACTCAAGATCAAGGCATATATAGAGGCCTGAGATCATAAAAAATGTTGAGTTTTTCAAAAGCATCTCATGCCGGCAATGCAAGTGATGTAAAAGTTTAGTTCATATTATTATGTTGGAGACAAAGATGCGTGTATAAATGTTGTATTAGGTTGTAAGATGGAGGCTAATTACAAAAGCTAGAAACAATATTATTGGACATCAAAGTATTGGTCAAAGGACAACATTTGATATTTGGATAATCAGCTGGAATTATATTGTCAATTTTAAAGTGCCGGCCAAGACCTGCTCCATGTCTAAGGACTAGGGAGGATTTGCTTTGGCCAACTTGCCGAGGAAAGTGTTTATTTACTTATTTTTATATTTTGATACGTATGAAAACCGGATCAAATCCGGGAATTCAAGTGTCCTGGCGTATGCTCTTAAACAATTGAGTTAAAAACTTCTTCACGAAAGTGTTTGTTACATGTAAAACAATGGAGTCAAAATTCCTCCCTTGTGCCTTGTTTGTTGTTGTTTCGGTGAATCTTATCATGTCAGTCTTATTTGTTCGATTTTTTGATGTGACATGCTAAAACAACGATACCTCTTAAATTTATTTTATTTTTCTGGAAAATTGTTTATTCAGAAAAATACTTTGAAACTTTCATCCAAAATACAAAAAGAAAACTTGATCCCAATCCAATAATTTATTGTCCAAACAAATTTTGGTTCTTCCTTTGAAAAACAACTTTTGCTTATGGCTTATTAAACAAATCTGAGGAAAAAATAACAAAAAAATAACGAAAACGCGAGTGCACTTAACTGCTTCTGAATGAGTGTGATTTAATCTATTTGGATTTGGATTGAACCTATACATCAATACACAATCAAATATTAAAAAAGAAAAAGAGAAAAATATTAGGCAAAGCAAAACAATCAAAGTTCATTTTCAATTTACAAGATGCCGTAAGAAGCTTGTATGTTAAAAATATTCTACCTTGCACTCGAGGTCCCAAGTTCGAATCTCCCCTCTCCGAGTATCGCTTGTGTCGAAAAATAGATTCCCTACATGGCATGTGTGCATGTGAGCATGGACGTTTTACATGGTACGGTTGGAAGCACAGGGATCGGGCATCTTATTCAAATGCTTTAAAATTTTCTCAGCGATCTGCCTGGTATCTCCAGCTCCATGATGGAAAGCGCTCACCAGTACGGCAGGCAAAACCCTGTCGTTTGATATGTCCGAAGCCGACTTACTATCCCCGCCTTTATTCAAAAACTTCTCGATCACCCAAAGCGACTTCTGCCACAGCCCCTCTTTCCTGTGCTCTTTCACCACATTCAAAACATGCTGCACAGCATTAGCCTCACTCAGCATGATCACACCCTTCTCGACGTCAACTTTGTCATCCAACAATGTACATATTGCCGACAATGCAGCTTCGACAACTTCTGCATTCTCATGCCCCAAACACACTAACAGCCTCTCAACCGCCTTCGCATCAACAATGCAGAATGAGTTTTGTGAAGAACATACCCCTCTGTGAACCGGGCACAGCGGTGTTTTCCTCCTCCTCGGTGATCCACAAGGTAGGTACTTGGGCAGGTACAACAACTTGGTTTTCTTGCTTTGTGGCAGTTTTGATAGTTTTATCGACTCTGTGGAAAGATTCTTCAACCCGATTGCTGATAACCTCTGAACTTCATCACTTGATGTTTTCATGAGCAGCTCTGTGAATACTGAAGTGAAGTTGTGGGTTCTTGCTAGAAACAGTATTTGGGGTTCGTATAGTGTTGTTGTGAATCTGACTAGAATTCCCACTAGGCCTTCTAAGTATGCGCTTATGAACCTGCTTGATGTGACATCTCCTTGGATTTGACTGATTGCTTGCAGGATTGTAGGCACTGTGTTATTGTATAGAAGAGCTAGGTTTAGTGTCAGGTTGTCGTGGGGAAGTTGCGCTAGAAATTTTGCTGAAACTGCGTGCTTCTCGGAGATGAGGGTTGTTTCAGTTGGTTTATGGATAAGGTTCTCAGGCTGGCCTCTGGTTTTGCAGAGTCTTTCCGATAGTAGGTGGCCCATATGGGGTGAAAGAACAGTTAGTAGCTTGATTGCTGTGATGGAAAGTTTTTCGTGTGGGTTGTTGATGAGTTCAATGAGGGTGTAGCTTGCTTCAGTCTCTTTTACCATCGAGACAATGGCCGCTGCTGATCTGGGGATCTCGGCAATCAACAGAAGAATTCTGATAAGGTTGTTACTTAGTTCATCTGCGGTTGCGTTCTTGAGCATGTAGATGATGTTGCACACAACATAGTCGGAAGTCAAAGTGTGACCATGAGAATTAGCTGGGAGGTTCTCAAGCTCAAGCCCGGACTCAAATATGTTTGCAAGGATTGCAGCTGCTTCACTTGTTGAGTCCATTGGTTCGTTTTGAATTTTCCGAATGAACATCTCTTCAACCATGACTTGTATAATTCCAGCTTCTTGAAGTATTTTTCCATTTGGGTGGTACAATGAGAGTTGCCCCAGAGCATTGAATGCTGCCCTTCTGGCCATCGTATTTCCGTTATGTACCATTTCGATGAGAGCAGGAGAGGCCTTCTCAGCAACGTATGTTTTTTGGTCTTGCCCAACAACAATTTCCCCGAGGTAACTTGCCATCTCTATCTTTATCTCTTCACAACCTGATATTTCAATGTTTAAATCAAAACAAAGTTCTTTAGATTCTAGTAAAAAGTTCTTTAGTTATTTATGCTTGGCTGGATTGTGCAGTTCCAAAAATTACCTTCATTAAGATTCTTTAGGAGGGGTTCCATGAGTCCATTTTCTGCCATGTGTTTGATGTTATTTGGAAAATGCTCTAAATTACTCAAGATTTCTTCTGCTTTTTCCGAAGCAAAGACATCGGTATACCTTCTGTATTTAATTGTGACCAGCATAAAGATTGCTCCAGTAACTGATCCGATTTTCTCACATAATGATTGTGATCTTGAAAGCTCAAGTAAGAACAGCAATGATGCATGCCTTAGGGACTGGTGAGTACTAGAAAGCATTTTGATTGTTGTTGAAATATTTATCGTTTGCGCAATCTCTTCCTGCACAAGAAACCACTCTGTCAGAAGTTGGACCCAACAAGTGTTTGTTCTAGTCTTATTTAGTTGTTTCTCATGAAAAATTAAGAAATTAAAATTCGACCTTGCTGTTGTTATCATCTTCCGCCAGTTGCTGCAAAAGTTCCAGCGCTGCACATTTAACATCTTTGTCTTCGTACTCCAGGCACTGAACAAGCAAGGGCAATATTCCGACACTACGAACTTGTATCTTATTGTATGGGTTCCTTTGGCAGATACTGTGCACATCTTTTACTGCTTCAAGCACCATATGCTCTGAACTAGCCAAGGACAATGCTGCTCGGGCAACCTTAATCCTCTCTGCTTCGTTCCTGTCCTTCCACTCCGCTATTGTGGATTTTAGAGCTTTATTGGAATTCAAATCTTTACTTGCCAACTTCTGGCCAGTGGTTGGGCAGAAGATTTCTTCCGAGCAATTGAACTTCTCAAACCACTCAACAATTGCTTTCCTCTCGTATGTCACTCCGCTTCTTATGGTTACTGGGTCATCCATGATCTTCTTTGTCAGTGGGCAGAAAAAACTCTCATACAGAGGCTCCATGTATTCACCCACCTGTGGCAATGTCGTTATAGATCCACTCATGTTCGCATCATTTCTTTTGCTTACCCAGCTAGTGCTTTTAAGGATTTCAACCAGTTGAGGTGTATCCAAAACGTGAGGATTCTCTGTGGAAACCTCAAAATTTAGGGAGTAGAAATCCATTTCTGTCGCTGTCGGTTCTTCCTGTAGTTGCTCCTCCAGGGACCACACCTTTGTATTGAGCTCATTGATCTGAGACGCTTGAGTTCTAAGGCGAGCATTCTGCATCTCATTTGAAAGGGACCGAACTGCAACTTCTGCGTATTCTTGGTCTCCAAATGTAAATGGCGGTATCATGCTCAAGCATTCTCCTACGTTTTTAATGACCTCCTCCAGTTGTGCTATAATGAGCCTCAGTTCAGCATCTGAAAATGGTTGGACGCCAATTTGGCATCTCTCCACAAGATCTTTGGCCAAACAAACACTCTTGGATATCGACTGCAGAATTTCCATTGCATTTTCTGGGCAGTTTTCAGCCGTCTTCAACACCATAATCGCCATGGAAGCTCGATATAGGTAGCATGCAGTTTCGATAAAAAATTCCCATCCCACCTCTAGGCTTGATACCGATACTGCGATCTCTGAAATGGATGCCAATATGGTCTCTGCAAGATTCTCGATCGGATTTCCATCTTCCTTGAGCTGAAAAGAAGAACGAGACAGGTTAATTTGTACCGCTTGTGGTAGCCTTAACTGAAAAATGATTTGCAACTAAAGAAGTTAATGAAGGTTAATCACTTCAATTTTTTCATGCTATCTTATACTTAATCCTAGTCAGTAACATATCTGCTATGCTTTGCTGCTGATTAGTTTATGATGTGTACTAAAAAAATGAAATATCACGTTTCTATCGCGTTCTAGCACCTCGGAAAACTGGCTTGTGAATTTTTTTTTTCCCTGCAGACTCATAATTCTCAGACACATAAGAAGTGTAAAAGACTCTAAAAAAAAACGAGTTCATCAGAAGGCTCCTACCGACATCAAATTGAAGTTGCTCGGCAGAAGACTTTGGAAAGGCGAAACTTTCGATTACCAGTCACTGACAATCGCTTGAACGTTTCAGCAATCTCAGCGCAGAAAGTACTCATCGTTTACTTGGATTCTTAGGAGCAGGTGTGCACAAGACTTGGTCAGCTAGCAGTCACTTCTGGTTTGGTTAAAAAATTTCCTTCAGATGGACTAAAAAGCGGCTGGTATTGGTCAATTTTGCATCTGGTCTTCCAACATGATAGGGTTTCGATTGCGTTACGTTGTTATTATATGATTCTTTTGTTCTCCATTACGCGCTTCGGATTGCGTTGGCAAGTAGTTTCCTTACGTTTTATGACGAAGGCTTTGAATGGGTGATGATTCGCTCTAACAAGGTAGGGTTTTCTTCAGAACTTCAATATAGTATTCGAGCACTGTAGGTTATTTGACTTTCTTGCTGTGCAAGTTGTAACACTATATACGTAATCACGAAAATGTCAAAATTATCACTATCAGTGTATTATTCCGAAGTTATTTAGAATAATTATAAAATGTTATCACATAACTAAAATAACTAAAAACGCTTCTAAAAATGTTTAATATGAAAATTTAAATGATTTGGTTTTATAGTGGGACCAAGATTGTCAAAGGGTGTTCATACCAACACGCAAAATTGAAATCAATAATCTGTATATTATAATAAAGTAATGAAGTTGTCCCCAATCATTTCAACAGTATCATATGAAAGAGTCAGGTCAAGGTCATATGGAAGTGCCAGATATCAGACTCGTTCAAAAGAGCAAGCACCATCTCCTTGTATTCGTATAACTTCCAATCATCTGCCATACCAATGTATGTATCCATTTTAGTGTCTATCGTCTACACATTTGATTTAAGATAAGCTAATTTTATTGTCAATCGAAAATCGATAAATTTCAAACAGATGAGAATTGACCAATGCAACACTGAATCGAGTTCTTAACATGTACTTTTCTTTGTCTACCTAATTTCACACGCCTACAACAAATAAAATAGTTGAATGGTTTTAATATAACTACCAAGTTAAACCATTCAAAACCAAATCTCCTTTTTTGTACCCACTAAAAGTACACATATGAATATCAAACGAAAACCTCAAATTATCATAGCATTCCCTTTCTATCGTAATTTAAAAAAAAAAAAAGGAAACACAAATGGAAGAAAAAATTCAACAATTTTGTCTTGTAAATCATTACTACAGAGAGTAAAAAATGTTGGAAAATATTATTATTTAAATTTATTTTAATGTTTGGTATTTTGGACTTAGCCCTTTAGTATTAGTGTTTCATTTCCTTGCCTATTAGGGTTATATTAGTTTATATATATATATATGGTACTTTGTAACTCTATATAATTGTAAGTTATTTACAATGTAGCCTCTTAGGGTTTTATAGCCGTTTCGGCATTCTCGTTAATTTAATAATATTCTTATTATTTTGTAGTCTTGTTTCGTAGCGCACTCTGATATTCAACTAAAAACACTTCAATTATGGAAGGAGGGAAAATGGGTGCAAATAACCAGTGCTCAATAGAAATCACTGCCTAGTCATCAACTCTTTGTAAGCCAAGAATAGAAAAGTTTAGGATCTAGCATGATAGTTTCAGTTACTTGAGATTTTCCAATGTTCGTAATCATTTTGCTGCTTTATAAACTAATGTATTGGCAATGACATATAATGCATATAAAGCTACTAGGGCCAATTCAAATCAGTATGAGTGTTTACTTCATATCATCATTATTACAGTTGAAACTATCCTACTGTATGTACACATATACTACGATGCAAAGAGGGCTTGCATGATTGTGAATCGTTAAAGACCAAACTATCACGCTGCAAACGATAATATCTCTGATCAGCATTGAAGGGGGTTGATAATGCCAAAGTGGCTCCTTGAATATGTAACAAAGGTGATGTCCATCAAGCACTTGAAAAGGTGCACTATACTGCATAAACATGGGGAATGCAAAAAATAAGAATTATAAAACCTAAAGCCAATCAAACTCATGGATCTACCTTTATCTGAGCATCTTCCACCCAAATTTTATTACATCAGAACTATCATAGACATTCATTGAGTAATGAGTGACTACAAATCTGTCAATTTTGGATTAATGCCTTTCTTTTTCGTATAATGCACGGTAATGAGATTTTGAAATTTTAACAAACAACACCTCTATTCCTATTGAATTACCATTATGCAGCTGATGGCAAACAATCATATTATTTGAGTCACTGTGTTTTCAGTTTTAGTATAGATTAAATATAGCAGTGAAGACAATGGGTGTACAAAGAGAAACAATTTGATTAAATAAATAGAAAATTGTAGCAATAGTTCTTCAACTTTAACTCAATTAGAATAATGGTTTCTCAACAAAAAATATGTGATCACTGGTCCCTTAACTTGTCAATACGTACATATATGATCATTTTCGTTAACTCTGTCAAAACTTCCGTAAAAAATGAGTCACGTTTGTGGCACAAGAGGCTGAATGAAGGGGCAAATAAGCAAAACGAAAGTTTTGACGTAGTTAATGAAAATGACTATAGCTGCAAGTTTTGACGAGTTAAAGGACCAATAGTCATGAATTTTTAGTTGAGAAATCATTGCTATAATTTCCTCGTAAGTAAAAACAGGGCTTTCTTGGAAAAATATTAAATTGTTTTGGGTGTGAGAGAATGGTAAAAGAAGTGGGTGTCCAAAAGAAAAAATTTAAGAGTAAACAGAATTTCCCACCAAATTAGAACGAAGCCCACCACCGTATAAACAAATCAACCAATTGGGTCAGCCCAATTAGTTTTGAGTTGTAAAACGGGTCGACTCGGGAAAACTTCTAGCCGAAGCCGACGGTCCAACGGCTTTATCAAACGCAGAGAGAACGTAGGTTTAAGCAGGGTTTTAAAGGCGGCCACTCACCCAGTCACTCCTCCTTCCTCCCGCCACCCACCTCCTAGAGATCCCAGTTTTCCGGTTCATTTATATAACTTTTATTTTTATCACTAAATTTTGTATTTTTTTTTTAAGCTCCCAATTTTCTGCTACTCCGATAGTTGAAGATTTTTCATGTGATGTCCCGTAATCTTTCATCTCCTGCAACTTTGATTGATTAGTTTGCAGTATTCACTGGGAATTATGTGGAGAAACTTCGCCAAAAAGGTTGCTTCCAGAAAGGAAAATCTTTCCTCACAGTTTCATTTGGGTTCTGCTACTTCTTCTTCGGTGAAATTTTATCAAGAATCGAGCTTTCTCGAGAAAACCAGGCATTTCGAGGCCCGGAACTGCGCAAACAATAGGTTTTTGGTGATGGGTTTTCCACAAATTGGCGATAAAGCTTCCCAGAAGGACGAATTGGGTAGATGCAGTTTGATGAATCCGAGTTACTCTCATGCCGTTTCTGGGTTTTGTAGCTATGCCAGAGGCTATGCCAGTGCCGCCGAGGCCATTGCTTCGACGGATGGGGAGGAAGACTCGTCAGGGTCTGAAGAAATTCAGGAATTGTTGGAGGATTTGATCAGAGAGAACAACAAGGTGGAGTCCCATTTCAAGCAGACGAAGAAAGTGGTGGGTGGTATGGGAGTAGGGAAGTACAATCTCCTCCGGAAGAGGCAAATAAAGCTGGAGACCGAGGCGTGGGAGGAGGCGGCCAATGAGTACCAAGAGCTTTTAGTGGACATGTGTGAGCAGAAGCTTGCACCCAATTTGCCATACATTAAGTCATTGTTTCTTGGCTGGTTTGAGCCTTTACGAAACGCCATTGCAGAGGACCAAGAGGCCTGCAGACAACCGAACAGTCGAGCGAGTCATGCTCCGTATTTTGATCACTTACCGGCTGATAAGATGGCGGTTATCACAATGCACAAGTTGATGGGGCTGTTGATGACAAATAATGGCGGAGTAGGGAGTGTCAGGGTAGTCCAAGCTGCTTGTGCGATAGGTGAAGCCATTGAGAATGAGGTATGCGAGCTCACTATTTTCTTATTTGGTAAATTTTATAGCTGTGCTGAATTTGATTTTGGTTCCTAAGCTGCCGGTACTTTGAACATTCATTTTGGCTCAGATTTTAGTTAGTGATCAACTATCAGTTTGTTCGGTTTGGTAGAAACTTAAACTCCCTGTGTTCACACAAACGTGAACTTCGGTTTCTAGGAGTATATTTGTAATGTATAAAACTGAGTCCCTTGATGTCTCATGCCTTCATGACTAGTTGAAGGCTTTTCTCATGAGGTAGTAATGCTTCTTTCAGCATCCAGTGAAATAATGTTGACATTCCATTTTCCATTTATCGTTGGCTTTGAACATCTTAGGAGTTAAATATAGTAATCATGTGTATCAGGTTAGGATACACAGGTTTTTGGAGAAGACAAAGAAGAAGAAGAACCTTACTGATAAGAAGCCTGAAGATGAATCTGATCCTGTGGCCATTGAACAAGAGAAACTAACGATCAGCGAGCAAGAGAAATTGACCAAAGAAAAAGAGAGACTTAGGAAAAAGGTTAACAAACTGATAAAAAAGCAGAAAATGAAGCAAGTAAGGGAGATTGTGAAGGAACAAGAAGACTTGAAGCCATGGGGTCAGGAAGCCCATGTTAAGGTTTGTGATGCTTATAGATTTAAATATGCAAACTGTCTTGTTATTGTTGTTGCTATATTATCTTGGTCCTTGTACTTGCCAGGTTGGCTGTCGATTGATACAGTTGTTGATGGACACAGCTTATATACAACCTCCGGTTGATCAATCAGGAGATGCTTCACTCGATATACGCCCTGCATTTGTACATGTTCTTAAGACTGTCACTAAAGACACACAGTAAGAAATGTTGGATCTTTGTTTTACTTAAACCCTCTCTTTGTCTTGTGTCTATCTAGCTCTCCACCAGTGTCTATATTCTTATACTTCTGTGGGTTTCTTGTAATAGGAAGACTAGTAGGAGATATGGTATGATAGAATGCGACCCATTAGTTCACAAAGGCATGGAGAAAACTGTAAGTAGAACAAATTTAAAGCTGATTTGGCTCATGCTCATGATTCTAGTTTGCTTTTTTATCCGTTTTTGTTCTTGCAACTTACAAGAGTATTTTTACAAATGTATTTATACCTGAGTGAAACTCTACTGATTTCTGTTCTGTCCGAGCAGGCAAGGCACATGGTCATTCCTTATATGCCTATGTTGGTACCCCCTATCAACTGGACAGGGTATGTAGTGTTTAGATTAGTTGGACTTCGTAGTTTCAAATTAGCTAGATTAAGCACTTTGCGGGTTTTTAGCCGACTCTTATTGCCTGTTCGTATACTTTGGCAGGTACGACAGAGGCGCATATTTATTCTTACCATCCTATGTTATGCGAACTCATGGAGCGAAACAACAACGTCAAGTTGTTAAAAGGACACCTAGGACGCAATTAGAACCTGTATTTGAGGTTTGAAATCCGCAGGAACTGTTACTTTTAGTTTGTGCACTGTATCTGCACCTGCCTTTAGAATTCATGCACAAGCTTTAATTCATCAGAAACATCCCTTAAATGTTTCCTCCAGTGTGAGGGTTCTCACTTGTACTTATTAGTTCTTCCCCTAATCTCTTGATTGTTCTCTGTATTTAGGCCCTGGATACTCTTGGAAGTACCAAATGGAGGGTGAACAAACGGGTACTTGGTGTAATAGATAGGATATGGGCTAACGGAGGCCATCTTGCTGACTTGGTTGACCGTGAAGATGTGGGTTACTCTTAACTGGATTTGGTTTTTCGTACGTCCATGTTTTGACTGAAACTATATAGCTTTGCTGCAATGTGGCATTAACATTTAATTCAGCATCTTGGTAGTTGGTACTACTGGTTTTATCAATAAATAATCTTCATTTTTCTTCCTGCTTTAAAAAGGTTCCATTGCCTGAAGAACCGGACACAGAGGATGAGACAGAAATCAAAAAATGGAAGTGGAAAGTTAAAGATGCAAAGAAGGAGAATAGTGAGAGACACTCACAGCGGTGTGATATAGAACTCAAACTTGCTGTAAGAATCATTCTCGTTAAGTTAAATAATGCAGTGCTCTTGGATACTCTGATATTAAGTAAGTTTCACTGAATGGGAACAGGTATCTCGAAAAATGAAGGATGAGGAAGGCTTCTACTACCCACACAACCTCGATTTTCGTGGTCGTGCTTACCCCATGCACCCATATCTAAACCATCTTGGTTCCGATATGTGCCGAGGCATCCTGGAGTTTTCAGAGGGACGGCGTCTTGGAAAGTCAGGCTTACGGTGGTTGAAGATACATTTGGCAAATTTATATGCTGGTGGTGTGGACAAACTCTCCTTTGATGGACGAGTAGCATTTACTGAGAATCATGTGGACGAAATTTTTGATTCGGCAGACAGATCTCTTGAAGGGAGGCGCTGGTGGTTGGGTGCGGAGGATCCTTTCCAATGCTTGGCAGCATGCATTAATCTCGCTGAAGCATTGAGAAGCCCCTCTCCAGAGACTACTGTTTCATATATGCCTGTCCACCAGGTAATTTTTCTCTCGGAATTTTAATATCATAAAAACTTACAAACAATATTTAGTGATTTGGTACAGATGGTTTTGTAACCAATATTGATCTCAGTTCTCTTTTTGCGTTGCAAGGATGGTTCATGTAATGGTTTACAACATTATGCTGCTCTTGGAAGGGACAAGGTAATGAGCCTTTTTAATTTTAAATGTTAAATAAGGTTCAATATTCTTTACAGAGCAATTATACTTTATACCTCAACTGCTTGTGTGAGTTCTTGTTTTGTTGATCAAACTGCTCATCTCTTTCTTTGTTTTTTTTAGCTCGGAGCTGCTGCTGTTAATCTTGTGGGGGGAGAAAAACCTGCAGATGTTTACTCAGGAATTGCTGCCAGGTAACTATTACTCTCTGAGATGAATTGGAGGCCAAACATACATTTTTTGGGTGTTGTTGCATTTTTAAAGATGAAAAACCTAGAGGAGTAAGCAACCTGATTCATTCCCTAAAAATATCTGTTCTCAGAAAAGGATTACAATTTGGTTATTTCCCTTGAAATTTACCACTGATAATTGATATCATTCTTATTAATTCGTCTCAGTGAAATTTTTGTGCCTATGCAGGGTACTCGATATAATGCGGAGCGATGCAGAAAAAGATCCTGCCACTAATCCAAATGCATTGCATGCTAGGCTTTTAGTCAATCAGGTTAATATCTTGCAAAAGTGGATCTGTGCGAACCTTTTCATTGGATAATGAAGCTGAAATAGTTTGCAAAAACGTTACAAATTTTGTAGAATTTTCCCAGTATTTATGACTTGGCAGCACAATAAGGTTGCAAACAAATTATTTGGCTTGCTTTGTAAAGAAAAGAATTTACTTGAGCTCTGCTCTTTGCTGCTGCTTAATATGATGTTTCTAATGTTTGGCTTTTGTGATGGGAAATTTTAGGTGGATCGTAAATTGGTGAAGCAGACAGTTATGACGTCTGTATATGGCGTTACTTATGTTGGTGCACGTGATCAAATTAAGAGGAGATTAAAAGAGCGTGGTAACATAGCTGATGACTCGGCGCTGTTTGCTGCAGCTTGCTATGCTGCAAGGGTAAGTGGATAAAACTATTGTGTTTCTGTGTCCAATGTGTCTGTGTAAGTCTATTGATTATTTTACTCTCTGAGCAGACCACCTTGACTGCACTAGGAGAGATGTTTGAAGCTGCAAGAAGTATTATGAGCTGGCTCGGTGAATGTGCAAAGGTCTGTTTCATCTACTTTGTTGTCTATTTGTTCTTCATAAGATGTGTGAATGGTGTAACTGTTAATTGCTTCAAAAGCTAAGCACTTGCACAAGGGATAGATGTGGATTCTATGTTTGATAATATCACGCCTTTAACTAAGTCCGTATTGTTCTCATACTAGTCCTGACAGCGATATTTGAACAAAAATAGGTGATAGCTTCGGAGAATCATCCAGTTCGGTGGACCACTCCCCTTGGACTTCCCGTTGTACAACCCTACCGACAATTAGGAAGGCATCTTGTAATATTCTTAACAACCTCTTACAACTTCCAATATGGCTATATATTTTACTTAATAACAAAAAGACTCAGAGTTATCATCTCTTCTAAAAATAAAAATAAAGACTCAAAAGAGTTGTTCGTTTTAAGGCAAGCATGTAAATAAGGTGCTGCTTTGAAAATGCAGATTAAGACTTCCCTTCAGGTGTTGACGTTACAAAGAGAAACTGACAAGGTCATGGTTAAACGGCAGAGGACAGCCTTTCCCCCAAATTTTGTTCACTCCCTTGACGGTTCCCACATGATGATGACTGCTGTTGCCTGCAAGAAAGCAGGCTTAAATTTTGCAGGTTTCTACTGGATTTTTATTTCCTATTGTCTTTTGCTCTCTTGTATAGGGTAGTACATTTACATGTGCTGCTAATGATTGCAGGAGTGCATGATTCATATTGGACGCATGCATGTGATGTTGACGAAATGAATAGGATACTAAGGGAGAAGTTTGTTGAACTCTACGAGGCACCTATACTGGAGAATGTGAGTATCTTTGATGATGCCGATATTTGTTTGCCTGGTGAAAATACGTAAAAATACACATCGTTGGCGTTTTCTGACTGGATTCCCATGTTCTGTTGCCTATTTAATTTGTTACTTCTATGTCTACAGTTGTTGGAGAGTTTTCAAGAGTCTTTCCCCAACTTGACTTTTCCGCCATTACCGGATCGTGGAGACTTCGATCTCAGAGATGTTCTCGAATCTCCCTATTTCTTCAACTAGTCTGATCGAGATGATTGTTAGGCGGAGGTGCCCTTCTTGGTTGCTTGAGTTCCCCAATTCATTCAATCACAAGGTGATGAAATTTTATTTATTTTCTCTCATTCAAGGGCGTGAGATGGTCAAGGAGAGCGAGCTCCGATGAGAACAAAAAAAAAAAAAAAAACTTCATGTTCGGCTGCTGCTATCAATTTGCTGCCCGTACGTGTACATATGTCGAGAAAGGCTATCTTCACCAATTAGTTGGAGATATCCCACCGGGCTTGGCCGTCTTCTGCATCCACTGTTTTGAAAGGATTGGGGAAATATGATGGTCACCAAGCAGCATTCGAGAAAATTAAGACATCCCCATGGAAGTAAAGGTCGTACCCAGTGCACAAGGCTCCTGCTTTATGCAGGGTCTGGGAGAGGTGAATGTCGGCTAGCCTTATCCCCATGAAAGTACATCAAAGAAAAATTAAATCACCAAAAGTTGATAGGAAAACAACGATAGACGAACATTGTGGACGTCACTTGTGTTTGTAAATTTTTGTTTCGTTACGATTCATTTCAACAGGAAATGTAAAATAAGTTCATGTAATGATTGTTGATTCTTGCTCGCTGAATTTTGAAGCAGAATTCATATGATTTTATTTGAAATTTACACAGGAAATTACATAGGTTGTACTGGATATACAAATACTGTTTTGTTTTTGTTTGAGATCTTCAACATTATGCATTAAAGCAACGTAAGTTCAAAGCAGAGCGACGGGCTGGCGACTCATTTCTTATCACACCGATATTGTCCCTTAATTTTCATTTTTATCACAGACGATATAGAATTCGCTCTGTTTTACATATATATATCTCCCCGGAAAACTTGAGTGTTTACTGGTGTTTTCAAATGACAATGCTCTACAGGTATAGTATAGGATATTCATCTAACAATAGCCTCTGAACAATATAAAACCATGCATTAATGGACACCTTCTGTTTGAAAAGGGCAGTAGCATCGATGTATATCTCTATCAAATTCGAAAACACAGCAAGAGCGATCATGAAAACAGATAAGATCTTGTCCTTCATCGTTGCTATGCCATCCCTGAATCACAGAATTTTGATATCGAATGTACATTAGTTTGCACGCACGCACACGTGCTTGCTGAACTTGAAAATGAAAACAATTGAATGTCACATAACTCACCTTAGAGCAATGGCAGCAGGAAAGATGAATCCAATGCAGACTGTAGCGGTCGCTCCAGAGAACTGGAAAACATCACAGATGCTGGGAATAAAATTTGCGCCCAAGAAGACGAGAGAAATTAGTCCGATGGTGCTTAATGTAATCCTACAAAAATGGGAAACCAGAGGCCTAGACGAAGGAGAGAGGAGGTCATTCAAGTTGAGTCGCAGTGGATGGAAAATACCGGGAAAAACAAGCATGAGGTGGAGGGCATAGCTGATGCGAACGATATCACTGAGCAAAAAGCTGTAAGGGATACCAAGGCTGGTGTCGAAATTGGCTAGCACGTCATCAAGGGTTTGAAAGATAATAGAACAAAGCCAACAAAGTCACTAACCGTGCCTTGTAACCCTCTATTTAAACATCAAAACGGCGCTTGATTTTGTAAACCCATTTGTTGGGAAGAATATTCATATTGGGTTGTAACAGCACCAAAGACCACGTGCCATTCCTTTGAAGAGCATTGAACTCGTCAGCCATTGCTGTGCGCCATTCTGAAACCTTATTAGCCTGACTAAAACATGTAGGCTCAACGAAGTCGTGATCAACAGTAGTAGCAAAAGCATATTTCGGATTAGATCTACTGGCTCGAGTAACCATTGAATGAGTCGAAGGTACTTACCTCGAGAGCAGATGGAGCCCATGGATTCCAACATGTCGAACTTACCAGTTCGCCATCAAAATCATCTGAGATAAATACCCGCTTCACACACAAACGTATATTCTTTGTTTTTGGATTTACAACATCCTCATTGTTAAGAGGCCCCATTCCAGGAATATAAAGAACACTCCTGAACTCCACCTCATCCTGCGCAGATTTCAGAGTCAAGTTAAACTCCAAAACCGATATATTTTCTACTTCAACCAAATTAGAATAAGACAGCGGAGGGGGAGTCATTTCAGTACCTCAGTGGTGAAGTGAGTGTATCCAAGTGGATCCAGGAACTCATTAAAAGTTTTCTTGTAAAATTCTTGATACTCCTCTTTTTGAACTTCCTTTGCACACCGCATCTGCAGAAAAACGAAACAATTTTCTTTTTTTAAGAGAGGATATAACAGGAAAATATATGCACATTAAACAAATAGATCGCACTGAAGCTAAATACATATACCATGACATTAATACATTACAGCTTTAACGCATGGTACTCACCCATATAGGCTTTGTTTCATTGGCTAATTCCCAATCCCAATACTTCTCAGTTTTTGTCTTCTTTTTCTTCTCACCCTGGTAACAAGCATGAACAACATTTCACAGAATTACGAATCCTATGTAGAAGTTACCTCTGGTTTTGGTTCTCCTCCTTCTTTTGGTTCTTCCTCCTCTTCCACCTGCCAAAGTTCCCACACAATGAGGACTGGTAAAAGTGATAACTGCTTCATCATTATTAGAACAGATACTTTTAAGCTTAGAACCATAAGCTTTAGAATAGCATATAGACAGAAGACTACTTATTCAGATAGTAACATTATGGTAACGATATTTTCTGGTTACCACTTCGCGTGCACCTTAGACTGGTAAAAGTAACAGTGCAACCATTAAGGAAAAGACCAATCACATGAAGAAATTGAATTCTATCAATCCCTCCAAAACCAGCCATCTAGAGGGAAAATGGTTTGTAAAAGCAGAAAATGAAATCCTCACCTCCACTGTCCTTGATTTTTCTTGCCATGTATAGATGGGAAAGGAAACAAACTGTGAGTAATTCTTCACTAAACCCTCGATCCGGGCTGGCTCTGAGAATTCATACTTGTCATCCGGCTGCAAGGAGAAATTTGAAATAAAGATAGCTCTCCAAATTTATTTAACTTCTCAAAAAGAAATCAGAATATAAGTAACTAGCAAGTAGCAAATAATAATGACTATAATCTGTCAACACCAGCAATAGCTACAATAACTTCAATGACCAGAAAAATGAGGAGAGTCCCATGCAAACAAACAAATGCCATGAAATGATAAATAAAGTGAAGGGTAAGTGGTACCTACCCTTAAATAGAGGGTTATCTGTGTTCCCCGCTGTATGAGATTTTCCGGATTAGTTTCTTCCTTAATAACATAAGAGCTACTGTCAGCTGCTGCTTCCCAAACATACTGCTTATCTGACCTTGGGCTTTTTGTAGAGACAACAACCTGATTTTACATAATATATACAAGAAAATTAGCAACACAGCAGCCCATATTAAAAGCGTAGCTACAAGCAGAGAGCTGAAACAAGGTATAAAATAAGTGTTAAATCATAATGCACCTTCTCAGCAACAAGAAAAGCAGAATAGAAACCAACACCAAATTGACCAATCAAGCCATTGTCTGCACCAAGATCCTTGTTTTCCTACAAAAATACAAGGCTGAAAAACTAAGATTCAAAAAGATCAAAGAACTCAAAAATGTTCACATAGAAATAAAAAGATGAAAATTACTGCATTCAAGAGAGAGAGAGAGAGAAACCTTCAGAGCCTTCAAAAACTTTGAAGTACCACTCTGGGCAATGGTTCCAAGGCAGTCAATGAGTTCCTCTTTTGTAATTCCAATACCAGTATCCCTAAAAGTCGGAGAATCAGATTTCAATAACTCAACTAATCCATCCAGGGACAGAAATGAAGCAAAGATTTAGAAACAACATACAATATAGTGATAGTCCCATTGTCTGGATCAGGTTTGATGCGAATCTGTAGCTCAGCAGCATCTCCAAGCAGAGAGAGGGCTCTGTCACACTCAAAAATCTCAACTTGTCCAAAACATCACTAGCATTACTGGAACAGGAAAACAAAATAGGGTCAACAAATTCGTCAAATAAACATGTACATATAAAACAAATCATAACGAGCATATTACTCAATCAAATCAAATCCTAATCTAATTTTTCTGCTATCGAAAAGTTCAAAGAACAAACTAGTGAGCAAAGTATACAAGAAGAACGAGCATACCCTATAGGCCATGAGTCACCAAAAGAAGTTTGATTGAAGTTTAGGGAAATGCAAGCTCACCTCACAAGCTCCCTAAGGAACACCTCCGTGTCGCTGTATAGACTATGAACTATCAAATCCATAAGCCGAGATACCTGCAAATAATTTCAAACTCTTCAACTTTCAATTCCAAAACTCATACACCAAAAACCGAAACCTCGCCATAACGAATATGGAAACAATAAGCAATCATTATACTCATTTTCTGTCGAAAGCAATGCCAAATACCCATAATTTAAAGCACAGGAATCCGTTTTCATCGTGAATAAACAGAAAAATACATAAAATTCTACAAAAATTGGAAATTGCAGAGCTCAATGGCGAAACAACACAAAAAGACCGAAAATTTATAGAAACAAAGAGAAACCCACCTCGGCCTGGTACTCAAATTTCTCACCGGGGGCATCGGTGGCCTCCTCCTTCTCGGCAACCGCCGCGCCGCAGCGGAAGGACACTCGTCTGTTCCTGCTCTCAACCTTCCACTTCAATCCGATGCAAGAGAAGGCCTTTCGGAGTCCATTCTGCGGCAAAAAAGCGCTTCTGAGAATCTGAGGTTCAAGGCCCTGCTGGGGTTTCTGAGTGCGAAGGGAGACGAAGAAGGAAGCGAAGCCAGAGAAGCAGTGGCCAAGCTTCTGCTCATAACTGGAGCCATTGAACCCTAAACCTCACGGAAGTAGTTGGGTTGGGGGTGGGGTCGATAATTCCGTTGTGCCAAACACTGTCTTCAAGTGGCAAAACCCTTTTGTGAGTTGCGAGGGTTTATCAGGTCTTAAGTAGGGAGAGTGGAGTGTTCTAGAAAGTACAACACTTTGGAGGTTTTACTTTTACGTTTTGTTTGGACTCCGAGTTTTCTTCTGTGGAGTTTGTGAGGCCTAGATATTATCCGCCATTTCACCTTCAACTTTATCTTCTGCATTTTCCATTTTTCTTTCACTTTGAAAAAGGGCTCGATGGTGATTTCGCCACGGCAGTCCATTCTTCTAGAGACGGAAAATACTCACAGAGCTATTTCAACCTTCTTTAGCCGTCATCATGCAATTCACCAGCGCTAGGTCAAAATTCCAATGTCGAATCCCAATATAAGACCAGAGTTTACCAAGTAAAACCTTTTCAAGGACCACTAATTTCTATAGCATGACCAAAATCCAAAAATAGTCGCCAATCGGCCTTGTCTTGTATACGTACTTGCAATTTTGTTCTTTTGATACAAGTAATTTTAGGGAAGAGGAGAATCAAACGGGAATGCGGAAGTGAATATTTTTAATAAATTGAGCTATTAGTCGCTTGTTTGATTGTATTAGCAATTAAATACCAATTTAAGTTAAAGAGCTGAGAAGTAAAAACTCTATGGTCTAATTAATTTTTGGTCAGACAATGACCACAAAGTTCAATGCTTATCATTATATGCTTTGCTTCTACTGTCTTGTGGCAACTCTCCCCCACCTTTTGTCAACTCAACTCTTTCAACCAAGACAATCTGAAACATAGCTACAAGTGAAGTGACATAACGATTCCAACATGGTCAATGTATAATTTAACTTCTGCAGTTAAAACATTCAACGTTTCAGAAGAAAACAAATCACAAGAGACAAGGATAGTCTCGAGGGTCAAACGTTTGGTGCTTAGGATCGGATTGGATTAGAAAGATAAACCCCACGAGGAGCGGCGCTTCAATTAGCTGTTGCAAGTTCCCTTGAGCCAAACATCCCATCAACCAAACATGTAGCATTCTATAAACTAGTTGCAATCCGAAGGATGAGAGCACTCAAGCCTCCAAAGCCGCCTGCTTCAGACAATCAACGTTACACAATCCAACTGACCTCACCATATCTCCCAATCTACCACCATGGATTTCAATAGTCAGCATTAACAAAAACTGTAAACGAAATGGAAAAGAAAACATAGATTCATCGATAATCAACTCACCGGTCGAAGCTATTTCTAGCTCTCTCCGACTGATCTGTGCTGCTCCTCAACTTTCCAGACCGATCGGTGCTCTTTCTTGACTTTTCTCTCTTTTCAGTGCTTGTACTTGATCTCTCTCTACTGTCTGTGCTTAGCCTAGACTTGTCTCGCTTCCCGGTGCTGGACCTAGACTTGTCCCTTAAGTCAGTGCTTGATCTTGCCTTGTCCCTGATGTCTTCAATCTTCAGAGGAGACTCTGATTGGTCTGCACTTTGTTCTGTTGAATTTCGAAGACGGGGTAATTTCTCTATGGCAGATATGAACTTCCTGAGATGCCTCAAGTATTCCGGATAGAGTTCCAAGTTACAATGGTTGCCTCCTTTGAGCCACAAAGGTTCATACTTCTCTTTGCAAAGCTCCCACAACTGTTTTCCATGGGAAGAATCCACAACTTCATCTTCAGTTCCCTAAAACATTTTAACAAAAAGAGTTTGGGATTCAATTCCAAGAAATGTGTTAGGTTAGAGAACTCCAAGGTCGAAACATAAATTCTCTTGTGCAGGATGTCCGTTCTTTATTAAAAGATTAACGCATGTTCTATAAGGAATTAGTGGATGAAGACACGCATGAATTACCAAAACTGCAACTATTCAAGTGCTAAAAGATGTGGTAGGATTAGAGCAAAAGTTTCCATTAGTTCTTTATTGAAAAGACGATTGTTCCATAGTCGGAATCCATGCATATTGTAACTTTGTAAGTAATTTAAAATCACCACATAGAAATAAAGATGAAGACTTACATGAATCACCAAAACTGGGCAACTGACAAGTGGGATCTTATCGATATTCTACACCAGAAGCAAAGCACATTCAATAACAGAATTCAATAATCCAGTCCACGAAAAATCTGGTCTTGTTCAATGAAAGTGGAAAAGTACGAGGTTTAAACCTTATAAATGTCAAACCAGAATGTTTTCTTGACATGGTACATTACTCGGAGGCCCGACAATATTGGACTGTGAAGAACAACAGCCCTCAAGTTAGGCAAACGAACGGCCAAATCCAAAGCAGGTCCGCTTCCAACTGACTGTCCGTACAGAATGACATCTTCCTCCTTTATACCGTACTTCTCTTCAAGGCATTTGTATGCTGCCTCTATGTCTGCATATGTGTCCTGCTCACTTGGCTAGTTGATAGTAAAAGGCACATTATCATCAACATGGTACAAAATCGGAGAAATAACCTCTCGTGTCCCGGATATGTGCCCTCTTCTCTTTCACTTTCTCACTAGTCCTACCTAACTGACGAGCGAAAAAAAGAGGGGATTCACCCCCGGGATATGGAAGTAATCTATCCATAAACTTGGGACCATCAAATTGCTAATGGTACTGTTGTTTTTCCCAATCCAAAACAAAGAAGTAAACAAACAGTTTTTTACGAAATAATCGGGATTCAGAACATGCCAAATTAGGTCATGTCAAATAGTGACACGTGTTCAGTTAAACACTGGATTTGACACAATTGATTTAGTTACAGAAATTTATATAGGAACTAGCTAGCTATAGGCAGATTATACCTTTCCAGAAGATTGTCCATAGCCAGAATAATCGTACCTGCAAATATAGCACAAGTAAAAAAAAATCAAAACTAATCTGGATAAGCAACATAGAAACAACGAGATGATTTTCGATTGATTTATTTAATTTAAATGTCAAAAATGAATAATTCTGCATATAAATCTCTTCCGGAAAATATTAGAAGAAAAAAATATATGAAAACTGATATAATATATATAGACTGACCCCATGAGATTGACACCCAGATGAAGGCTAAGCTCAGTGAAAATGTGGTACATCTGACCAAGATCAGCAGCATTTCCATGGGAGTAAAGAACAGTGAGTGAAGCACATGGATTTTTGACATACATGGCCACAATCTCATTCCCTTTTTTTGTGCTCAGCCTCAGCACGTCAACGTCGTCTCGGGGAAGAACATCGGAGATCCTCATTTTCCCCGTTGGTTCGTCGACGTACGTGTCGTATGACGGAGGGTCCGGTGGGAAAAATGCAAACTTTGCAGCCATAGACGATGTTGCAGACCCCATTTTTTGATCCGTTGAATTTTTTTGACAGAGGGTGTTATTTAAGCGGTCTGGAGAGAATTGTAGTGCATGGTAAAGTTTATGAGAATATTTGAATCATATAGGAGTTTAAAGCATGCAGCTTTAAAAGATTTGTGTTTGAATTCTCTTGAAAAGGAAAAAAAGGTTTTCCATTTGGGTTTTTAGAGATAAAAGTGTTTGAATTAATTCCTGTTTTAAGAGAGAAAGTTTTTAAGGGCACGACAAAGAGATATAGAGCAAGGAATTCTTGTCGGATAATCGTACGGGACAACAAAAAAAGAAAATCAAAGGGAAAAAAAAAAAAAAAAAAAAGAAAGAGCAAAACTTTTGCAAATCAATTGCCTCAAAATCATCCATTGAATTTATTTTCGTAAAACTAAAATCAACGAGGCCATTTTACAACTAATAAATGGATTGTGATACGTTGATTTCTTTGAAATAAATGGGAAAGAATAATATTTGGCTACTGAAAGGATGAATAGGAGTTTATACTCAAAATTGTTTGTTGCCGATTTATAAAATTTCGTATTTATAATCATAATCGTTCATATTATAAATCACTTTATAAAGATTGTCTCTCCAAAAAATTAATTAAAACTAAGGTCGTTTGGTCATCGAACTATATACAAATAGAATAACGAAATTAGTAAAAGCATTACGAATCGTCTATGTATTTGCTACAATAGATTGACTAAACAGCCATAGTTTTAATTTATTTTTTTGTAGTGGTGATCTTTACATAATGATTCATATTATAAACGGTTCTAATTATAAACACAAAGCTCTATTATTCAAACAAGTAGAGTTTCGAGTAGGAGTTCCTACTCATCCTGGAGTAATCAAGCATTGTGCAATGGGAAATGAATGAATTGTTGGCAAATATGTTCTTTAAAAAAATAAAAAATTATTTGTGAGTGAGATGTTTTAGGTAGAAATATTTAATTTGAATAAAAATTTATTTTGAATGTTTGCTCTTAAAAAAATCCACAGAATTCCAGTTAATTATGAACTTATGACTTCCATTGCAGACCAACCCAGCCGACTTAAAATTTGAGAGAGCCAAAATGCAAAAGTGAAATGAATGATGAATTTCTGGGGTAATTGATGAAAAATAAGCAAAAGAAAATGAGTGGGTGGCTGGGTGGGGGATGGCCGAGGGAACATCAAATGATTGCATATTGGACTATTATTTACTTTTACCACAACTCACTTTTACACCTATCAAGGCCCAAATACTACTATGCATAACGAGGCCCATCAGCCCAAACACAAACAAGATGAGGATATCACCGATACAAGCGATATTAGAATGGGATGTGATATCCACACACTCCTTTTTACTTCTCACACACCCTTTTAATTTTTGGCCGTTGGATCGAATGAAGTGAAGGAGATCAATGGATAGAAATTAAAAAGGGGTGTGTGAGAAATAAAAAGGGGTGTGTGGATAGCACACCCCATTAGAATAAGTGTAAATGATTTTAACTATTTGAGCTATAATTTATTTCTGACGAGATAAATAAAAGTAATTTTTACATTCTCTTTTTCTCATCATGCAATCACCTCTCTGTTTTCTAGCATTTGAAATTTGAAATTAGATAAATCAAAAGAAAATTACGAAATAAAAATAAGAAGAAGGGTGCAAAAGAAAACGGAATTGTGAAATCCCTACCCTTTTAAAGACTAAATCACCTTCATAAGAATATGTGTTATAATATTTCAAATGCAAGGAATTAAACTATTTTCACTTGTTTAATTTACTTTTATTTTGCATGCGGTCCAATATTCTAGTAGATAGAGTGTTGGATTTCCACTCATGCGTCTCGGGTTCCAAACTTTCCACCCTCTAAATTATTGTAATAGTTTTGAACCCTCTTCCCTCCCTTAGCAATAATCAACTTTTTACTTGACTAGAAGATTAGCAAATACATAAATGCATGGATTCACATAAACAGAAAAGCGAAAATTTAATTCATGAATTTCAATGATACATGGTACCTAATTATTTGATCTAATATTTAATGATTCTTCAACCAATGTAGACCTAATTAACGTTGAAATCATCAATTCCTTTTCTACTGGCTTGTACCATGCATCTTGCAACGGTGGTTCTATCCGCATACTCAGTTTTACTTTTACATATCTCTCTTAATTTCTAGTCATCCGATCGAATGAATTGAAGAAGATTAATAGACAAAAATTACAAAGATGTGTAAATGATAAAAAAAGATGTGTAAATAGCATTAGCAAAAACAACTGATAACCGGTAAGGTTCTATAATTCTATATTTCAATTTTCAATTTTTACTGTTTGAGAATTATATCATTCATGCAAAAATTATATTGTTTCATTGAATAAAGCTATAGAATTTGGTGGCATGCAGCACATGATTGTGGCTGGCTATACGCAAAATACCATGCACCCACTTAACATTTTGCACAAATTCCGACCCTGGAGAAATTTACATATTTAGAGGTTGTTTGATGAGTTGCTATCCCTAGGGTAAAAGTTAAAAACAAATGAGAGTTGCACTTTAGACGAGGGACACCCAGTGAAAGACTTCGTTGGATCGATGAAACACCTTAATTATATTCTAATTAATTAGTTCTTAAACCCTAACACAAGTCCATATGTTCTGAACATATTTGCGAGCACTTAATTATATGCAAAGAGAGTAGTGATTCAAAAAACTACTAAATGCAGCGCATATATATATATATGGATGTTTCTTATTCTCTTAATTTGATCCAATGCAGTGTTTTTGGGTTTTTTTTTTCTGCATATGTTACATTATTTAAATAACAAAAAAAAACAATAATTATGGTTAAAATATTTAGAATATGCAAACTCATGATTTTGTGAGACCATGGTGATCAGTTATTACACCACTAGCTAGGACGTTGGATGTAAGGCTGGAGGTTTTGATTAACATTGGGATTGAAATAGGTAATGCCCATTGGAAATATTAGAAATATAAAACTAAAAAATAGTATGAGCCGAAATTTGTCTATCCCTCCATGAAGCTCCACCACTGAGACTAGAGATAAAATTGGTGCAGAAAATTAGAGTTATAATTTGATAAGCATCTTCGTTTTGGCATTTGTTACACCTTTCCATACAAATTTTAGAGTCTAAACTTTCAAATATGAGAAAATAAATGATTTATCATTTTCAATCCTAGTTATTTTCTCACCAACCAAACACATAAGGATTTGGATTATAACTGATAACATATATTCATTGTTAGTCGTTACTAGGTATTAGGAATAGTAGCCTACCAAAAGTCATGTATTAATGTAGACATGGAATTGAGGAATTAGGGTTTAGCTTTTGCCAACCTCGGCATGCAAAATATTAGGTCAAGCTAGTTCTTCGATGTACGTGTATATGGCGGCAGACACCAGACAAGCACAAAACACTTTAACGTCCGAAGCTTCCGTTCCACGTTATGTTACTACGTTTCTCCTCTAACTATGCATTTCCCCTTGAAATTAAAAATATATATATGCGATCAGTTAGTTTTTTCTTCTGAAATTTCGAAAACACGCATCAAATTCTTCTCAAATGCTTCGATATCTTCGTTCCCAGATCAAAATACACATGGGTTGACACGATGTTTCATGTACTATTTGTAATAGGTGTTCTTGGCCACAGCATTACTAATTAAAATATTCATAAAATAGGTACGTTTTTGGAAACCCAAGTTAGGTCCTCTAGCTAGTTTGACTTGACTTAGGGTATGTATGTGTGTGTGTGTGTGTGTGTTGCTGCCACCTATATATATATTTGACTTGGGTTTACACATTTGACTCTCTTTGAAATCCTGCCGATTTAACACATTCACTGACTCACTGAAGTGCCAATACATAAGATCATTCCATTTATTCTTCTTGCTTAGACTGAGATTTGGGTCCTATGGAATTTTCTTATTGCTTGGTGTTTGTGCTTGTTTCTGCTGCAAGCATATGGAATATCTCTGCAAATTCCCGTCATCAACTAGGTACCTGCTTTTCTTTCTTCTTCTTCTTCTGTATTGTCATTCATTTTTTCCGTAATATTATTGAATTACATTACAGAATGTTTTAGCTTACTATTGGAAATAACATTTCGATTTTCTACAATTTGAAGGCGAAAATGCTGTTGTGCCAAATGATGTTTCGATTCTGAAGGTACATACAACATGTATTTTTTGAGACTTGCATTTTGATGTAATTAAATAGCACTCCAAACTGTATTATTTGCCATACTAGTTGTATGATTTGCAATTTATCCTCAACAATACCTAGAGTCGTATACATTTATTGATTATAACTTATATATTATATGTACAGGGTGAAGATATTGATCATCATCAAGTGGTTAGTCCTCCTACTGCAACTAAGGAGGATAAGAGGATAGGAGGAAGGAAAATGGCAGCAGCGAGGTTAGAGAAGGACGTTAAAGTAGTGGCAGAAGGCGGTATAAGTGGAACTCGGAGGTCCAACAGCTCCGACCTTGAAGGACAATCTTCATGTGGCAATGTGGAATGCAGACAAAGTACTACTGCAAGTCGATTTTCTGAGAAAATAGTCGATCATGATCATGAACATGCAGGTTTTGTAGCTTTTAGTCAGGACTACAATTCACCAAGGCACCACCCTCCTAAGAATAACTGATGATTAATGAATTGAGAATTATATACTAATTTCAATAATGTACTAATTAATTATCAACTTTCTAATTCTACTCTGCACTCTTTCTTAATTGTTTTTTTTTTATTTCCCCACCTCACTTTCTTGCAAATTTGAAATTTCTTAAATGTGTATACGTGGTTGCCAAACACAACGATAAATGTGTGTTAAAAATTCCTTAAAATGCCCTTATTTAATAGAAATACTAAAATAAAGTTTGGAACGACATTATCTATAAATAGAATACGTGTTAAATTATATATTAAAACACAAAAAAGTCTAATTTATAATCGATTAGATTAAATTTTAAAGAATTCCATGATTCCACATATTATTAACTGTGTATTTTTTTTAATTGTTTAATTCGCAAGGAGTTGGAACAGAATAAACTTTTGTGTCTGGTTCTGTAGTAGAGATGGATGGAATTGCTAAACAACCATCAACTATAACCCCAAAAGAACCAGATTCGAAAAAAGGAGGCATTGATAATCTAACACTCTCTCCCGTTTCACACTCAATGTTGTATTGGTAATCAACATTATGAACCGCATTGTTACATTTACCAAATCATCTGGCTTACAGGACTGCTCCATTAAAATGTTTATCAAACCTGTGTTGACAACAACAATTAATCTCATATTTTTTTATGACTTTTTAACGGTCAAGGTTTGACTTCATATCCACCTTAACATGTTGTATTTTTTTTATTAATAAATTCTCCTTGTAATCACTTTTGATGTAGCAATACTGAAGTGAGATTAATTGTGCAGTCAAATTTAAAAAATTTAAAAATTTTAAAGATTATAAAAGTTAGGCCAAATTAAAATGGGGTGAAAATAGACTAGTACACAAAAGATCGATGAGGAGTGCTAATGGCAGCTTCGAGAATAAATAGGAATTTGGGGAATAAATAAAGAAAAACTAATGAAAATGACTTAAAAATTTTGAGTTTTAACGATAAGGACAAAAATAAAAGGCAAAGTGAATAATATCATGATTGACTTTTTAGTGTAAAAATGTGATTTTTCGTTAAAGTAAACAGTACCGGAAGCTTTTCATTAAAGTTCCCAATAAAAAATGGTTATTCAATAAAGAATACCATTATTTATATTACCGTTTCATACATTTCGTATCAAAGTCCAAGAGACTCTTTAACTTTTCAGTAAATAATTATTATTCAGATCACATTGAATGGTATTTTGTTCTTGCCTATGAGGCAGAAGAGCCCGATGATAAATTCACCTTAGCCGCGTCTCTTTCGATTGTCCTGAAAACATGGGAAAGTAAGACTTAAAGAGAAGCAGAAGCAAATGGAGTGGTGCATTCTTTGAAACTCTCTTCAAGAAACTAACCTCCATAAGAACTCAGGGAACTAGCCTCCCCTTGCTGGTTGTTAATGAGGCGAAAGACTGAGACGCACATGGGTTACTACATGCAAAGAAAGGCAACCGCCCTCATTGTCACCGGGGCAACATGATTCCCATTCATCTTTCAAATACTAACGAGAAGATTGTCACACAAATCCTCCAGTAGATAGTTTTCTACTTTTAGGACAACTCTTGGTTTCAGCGATGGGATCATTTCTTTCAGCATTTTCCCGAGACTCCACAAGGATCTTAAAGTAACTCTTGGGCGCACCTGAAATGCAGGACTGCATGCGTAGAAGCATCCTGGTTAGCCGGCACTCTTGTATAAGAACTCTTGGTTTCAACTTTCAGCTATGTAAGCCTTATCTTCACCAAGAACATCCTAGCTCCTAAGTTGTAAACCTGCAACGAGAGTAAACAATTAATTTAAGATTTCTGCTTAAGTCATAAAAATCATAACCATGTAGAAAAGAATCTAGTTAATGAACGTCATTGATCAGTATTGTTCTTGAATGTACTTTGCATTTGTTTGTGCCAAGAAAATGAAAATAATGGATATAACTCAAGGAAGGGTGAACAATAACATTACCTGAAAATCGGATGAGTGTTCGTTTAAGAGGAAGAAAGCAAAGGTTTGAGACGCTTTTCCCGCTCCTCAAATTGTTTTAGCAATTGAATCTCAGCTGCCCTCTGGAAAAAAATAAAATTGGTTTGGTTGGCAATTTACAATTAGAATACCCACAAAAATGATGAAATGAATAAGAATTATAATTGGGCTCGTACGGCTAATCAACAATAACCTAGTGTTATATGAAAGAACTGTAAGTTTATGAGTATGAGTTATGGAAGGAATCAGTTCTTTGTTTAAGATTGATATGGAAAAGTCTTGGTCAAAAGCCTTAACTTATTTGGTTTCCTTGTGGAATAAGTTTTGTGAGATTCTGAATAATCCTTGTGGGATTAGAACTCGGTAATAGAACATGTTTGGGATTGATATGTTGTATCAATTGTGATGTCTGAATCCTAAGTCTATTCTAATAGGGAATGACAAAAGGAGTGCTATAAAAGCTTATGCCACTGCTCTTGCAATATACGATTATATCGAGTTCCAAGTCCTATTGTCTGGAAGAACCATTGAGATTTGTAAAAGAGGAGAAGGCAGTAAGCTGTGAAGTCGCAATGGCTTCTTCATCTGGTTCCAATTCTGCAGGTAAGTTCTCGAGCTTTTCTCGTGTTTTTGTTCATTTATTGGTTTAGTGGAGTTGTGATTTAATTGGTTGTATCCATGTTCTTTAGATTGATGAACTGTTAGAGTTTATGCTTACAAGAACTAGGAAAGGGGTCCTAAGATCTTCTGACTTAATTTTCGTTTCTGGATGGATATGAAATAATTTATCTTTCTTTTTGTGAGAAACTGGAGAGAGATTAATAGAATGTTATACCTTGTGAACGGAACTTTCTTTATGAGCCAGTAAACAGCTTTTCCCAATGGTCAAATCGCCCGATGCTAAAAGATATAACTTTCCCAAGGAATTAATCAGGATGAAAGCCAAATTTGATCATCTCAGCAAGGAGTTCCGCTGCTGAATCAAAATCACCACCTTGATCGAAAACATTAAGCATCACCTCACAGAGTTCTTGATCAGGAAAAATCCCATCAGATAACATCATACAGAAAAAGTACTTTGCTTCAGTTATCCTACACCTTTTGCACAATCTATTAATTACAGCACTATAATCTCTGATGGAGATCTCAAATCCTTTCTCCATCATTAGAAGAAAGAGTCCCACAGCCCTATATACATCACCCTTTGCACAATGTGCTTTTATTAACGTGCTATAAGCAAACTTTGTCAAATTGATATTGCCGTCATCGAGAGAAACCAGTAGCCTGTCAGCATCCTCTAGGCCACCATATACACAAAGACCATTGATAAGGAAATTATATGTAACAGGAGTTGGCTCAAGATTATGCATCAGCATCTCGTTGTGCAACTGAAAAGCTTTCTCGAAGTCTTGAGCTTTGCAGAAACATTTGACGATAGTATTATATGTGATTTGATCCGGGGTTAGGCCCTGAGCATACATTTTCTCGACTAAGTGAACAGCATCCCACAGCTTCCCCTGTTTGCAAAGTCCTTTAATACCTACCGTGTAAGATACATGAGTTGGTTCTACAGCTTTTGCTTCCATCTCTCGAAGTAATTCAAGCATAACCTTGATGTTTCCCTGTTCACAGTTAGCATTCATAAGAGTAGTATAACTAACTGGACTTGGTAGCAATCCATGCAGCTCGATGCTATCCAACATCCTTCGAGCCTCGACTAGTTTCCCAGTTTTGCAGAAACCATGAATAAGAGTATTGAAAGTGACAGTACTAGGATTTATTCCCTTCTCAATTATTTGTTTATATAATTGTATGGCTTCTGCAACATTACCTAGTTTTACATACCCATCCATCATAATATTATACAGCACAATATCCTCTGTCACAGCCCTTGTCGTCAGATGATCAAAATACTTCCTTGCCTCATAAATATCCCCTTTCTGACACAGACCTAACAGAATAGCGCGGTGTGCAGAGTAATTAGGAATGATTCTCTTCCTGTACATTTCTCTATATATTTCCCAAGCCCTTTGTACATCTCCTTGCTTGCATAGACCATGAATGAGGATTGAATATGTTGTCAGATCTGGTTCCAAGCCAACAGCTTCCATCTCATACAACAATCCCAATGCTTCTTCTACCCGTCCACTTTTACACATACAGCTGAGTGGTACACTGTAAACAATGACACTCAACTGAAAATCTCTTGAAATCATCTCTTTCCGCAACTTAAGGGCTTCGTCAATGTTGCCAACATGGCAGTGGCCACATATCATAATTGTATATGTAACATGATCCGGATTCAACCCCTTAACCAACATTTGCTGAATGACCTTGCGAGCTCCACTCATCAAACCAAGTAGATGAAACCCCTTACAGAGAATGTTGTAAGTTACCGTGTCAGGCTGTACCCCATGCCTCTCCATGTCTTTGGTGAACTCCAATGCTTCTTCCAATGAACCTGCTACACATAACCCATGAATCAGAATATTATAACTGTACAAATCAGGAACAAGTCCATACTTGAACATCATACAAAAAAAACGACTTCGCAACATCCACAAAACCCAATTTACAGGACCAAGACATGATGGTATTGAAAGAAACAACAGAAGGCCCAGTCTCCGTTCTTTCAGCATCCATGAGGAAAGAAACTGCATCTTGCAGACCGGATTGCTGGCACAGTCCATCTATAAGTATGGAAGTAGTGTAGTCACTCTCCAGAGTTCCAGTATCTTCTATTTCATTATAAACATTCCACATGTTATCTGTATGCCTCAAATTATGCAACAGGCAGTTATAGGTAGATGTCGAAACCTTCAAATTCAAATCTCTCATCTTAGCAAGAACAGACAGGGCATCATGAACCATCTCAGATCTCGAATAAGCAAACGCCAACGTATCCCACACCACACTAATTGAGTCCCAGTCCCTGAATCTACGCAAGAGCAGCTCACAAAGTGAAGGTGCAAAACCAGGGCCTTTCACAAATCACAGCAAATATATAAATCCCAAAATGCGAAAAATATTGCCCACCGAAAAAACCGACTAAATGCATAGGGTAATGTGGCCTAAAACACCAATCCAAGCATAAACAACTACCATCATTTTTCTTCTAGCTCACAGAAAGTAAGTAACAAAATAAAAAAATTGAGCTATTCAATAACTTCAACAAAACCTCATAACTCATTTCGGCCTGAAAATCTATCTGCCTTACATAATCTTACCAAGCTGCAAGCTATATGATAGAAGAAGCACTTACAAACCGTACCTTCTTCATCCACCATTTGCTTTACAACCGAACGCAACTCCTGAAACTGCCTATTCGCCGCTAATACATGAGCACGATAAACTCCGCAATCCTCGAATGCCGTAAGTCACACTCATTCCTCAAAAAATTGAAGAACCCGAAAGCCAAATCCGGGCTCTCAAGACTCAAACTTTCAATAATCAAATCCACCTCTGACTGATTCAGCTTCGAGATGCAGGTTCTAAAATAACGATTACCCAAAAATTTTCTCAAACCAAAGATTCCCAAGCCGGCAATGACTTCGGAGACGGTGCTTGTAGGATTTGGGACGGCGGCGGCGGCAAGCTCGTCGTCGAACTTTGCAGCGGATGCCGAGGGTTTAGTGAAGATGAGGCAAGAGAGGGGAGCGAGAATTTGAGATTTTTGTAGGAAATGTGAGGGCTTCCATTTGTGGATGTGATGATGAATTGGGGATTAGGGTTTAAGCATGAAAAGGCAAGAGCCCTGTTTGGTTCCTGGGAAAATTGGAAAGCTAATAGAAATGACAGAGACCAGAGATTGGTTCGATGTTGGATCAGAATCCAAGCTTTAATGATGGAACGGCGGCGGAGGGAGGCGCTAGGGTTTAAGGAAGCCGTTGGCTTCCCGGCAATTTTGAAGGATGGTAACCAACACTACGAAACGGCGTCGTCGAGGTTGTAAGCTTTTGCTGACCAAAGATTGATTTATTATTATTTTTTAGCTAGAGAAGTTTTTTGTTGACATTAATATACTTCTGACCAAATAGTATTTTATGAGAAGTGATTGGAACTAAATTTTTATTTTTAATATAAATATATCGTTGAATAAAAATACTTAAAATTAAAAATCTAACACTACATATATCAAAATTGACAAATGATCACAAAATCCCACCACCTGAATAACTTTGTCTATGATCCAATGCCTCCAAGACTCCAGAAATAATGGCAAGCTGGCCCATCACTTCCCCAGTTTGCTCCATGGATAATGATACCACTGTGTCCCAAGCAACCCCCAACCCCAAGATGAAGAAAATTTGACGAAGTAAAAAGGGAGAGAGTGAGAGAGAGTAGGAAGCTTTTGATGGATGATGATGGTATATCTTTTTTCTGTGCAGGCAACAAGTACGTCTCAAACCCTATTTGAAACTCCAGCTACTGTTTGGTCCCAAAATTTAGATTTTAGGGCTGGACTTGGATTGTCTGCCCTCCCATTTCGGTGCCCTCCCCGTGCCCTCTTGTTTTGTGTGGTCACGGTTAAGCCATTTTAATATTTTATATTATTTTTTTATAAAAATAATAAAACAAAAAGAAATAGTAATATAAAATGTTGACGTGTCTTAACCGTGACCACAAAAACAGAAGGGCACGGGGAGAGCACCAAAATTAGAGGGCAGACAATCCAAGTCCTTTAGGGCTAACACAACAGGTACATAGAGAGAGAGAGAGAGAGAGAGAGAGAGAGAGAGAGAGAGAGAGAGAGAGAGAGAGAGAGAGAGAGAGATCGGGAGGGACGCATCATCCCATGACGTGCTTGCTCTCTGAAACAAACACCACAACTACAAAGAATTTAGTACAGAATGGCCCATCATCCCATGACTTGCTTGCTTTCTGAAACAAACACCACAACTAAAAAGAATTTAGGAGTAAAGAATGGCATGGACGTCCTACATCACATCATCCATGTAGGGATGGGCAATGGTTATGCGGGCAAGTAACCGCGGTTAATTTACCCATAACCGTTTATGCTCATACCCGCATAACCGTTTACCCATTGGTTAATTGCCTAAACGGTTATACACATATCCATAACCGTTTATAAACGGTTAACCATACTCATTTAACCGTAACCGTTTAATAGCCGTTTACCCATTTATCCTTTTTAACCCGTTTATCTTTTTTTTTTTATCATTACCCTTTTTTCACCCGTCTACATGTTTTTTAACAACTTGAAAATTAAAAAAAAAATTGTCATAATTTTTTTTTTTGACAATTAAATACCGTTATAGGTACATTCATCATACATTTCCATATTTTAATTTTTTAAGTCCTTATACCATTCCAATAATTGAAATAATAGTTTACAGACAATATTTTTAACTATTAACAATGAAGGTAAATATAATATTTGCTACGTATTATTGGGTTACAAAAATTGTTTAGAAGACATTTATGTCAATTTCACGGTTATCCGCAAGGAATTTAAATTAATTTGGCCAATTCCTTGATGATGAGAATCATCATTCCTGTAATAGTATTATTGAGAGAATGACCGATGAATTCCTTGCTAATTTATTGGGTTCTAAGTATTATTGGATCGAGAACATGGTTTGTGTTAGTTTTACATATATAAAATAAATGGGTAAACGGTTACCTATTTATAACCGTGGTTAATACCCATAACCGCTCATTTAAATTTCACAGGTAAACGGTTATACCCATAACCGTTTATTTATCTAAACGGTTACCCATAACCGTAACCGTTTAATTTAAATGGGTGGGTAACCGCGGTTACCCATAACCAATGGGTATTTATTTGCCCATCCCTAATCCCATTACTTGCTTGCTCTCTGAAACAAGGAGGCAGATTGTCTGCCCCGTTCCCATCCACTTTTATTTGTGCGGTCACAGTTAAGCCACGTAAACATTTTATATTGAATTTTTTTTATAGAGATAATAAGACAAAAAGTAATAGAAATATAAAATGTTGACATGACTTAACGGTGACCGCATAAATATAAGGAGATGAAAAGAGCACCATAACAGAAGGGCAGACAATCTGCCTCCCAGAAACACACACCACAACTACAAAGCATTTTCACTGCATTTTGATGATGAAGACAATCCTCTTTTATTAGAAACTGCTCTTTTCAATCTTCACCTTTTCAGAAAAAAAAAAGAAAAAAAAAGAGAGATTTATTTGCAGAAAGTAATGTGAGGACAAGATAGGTTCATGGTTTGCTAAATGAGTGACAATGTTCTAAATGATGCTAGGTGCTAGTTGGGAGGTAGGTTAGGACTTAGCGGTTAGGCAATGACTAGGCGGATTTAAGTAAATCTATTATATATTGTACCAATAAGTACCTATTTATACTTAAAAGACACATAATTGTGTTGGGTACATAAATTGCACAAAATAACATATAGATTATAAAGTTTTAGAATATAGTGAAACCATAGGGAACAAGCATATACTGAGTGTTCATTCAAGTATTCAGCAAGTCTATTACATTTTATTAAAAAAATAAAATACAAAATGAAAGTTATCGATTTTCTGTCTAAGTGGAAGTCGTGACCTAGGCGGGCTAGGCGAACGCTTAAACGGGTCTAGGCATCATTTCTTAATATTCAAATGCTTAGGAATTAATCGAGGTAGTGGCCAGCTGCCTAGCCTCTAGGCAGGGTCTAGGTGGCAAAAGGAGATTTTTAGAACATTTGTAATTATAGGAATAGTGCACAAATTGAATCACTTAGCAAATTTTGAATCGAAAACGGTACAAGAGGATACCAAACAAACGATAAAAATGGACTTGACTTGTGGTTTACATACGGTATATTGTTCGTGTAGTATCTCTCTATTTTTAATTACCAATTTTTAGTCGGTTCTATTATTCCCCTACTTATTGGCTAAGCAACAAAGCCCCTACATCCTTAGAAACATTAAGTAATCCCATGAGAAAAAGGAGAGAAGTACCAATTAATTAATATCTCTAAGTACATATTAGGGAATAGCTCCATTAGGTTAACAGTTTCATTCATTCACAGGTGTGCTTTTTTCTTTCTTTCTGTTCTTATTTCAATATTTCAGGTGATCTATATAAATCACAGGGGATCAATAATTTCGAAGCCCTTTTAAAGAAAAATTAATGTTTTGCCTCTCCAATTTTTCTTGTAAACCAAGGAGAAAAAATGGCAATAGACATTTATGCATGAAACTCACATTTCACCAAACCAACTCAAAGCATAAAACTCTTATAAAATCTAAGCCCATTACAACATAGCTACTCCATTCAAGTTATTTGTTTCTATTTATCTCCTTACGTCTTCTGCAAGTAATTAACAATGTCTGAAGCAAATATTGTAAGAAGACATGTACTTCTGGAGGAGAACAAAGTTGTAAAAGAGAGAGAGAAGACGAACAGTAGCTCTAAACTCCTCAAGAGAATTTACCCAATTGGCCTTCATAAGAGCACTTCATCTCTATCCCTGTCCTCTTCTTTGTCATTCTCCTTGTCGGAGACCTCGTATGATTCTTTTCTCACTGATTCTAACTTCCCACTGGATCAGAAGATTTCCGCGGCTTTCCGCTTCTTTGCACAACCACCTCCAAGAAGAGAGTATAATTCTCCAGTGGCTAAACTTGCCCAGCAGCAGATTAGTCTGGCTCAGGATGCTAATGATGGGGAGTTGAGGAGATGCAATTGGATAACAAAGAATAGTGGTGAGTTTTATTGTTTCATCAAATAATGCAGAAAACTTTGCTTTCTATATATTTTCATGCTTTCTCGAAGTATATATGCGTGTCATTTTTGCACATAAGCCATGCTAACCTTTATCGTATCGTTTCAATTTCATCGGAGACCACGATGGGACTCCTATTTCCTATATTCCATCCTTCGAAAAAATATTTTATGACTTGCTCTGGAGAAAAATGGAAAAGGAAAATGGTTGTGGGAGTTGGTACGTGGAATCTATAGAAAATGATAGTAAACATATTAAACAACAAAGTCATCGAGGATTCCATAACCCTACAAAGTAGTTGACGTTACAACAAGGTGTCGTACGTATATGAATACTTAAAAGTCATGGCTAATGATATATGCAAGTATATTCTGAAAGATAATAATACAGATGACAACGATTATGAGGCAATTAACATTTTGTTGACTATAGAACATATTAGAAAATTCTTTTAAGGTTTTATAGTTAAAATGGTCATTGAAATTGACATAATTATTCACTTTGTTTTGATCTCTGACATTAAAAATTGATATAAGTGGTCCCTCAGTTTGTCCATCGTAAATCATTTTGGTCATTCCATTAAAAATTTATCAATATCCTCATTAAGTTGGAGGGTTAGTTTGAAAAAAGTATTGTTGAAAAGGTGGTCACATAGTCGTTCACGTGACCAATTAAACAAGAAGATTAACAGATTTTTAACGAAAAGACCAAAATGATTTACGGTGGACAAATTCAGAAACCACTTCTATAAATTTTCATTGTCATAGATTAAAATGAGGAATTATGTCACTTTCATGAACCATTTTGACTAAAAAATCATTCTTTGCATGCTACAATTAAGTTTTTTATTATCTACTGCATAGCGTTTGGCAATGGATCGTGTTCAAAAGGTTTAATAAAAATATATTCGTTTTTTTCTTGGCTCACCCTGCAACACGGAACATATACACGTCGACTCGTCGAGTCTTTTATTCGTGTGAGTATCAAGTTGTGTAATTGTGTCATGTTTGAACTTGTCCACTCTCCACAAGATAAAACTATCATAAAATATGTACGCATAAAATAAAATAAATTGTTTTGCTGGAGTAAATAAAGAATTTTAATGAAGACATGCATTGATCCTATTATTTCATTACAACAGATAAAGTTTATCTAGTGTTTCACGACGAATGCTGGGGAGTTCCAGCATACGATGACAAGTAAGTCCATCGAGACTCTTACGATCAAGTCTAATTAATAAAAAATTAAGTGGTATTTAATTAAATAAATGTATCTATATGCATGCAGTCAATTGTTTGAGCTGCTTGCACTGTCTGGTATGTTGATGGACCACAATTGGACTGAAATTGTGAAAAGAAGGGAGCTTTTCAGGTAACCTAGCTCTTTTCTACATATGTCATTAGAATTTATGAAACTTTGAGTACTATTTCAATGATCTTATGATTTAATTTGTGACTCAGGGAAGCGTTTTCTGGATTTGATCCGAACAAAGTTGCGAAAATGGGGGAGAAGGAGATTGCAGAAATAACCTCCAACAAAGAAATAATGCTGGTAGACTGCAAAGTGAGGTGCATTATAGACAATGCCAAATGCATATTGAAGGCAAACAAGAAAACTTAAACATGATATTAATTATTTAATTAGTTGCTAACACTGTACCGAAACTTAATTAGCTATCTAAATCAATGCAGATTGTAAGGGAGTTTGGATCTTTCAGCAGCTACGTGTGGAGTTCTGTGAATCACAAACCGGTCATAAACCGATTCAGATACCCGAGAAACGTTCCTCTGAGGACCCCGAAAGCAGAATCCATGAGCAAGGATTTGATCCAGAGAGGATTTCGGTACGTTGGACCCGTGATTGTGTACTCGTTCATGCAGGCTGCAGGGCTGACAAATGATCATCTGGTGGATTGTTATAGGTACAGTGAATGTGTAAACCTTGCAGAAAGACCTTGGAGACATATCTAATTAAGTCTACTTATTTAACCTTATCTGAATTAAGTACCAAGAGCAATATATATATATATATATATACACACACACACACACACTTTAAATGCTTTTTCAATGTAATAAATCAATTATTTGAATTATGTATTATAATTACAGCTCTATTTTTTACGTTCTGTTTTTTTCCTTGGTATAAGCGTATAAATTGAGATTGACCCAAAAAATATTATGAACTCAAGAAAGAATGATTATTTGGTTGGTGCAGAAATTAACAAACCATTGGATTGTTTTAATTTTTTTTTATATGGAAAATCTTTTAATTATCATAATTATTGGTTCATAAGGTCAATGACTGACACGTTTGCAACTGCATTACGGTTGCTGGTGTTAGCAGCGCAGCCTCTAACTTATTGGTAATTCAAAATTATAGTTATTTCAACTTAGTTTAAGGTTCCAGTAATGTGATGCAATGAGGATACACATTTCTTATGAAGTTGATAATTAGTTGTGATCGGTCAATTGTGATGGCGCAACTCTGTTGCTTCTAGGTTGATTATCTCTTTGTAATAATGTTCTTACTAATATTTCGTTTTTAACTGGTGTTCATCTCGATTTGTAAATGGAATGTCTCAAGTTCGACTAACATAAATAGCGAAAACCAGCGATATGATAAGTATCAATAACAAAATTGACCCAAAAAAAGATAATTAAGTATCAATCAATACAGTAAAAGGCTCAATATAATTGATCCTTACACTAACCAGCCAATCCAAGCACTACTTATGGGTTCCCCCTACCGTGCTAGTGTTGAAAATCTGCTTTCCAGGCTCCCATGACAATTTCTTCAACATAACACAATGAACACATCTGCAACAATTAAAGCCTTCTGATTGAAAAATAAGAAAAACTGCTCCAGATGACTAACATTGCATTGACAAAAAGATAAGCAGTCGAATCGTTAACGACGAGAAGAACTTTTATGCACTTGGGAGTTGGGGTGTCATGTAATCAATGGCGAATTTAAGATTTGAATATTGGGGGTCTAGTGTTAAACGTCTAAATTTTTTAATACACAACAAGCGCGCAAAAAAATTGTTTTTTATTCACTAGGCATTTCGTCAAACAATATACGGGCTTGTTGTCATTAAGCGAAATACTGTGCACATGTTAACATATGTTGACATATGTTGAAGCAATCTGATGAGTGCTATCGAGAGAACTTGTTGAGTGCTCTCGATGTAACTTGTCAAGTGCTGCCAAAATATACATGGCAGATATTACATTAAACACTTTATGACATAAAAGGAACTCACATCAAACATTCGAAAGATCCTCAGAAGACCTTCACGTGTATATTTTTCAAACTTCGAGTAATCCTAGAACCACCTTGGTCACAATATATATCCTCCACTGCATGTCACAGAGGTGGAACGCAAACTAATCACGTTGGTATCCTAAGTGTGGACAAATTTCTCTCGTGAGTAACCCCATAAAATTCATTAAGTGTACGTACTGCATAACTAGTATGCAACGAGACAAGTCCGAGTCCCATGTTTTGTCTGTCTCCGTTCACTTGTTAATGGCATCATTTTGTCTTGCTGCATCATAAACCCTAGTTATCGTAAATCGAGTGGCAAATATAGTAATAAACAACAACTCGAATTCCATTCCTTTTCATTGCAGTCTCCGTCGACCAATTATACTAATTATCAGTTGATTAATCTATCTATTAATTATACATTAATAATATCCATTCATGTGGGGTCTGCTCTGATTAAGTAAACAACAATTCTCATCATCAGCTCATATGGGAAGCCCTTTGACCGCCCTCACAGATTGTTAGTTGAAAACCCTTCACCCATATTTCAATATCTATATTCTTTCAAGATGAAGTCCAGCAACCATGAACCTTTACTCGTAGTGAAAGCAATGAAACCCCACCGCTAAGTTAGGCATAAAATAAAAGTTGCCCACTTGGCCTTTAATCTGTAGCGTTACAGACAGTCGAGTCAATCACTACTAATCAATATCAATATAGTACTAAAAAATCTCAATACAATTCAATATAAATAGTGAGTAATACAATCAAGTTTCTTACGTAGGACTTTACATCTTCAGTACTCGTCATCACGTGAAACAACTCCTTGATCGCCCACGCGTAAAGCAACTCCGCATCAGCAATCCATTTTTTTTTTTTTAATTTGATTTCAGTGTCAGGGATTAGATTCAAGTGTCCAAACTCATGACGTTGGGTTTTCAAATTCATTGTCTAAACTCAGGACTTTAGGGTTTTCGATCCATAATTTCAATACGAGTTCAATCGTGCTGGAAAAATAAGCCTGCTCCGATACCATATCACGGTTTCATCAGGGATCAATAATACAGTGCATGGAAGCGTACAACAAAATACCCTGAAAAAAAGCAGGCAAAACAATCCGCTGCCGGAGGGTAGAAACTCAAAATACAAAAAACGTGTACTATCCAAGTGATGGCTTTCGTGTCGTGGGACCTTTCTCCATGTGGTGCTGGTACTTATCACGTTTTGCTTTCGAAGGCAGATTCTCTGTCCTCCCAATTTTTATGACCTGTTGTTTATGCGATCACGGTTAAACCACGTCAACATTTTATATATATTTTTTAGCGAAGTTGCGACGCTAACTCAGGTGGTGGAGAAGTTCGCCAAGGGCGAACCCTCCTCAAATGGGTCGCTGGTTTCTGATCTGATGGCCGCGTAGAATAATTTGGAGGAATGAGAGGTGGCTGAGGTTGGGCCTGCTGCGTTGGTCTCTTCAGCTCCCTCCATGTTTCAATTTCCAACCCCATCCACCATGATTTGTGTTTATGAAAAAAAATTGCTTGTTGGTTTTTTGAAATTGGGGGCAAAAAATGAGTGCAGAGAGAGAAATGGAAAGATCGGAGAAGGAGAAAGAAAGTGGAAGGGAAGAGGAAGGGATCGGTTGGGGGAGGTGAAGAGAGTGGAAGAAACGGGTGGGGGTTGCGGGGGAGGTGGGTGTGGGGTGGGTTTTGGATGGGAGGGGAGGTGAAGAGAGCAGAGGAGAGGGAGATGGTCGGGAGGAATGGGTTTTTAGTTTTTTTTTTAAATTATTTTAATAGGATAAATTATTATAATATTTTAATCTATAAAAAAGAATTGCCACGTGCCATAAATTTAGCAACCACGTGACACAAATATAGTAACTACGTTAGCTTATAACGGATCAATGGATAGAAAATATGACAGATGTATTATATTGAAATAAAATAGTACTTGAGGTATGAAAGTGAAATATTTTAAAGATATTGTATAAGGTTGTCATAGATCTCAAACCTAACTGGTACAATATAATTTAGGGAACTTTAACGAAAAGCATCCGGTACTGTTCACTTTAACGAAAAACCACATTTTTACACTAAAAAGTCAATCTTGTACTATTCACTTTACCCTTTATTTTGTCCTTATCATTAAAACTCAAAGTTTTCAAGCACTTTTCATTAGTTTTCCTTATAATTTACCCTTAAAATAATTAATTTAAAAAATAAGTATTTAAAAAAAATAAATAAAAATAAAAAACCCATAACCCTCTTCGTCTTCCTCACCCAACACCCCTCCAACTCCACGGCTCCACCCCTTCATGGCTTGCGAGCAGTTCCCTGCCACCATCACCTGCAAGGCCGACGCCATCACCCTCTATGTCACCTATGTCGCGTCGAAGTGGTTGATCTTCAAGACCCGAGCTTCAGCAACCATCGACCTTTCAACAGCCTCAACTTTACGACCCGCGGAAATTCCCAAAAATAATGAGTGGGTGTTTTTGTTTCGTGCTCTGATGGCAAACCCCAAATCCCTAATTCCCTTCCTCTTGTTCAAAACCTGCATTATAGCCAGTATTACATAAGCCAAAGTCTTGCCTGACCCAGTTTTCGCAATCCCAATAAAATCGCGACTGTCCAATAAGAATGGCCAGGCCTGGGATTGAATCGGAGAAGGACTCCTGAAATTCTGACAGCACTGTAAAACATCACTGGGAAGCTTCGATTTCGCAAAGGAAGTCAATGGCTTGTATTTGGCTTCCTTTGCATCTTTCCCAGTAACCACCACAGCTGCGTCTCCAGATTCTCCTTTGTTGGCATAGCTAATTTCCTGTGGATGGACCACGATCAGAAGACGTGCCCGCTTTGTAGGACGACGTTCGTGCCCAGATCATTCTTTCTTGCTTTCCTCTGCAATCTAGGAGCTGGGTTCTTCTTCTTCATACCCTGTTTGGCTGTTGAGAAAATATGAGTGAGAAAATGAAAGATATGGATGGGTTTTAAAGGTTGAAGCTTGCAGATGGTGGCTTTTTTTTATCTGATTTGTGCTCAAATTTTGGGGTTTTGATTGTTAAATTTGTTCTTTTAACTGGTAGAAGACAATGGATTTTGCCTGTAAATTTTGAATTAGGGTTTTCTAGCATTTGAGTTGGGAGGAGTGGATCGGAGAAAGGGTGGCTCGGGTAGGCAAGGGGTGGGTGATGGGGTATGAGAGAAGGGGGTGCTCGGTTGGAGAAGACGAAGGGGGTAGAAGGGATGGAGGGGTGGAAGGGATGAAAAAGTGTCAGTGTGGGGAAGACGAAGGGTTTTTTTTTAAATACTTTTATTTAATTAATTGTTTTAATATTTTAACTATTTTTGAATGACACGTGGTGCTTAATCATTGTCCACATAGACGTCACGTCATCAGTTAACGTGAAACTTAACAGTCTGACTAACGGATGTAGGAGATTGTCCCAAAATTAACACTTTAGGTATGACTCTGGGACAAAAAAAATCTTCATATACTATAAGTTTGAAAATCACGAAACTTGAGAGTAGTAAATTGAGATTTAACCTAATTAATTATATAAAGTTGGGTGCATAGTTTAATGCCTAAAATTGAGACAAATAATGCACACCAAAAATTCAGTATATTAATCGGTGGATATTTTGCAACAAATAGGGACGTCATTTGAAAGGAGTGGAACAAAGAGAGTCGCTTCGACAAGTAGCAATGAGTTGGACCGGTGTTAGTTTTCTTTATCCAATTTCAGTTGTTTCTAGGGGGATTAGAGTTACGAGACGTCGAGACCAGAAGCATAAAAACACTAACTTTCTACTTAAAGGGGAAATGAAAACACGTAATTTGAAACAAGGCCCGAATTTACATAATCCTTCCTTTTCTTGATTTCATTCTACAAATTATTTATCCGACAACTCCATCAAGGAGCGAAAGAAAACGAAATTAAAAAGAAAAAAAAATGGAAACAAAAAATACAAAGAAATACATCCAATTCTACTCTCAGCTCATCTCGCTCAGCTGATTGCCCAAGAATATTTACGGCGGCAGTTTTCCTCCTACATTCACTCGTCACTACAAACGCCTTCCAACTTCCGCGGGGGAAAATCCATATAAACCCAAATGCCAAATCTAATCTCAACAAAACCCCCAACATATCCTTCCACTCCCACCACCCCCAAACCCTACTAATCTTTATTACGCTTCGTCTTCAGTTGCCTCTTATCATATAGACCGCAGCAAGCGTTTGCTGTCTCAGTCTCAAAACTGGCACGACGTGCCAAGCCTCTGTCTCTGCCTCTGACCTAGGGTAGCAGATTTGCGTTTGGCAAATGCCGGGTACAGCATATCTTGAAACTTCTCCAGAAACAAGGTCCAGGCATCCTCGCTCATGTCAGCCAGCTTCACAAAGCACATGCTTGCAGGAAGCTGCTCGTTTGCACTCCTGTGCCCCGATGATGTATTCACCATGTATCCGTTTCCTGGTTTGGAACCCATATGCTTCAGGTGGTTCTTCTCTCCCACCAAAACTGTGTTCTTCAGTGACATAGAAAGCTTTGAAACGCTTGGGACCTTTTCCAGAGTTGGCAGAGTTGCTAATGCCCCTTGCTCTTCCACTTCACTGTCCTCTTCCTCCTCGATGCTTTCTTCAAGTTTAGAGAGAAGCGAGCGGCCATGCCCACTCCCATTTGCAAATGGAAAAGATGATGCCCTGGTCAGATAATCATCTGCTGCAGATTTCAAGGTGCAGTCTTCCTCTGCTTCCTCACAATCTATGTCAAATAGGAACTCCTGATCTCCCGAATCAGCCTTGGGGGACAGCACCTCCACCCTCTCTGCTAACATCGTCCTTGCCTCCATACAAATTACCTCCAGTTCACTAGGTTCCTCCTCGCCACTGCGAAATTCCCTAGTCATCATCTCACCTATTTCAGCAAGACAGAGACCATATGCAGCAGACTCCTTCAGGAAAATGGTGCAAAGAATCAAAACCCTGAGACAAGCCTCTCGAATCATGGGAAGCTCCCTTCGCAGCATCTCACAATCCTCAAGCGGATCAAGCTTTTCTATGTACTCAAGCTCATCATCTGAGAATGGAATAGAAGCCTGAGGCCAATGAATCCACTCAAAGTAGGGGTCCTCCAAAGTTTCTGGCAAACAAAGGCCATGGTCAATTGGAATGAGCTCCACTTGACCAAACATCCCGACACCGTCCAGTTTCCTAACTAAAAGGTTCCCTGCATGCCTGTCAGTGTTAAGAATCCTAATGTCTAATATCCCTATACGATGCACAGAAGTTACGGGGAAGCTGGATGTCCCATGATCACTGGCATCAAAATCATGTTGTATGAATTGTTGGCAAGATGCAATCTTGCTAACCAGCTTCTTCTGGGGAGTCTTGTTCCCGTTCACCCCATCGTTTATGTTAAAGATAGAGTGAGTGATCTTCACCAAGGCAGTGGGAGGCACATTGGCAAAGTGATCTTTGTCAAGCAGGAAAGCTGCGACTTCTCGGAATCCAGTCTCCCCAACTCGCACCGAGCGCTTCAAACCTGGTTGCCCAAGAGCTTTACCGACAAAACCTTTTGGGTTATTAGGCGCAAAAGGTTCTTCATCAGTTGGCTTCACTATTGAAACACACTCACCTCTGCTGTTCCTGAAATAGTATGCACCTCCAAGCCCACTATGAACAGGAATTGGATCAACCCCCATCTTGATGGCCTTCACCATATCCTTGACCACTGGTCTTGTCCTAGTAAACCGAACCGAGTTCCCTAATATCTCTATAGGACCACTCCGATCTCTCTGCTGCAGATCCTTTCCAGTAGGCGAGAGACATGGAGTTGATGAACTTCTATGCATAAGGTTCCTTGTGAGAAGAAGAGGGGAGTCATTCCTAACTGCACTCAGATCGTTCTTCAACACCACATCCCCAAATGTCAACGAGCTTCCATCAGTTGGGACATTGAGAGCAATCTGCAATCTTCTCTTCACAGTATGGACATTATCACTGCGATCCAAATCCATCCCCAAGACACATCCACTTTCAGTTTGCACAAAAACGCGCCTCCAACCAGTGTGCTGCTTCCTTTCCATTCTGTTGCTTCCATGGTACTCCCCACTGAGCGGATTGCTAAATAGTGCCACTGCCATCTGGGTCTGTACTGGGCTGTCCAGCTTCCGAGACATAAAGCAAATGGAAGTGACAGTTAGGAGGCCGGCAAGAGAGGCGGCAGTAGAAGAGATCTTCTCCCCTTCCCGAACGTTGCCAAGTTCCAAAGCAGCCAATGATGGAATGAGTAGAAAATTCGATTCCAAAACGATCATAAGAGAAGGACTTCCAAAACCCACCAAGATTCCGTGAGCAAAATCACCTAACGAACAGGAGACCGAAAAGTTAATGCTGGAGCTCAATGCTACATTGAGTGAGAAGCCACTGCCATCCTCTACCAAAAGATAAAGATTCTGCATCGAAACGTAACAGCCGGATGTTAAATTCATTATTTTTCCATAGAAAAGAGACCTTAGAACAAAGAGTGGGTCAAATACAGAAATCAGTTCACTTAATCAATTGAACTTTACACTAATTCATTGATTTAATGCTCCAAGCATCCAATAGCACCAAAAGCACAAATTTGAGATTAATGCACTTTACAGTTTCTCAAAACCCAAATATTCTTAAAACAAATCGATTAAATTCGATACGGAACACTTTTTAAATCCGAATCACTGAAACTGAAACCAAATCCTATAAAATTCCGATTCTCCGTCCCCAAATCAAAATTACAGAACCCTAGCATTGATTCGACTCGATCTACAAGGAGAATATCAACGACAACGCAAAATTAACGATAAAATGATAACATTGAATCGCAAATGACAATGAAGAACAAAATCTGGACATTATTGAGGTGGGAAACATCGCAATCAGAGGCGGCGACTCACCAGAATGCAAGATCTGGAAGAGCTATCCACCAAAACGCTCCGAAACGACGAAACGAGAACGGCCGCTAAAACAACAAGACGGAATCCTTGGCGCGCGCCTCCTTGAAATTTGACTGAGAATAACGGAGGCTTAACGGACCGCGCGAGATGCGAATGGTTTAGGGGAGGAAGGGGGAGAATCGTCCGAGTCGACTCACAAAAACCCTCGCCGGTTTTCCTGCGTCGCCGTCCTTCTTCTTCTTGCTCTCTGAGTCTGTAACTAATCTTTGCCTTCTCTCTCTCACACCAGTCTCCGCCCAGACCACGCTACGATCTTTAACTCAGCGCGTAAAGCCCGGTTAATCAAACTAACCCTGGTTAAAATCTGACCTCACCCTCTCTCTCCTCTCTCTCTTTCTCTCTTTCTCTCTCTTGCTTCTGTGTATCTGATTCGAATACTCTAGAACACGTAATTTGGGCCGCTGGATCGGTGGACTCTTGGCCATCTTGGACCGTGTGATGAAATTGGTCCACGGTGTGGTGACGTGGAGATAAGGGACTGGGTGATGACATGGCATTTCTCACCGTCGCTTTTTAATTTTTTTTTTTTTTTTACAGTTTCTATGCCGGTCTGATGGACGAATCTCTCGAGCCCACGGATGGGTCAAAAGCTGGGTTTGATGTTTGTATGACGAAATTGACCCTGGAAAATGCACGCCACCGCTGCCCCTGGAGAGTGGGAGTGGCAAATTTTACTGCTGCGGAATCTGGGTAACTTGTGGGGCCGGGTATGATAGTACATGTGTTGCTTTTCGGTGGACTGATCGTACGGTTTCAAGGGATTCAGACCATCTCCAATCGTCCAACCGAGAGCCAGGTTAAGTATAATCCTATCATAAAAAAATCATTTTCAACCGAGGGTTAAAATTTTATATGATCAAACATAATTTATTATTTTAATTGAAATACTATGATTACTTAAATTAAATTACCTCAATAATTTTATGTTATGGATTGTCAATAATTTTCATGTTGTTAAATGTTTTTAAAAAGAAAATTGTTATTCGCATTCCAAAAATCTCGTTTTGCATTCCAAATTTTCTATAATTATAAAGAAAATTACATTTATGAGGAGCGTAGAATGAAATTTTTAGAGTGCTAATAATAGTTCTCTTTAAAAATGTTGTTAAAAAAATGTTGTTTAATGTTACTTAATGTTATTTAGTGTTGTTTAATATTGTTTAATGTTACTTAATGTAAAATAAAAAATAAAAAATCAAATATGATGTCATCATAACGTCACATGTGCCCCCGCCCCAAGCCGGTTGGCTCATTTGGGAATCCCGGTTGGCCCTTTGGCCCTTTTTTGTCCAGTGGAGCCCACAAGCCCTTTGACCTAGCCCTTGGTTGGAGACGATTTTCGGCCTATTTTCGAGCCTTTGGACTCTTCGGTTGGAGATGGTCTCAGAGAATTTATTGGATTTCTTCTTTTCATTGGAAAGAGAATTTGTGGATTTCTTTTACATTTTGTTAATTTTTATTCGTTGATCTCTTTTAATTCATTTGAATTGACGGTTGAAAATTGAAAGAGGTGTGAAAAGTAAAAATGAGTCTGTGGATCGCACTACTGTCTCATTTTCGGATCAATAGTGTATTTACAGATGGGTAATGCAGTAAAATAATTTTTTAGAACAAAATTGTAAACATGTTACTTGTTATCAATAGGGAAGAAGTGAGTTTTTAAACACTTAATTTGAATCTCAATAACCACATCATATGGTTTATTGTGGTTTGATAGATGATCTCCATAAAATTACCCAATAAAATTACTCTATAAATCGAGTATGAAGCAAATTTCAGAAGGAAGTAATTAGGTTTTTTTTTTTTTTGCTAAGATTGGTATAAATCGAAAGAAATGAAGAAATAAAATACCATACAAACCCTAAAAATAATAATTGAATCCAATCTAGATATTTTTAAGCCCGTTGTGCCGATGTATGCTTCGAGCAACTTTAGTTTTTGGAGCGGGAAACATTGATCAAACAAACCTGATTAAGTTCAAATAAATTTTATCTTTTGAATATTACGGATAACATATTTTCGTTTTGAAGTGCTAAATGTGTTCTCATGCTTGTCACACTCAAAGATTCGCCAATATGGTGGCTAGTAGATTGCCCAAGTTGGCCTTGTTTTTTGTTGGATAGTGTTACCCGATCGGAGGCCGAAATTTGACAGTTGTGTGCGAGAAGTAAAAATGAATGCGTATAGCACTACCCTTTTTGTTTGAAGATCCTTCAAATTTAATCGAATTTGCCCCATTTGAACTTTGTACTTTTTCTTAAGACGCTAATAAAATAGCTATCGTTTCACCAAAAAAATAAAAAAAAAGATCAATGGGAAGATAAAGTCGAACACTATTCCATTTTAATACATTCTTCCATAATCCTTGTCAATTACTACTTAATAAAAATTGACCGATAATTATGATTCCTTTATGGAGAATCAAACTTTGCATGCAAATGAGCAGATTTCAGTTTCAAGCTGTGGAAAGGTCCCCTCATTTTGGTTAACCTCTCAACTTCTCAAGCAAAAATTTCCATGACATGCAATGCAATTGATCTTTCAATTCCAAGTTGCATATCAACTGCCTTGAACATGCAAGAATCTGTAAGACAGAATGTGTGTTCGAAGTCTATGAAGTATCTATTTGGGACCAGTTTCCGAAAGATGTATGGAACTTGTGTGTGTTGATTTGTACGCTTATGCGTCCAGTTATACACGTTCCAACCTGGTTTCGTATGAAAATTCTTCATTGAGATATATGACCTCAAAGTTAACAAGCATGCAAATATATTTTAGAATTTATTTACAACGAATGAATTAGTATGAAATAAGTATGAGCATTGTTTTCATTGATATATCGAGCAACTAACGGAAAATTGTTTAGTTCGTGATGATTCATTCACATATTTGATGTAGAACAAATAGCCGAGTAGATTGAAGAGGAAATAAACCGTTGGAAGACAAAAAGACACGACGAGAATTTACAAATTTGGTGTCCGAGCTCTGATTTGGGCCTATCATACTTCTTCAGAAAGAGAAAGATGTCACGGTTCAAACTCACTAATTTGTTGTGACATAAGATAGATTTTAGCAATCCGAAACCGTTTAGGCTTCCAAACTACGTGTTAATTTCTATAATAAAAA